>NC_051210.1:215897-827223 GCF_015220075.1 Falco rusticolus | reverse complement strand
AGACAACAAATTGTTATGGGACACGTGACACCATGGCTCTGATCTGAATTTTAGAAAGTAAACTTCCTGTAGTCTTAATACCATTCTCAAGAACAAGTGTACTTTTTAGTGTTTCAAACTGAGAACCTACAGTATGCCTCTGTATTTTTCCTTGAAGTATTTAAGTATTTCCTTCTTGAATAGGTAAGTCGCAATTTAAAGTCCTAAACGTTAACACAGTACAATTTCTTTGGTGCATCTCTTCAGCTGTCAGTAAACACAGCACACTGTAAATTCATGGCTTTGTTTAAATTAAATAGAAGCCTGAATTATTTAACTTAAATAAACAGAAATACACACTTTTCTCACCTTGCTGTCTCAGACATCAGAAAACCTTTTTGCAAAGTGGACTGAACTCCTGGCTTGCAGTTTTCTGAAGCCACATCTCTAGCTTTCAACAGTTCACACTACTTTTGTTGCTCTGAACTACATGGCTACAGTCCCAATCTCCTAACAGAGGAAAACCAAAAGGTTTCTCAAGAGGTATCCCTTGACAAGTGTAACTAAGTTAACAGGTGAACAAGACACAGTATCTTAACAAAACACGTCTTACAACTGAATATTTGTATGCTTTTGGCTTATACTGTGATTCGTAGTTTGAAAATCTTAAATAAAAATTTCTGCTGTAATAATAATAGTAACTCTGATGGGTAGACTTCACAGAGGCCATTTCCACAATTGAATAAGTGATCCTGCTGGTCACATTTTTCAAGGTCTGTTATTGCATTATTAGTTTAGTGCTTCTGGCACCTTCTGCTTGCCTAACCACACCTGCTGCCCATCCAGACTAACTCTTACTTAAACAAAGAACCAGTTGATCAGCCTCTCTCAAAAGCATTCCGTTTTACCTGTATGTATGCTCATACCTACAATGCAAGAAAATCAAGCAATGATTAACCAGCAAATGATATTTCCACACATATGCACACACCATTATGTTCTAAGCCTCATTTACATTTAAAGTAAATAAAGACAGTCTGGCTCCAGCTGGCTAACATAATAATGTAATAGGATGAAAATGAAAGATCAGCCTAGCAAAGCTAGCCTGTATACACACTGAAGAATTCAGACTTAGTAATTTGCGATTGAAAAAATACAAATGTGAAGAGCATGAAAGTTAAAGAAATCTTCCCAGATCTGAAAGGAAATTAGGGAAAAACAAAACCCCCAGAAAACCCAGTGAAGCAAACTAGGAACACAAGAAATATGACATACAGCATTCAATGCAATTTAAAAAAAAACAACCCAAAGACACACAATATAAGTCAAATACCTGTTGTATTTTTCTGTCCATGTGTCTTCTATGTTTTTAAATCTATCCTGATCAAATTCAATTTCCCATTGCAAAATATTTATTTTCTGTGGAAACAAAACAAACCTTCAGCAGTTCGTTACAGGTCTCCCACTGAAAGGAAGAGGACCTGCAGGGGCAGAGTTTAGCACTAGCAGAAATGTAGGTGACCACAGATGATAACAATCTATGATACTCTTAAAAATCCATTTGGTGCCAGACACCAAAAAAGCTTCTGCATCACTGATCTATGGATTCCAGACTATGTTGCATGCACTAACGCTCGCAGTCACCTAAAACAAGAACAACCCCATGCTGTCGCATTTCCCTGTTCCCCTACTGTTCTGCAGAAAGGTCACATAGGAAGAGAAATTAAGTTTAACAAGGTAGCTCAATGCCCTCTTTCTTGTCCTCTCCATCTTCCCTATAAAATTGGGCAGCCATTTCTTAGGCTCCTTGGAAGTTCCAGCTTAATAACTGAGGAACAGTGCCACTCACTGTGAATGACTCTGAAACTCACAACAAAGACCATCCAAAAGTACAGAAAGAACTTTAAGAACTTTCAGGTATTATTTGCACACACTGTAGCATAAAACCACCTAGATCAACAGTGTGATATATTAACACTTTACCTTTCTACTAAGAAGGAATAAGAATACTTTCAAAAAAGCGTGGAACTAATGGCAGATTTGTAGTGATTCAAATAAACAGCCTGATAACCCCTTATTAACAGCAATGGGCTTCTATGTTTTTGCACAAGTGTGAAGGAAACATGCACCCTTACCTTTTCTAAAGTTCTCTTTTCTTCCTCAGTTTTTTGAAGCATTGCTTTTGTATGACTAGTGGCTTTATTAAATACTGCCTGGAAAGAAAAGCACAGCTCTGTGAAATACTGTAATTACGTTTACTGAACTTGGCTTTAGCCAAATTTTCAGGTTTACATAGAGAGAAGTCCGCATTCTTAGTTAAAACAGCCGTGTGCAGAATTAAAAAAACTAGGATCTTGTATGTAAGTCCCAGTGGTCTCTAATTTGAAGCTATGTTGCGTAACAAACATGTTTCAATACCATAATATTTTCTACTGAAAAACGTAGCGTCACTTAAAATGAGATCATGTCTTCTTTAAGGCTTGACCACAAAATCAGCTCTTAAAAAACTTGGTTACAATATACTTAGACTTTGATCCAAGCGTAACTTACTATGAATGCCTTAGAGTAGAAACTGCAGAACTGTAAATGGATTATGCAAGTAGTCTAAAAAACAGGAACTGAATTCAACATAATTCATTCTGACAGTGAATAAAAACTGCGAACAAGACTTACCTAACATTTAATGCATACTGTCCTCTAGACAACAGATGGAATAGTCAACTGAAAATGTCAGTGCTTTGCAGCAAAATTTCAAGCACTGGAAAAATCTCTAAGGGACTAGAAAGAAGGCCTTTAAGTTAAATAGACAAAGCCTCAAGAATCTTCAAAGATAAAGTTACAAGTATTGCCACAACAGTGAAGTCATCTTAAATAACCACAATAGTTACATGCAGAAAAAGTAGGAAAATCATAGAAGCCAAGTCTGAAGACACCTGCAGACTTAAATGCTGTAAGTTAAAGCCCTGGAAAGAACTTAAGGTTTGGGGGTTTTTGATGAGGAGTGGCAGGAAGGTTTCTTCTCTTCTCCTACCTTTACCACTAAGTACCAAAATGATTTACGAACAACTCCTACCATGCTCTGCAGAATTCTTAGGGCTTCATCTTTTCCTTCAAGCTGTCTTTGAGAAGCTTCAAGCTCAACTTTCAAAATTTCAACTTCCTGAAGCAAAATAAAATAGCTATACTGAGTAAAAGCCAAAGTAATCTTGCTAAAACATGACTGTAACAGCAATGTAAATTTGCCCTTTTCAGAAAACAATCTTCCCCTGTTTCTACCCTATACAATTCTTTTCCGACTAACAGCTTGCTTGTGTTGAAGAAATGTTAACAGTGCATGCTAGTACAAAATCCTTAGAGAAGAATACTTGTAATTATTATGCTTTCTGTTCTCTTCCAGTGTATTTGAAAAATAAACCACTACAGTTCTGCCTCACTAATTAAGTTGTATTTATCAACATAGCTCTGGAGCTTTAAAATAAGCAAGCAGAAAATACTACAGCTTTTTTATATATGCAGTGTTAAATATTATACATGTGTACTAAAATATAAACCACTACTTGTCCAGAACAAAACAACAATAAACCAGGTTCCTGCTCCAGGTACGTGCCATAATATCTTTATGCAACATTCTCCCCTTCAGAAGAAAGCGGTTTTTCAGTTTCCAAGAGTTAAAAGAAAATTCACTGCTTTGTATACGTATCTTTCCTTAACCCCTATGGAGGTCACTTGATTGTTCACTTACTGTCATACAAAACTTTTTTTTTCATAGTACTTCCAGCCCTATTACTTCAGCAGTTGATACTGAAATTTTATCTGGGAGCCGTGGACATTTACCAGTTTTGTCCAATTGAAAATGAGTAAGGTTCCTTGACATTTTGACACGCTGTACACTGAAGGTTTGTTCTTCATGCTAAGACAACTTGAAAATGACCTGCCATGGGCTACCGTGAAGTTAATGAACACGGTGCAGATGAAGTGTGTATTTTTACAGCTGAGGTCACCCTGTTCTTTCTGCCTGGACTGATGCCACCACATCAACACATTTAACCACAGTAAAATTAAGATGTAGGAGTTAACTATCTTTCAAGAACACCCGCAGATTAAAAAGCCAAAGAATATTCTGTTTACACTGCAGAATTTCAAAGCCCAAAGCTTTATAAAAAAAGAAAACCTGCTAGAAAAGTGTACAATCCTTTTAGTATTCTCTACATCTTTAAAAATACTTTTCCCTACCCTCTCCAAAAATACCCAAAACAACGGAGCATGAACTGCACTCACACTGAGTTCCTGGGACAAAATTTAATGAGGCTTCTATACTACTGCTCTAATTTCAAGAACCTGGATCCATCAAAGACTCCGGACATGCCAAGATCATCAGTGAAACCAACACTGCTATACTTCACTGTATTAAAAGGAAATGCAGATTTCAAGAGCAGCACACTTGGCACAGTTACTAACCTCTAGAGCTTCCTGAAGTTGTTGCATTAGTTCTTCATTGGACATTTTGGTATTAGATTCTGTGGGATTGATAGCAGATACTAAATGATGAGATAATATGGTATTTACGAAAGAAAACATGAGAATTTGCTTTAACCTGGAAACAAGTAACGTGCAGAGGTGAATTTTCTATCTTTGTGGGGTTTTTTCTTCTGGAGCTAATAAACAGATTTAAGAAATACGTAAATATTAAGCCTAAACACATTGTTTCACAGTTAAAAGAAGTGGAATGGGACCAAAAGGTCTGTTATGAAGAGACCTGCAATAACAACAAGTATTTTAGAATTTCCTTTAACAGCCCCCCCCCCTCCCCCCAAGAGAACTGCCATCTTGACTGAAAAAGTAATTTCACTTTTTAGATTCTTTTCAGGTTGTAACTTTCCAACAACCACATTAAACAGAACAACAGCTAGCACTGTTTACAAGTAGGGGTAGTTTTCAAGAGAGAAATATGAAGTACAGTAGTAGAATATCCCACAAGATCCATTACTCCTCTAAACAAGTGGTTATTACTGTCAACTGAGCATCACAAAGATAAGATGCAGCCTCCCACAAAATTAAAGTCAGGTTCACGTGGATTTTAGTCCTGCTTTCATGGATATTGCTGTGTGAAAGACCTAGACCTAAGACAAGCATCATATGGAGACCAGGAGAGGACTGTGAAACCAACAGGAATTATGCTGCTGTAGCAACATCTTCAGACTGAAGATGCTGAAACCAGTACAGAATTACATGGCTTAGCTTATGGTGGCGTGGGGAGAATATAGTGGTGACATGTTCTGAAGGAAAGAAATAAGCAAGTTATATGTAAATACTTCAGTCAGTTAAAATGCTAAAAATGGCTAAAAACGAAAGGTAAAGCAGCTAAAGTGTCATGAACAGCACTGCCTATATTAGATTGTATTTACAGTGGTTTTGTCTTCACAAAAAAATGAATGCCAACACTGGGAGAACAGACACGCAAGATCTAAAAAACTGAACTTCAAAAGAATGCCAATTCACAAATTTCAACTAAACAGCAAACGTGCTTTAGATACAATCTGTGTTTAAGACACACCTCAACAAACAACACTTAAGCAATTCCATTAAACTTCAGGTATGGCCACCACCCGGATGCCCTTCTTTAAATCTCTTTCACATGCAAACACTCTATAAACATTTTAAAAATCGTCATTTTACACTGAGGGCCACAGCCTAATTCACTGAAATGCAATTCTGCTGTTAATTTTTTGGGAGGGAGACCTAGGAACAGATTCCTGTGCTGCCTCGGTGGCATTAGTGCATCTCCTTTCGTGAAAGCAGTACACGCTGCACCAACCAACCTGTGGGGCTGCGCTGGACCCCAGCAGGCATGTAATGCACGTGCACTTCTTGGAATCCTTCAGAGATTTCAGTGTTTTGCTAAACGGCTTGATTTGACACTAATGACACCCTATGAAGCAGCTGAGCTGCTCCGGTTTTCTAAGATATTTTTCTCATGGTGAACAATTAACCTCCAAATTACTCTTACCACAGCTATTTCGTCGTGTGGAACTAGTAACAGGCTTTTTGGATGATCCATCGTAAGAAGTGTTTCGTTTTGAACCAGGAAGAGCTGCAGCATCACTTTCCTCCACTCTCTTTGCCGACAGGCGAGAATTACAAACCTTTCCAGATCCCTTCCTTGATCTGAATGAATAGGAGTTCTGTAAATTTTCCCCTTCATAAACACCTCCAGGTCTTCTCCCAAGTCCGTTTCCCAAGTCTCCACATGTCATGTCATCCTCTTCTGCTTCCTCCATCTTCGGCACCTGGGTTTTAGGTTTGTTGTTTCCCCCCCCCCCCGCCCCCAGTCCCCTGATTGTGGGCACTTCGCCGACTGGCAGCGTGAATACCGCCTTCCTCAAAACAAATATTTTACCTGGAAAACCAGAAAAAAATCCGCAATTAAAGCAGCAAAACAACACGAAAGTAAAAAACCCTGAAGGTGCTGCCGCGCGGCCGCTCCACTCCCGGGTCCGGGCTGCCAGCAAACGCCGCCCCCGTCACACGCAGACCGCGAAGCGGCGACACCTCCCGCTGCGGGCCGGGCTGCGGCCGGCGGCGGGGCGCCGGTGCAATGCCTCGGTGAGCCCCCGCCGCCCTTCCCGCTGCCGGCCCCGGCCCCGGCCCCTCTCCCGGAGCCCACGACCCACCTGCCCGCCCTGCCTCGGCTCTGGTCCCCCCCGGGGCGGGCTGCCGCCTTGGCGGCGCGGGGGGCGCACCGCGTCCCGCTGCCGGCAGGCGGAACAGCGCCCCTGGAGGCGGCCCGCAGCGCAGGGGGAGCGCCGCGGGTGGGGGTGGTCCTCGGGTATTAACAGAGGCCTACAGTCCGCCTACAGCCGCCCTCGTCCGCAACAGCATTTTACAAATGCTAAGCAGCTTTTAGGAGCGCGACGTTACTCGACGAGACGTGGCCATTCAAAGCGTTCTCAAGAACCCATCGTGCCCAGGCACTTCCACGGCAGAGACCACCCTCCACCTGCTCTCCTATGCAAGCAACAACCCTGAAATCGGCCGTTCAAGAGCAACCAATGCATGTATCTGTGGATAACTGGTTAGCTGAAAAAAGGTCTCATAGACATAGTCCAGCTGGCTGGACAAAAATGCACATCGCTCTCAGCTTATCTGAAGTAAAGCAAAATACACTGTCTTTGGCTGTTCTTGTTACACAATAACAGGAAGATTTCGGTGGGAAAAGAATGTTGCAGGTGGGAACAGAAAACTACAGAAGAGAAACTAGGGGCGGGCTTGATATTTAGGCAACTAACCAATAATGAGCTTAACTTTTGTAATATGTATGAGCTAATTATAAAAAGGCATAAAAGGTGACTGTAAGGTTCAATAAACGAAGTCTGCTGATCACTCATATTGAGTGACTGCGTCTTCCCTCTGTCGCGACATGTATCCTTGCGTTTTCACGACATTTGGTCCCGATTCTGCAGGGAAACTCCAGATTTTTCGCTGTTCTGGCTTATACAGGGGTCAAATTGCTGGTGCAGCATTACTCAGTAAGTCTCACAAGAAGTCTATGCCAAATTCAGAATAAAAAAAAATAGAACCTTAAATATGTAACCATAATACTCTTTACAACAGCAATTTTCAAGCAAACTGAGTTCTACTGTTCAGATTCATATATGTAAAAAGTTTATTAGCTAAGCACTTTCTACAGAATCTTTCACAGGGCTTTGCAAGTCACCTTTCCAGTGGGATATTTCTGCTTTGCACAACAATGTTCTCCTGGGACCCAGGCTTTACAAACAATTAGAACAGATGGCTGCCAGTATTTTTAAGTGTAACCATGTTCTGGATCACTGCAGGTTCACTATCCTGCCAAATGGTGTATTTCCTTGATAAACTTACAGTGATAAGTATGTTCCATGATTGGGATGGGTGATGGTGAATAACAGACTGAAAAAGGAGAAAGAAAACTTCCTGTTTAATATTTCACACCAGTGTAGATATAGTGCCTGTTTCCTTACACCTTAATTCCTGAAGTTCTGTGTAATCATTTTAAAGTATCTCTCTTACCAAGTCACTTCTCTTCCCTCCAAAATAAAGCACTCTCCTTAAGTTAAATCATGCATCCCCTCACTCTACATTAGCCTCCACAAATTCAAATACTGCGGAGTATAGCAAGTTTTAGTCTAACATTAGAAACAGATTAACTCCTCTTCAGGACATTTATCCCTTAGAAATCAAAAGCTCCTCAACTGCCATCAGTTATCAGAATTTTACAGTTTTCTTGGAGGAGATGGCAACACAATTGCTTTTAATTGTAACCCCCAAAAAATCCTCAGTTACTGAACCTAGCTCCTGCTAAGGGCAACCATGTCATTTTTGTCCATTCATTCACTGCTGAATTTTCACTTGTGTCAGTTCTCCTGTGTGCCTCTCTCCCAGAGTGTTTCCGAGGCTGCTGCACAAAGCCTTACAACCTGGCTATTCTGAACCTTCTAGTGCACAACCATATAAGATTACAATAAAATTAATTTTAATTTATCATACAAGAATTATGAATGTCATTTATGAAACCCTCCCAGGAAGACTTTTTCACCAAATGTCAATTGTTGTCCCTCATCCATTGCTCAATCCATTGCATAATCTGATCCAAATTTCTTTCTAGGTCTTCCGGAGTGTTGCTGGGTAACTGGTGTACAATTTCCTCTCTATAGGAACACACAGCTTCCTCATAAAGTGTCTGAAAAATTTCACACTGAATGTTGTCTTGCAGCTTTTTCCCTTTGTAGCCCCTAGAAAACAAAAACAATACCAAGACACAGTCTTAGATATGCAGACAATGATAAAGTATTCTATAGAGAATCAGTGACTTATATCCTAGAAAATTTTCTGATGAAGTTACACAACAGTACTTTGCTTCGTTTACTCCACTGACGTACCTGCTTTCAAGCCTGTCATACAGAAATGAATTTTCTGTACGAAGTACAAATACTATATGAAACCACCGCTCAGGGAAAAAATCACAGCCGTGATAATCGACAATAACTCCACCCTCACTCATCTTATCTTCTAGTTCATCAACCACCTACAAAGGAAACAAAAACAGGCAAGTTTATCTGAAGTTACAGAAAATCAAAATATAAAAATGGTAAGTTTAAAAGTTGGACTTACCCTATCTTCATCCAAAATTGGACAATCATATTCCTCATCAAAACCTTCATACAGTTCTCCTGCAGCAAAAAGTAATTTGTGGAAGCTTGTGAAGTAACAGTAGCTATTAATACTATTTATATTGTTGTTTATTTCAAGTGGATGCAAACAAAAGGTAAGTGTTCAGAGCAAAGAACACTTCGCCTACAAATCCATGTAAGAAATAAGTTTGTTATTAATGACCTAATACAAAGGATGCTACTGTTACATACATTATTTTTTAACTCACACTGCCAAAAACCATTAATGTTAAAGCAAATTAATTCCCTTTTCATTTGGTATGTAATACATACACTACAAGCCTGTAGTTACACAAAGCAAAAATACTGTAATAGTGAAGGACTACTTTGTTAATATGGCCTACCTTCTTTTGCCATGTCACCCACATTAATATAGGTCATTCCTGCTCTTGATGCAAGTTCTTTTCCGAGCGTGGTTTTCCCAACGCCTGGAGTACCTAAAAACAGAACCCCATATATAAAATGGCAAGAGAAAAGCATGCAAATCCTCTTTAAATAACTTTCAAAGGAATCAAAAAGTAACCTTTAGTCAGTCAATGTTGGTAAGTTCGTATCAGCTTTCTTTTTAGGGTGCAAAAAGGGGCATGACAAGGACAAATAAGGGTGACTTCTAGAAATTAAAACAAACAAAACCAAAAAAAACCACATGGAAAACTCTCGCTTCGTGCACAAGTGTTATTCTAACTGGGATGATAGAAAAGCAAACCTCACACCATATAAAAGCCCTAGCCAATACAGAAAAGCCCCGAGTTTCCATGCGGAGCCGCCCAGCACCGCCTCCACACGGGCCTCGCACCCCGAACCACCCCGGGCTGCGAAGAGGGCGGGGGCCGCTCCCCGCAGGCCCAGTCCCAGCCTGGCCGCGCTCGGCAGTCCCGCCGCTCCCCGCCCCAACGGGGCCCGCACACCACCAGCGTCCTCCCGCTCCCCTTCGGCCCGGGACCCAGCCCCGCCACCCCGCACCGGTGAGCAAAACGTTGGGCCGCCTCATGGTGTCGCGCCGCGCCGGCGGCCACTGGTCGCCTAGGTGACACGTGCGCGGGGGCCTCCGCCGCCGCCGGCGCACGCCGATGACATCACACGCACTGCCCGCAGACAGGCGCGCCGCGGCCAGCTAAGAGCCGCCGCAGCAGAAGGGCCCCACGGGAGGCCCGGCGGTCGGTGTGAGGCGGCTCGGCCGGCTGTGCTCGGCGTGCGGCGTCCCGCTGCCGCCTGAGACCGCGCCCAGCGCCGCCTGCCTCAGCAGCGGGGTTCTCCCCTCGGGCCCGGCGGTCGCGGCGGGGCCGCACGGCGGATGGGCCCCGCCCAGGCGGAAGATGTCGGGAGGCTCCGCGGGGAAGCGGTTGGCGCCGGCGGAGGTAGGCCGCAGGGCGGGCTGCGGCCCGGGGTCTGCACTGAGGAAGGGTTATTGCAGCTTCGGGGAAGAACCCGGCAGCCCCCATTAGTGGTTTTTGTAGGCCCGGTGGTTAGTCCTTGGCCTCTGTCTTGGCAGTTCCTCTACATTTAAGTTCTTCGGGGTTTTTTTGCCCCTACGTTTAAGGTGTTTATTTTCTTATTTACTGGTGCAGTGTGTACAAAGGAAATCCCCTCGCACGTTGGTACCTGGCCCGTTGGTAAATATGCAAATTGAACTAAAAATAACTTTTGTCAGAATAACGTTAAAAACCAATCATGCAGAGGTAAATCCTCTTTCCCAGCTAGCTGCTAATGCTTGTTGCAGATAATCTTGTCTGGTGATGCCCAGTTGTGTTAATTTATAAAAATGTGTGAACTGTAGAGTAATCACAGGCTTCTTTTGAGATGACACGTCTATTCTGTGAATCCCGTTTTCACAGAAGTGTGTTGTGGCATGTAGCCTGTTATAGTTCCTACGCTGAAGGGTTGTCGTGTAGTTGTTAGCAGGGGAGAACGTACGACTACGGTGATACTATTTTGAGATCATAGGTAGGCTGTAAAGTGGCTCTGGGCTGTAAGTTTGTACACCTGTCCTAGCAGGGTATTTCTCAAATCCGAAGTTGAATATTAACACTATTAACTGTTCACTTTCTAGTCACTGTCAGATAGACTTCTGATACATATGGCAGTCCGATGCTAGATCAGGCCAAGCTACCATACATGGCAAAGAAGTAACGATACTTCATTTTATTGTGCTGCTTAAATAATTGTTCTGTCATCTATTTCTAACTTTCAAATAGAAATGGCTTTATTGAATGTTAAAAAAGGAGAGAAAAAGAATCACCGCGTACTGAAAACTACAGAGGCAACATGAACATGCCGTTAATGTAAATTTTTTTTCATTCTTATCTCTGTTTTACATTGGTTTGGGTGTACGTTTGTAGAATTCTCAACTTGTTCTGATTGGCAATTTGTTGCAAAATACTCTTACAACCATGTGTAAAGTGTAGCTCTCTTTAATATCGAAGAAACATGGAATGGACACATTCAAGAAGTGTAAGTGCCTGTGTTTGTTGCTAACTAGTAGTATGCCTTTCAGTCCTAATGAAGTTCTTCACATCTATGAGATACTCTTATACAGACTTGATAAAAAATATCTGATGTTCTAGAGGCAACTGTACCAAATTAAGGGGAGGAGAGTGCTACATTAATAGCATAATGTTTGTATTTTACCAGGTAACAGATTGGTCAGCACATTCATTTGATGACTTCTTTGAAAACACAAGTATTTCTTCTGGTTCCATTCCTGTGAAACCACTAGAAGGCAACTCTGGAAGAAACCGGCAGCAGCAGAAGAAAGACCTGTCTTCTGTGCCAGAAAGCAGCAAAACCAAAGTTCTGCCCAGAAAAAGACCAAAGTCATCTTCAGTAGATCTGCCTTGTAACAAGTCCAGACAAAACTGGAGCCAATCTCAAGATGAGCCCTGGGTAGATAGATATAAACCTGAAACTCAGGTGTGACAGTTATTCCAAGTGCTAATATAGTAGTAACATTAGAGTATGACATGTGCTTCATAATCTGTATTGGTCAGGTTCTAAGTATATCCTATTTTATTAGAGCGGTGAAGTACTAGTTTGATGTCTTTACTGCCTGTAGTTAAGATTTTCATGAACCCTTTTTCTGTGGGAGAGGCATTTTTCCCCCCAGGCTTCCTGAGGATATAAAGCAGGGGTCCTCAAACTACAGCCCCCCTGCATCCTCAATCCGGCCCCTGGTATTTACAAACCACCCCACCCCCCGCCGGGGGTTGGGGGGGGGGGGAACCAAGCAGCCACAGATGACTGCCTGCCACTTAGTCCGCACGCCAGACCCCTGATATAAAGCTACTGATGAGGTGTTGTTTCTTGTCAATCTGCTCCTAAACCTTTGAACCTGGTAATGAATTTTAGCCAGATTTAACAGCTCCAAGTACTAGGAGAATCCACAGCTAAGAAGAAAGAGGCGAGAACTGAGTTAGTGCACTCATTATGGGAAAGATAATTCATGTTATCCTGCATGTTACTGGACAAGAGTTAGCTGGTCTGTTAACATGTTCAGAGTACTTGACTAATTGCAGTTTGCATTCTCTCATGCTTGCTTGATGCATCTTAGGTGTGACACTGTGGGTCTGTGGTACTGTGGTACCTTAGGGCTTCGAGGAAAAAGGACTCAAATCTGTAGTAAACCTGTCTTCCCTGGTTCTGCTTATGGAACAGCTTTTTCACAGTGTGTTTCAAATGTATTAGCATGTGTGTTACCTATCTCTTGAGATTTGAGTGCTGGTTGATGTAAGTATAGTACGCTATATTTAATAGCTGATCTGTGGAGAGGATTTGAGTTCGAGGCTAGAAGATGAGTAAGCTGCATGAGACGCAGTATTAAGAGTCAGTAGAGCCTAAAAAGTACTGGCTCGAGCAGTAGCTATAAAGCATACTGACATCAACAGGCAAGACTGTAATGTTGTTACTTTAGGAATAATAAATAATTCATTATTTCCCAACTGCAAGCAATGGAAAATTGGCTGTTGGAGGAAACAGGCAGAAGTGATTGTCTCTTAACTGTTGCACTTACTTCTACATAGCGTAAACATATGTAACTGAAACGTATATGTACCTGTCTGGTAATGTTTTAGCGTATTTTCTATTCTTGGATCTCATCATTACAGTCTTAGAAATTAAGAGATGTATATATGCATTTCATGTATTCTAATCTTGTTCTAGAATGACCTTGCTGTGCAAAAGAAGAAAATTGAAGAAGTTGAAACCTGGTTAAAAGTACATATATTTCAGAGGCAGCCAAAGCAGGTAACCTTGCCAAAATTAGCAGCTGCATGTAATAAAACCACACAAACAAGCTGTATTCAATTTTATTTTAATTTCAGTAGAAAAAAACCAACCCTTAACTTAATAGGTAGTGATTATGTATCCATTGGATTATAAGAAATCTTTTAAGAACATGAATTAGAGCTTGTACATTTGTTTTGGACTTAGCTGCTAAGAGGTGTATTCTGGTTTTGCTAAGAAATATTATTTTCTAGCATCTAGTCAGTTCATACATCTTAAGCATGTGCTTGTAATTGCATATTGTCTTCCACAGATTAATTTTAAGTATCTGGGCAAATATCCAGTTGCACTGATCTGATGTAATAGGATGTTTTTAACCTCTTGATTGGTAAGAGGCATTCTTGTACATGTACATAATTTATCAGTCTTGCCTGGTGTTTTTCAGACCCAGTTCTCCTGTTCAATATCTGTTATGTTGGTAGTCTGCTTGTATGCATTTAGTTAACTGTGTACCATTTAAAAACTGAGAGCAAGGCTTTCAAAGTTCTGGTGTAGCCCTTTAACAGGTAAATTAGTAACACCAAATATTTAACTCTGTTTTTACTGGGAAAAGGGAATGATTACCAGAGAAACTATAGGAGAAATTCAACAAGTACTGATCTTCAGCCAACTTTCAGTCTGTATTTATCATGTTGGGGAATTTTTCGCCCTACCCCCTTCCTGTGACAGCGTGGCTCTGTTTTGCTGCTGACCGGTCCTCCTGGTTGTGGAAAGACTGCAACTATACAAGTATTGGCAAAAGATCTTGGCGTTCAGGTGCAAGAATGGACCAATCCAATATCTTTAGACTTTACAAAAGAAGACTTAAGAAATATGTTTGGCCATGGTAAGTATTTTGGGTTTTTATTTTCTTTTTTTCTTCCAGTTACTTTTGTGATTTTTGTATTCTGTATTTGGTATTCTTTTTTGTCTGTGATGTAGGAAGTCAGATCCACATCCATCTAAGTAATATCCTAGAGTGTTTAATAAGAATCTTTCTTTTGCTTTTAACTGAAAAGTGATTTAATTTTTTTTACAGTGTTTACTCCAAAATAATTAGGAATTTAATTCGGTATAGAATGCTATGTAATACCCTGGATATCGTTTGAGCCAGTTAAATAAAAATGGTTAAGTCTGTCTTTGTTTGTGTCCAGTTGAATTCTACTCTTTACAAATTCTCACATTATTTGTTATGTTTTTGCTGTGAAGCTTGGCTGCTGGTGTTCAGTGGCTAATTTCAGAAAATTGCATGGGTGGTATTAGTTCTTGTGGCTATTTGTATTGTAATTGGTATAATATAGAATATGTATCTTAATTAGTTCTTCTTTTTCAGACTCAAGTTTTCATGCATTTCCAAGTCAGGCCCAAGCAACTCTTTTTCAAGATTTTCTATTAAGAGCAAATAAGTATAACAAACTTCAGATGCTTGGGGAGTCACCAGAAAATGATAAAAAGCTTATTCTTATTGAAGTACGTGAGAACTTGTGAAATCTTGTTTTGAAAACAATACCTTTTATTATAATACTGATGTGTTAACTAGCTTCAGCTGGTGGATTGCTGTTGCCAAAAGTTAGTCTGCTTTACTACAGAGTTCTTTATTACTTTGAGTCCTACAGCAGTCTAGAGCCAAGTTCTACCTGTAGTTAAACTATATAAGCTAATAGGCAGAAATTGAAGATTAGTTTGTGTGCAGAAATAGGTACTAGCGGATGAATAATTAAGCAATATTGGAAAGTTAACCCATGTTTCTGCATGATTAGCTTTCTAGAAGGATGTATGTGTATATGTATATAAGGAAGAGGAGCAAAAAAACCCGCTATTCCTGTTACTTAAGGGTGCGGGAGAGTGTAGAAATGTGACAATAAACACAATTGGAAAGCATTTGAAATTTAGTATTGCCTTATGGGGCAGGGGGGTGGGCGGTGGGCGTTATTTAGGGAAGTGACTTAAACTCTGAGGATTTGTAAGCTGTATGGGGAGGCACAGGGGAAGACTTTACTTAGGAGTGTGTTTCAGTAGCATTTTCTTTCTGAGCTTTCCATTTTTTCTGAGACGAATTTTTTTAAGTTATGATAGTCAAGTTGTCTGTAAACTTTCAAGAGAAAACAGGAGAGACAAAAATTCTTCGTGACTTATGTGATGTACTGTAGAATTTAGGAAGCATAGCTTTCTGTGACTTCTCTTCATGAAGTTACTTATGTAGGTCCTCTCATATCTCACGTAGATATCCTCCCCTCTTCCTCTGTGGAGCTGCTAACCTGAGTGTTTATCCTCTGAGTAAAACTCTGCCTAGCAGGCAGTATGATTATTAACTTTAACCCAAGGCTGTTTCTTAGGAAGCAAGGACAGAAAGAAAATGTTTCTTTTTAGGTAATTGTTGTCCATAATGAAAGAAAGAGCTACGCTTTGGGTTTTTTTCTTTGCTTTTTCCTTCTGGTTTTCAGTGTTAGCCACATTGAAATTTAGTTGAAAGCAAGCTAACTGGGAAGAGAAAGTGTGTAGCAGCATAGTGTGCTGTAACAATCGGTCTGTGGGAGAGAATATTTGCATGTGAATGTAATGACAGCGGTTCATTTGTTTTGAATAGGACATACCTAACCAATTCTATCGAGACCCTAGCAGTCTACATGAAATTATCAGGTCAGTTGCAGATAAGTTTGTAATGATTAGCTTTAGCCACTTGCAGTAGAGTTTGATTCTTATCATACTTGTTCATTTTTCAATTTAGGAGGTTTGTTTCTACAAGCAGATGTCCTCTTATATTTATAATCTCTGATAACTTCAGTGGAGATGGCAACCGGAGGTTACTGTTCCCAACAGAAATTTTAGAGGATTTGTGTATATCCAGTATTAGGTAAGATCTCTTATCTCATTAAAACTTGATTGAATTAAATGCGATGTCAGAAATGAATTATTTTTTTTAAATTAAATTCAACAGTTTCAAGCCCATTGCACCAACAAATATGATGAAAGTTCTTAATCGAATAGCTGCAACAGAAGCAGATACGGTAAGTTGTCAAAACTGATAAGTTCTGTGCAGTGCTAGGACAGAAAAATTTCAGACTTTTATATCTGAAGTGTTATTTATATTTGGTTTTGTATTTGTTTGATCTTTGATAGCAGAGCCCCGCCCCCCCAATCCCCCAACAGAAGACGACAAACTGGAAAGATGTCTTATTTTTCAGATTAGTTCCACTTGATCCTTGATCTAACCCGTCAGAGTTACTTCTGCAGGTTCTTCTCCCTATTACAGAAACTATATGTAATGAAACAAATAGTAGGAATAGAAGTCATTTTTATTGTAATCCAGCAAGTCCAGAAGAGGTCATGAACCCAAATCCTGTGTTATTCCCAAACAGTTTTCATTACAACCAAGTCTAATATTGTGTGACACCTTGTAAAGAATTATGTGCATTATTCTCTTAATATTGCTATATGAAATACGGCAGTGTGCTTAACTGGATTATACGTTTTAAAGTTAGCAGTGTTATGGGGCTTGAGCACCTGATGGATGCTCATGTTTATGGTGTGTATCAGAGGTGGTTCCCCACAGCTAGGCTAATATTCAAATACCCCTTTTCCTACTTTTTCTTACTACTTTGAATGTTGCTTTTCCTTGTAGAACAAAGAAAAGAATTTTGCTCTTGATAGAACTTCTCTGGAGTTACTTTGCAGAGGTTCTTCAGGTGATATAAGAAGTGCAATAAACAGTCTTCAGTTTTCTTCTATGAAAGGTAAATGCCTATTTTCTTGAGAGGCGAATGACATTTTGACCATTCCTGCTATAAAGGTATTCTGTTTGCTGTTGCAGCACAGCTAGGTGGGCTGTGCAGAACATTTTTGACATGCTGCTCTGGACAGGAATAGAAGGCACAGTGTGGTTTGGGTTTGTTTGTCTGGTTTTTAGGCTTAAAATGTTCTATTTCATGACTGTTACATGTAGTCTCAAAGCTTGAGTAACATCTGCTACTGTCCTTGTTTCAGCTGGGATAGAGTTAATTTACTTCCTGGTAGGTGCTACAGTGCTGAGTTTTGGATGGGGGGTAAGAGAATGCTGGTAACACACAGTCGTAGTTGTCGCTGAGCAGCACTTAACACTCAGCCAAGGGCTTTTCAGCATCTTGTGCCCAGTCAGCAAGAAGGCTTGGGGGTGTGTGAGAAGCTGGGAGGGGACACAGTCAGGGTGGCTGACCCCAGCTGTCCAAAGTGATATTCCATACCATATGGCATCATGCTCAGTATGTAAACTGGAGGGAAAGTTGGCTGGGGGCTGCTGCTTGGGGACTGGGCATCAGTCAGTTGGCAGTGAACAGTTGTTTTTCGTTTGCGTGGCTTGTTTTTCTTGGGTTCTATTTCTCTCTCATTAATTTCCTTTTCATTACAAATTATTATTACTGTTATTATTTATTTTACTTTATTTCAACTATTAAACTGTTCCTATCTCAACCTGTGAGTTTTCCTACTTTTACTTTTGTGATTCCCTCCCCCATCCCATGGGGGGTGGGGCAGTGAGTGAGCAGCTGGGGCTTAGTTGCTGGCTGGAGTTAAACCACAGCGGTGATGTATGTTTTGATGTGATTTAATGAAATGTTCTCTTTTCTTCTGGATATCTTTATTATTGGTATGTGCTTACCGTTCAAAGCTTTTATGATGCAATCTTAATTTGAAAGGGGGTATTTTTATTGCTTGGTTCATACAGTTCTCAGTGTCCTTATCTCTGCCCTTAAAGCATTTCTGAAATAGCTCATTGAGTTCGTGTATAGCACTTCTGTAATGATCGATTTTGCTTTGGAGTTGGTACAGCTGTTGGTAAACTGAAAAGCTGTGAGGTGCTATGACCTACTGTGAAGTTACAGAGTATTTTATAGAATATTTTTGAAGACTACTAAAATGCTGAACTGCAACATACTTCATTGGACAATGCTCGGATCAGACTTAGTTTGGCATTATTTATGTTGCAACATTGAAAGAAAACAGTCTGTCATGTCTTTTATAAGCATTGGAAGTCATGGCTGTTAAGAAATGAATGTATGTGATTTACATAACCTCTAATTTTTAGAAGCAATACTCTGGCATGTGTAGTTCATTCTAGGAACCTTTAGATGGTGCCAGCATTTTCTATTCAACCTAGAAATAAGGAAGTGGATTCAACAATTGCCTTTGGCTGTATGTCATAAAGTTAGCAAAGATCTTGTTGCTCTTACAGATTTTTCTCTCCCATCCACCTTGCAAACAGAAAAAGTGCTCATGGAATACAGGATTAAATGTACTTTGAAGTCCTTATTGTAAGAGGGAGTGTTGTAGTTTGACTTTTAAAGTATATTAAAATTAACTTAGCTGTGTTTGTTAAATTACTTGAGGGAGACAGTAAAGTTTCTAGATATAACTTGCAAACATGGGAACTACATTCTTCTGATGTTGTCTTCTACTATATTAAGTTTGTGTTGTTCTGTGTTAAACAGAAAATTACAAAATTCCTCTCAGTGCAACCACTTGGATGATAATGCCATTAAGTTAGTAACTAGTAGGTGGGTGATGACCTGAGAAAAGTTTGCAGCAGCTCACTGCTGGATGCTACTTAGCTTCTACAGACTCTAGAAAACCTAAATAGTCTTAAAATGACCAGTTTATGTAGTTTTTGATAAATTACCTTGGAAGTGTAAAAACATGAGAACTATAAAGAGAACTCGGGAGAAAACAAAGGCATATGGATTGACAGGTTCTGTACCTGACATCTCAGAATCATGTACTCAACTTCTCGCATTTTCTCTTTAACAAATTGGGAAGAGCTGCCTTCATGTTGAATAAATTTTTTTCAATTGCTCAGGTATTTGATTGGCAGCCAGTAATATTTTGTAAATTTTGGAGATGCCTCACCTCCTTGTTTAACCCCTGAGTATGCGCTCGTACTTTTTTACGTATGTATCATTTCTTTCTTCGTGTGTGTGTGTGTGTGTCTATAAACTCAAGCAATACATTTGCTTTGTAGTAGTATTAATGGGTAAAATGGATCCATGGTAATTGTGGGATAAAAGAAGGATAAATACTTGAAGAATAAGTTCTCTTAGCTCAATAAGGATTAGCTCGGTAAAGATTTACTTGCTGCTAAATCAAATTATGGGTGAAAATTTTTGAGTTTTAAATTAGAGGAGAAGAGTTTTATTCCTTGGAGGTCTCAAAACGTTGTGGAAATCAGTAGGTTGTGGGAAGAATTACCTAAATGAAAGGATTTCTTTGCCACCTTACATTTCAGTGATGCTGTTATACAGGTGGTGCAAAGAGAAGATAAATTCATAGGTGAACAGAGTGTAAGTGAAATATAATTGACATGTATTTGCACTTGTACTTTATAAAGAAGAGATTAAGAAAGGCACGTTGGGGCTGTATCAGAACTGGAATCCATAAACAAGAGTGCTAGCTTATTTTAAAGACTTATTTTTTATTCAAAAAAGACCTAGCACCTGAGTTGTGGTTTACGGGACAGAAGTGGAATTAAGCATCCCAGTTTAGATGACTGGGTTGTGTTCCAAATAGGTGAGTTTTCTCTTACTGTCCAGTAGCAATATAATAGAGAATTTTTTTTTGGTTCATGTACTTTTCCTGATTGTGTTTTTGCTTTTATTAATAGAGTGCTCATTGGAGAAAGACTTTTGGTCAAGGAAGAAAAGGAGCTCCACGTTAAAATGTGAATCAGCAGCAATATCCAAAGTAAGAAAGAAAAGTAAATCTGATACTTCAGAAGACCAGGAGATACAAGCCATTGGTGGCAAAGATGCTTCCATCTTTCTTTTTCATGCTCTGGGGAAAATAATTTACTGCAAAAGTAAGGAAACTTTGACTTACTCTTTCAATGGGCAGAGCATGTTAGCTACTAATAGCTAGATTTGCTAAAGTAAGGCTTAAAATGACATCTAACTCACATATTTTGTCATTAATAACAGTGTAAAAACAGGAATAAAAGTTTGTGGTAACTGAGATTGCAGCTGTCTGTAGCTATTGAGTAAATAAATGTATGAAGTTTTATTACACACACATAATACCTGTTTGTGTTAGGTCCGTGCACTGTCATGCACACAAAGATAGATAGCCAGCACATTTGTTGCATTGTACAAGCAAATTTCTGTGGGTATATTTTGTACTTGTCTGTACTCCTAAAGGTTACAGAACAGCGCTGCAGCCTCACGGGTGCTGTCTCCCTTTTTTGCTATCTTTTCCACCCTACTTTTTATCTCAGCTCTTTGTTTCCCTTTAACAGACATACCTGCTGTCTTCTTTCTGACTGGAAAACCTCTTCCATTTCTTGTGTCATACCCTGTCTCCTTTTTCACCTCTCCAAGAGTTTCCACCTTACTGCTACTGAAGGTTCTTACAGACTCAGGTTCTGTAAATTTACAGAACATATCTGCTCCCTGTGTATTTTTACAGTACTGTTTTTTTGACATTTAGAAACTATAACTCATAAGCATTTGCTACTTATTAAACTAACGTGATCTGCACTTAGCTAAATTAGGATCCATGATGCCGCTGGCTGTTCATATTATTACTGAAATGTAATAATTCACTGAATAATTCAGTAATAATTTCAAAATCAATTGAGGAGAAATAGTGTGAATGTGAAAATAATTAAGATTAAATTTGTATATGAAATATAATGTAACTAATTACATGACTATGTAATATTGACTCTATAATTAAATTCTTAGGAGGCCTGCTTCAAGAGCTTTCCGGGAACTGGAAATGGTGTAATCTAGTTGCTAGTAGAGTTGACGGTTGCTAAAAATGATGCTCAGTGCTGCAAAACTTAATCATGCAGTTACACATCTCTTTTCTTGCTCTTATATAATATTTGAATTTTTAATATTTCATCTGAAATACGTGTCTCTTTTTTCTGGCTTTTTTGATTATGTGCAGAAATTAACAAAATTTGTGATAATAAGACTAAAGTTCCTAAAATCCTTTGTAGGAGAACCAGTGTCAGAACTTTCTCAGCTCCCTGCTCACTTAACAGAATACCGTCGCGACACCTTGCTTATTCAGCCTGAGGTAATGCAGTAACTACTTGATTCCAGTTTGGTTTGAAGAAAAACCAAAACAAATTCTTGTGATTGATGCAAATTCTCAAGCACAGTGGTTTTGTCATTGATCTTAATATATGTGTATTCAGTCTAAGTTAGAGAAGGATTAATTGCAAAGGGACCTCTGGAGGGTAACTTCAAAGGTAGATTAGATTCCCAGGCTCTTGATCTGTTGAGTTTTGAGGCATCTGAGGGTGGAGATTCTCTCTCCTCGCTGATGGACTTGTGGTGGAAGGTGGACTTGCTCTTGCTGCAGCCTGCAATTGTTATTTTAGCTGTGCATTGCCACAAGGAGTCAGTTCACCTTTCTGTTACCACCTATTATGAGAGTTGAAGACATCAATGTCTTCTGCCCCTCCATCCCCACTGTTAGCCTTCTCTGCAAGCAAACCAATCTCCCTTTTGTATACAAGCATCACTTCATAGATCATGTGTGCTAGCTCCCTAACAGTCTTCTATAGGATGTTTTTCCTTATATGCTGTGTAAGACTTGAACTTTTTTTTTTCTAATAGGATATTGTGGAAAGATCGCATGTATCTGGAAGCATGTTTAATTTATACCTTCACCAGAACTATGTAGACTTTTTTCCTGATATAGGTGATGTAGTGAGAGCCAGCGAATATTTGAGCACCGCTGATGTCCTTTGTAGTAACTGGAGTGTAAGTGTCATCTTTTTATACACACATACTTTTTTTTTTTAATGCTCCGACATGGAGCTTCTAGACTTTTCCCAAAGTGTTTACAAATGTTTCCTCAAACTTAAGTGTAGGTGAAAGGGAATTGTTAACGAACGCTGAAGTACATCAACTATAGAAGAGATGCAGGTCCAACTTATGTCAGTATTTTATTGTAGTGTGTTATAGCGTTTGTAAAATATTTTACAAACAAATTGTTAAGTAGAACATATTTATGCTGAAAATGTGTTGAGTCTTAATGTCTTTTCCTGAAAGTAATTGAGCTGATTTTTTACTTTTTCATTCAGCTGCTTTGAGTACAAGTTTCACAGTAATCTAAACATACTTTGGGTGCATCATGTCGCTGCAATTAGTGTGTTTTAGTTCAAATGAGACTTAATGTACAGAGACCTTGATTTCACATAATGCCCAATTTCATTCTTAGACTCGATCTGTGATGGAGGAATACAGTGCATCTGTGGCCACCCGAGGGGTGATACATTCGAATATGTCCAGAGCCTTTGCCCACCACCAAGGAGGATTGGGGTTCCGGCCTTTACATAAACCCCAGTGGTTCTTTATCAATAAAAAGGTAAATGCTTGATTTTTTTATTATTATTTTTGTAAGACATGACAATTGAATATTATAGGTGAGATTTGCTCACGGTGCTAAGCTTGTCAAATATCCTATTTTGATAAAAGCTACTTTTGAAAAGAACTTGCTTGAATAGTTACATCTGTATCATCCTTTTGATAGAAAAATAAATTGGAGCCCTCTGACAAAGTTTGGCTCTTGTGTCCAAATTGCCATACTGCTGGGAGAGTCTTAATCCTAAGTTAATGGAGTCACAATTAGTGTTGAAATACTGTAAAGTATTCCTGAAAGTAATTTTAGGATTTTGTGCACTTTAAATCATATTGAACTCTTGTGTAAGTTTAACAAACTACTGCTGTTACCTGTGTTTATCAGAAGTAGCTTGTTCAGGAGGTGTCAAAGCTCTTGGTGATTTGTTTACAGTTGAACTAATACTTCTCTTGCTGTATCTGTCAAAAAATATTTGCCTGGATGGGTGGGGAATTCTATAATCAAGAGATTAATATTTTTCTGGACATTTTTATGCTCAGCAAAAATGAAGTAATTTACTATTTTTTGATGTGTATGTGTTAACTCTAACTGCTTATCTTTTTTATCTTATTTTTCAGTAGCTTGTGTGTAGTCATCCAGCAGGCAGGAAGATAGTCTTGTATTTTGTGGTAGAGAATATCTATATTAATAATGATTTACCAGGTTTTTTACTTGTGTTTCTTTTTCCCCCAACTCTTACAGTATCAAGAAAATTGCATTGCAGCAAAATCTCTCTTTTCAAGCTTCTGTTTACCACCCGAGTGTCTTCAGACAGAGCTATTGCCTTATCTTGCTATGTTAGCAAATCCAATGAGGAATCAAGGTAAGATGAGTGTAACTCTTCATCTTGGACTCTTCTTTTTTTTTTTTTATTTTTTTTTTCCTGCAATTAAAGCATACTGAAAAATTTTGTAACCCAAAAGGTCAATACTGTTGGTGCTTTTGCCTCAGTAAAAAAAAATGCTTGTGGTAAATGCATATAGCTGATACCCAAATAGTATCATTGCCAAAATAAAAGCTGTCCTGTTACATATAAAACTTACATAACTGAAAGTATCTCTGCTAGCAGAAGTCATATATGGTGCTTTATAATGTGTAGGATGGGGTTGTCATATCGGAGTATTTGAAATAATCCCCCCCACTTTTTTTTTTTCTTTACTGCAGGATTTGTGGTACCTCTATGCTTTTGTATTTCATTGTGTTGCCCTCTCAGTCTGTTAAGGTCCTTGCACCATTTTTCTGCCTGCCCACATTCTTACTAGCTTGTCTTAACTGGGTGGCATTGGCAGACTTGCTCATCTCACTCTTCATCCCCTTTTTCCACGGGGTTACATTTAAGAATATATGAATAGCTCAGGTCCTAGCACAGATCTCTGCAGAACTGTATCACCAACTTTTTTCCATTGCAAGAGTTAACTATTACCTCATAGCCCTCTCCCTGCTTTCTATTAATAAATTAGTAAAGTTTAATAATTAAAGTTGTTCTTTTAGGCTTAGGGCTCTGTTTAAATCTGCTAGAGGATTTGGGTAAGAAGACTTGGGAAACCTAGTAGGTGATGTTAAGTACATCTTCATTGCTTACTGGATCCTTTCCAGTAACATCAGCAGACTTAAAAGGCTTTTAAAAAGTCTTTCCCAGATAAAGGACACAAGATCCATGTTTCCAGTGCATTAAAAAGATATATAACCTGAGGGAATCCAATAGCAGACAGTTTGTGCGGAAGAACTTACAGTACCTAATCCAAAAATTACTCCTTACACAGCTGGGTTGCTTATACTAGGTTAATTCTAATAAAAGGCTTCATGTTTTAATAAAGGCCTTGACACAAGCATTATTCCATAGCCTACAAAATGAATTCATAACTCTACATTGTAAATACGCAGGTGAATGCCAGGGATGTTTATGTGTAGGCAACTTGTAAATACGTTATGGTAACGTGGTAAGCAATTTCAAAAACATATGTACATGTGCATGCAGTGCTCTGATATCCAAAATATTGCAGATATATTCACTTGAATATTTGACTACACTTAGAATTAGTTACTTTCCAGTATGTTTAATTGTATGTGTATTATGATCTACCCAATATGATACTGGTGATTCTTTGTTCTTAGCTCAGATTGCTTTTATCCAGGATGTTGGAAGGCTACCACTGAAAAGACATTTGGGGAGGTAAACTTGACTTCTGTCTTTTCTATAAAGAAAGACTTCGTTTCTTAGTATATTGAGGAAAATAACCCTTTCATAGAGAAACATCTTCAATATGTATCAGTGATGTGACATTTTTCCTCACTTGCAGCATGATAATTTAGTATTTTGTCTGTTAAAACTTGGGGGGGGGGAGGGGCCCAAAATGGACCAAAAGTGGGCGAAATTGCCCCAAAATTGAGGAAAAAATGACCCAAAATTGTCCACAGATTGGCTGAAATGCCCCAAAATTGAAAAAGTGGGGAAAAAAATAAAAAAATTGACAAAAGTAGTCGAATTTCTTTATCACTACGGTATTAGTAGCAACATTTATACTATAGTGTGTCTTTTAATCCTTGTTTAGCTTGCTTTTCCATTGTACCAAATACTAGCGCTGTCCTAGACATAGCTATGTTTCTCCAGTGCATGATCTGAATAAAATATTTTTTTTTAGGTCAAAAACATTTATGTGAGAATAAAACTGAATTGATGAAGAGTATAGTGTGCTTTGCCTATTGTTTGTCATGACATAAAACATTGATCTGTAAGTTTGATAGAACATTCTGTGTTCACATGCTTTTTACCAAGAAATGTAAGAAGGAAAGCAAAATGGGTAATTATCTTTACTTCCTTTGAAGCAGTTCTGTACCTATGGAACCACGAAATACTTTTGAGTGCTTCCTCTGAAATCAGATAGCAGCACTGGCTTTCTTTTTGTGGATTTTTTTGAGTATTGGAGTACTTAGAGTAAACCTTCGTTTAGAATGCATTTTTAAAATAAAACTATAGCTACTGAAGTTCCTCTGTCCTAGAGGTTAAATACTGAAAATACACTTTTATTTCAACTGTGAGACTGGGCTGCTCAACTTAAAGATTGTGTAGCGCTCATGGAGTGACATGTCATGTTATGTTCTGACTTGAGTGAGCCTTCTGAATTATAGGCATCATTTAATCTAGTAGAACCTCAGTTATGTTTCTATAACTTTGATATCTCTGAAGTTTAAGAAGTTTTAATTGCGATGGTCTGTTTCTGGTAAAGGATTGAGATCACAGTTAGCTGGAATGAGACTAAGTCCTTCATCTCTTAACCAAGAGAATTAGGGCATCTGACAAAGCGTCTTGTATTTATCACTGTGGTATTGCTGTCTGAGTTAAACTATGAAATATGGCCTGTAAGGTAAAGGCTGTGTTACCCAGGAACCTCCCTGTTCCCCAACAGTTGTATTGAAAGCCATTTTAGTTGCTAGTCAGGAAGAAAGGAAAATGTCCACAACGGGTGTATTTCTTTGCAATCTCCCTCATCTAAGCCAAAATGTTTGTAACTTTACAAATTAATTGTAGACTTCCTTATGCCATTAATTTTGTCTGCAGCATACCTTTAAATATTGATAAATGTTTTGTATCTGCATTAAGTTGGGTGTGTGTCCTGTAGATTTTACTTGAGGGGTAACTTTCTCCTGAAAACACAGTAAGTGTTCTTCATCTGTTCGCTCGTTTTGGAAAGGAGTTACAGAGGAAGGTAGGTATTTTAGTAAGCATTTGCTTTCTTCAGGAATCCTACTTGAAAGTAAATTCTGTTATTAAGCAGTCCTTAAAACAACTTACATGCAGCTGTTTCAGTGGAAAGAATATTTTGTTTTTCTGTTGCATTTATTAATGGAATGGGAATGGCACTGAAGTAAGAAAAATGGCATCAAGGAGAGTGCATGGTATTTGATCACTGGGAGTTGGTGTCAGGGTGAGTTTTTGTCAGTAGCTGTGTAATTTTTTATTATTCCCATGTGAAGTGGGAAAAATAATAGAGGAACATTAGTAACCTACTGATACAGAGATGCTAGAGAGATTGAGAAGTCCAAATAGGAGAAGAAATCATAAAAAATATATTTCCTTTTTACTTTTTTTTTTGTCTGTTTCAAGTGAAATTGCTTCCTGTCCTAGAGGATTCCAGTTTTGCTTGGAAAAGGGTCTAAGGTACCATGGGCTGTAGTCAGTAACTTACTTGTTAGCGGCTCATGCGTGTGAAGAAAGCTAAGCAAATGACTGTCAGCGTAAGGAAGAAACTTCCAGCAGTGAGTACTGGGAAAGCAGCACAGCACAAATGTGACCTGTTGGTGCGGTTTGAGCTATGCAGGGCAGACCTTTCCCTGAGAGGAACTCCTGCGTCTTCTGTAGGCTGTCATGTAAGCTGTTTGGTGTTGAGTTCTGGGCACAAGTATCTATACCTGGAAGATGTGTGCAGAGCTGTGAAAACATAATACTGTGAAGGCAGTGATGTAAGCACGGAACGTGCATAGCTTGAATGAACTGTGATCGGTGGAGGGTGGTAACGCTGCCGAAAAGATGTGAAAGCTATTAAGCACCAGTGGAGAAGAGTGACCTGTGTGGTACACGGGCAGTCTTTTCTGTCGCAGCTTTTGTGTGACAGAGCAGATGCTTTTCCACAGTAACTTACTGTTGCAATGATGATTTTACAGGTTAAAGCTTGAAAGACTTACTGATAAAGATCCTGGGATACCAGACTTACTTGCTGGCTCTGAGGGGGACCGTGCTGATGCGCATGCTATGGAGACAGCTGCACAGATGGAGGAAAATGCGATGGATGAGAATCAATCAGATGGATTCCTTCTTTCTTCTAGCCAGTGCAGTGGAAGTGAATTACCTTGCAGTCAGCCTCAGCCTGTTGCAGCTCAAGATATCATGGAGGAAGATGAATTAAAAATAGAGGAATATGATAGTGACTGAGTGCAACAAAATAGCAACAGTGACTTGCCTTGATAGATGAATATGCTGCGGAGGCCATTGCTAAAGTGAGTATGGTCTGCACAAAAGTACCTCTCTCTTTAGCTAGTTAGGTGGGCTAGGCGGCCAAGTCTAAACATGCTGTGTCAGCATCGAGGCAAATCTCCTCAGCTTCCTCTTTGCAGGATCAGGCCTGAGCTGAATACTAAACTACAAGCTATTTCCTGCCTCTCCTGAGCCATTAAATATATTGATACAAAGAGAATAATAGATGATGGCTGAAATGAGTTTGAAAGAGATTGTAGATAAGTAGGGTCACTTAAGTTATTTTTACTTTTTACATATTTTAATTTCCTTTGCAGTTGTAAAGTGTAATTTCTGTGTACACATTTGGTAAGTTATCAGCATTTAAAGGTTTTATTAAAATTCATAACTTCAAAAAAAGTTGCTGTTTGGAAGCTTGGCCCTTCTGGAAGAGGAGACTAAAATGTACATGTAAAAGGTTTGATATCACATAAATGTAAATAAAACTCCTACTGTTAATGCTTTAACACTGTTTTGTACTCTGTCACAGATTTTCATGTGTTTGTAAGTTCGAATGTATGTTGTACAACAACAGTTTATTTTGGATTCCCTTTTGAATAATATTTTCATAACTCATGGAGAGGAAAATGCAACAGTCAAGCATAAGTCCTTCTCATCCTTTGTACTCTGTAGGAACCTAATGCTGTGGTGTGCACTTCTTCTTGAATTGCAGCTGTGCTGTGGGAAAGAATAATCTGTGTTTGGTAACTGACACGTGAAGTGTGTGGTAGTTGTCTGTTGAATAGAGTTCAGTGTTTCTCTGTAACTGGGATTGGTCTCTGCAAATCCATCTAATATGTTTCTGTGGTTAGTGATACCACAGGAATAAGGAGAGAAAAATCAAACCAACCAACTTTGAATAGGTAGTGTATGTTTGCATTTCTGTATTGCTTGCAGCCAGAGTTTAGTAGAAGAAAATACATGTGTATCCACCACAACCTTGGAATTTTTGCTGCTGTTAAAATGTCAGGATTTGTCCTCTCTCAAGGGACAGGTGTAGTCTTTCCATCTATAGCTACTGTAATTTTGAAGAGGGAAATTTTTCCCCTAATTCTTAAATTTCATTACAGCTATATTCTTTACAGCAAAGTCAGAATGTTTTTGGCTGTTGATGCCCTGTAATGCGTTTGCCCCTCTCCAGGGTGCTGTCGAGGTGTGTGTGGGGTGCTTCTACTGCAAGTGACAAGGCACGAAATACTAGTTTTTACTTCGCAAACAAAGCTCCAAGCTTCTTTATATCTTTTCAGCTTTCCTTACAGTAGTACTGGGTAATAATAGTAATAACAGAGTTATTTTCACGTCAGCTATGTTGTGTTACTGTTGGCCTTGCCCTTACTAGGGCAGTATTCAGTAGTCATCTGGTTAATTATAAATTGTAGTATTACCGAAAATTGTAACCAAGAAAACTCTACAAATGAAATGATAGTTTAGAAAGCCAGTGTTGGTTTATTGCAGCACTGGCGGAGTGGGGGATTTCTCCTAACATGCACACAGAGCTATTTGAGGGTATACATTACATACAATCAAATACTGCATATTCATAGTATATCGCATATGCATTATTACTCACACAGGACAGGTTACAAGTTTCTCACTTCTAATGCAAATTAGTACGCATCCTCAGACAGCACTACTGAAGCCTTTTACTAACTAGGCATGCTCCCCAAGTGGTGTTTTGCCCTTGAAGGTTGCAATCTCCCACTACTGCAGTTAGCTTTGTCCTGCTTTCAACTAATTTTCTGCCACTGTCTGTGGCTTTCAACGCTATCTGCTTATCTCCTCTTGCAGCCAGAACTTCCTCACCTGAAGGCTTCTTTTTGCAGTTTTTTTTTAGCTGGGTAAGGCTGTTCTTTTCACCATCTGTTCCTTGTTTCCTAACATCACAACACCAGCAAAAGGAGGGCGGGGGGAACATCGTTCTCTGTTCTTACTAACTAAATCGTTGAAGTCTTCAGTATCAGTAATGAAGTATTGCCACGATCAGGTACAGGGTTCATAGTAGTTTGAATGAAACCTCTTTCACATGAAAACACCACTGCCGCCCAAAAGAAAAGAGATATTATTCCCTTTAATAACCTCTTGTGCTTCAATGTCTGTGCTCTTGCTTTTGAATGGCAGTGGCATGCGAAGTGGCGTGTACAGGATGGAAGCCCCAAATTACTCAAGTTCTGGTCTCTAATAGTCCCTATTAAAGCCAATGCCAAATTAATATTAAATCAATCCAATCCCCAGGTAAGCCAAAGGGAAGTGTGGACAGTGATGCTGAGAAACCTCGGAACGAAGAAAACTGCTAAGAGATTTTTTTGTACTTTTAGCAGCAAGGTATTCATTATCTGCGCAGGGGATGAGGTTGGTTCGCACCACAGAAACTTGGTCCAAAGCACAGGTGCGGAACAGGTGAATTTATAAATTTGACGTACATGATTGCAACATCTCTTCATACATTATTCATGCAATAATAACATCTCATTGCATATTAATGATAGGTGGAGTCTAGGCAGAGCCTGAGCAGAGTTTAGGCAGAGTTTTCTCTTGGCGTCAATTTTGAGAGGGTCGTTCCAGCCTTTGGCCCCAGTCAGGTGGTCTTCCTCAGAGCTGAACCTTTCAACTTTCTTGCACAAGTGACCCTGCCAGGATCATTTAAAATAAATCTTGGCTTGTTACTATTTTCTTGTATTGATGTGTCCAACTTTACCTAAATTATGATTTCTAGTACCTGGTACAGCAGTTTGCAACAATGGCTGAGGCCTGGGCACAGTGAGCAAGAGCAGGGTGATTCAGCGCTACGTGCTGTGGTTCCTCAGGAGCAATTTTGCAAGGCAGAATGGGGCTTTTACAGACCTGAGACTCCTCTCAGGTGGATCTTTAGGGTTTTAGGCCTTACTCCTTTTCAAGAGCTGCAAAGCTTGCGTAGCTGCAACAGGCAAACAGGCATACAGCCCACCCTCCAGCCTGTCTCTAGGGGGTCCAAGAGTCCATTTTGGCTACCTCAGTGTTGTTATCCCAATTACAGAGTGGGGGGAAGAGAAATGCCCTTTAGCTCGAGTGAAGGAGTGTTCAGGGGCATCCCAAAGAGGAAATATACATGTATATTTTTGGTGTGGTCAAAGAACTTCAACAACTACGACAGCCTTTGGGAGACCCACGTAGCTCATGCTTGAACCCACCCAACTCACTGTAGGTGTAGTAATGCAGGCTGTGTTCAGTGCAGATGGTACATCACTGACGCGTGAGGCAGAGAGAGTAAGCGCAGTGCTGGATGCATCTGCCTACTGCCTATGCCAAAATCAGCCCTTGCCCAGTAGGGAAGCCACACCTTTTGTTGTCATGGCTTTCTTGGGCTTCTCCTCCTCTGAGGAACAGTTATTTAGAAGAACGTTTTCCACTTTGTCTAACAGCGAAGTTCTCCAGAGCTGAAATGAAAAGTTCTGTGAATGGTGGGCCTGAACAGGAAAGCTTTTTCTTGCCATCACATGCCACTCTTTCACGTCAGAGTTGTATGGGGCATTCAGGAGGAATGAACTCTTGATCTTGATCCAGTTTACCATGAGTTTGCTTTTCCCCCACCACCTGCTGCCAGCAAAACTCATTACACGAATTGCCTGACATCCTCACCATTGTATGGTCTCAGTTTTGGACGGATGCCAGAAGGGAGTCAGCCTGGTGAGGTGCACTCCTCCTGCTGCAGAAGGACACGTATGTTTTGTGTAAATGCAACCTGGTTTGGCTTGCATGATCGCATCTTCCAGACCAGTGGTTCTCCTACTGTCGTGAAGTAAATTGGAGTTGGATCCAATATGTTTTTATGTTGAAGAAGTCTTAGGCACAAACACGCATGAACATTTCTCCCTGCGCAGGCAAATTACAGGGATCTGCCTGCCCATCTATTAGAAAAAGAGCTCATGAAACCATTGGCAGTATCAGGATACTAGAAAAATGGCTAAAAAACTTAAAGCAAACAAAGAAAATAAAGTGTAGTACTTCAGCAAAGTTTTCAAGAGTTGTGTTGAGAAGTTACCTGATAGGGGAAATTGATTTCTGTTCTATTACTCCCTTTGAGAACATTGAAATTAAAATCATGCCAATTAGGCAAACCATTCAGCTTGGGTTTTTTGTTGATGTTTTAGCCCCTCTCCTTTTTTTGCATTTGGAGCAAGCACTAGGTGCGAATATGGGTGTGCAGAGCGTCTGATGTGAGGAGATCTAGGACTCGGCTTTGACCTCCGTGTCCTGGCAGCAGCTACCCAGGAGCAGGCATCGAACGTGGCAGCCTTGGCGCAGAGTTACAGCCCATCGGCCCCCGCACTTCTGCTACGGACTGTTTGCTACGGTGTGTATGCTGGCTGCATCCAATGCTGTTGGCAAGCTCAGGTACTTTCTATCCCCTTTTACAATGAGCAAGAGACAGCTGCTGAGCTTAAAGACAAAATTAGATACAGTCCACTGCTACAATCAGAGCAACTGTGACAAACACATGTACAGCTCAGGAAAAATCATCATCCGCTATTACATGACAATTTCCATGCTACCCAGGGGTGGTGGATAGTATTATGTACAGAGGACCTTAGATAAGGAAATATACCTGAGCAAATGAGCTGGCATTTTATGTGCTTATATACATGTATTTCTTCATGTACATTTTTATGCATGCTTATTTATTTATCTATATTCCCATCAACTTTTTTCTGCTATCAGTGTAACACCTGCCAAAGCATTTTGGCAAGCTCTCAGCACAGCTCCATTATTGCTTTAATTCATCCCCTGGACATAGGTTTCTTGAAACTGGACCCACTCCCATTGGCGCTGAAATGAGCAGCTCTTCCACTACAGCAAATGTGATCAGAACTGGTTTTGTTATAAATGGCAGAGGCTTCTTTGGAGTCAGAGCTAATAAACACGACAGCAATGCATTAAACACTACATTAGGAGTGCCGGATTCATTAAAAAGCGGCTTCAACAGTTTTGCATGCTTTACGCAGCAAGATTAGGCATAAATTTGTTCTCATTGTCCTGACTCACTGATACTTGTTCCCAAAGCAGGAGCATTTTCCATATAGACACTCCTGAGGAGGTGCAGCTCCATTATATTTGAAAGATCAGGTATTTCTTCTGCTCCTGATGAGACTTTCTTTCCTGCAGGAAAGTAACAACAGAACAGTGGCAAATGTGCATAAGCTCATGTGCTTAAACATTTGCAGCTAACTGCTGAGCTGGGATGTTTTAGGGGAAAAGTTCCAACTCCACCTATATTTAGTGGGCCTAAATCTCCTCACTCTGACATCAAAACCAAACCAACAAAAATTGGACCAGTGATGAGCTCTTCTGAAAAAAATTGTTCAACAGATCGCTTTAATGTTATTTGACGCTGTCATTGATACGGATTCTGCACCAGAAGGATCGGGTAATCCTGAACACAAAAGTCTTGTAGTCTTATGGCTCAAAAGAAATTAATCTTACATTTAATGGCAGAGGAAGACCACTGTCCCCTTTTCACCAACAATAGAAGGGAAAGCAGCAGAATATATGCAGTCTCTCTCCCATTTTCCGGTAAAAATTTTGTTTCTTCCCCAAACTGTTTGTTAATGTGTTAGAAAGGCCAAAACAGTGAAATATAGTGTTCTTTTCTTTTTACAGAGTATAAAAGTGTGTATACATTTGCATTCTGGCAATGATGTTTAAACTATGATTAATTCAACGGGGTATCTAACCAAATCACTGTCTGTGTGAAAAGAAACTAAACGAAATGAATAGCAGTTTCCAAACAAACGCACAGGTACAAAGGCCACGGATGCCAGACCGATACGTGGGACACGATGACAAATCCAATACACATACATTGCTACCACCTTCCCCACAGCTGCCAAAGTCCTGGATGTGATGGGGAGTCCAGCACTTCTGGATGTGTGTCTCCATCCCCCGAGGTCTCCTCCATCCCCCGGAAGCTGTGGAGCGCCGCGGGGACCTGGGGACACGGCTGCACCACAGAGCACAGTCCGTGCTTGGCCTCTGGCTGGGGACAACCGGTGCCCGCGGCAGCTTTGGGCACTTTGGAATTGCCTGTGTTTTGGGGGTGGCTGTTTGCCTGCATTTCAGGTTAATCTTCAGAGGGTGGCTTCTGCCAGCGCTGGCACTGGGCTGGGAGTTGGCTCCCAGCTGTGTAACTCAGCTCCCGCTCGGACAGCTGGCTCCTCCTGGGGCGGGCAAGGGTTCGTTTTGTCCACAAAATTATAGACCTGTGAAAACTGAGAGCTAAAAGAGAAACAGGAGCCAAATGCAGTATTATCTTCTTATCCCGATCAAGACTTGCAGAAGGACAAAACTGCTATGGTTTTCTAATGTGTTACACCTCTTTTTGATTCAGCAAAGGAAAAAAAAATCTGCAATGGAGTTTTGGTATTTATTCATTGTGCATAAAAGGTGATGTTTCACATTCCTAAAACTCTGAAATGAAAACGTGTATCACTGAAAACAGCAATGCAAATATCTCTGGCAGATTAATTTCTCGTGCCTTTGCCTTTCCTCTCTGCTGCTTTTATACTCAGTCACACTTGCCATGCAATCGGCTTTACATTGGCCAAGGGATAACTGGCTGCAGTGATGTTATGTGCAAGCTGGAGTTTGCCTTTAAATTCAGGGCAAAATCTCAGATAGGATCACTTATTTTTGATAACTGTTGACTAATACTGCTTATAATTAGATGCAGGGCTTAGTTCAGATGCCAGTGTTGAACGGTACATGAAACAATATTGACCAGGGAAAGAGAAAATCCTAGTAAGCACATCGTCAGATGCAGGCAAGCTGGAGAAGAGATTCTTCTGGATGCAGAAATAGTGTGGGCACATTTTGTATCCATTATATCCTTTCACAGCATAAATGACATGAAAAGCAAAAGTGGTAAATAGGAGCAGTCTTTGAAACACCCACATACTCGCTCAACTGGAATCACCATTAGGAATCAGTGAGTTAGCCTGGTTTTCCTGAGTTTCACTACTCAAGGGATGCTTCCATGGACAACTATAGGCAAAGATACTCCTAGGTGGATGACCGTAGCAGTGGCCTCCAGATTACTTTGATCATGCACCCTAGTCAGTAAAACGTTTCTAAGTGCACGCACACACACCCACCCCAACACCCCCCACACCCCCACACCCCATGTATATTGGTTTATTTACAAATTATATACATGCACTCCTGAAGTTCTAGAGGTTTCTTCCCACACGCTGATGGGTAGTCTTGTGCACCCCCTGTCTTTGAACCCCATGAGCTATAGGTACACAAACACTCCCAAGAGGAAAGGCAGCTGTAGCACCAGGGCTGTGTCACATACCTGTGCAGTCAACCCAGTCCTGCGAATCTGCACATGAGCAAGATCCTGTCAAGGTAGCCCAAGTTCTGAGTCGGGATAAATTTTTTTTCATACTTCTCACTCTGACTTCTGTTGACGTGCAGTTTTGAAACTTGGCACTCCTATGAGAAAATCCCAACATTTGTGAAATGTTCAAAATTTTCATAAATCATCGGAAAAGTGCTACTGATACCAGCAGAACTGTGGCCTTAAATGGGTGAAGTCAGGCTAAAAGCTGAGTGAGGATCCAGGTCCCAGCTGGCCCTTCAGTCGTATGGAAGTAGCACAGAGGCTGCGGCAGCTGCATTTGCTCAGGGCTTGTGAACACAAACTCAAGAGCAATTATGGTCTGCAGCCATCACACGGCAGACTAAGCCACCTGCTGAATTAATTACCATCGTTCATCGTGGCAGTGTACGTCAGGAGAGGAGAAAGACAGGAGGGCAAAACTGAACTCATTGCACTGCCAACCCAATGCTTTGCTCCAGGAAATAACTGAAATGCTCCTGACAGTTCATACCATTATTGCAGACAAGGACACTGGAAGTCAGAGTGTCTGACCTGACCATAGCTCTCCTGTCTGGCAGGATCCAGTAAGCCTAACTTTCTACCTGACTTCCTTCACGCCACACTCAGAAATGTAAGACAAAACCCAAATGACATAGACATCATTGCTCCTTCACTTTTTTAGACCAAACTGTTCTCGTTTATCTATTAATGGCAAGATCCTTTCTTGACCAGTTGATACTTTTCAATAAACATCATATGCTTCTGGTTTTCCTTCAGTTCCCTTGTCTCCAGAGGCAGTAAATGCCGCTGGCATTTCAGGACATCATGTATTTTTATCTGGTGACACCATCAACCCCATTCCTGACTACCATGCTTTCCTTTCAAGTCCTACTGTCCCTGAAACATTCTAGGAAGAGACCCCTGATGTAAATTAGGCTATACTGTGTGTTACACCCTGGATGTGCCTGCACCATGACAGGACGAATTCATGGCTCTTCTGCTATTGTCAAATGCCAGGACCACCTCTCTCTTCAAGATAATGCCTTGCAAGGAAATGCCTTAGCCAATGCAGTGGCAAAGGTTGTGGCTTGTGTATCTTTCATCTGTCTGTACACCCCTTTCCCATTTTTTCTCCCTTGAAGAGCTGGCAGCTCTGCAACGTTTCACGCTGGAAGAGGAACGCCAGCTACACTCCAACTCCCCTTGCTGCTCCCACAGCAGCTGCCTACTAGTGCCTCGAGTCCTGTTACCTGCCCTGGCTCCTCTGGCCCATTCAGTTGCCCCACAAGATTGGTTTGCTCTACGTTTCTCAGCTACATCTCAGCAGTATTGTGGCAGCTGCCCAGTTTGTTCAGCATGTAATACAGGACAGCAGGAGAAGGTGGGTGTAGCTGCAAACCCTCAGTGGTGGAGACTTTGTAAATTTTCAAATTGACTTTGTTCAAGTTGCCTCAGTGCTGCAATTTTCAATATGTCCCTGCCATCTTAGATACGTTATCAGGATTGGTAAAGGGCCATCCTTGTAAACATGCTGAGAGAACTAATTCTTCCGTTTGTTGCTCCCTAACACTAAATAACAATAAGAGGACCCATTCTATGGGGTGAGTAATGAGCAAAATTTTTGCAGCCTACAAACACAACCCAAATGCCAGTGGGGCTGTAGGAAGGACAAAGTCCAATTTAAAAACAAACTTGGCAAAGATTTGCCCAGAGACTGGCCTGAAATGGCTGGATACATTACCTCTCACATTGATCTGTAGAAGAAACATCAGGAAAGAAAACCATAGGGGGTCATGATATTTTACTAGGCAGACCCATGCAATTGTATTACACAGCATCTGTAATTCCCTGTAAGGGAGAGAAGTTTCCCTAGCTGATGAAATAAGAAATGCTGCAGCATTGTCCTGTAGCCACCATGCCACGTGAGTGCTCAGGAGACACCTTTGCTCAGAAGAGCTGGTGCTGGCGGATGAAACCAATGCTGGGCTAAGGTGTGCGTAAACTGACATGTGTAAGCAGTTGCAGCTAAATGCTGAGCTGTGATGTTTTAGGAGTAAAGTTCCAACTTTCACTGTGGGTCTAATGCTATTTATTCTGACATGGATAGCAAACGAACAAAAATTGACTGATGATGAGTGCTTCTTTACAGCGAGGGTGGCGAGGCGCTGGCCCAGGCTGCCCGGAGCAGCTGTGCGTGCCCCAAGGCCGGGCTGGACGGGGCTGGGGGCAGCCTAGGCTGGGGGGAGGGGTCCCTGCCCGTGGCAGGGGGGTTGGAACTAGATGATCTTTGAGGTCCCTTCCAACCCAAACTGTTCTGTGATTCTATGAATTAATCATTTTATCATTTTTTCACTTACACTCCCAGGTTTTTAAAGTCTTCCTTGACTCTGCTCAGATTCTGGCTTGAGGTATCGTTCGTGTCCATGTGAAATAGTAGCAGCAGATAGTGATCTGTGCTCTTGACAAATTGTGGCACCCTCTCAGCAACAGCTCAGACCTTAGCTCCTGGAAGACTGCATACCTGTCGTGCACCTCCCTGTCAGGCTGGCTGATGGGCATCTCAGTGCCCCTTAACAAGGAGTCACCCACTATGAGCACTTTGTTTCTTTTTGCAGTATCCATGGTGTCCTGCTAATGTAGTCTCTCTGTAGACCTTGCTCATGGGAGTCTATAGCTGTTAAAGCTTCATATCTGTTTCAGGTTGTGATGCTTGGAGAAAAAAAGGGAACTGCTATAAAGCTGCCAGCAAGAGAACAAAAAAGTTTAAAATTCTCATAAGGAGCTACAGAAAAGAGCTGTTCACATAGCTCCCCTGATGGGGCCATCTACTTAAACATGCCCTTCAAAAACTTCTGTTGATTGTTTGCAGCCTTCTTAGTGGTCACAGATGACCAATGGGTAGGGAAAAGGTGCAGAAAATGCTGACATCATCTCACTATCTCTAGATGTGAACACTTCCCCAGTTTGATTCCAGGTACTCCCCCAGAAGACCTAACTGGGTCTTGTACATCTTTCGTCGCAAAGTTGACTTGTTGACATGTAGGAAGGTGTGACCCTGTCTGGATGTGTAGGGAAGGTTGCTTAACTTCTCAAAGGAACACAAACACAGAAGATTTTGGTTGTGAAGAGACAAAATTTCTTTCTTAAACACTATTCTTATTTAATAAACTAGAAGAAAGTTCTTTTAAATCTGCTTTTAGAAGAAGATGAAAGTAGCAAAGGTCTGATTTAACTAATAGAAGATAAAATGCTTCCTCTAACAGTGTTGTGTAAATCTGGAGGTCTCATTAAATCAGAGCTTTAGTGCAGAAATGTTACACAGGGAAGTCAGCTTATAAAAAAGCACAGTGTGCTTTTTCAATGAAACCAGAAACTTTTGCTTTGATTTCCGATTTCTAAGTAAAACTCTTCAGTGATGGGAAAACAGCACCTGGGCTGGCATAAGTAGGCTTAAATGAAATATTCTAGGCCTGTGAAAGCTTTGCTTATTATAAGGTGTTGCAATGAAACCATGTGCGCTAGTGTTCTAGACATCTTCATTTGAGCTATTAAACACCTCACACCAGCTTGGTTATGTGTGGGTTACTGGCTAGCTGAAAAGGGTCACATAGACATAGTCCAGCTGGCTGGACAAAAATGCACATCGCTCTCAGCTTATCTGAAGTAAAGCAAAATACACTGTCTTTGGCTGTCCTTGTTACACAATAACAGGAAGATTTTGGTGGGAAAAGAATGTTGCAGGTGGGAACAGAAAACTACAGAAGAGAAACTAGGGGCGGGCTTGGTATTTAGGCAACTAACCAATAATGAGCTTAACTTTTGTAATATGTATGAGCTAATTATAACAAGGCATAAAAGGTGACTGTGAGGGACAATAAACGAAGTCTGCTGATCACTCATATTGAGCGACTGTGTCTTCCCTCCGTCGCAACAGTTATGTAGGTTTGTAATATATGGTTTGCTGGGTAACAAGAAGTCAACTTTTATTTCCTCATTCTCCAGGATGGCCTCAAAAATGAATCCTGGTTCATTCATGTGTATCCCTGCACATCTGGGGTATTTTTAAACCTGCTGCATATTACTGTCCATTTGTCAGCCTTCAATTTTATTCACCATTCGTCAGACCATTTGTAGGGCAATTCCAAATCCTTATGAAATCTGCCTGTAGCTGTCTTGGAGCTCAGCATTTCACTTTCTCTATCAACACTCAGTGGGAGTTATCTACATAGAAGAAAACGACAATGGCTTCAGTTCTTGTCCCCTTTGAGACCTTTTTCAATGCTTGGCCCAGCTACTAGACAACCTTCAGTATCAAGCTGTCTTCTGTTTTGTGAACTGTTACCTTATCTGGTCTTACAGGTGGGATCCTTGCTACTGAGTGTTGTGCAGAACCTTGGCAGAAAGTGAAACTTTTTCGAATTCAGATATTCTGTGTTATTATGTGAGCTGTTCGTCTGCCTCAGTAGTACTAGCAGGAATTTAATTTCCTGTTTGAATTTTATTTGAATGTATTCCTGATGTTTTGTGTAAGGCCTACCAAAAGAAATACATCCTAGATGACAGCAAATTGCTTTTCTGGAAGAGTTAAATGTAAGTGCTAACATCAGAACGAAACTACACTGATGTGTGTCTGTGGTTGAAGAGAAGAATTTGAAGCAGATGTGCAGAGTTTTCTTTTATAAGAATAAATCCAAATTGCTGGCAGCAAAATATTGTCCTTGTTAATAGAAATTCTGTTTAAAAATATTGTAGTGCTGTTCAGAAATCTTAAGCATCACAGGTGATCATGGATAGTCCTGCTCCCAAAGAAAGGAAGGGCAGGTTTTCCACTCCTTTCAAAATAAGTCTTCACTGAATGGTGTTTTAAAGAACTGTTTGAGGGAGGATCATACTGGATTAGAGACAAAGTGATGCATGCCTGCGGCTTACTTGAAATTTTTAAATTATTGGTGTTTTGAAGAGCGAACCTGCCATCTGTTCCCATCATCCACAAACTTTTCTGTGTGCTTGAATATACTGTCTCATCAAGAAAGACTGGCCTCCTCAATCTCTCAGCTTGCTATATGTATCCCATCAGTCGAGGTCTCCCTTTCCCCCATGTTTCATCCCAAAATGGTAATTTGGAAATAAAATGGAATGAAAAAATACAGGATGATGACTAGGAAAAGAAACTCAGACAAAACCATTTTGGGTGTCAGCTTCCTGTAGAAAACAAGTCTCCTCAGATCTCTGAAACTGAGACTTGCCCCCAGCCTGTATTTAGCCTATTGTAAACTACTAAGATGTATGTTTCTAACAGAAAGTTAGGAGCATTTCAGACAGCATCAAGTTATTTTACTAAGTCGTTCCATGTAATATGGCTTTGATTTTATTCATATCTTGGTTATTGGAAGCTGATCAGGTTCTCACAAAGGTCTGCACAGCAGACTGCACGTGGAAAAGAAACTTCACCTAGACATAAAGACTCTTTATGCTTGCTAAGGTGGGCACACAGATGGCCACCTGGGGAGGGAAGTCACCAGAAGAAAAGATGGAAAGAGAGGCAGCAGGACACTAACTGTCTGCCACTCACTTTTGAGTGACAGTACTTTCCAACTCTGTGGGATTTAGGGAGGTGAGAATTTCACACACAAACAGGGACACCTGTTTGCTTCCTGAGGCTGAATGTTCACGGAGGGTTCAATAGCTCTTTCCCTTCTGCTGTTACACAGGTGGAGAGGAAGGTGCTTCCAGAGAAGGAGACAACACAGCCTCTCTGGGCAGCCTGTTCCAGTGTTCTGTCACCCTCAAAGTAAAGACATTCTTCCTCATATTCAGGTGGATCTTCCTGGGTTTCAGTTTTTTCCCATTGCCCCTTGTCCTGTCATTGGGCACCACTGCAAAGAGCCTGGCCCTGTCCTCTTGACACTCACCCTTAAGATATTCATCGACATTGGTGAGATCCCCTCTCGGTCTTCTCCAGGCAAAACAGACCCAGCTTTCTCAGCCTGTCCTCATCTGGGAGATGCTCTGGCCCCTCATCAGCTTTGTAGGCCTTTGCAGCATAACCATATTAGCTCTGGTTATGCTGCAAAAAGTGTGTTTCTAAGAGCAAAGAAATGGGAAGCTAAAGGAAAGAATGGTTGGAGGAAAATACTGTGAATGACCAAATACAGAAGAAAAAAAGGGTGTAGTTTTTCAGTGCAGGGGTGGTGAGGCACCGGCCCAGGCTGCCCAGAGCAGCTGTGGGTGCCCCATCCCTGGGGGGGCTCAAGGCCAGGCTGGACGGGGCTGGGGGCAGCCTGGGCTGGGGGGACAGGTCCCTGCTCCTGGCAGGGGGATGGAACTTGGTGGTCTTTACAGCCCCTTCCAACCCAAACTGTTCTATGATGCCATGAAAAGTGTAAAGGGAGGTTGTGACATATGCTGGCATATCAATTCACAGGTTTTGTGGTACAGGACTCTACATTCATACACTCACACTGTCCTTAACCTAATTGTTCTATGCGATTGATTTTGATCTGTGTGGGAAAGTGAATTGACCGTAGGAGGCTGTCGTGATAAGCAAGTACCGTGTATCAGAGGCGCAAGAACAGTGTGAGTGGATCAGAGGGCAGTGAGGGGGGAGGAAGGGGGTGGGGGGCACATGGTGTGCCGGAGCTCTGGCACCGTTTGGGGAAATTTGTTATCCAAATGGTATTTTGTCTGGTCTGGGAAAGGAGCAAATTGTGATGAGTGCAGGAAATGCAGGAAAGCAAAGCAAATTTTGGAAGAGATTAATTCCAGGTTTGGGGAAAATGGTAAGCCAAAACGTAGCTGTGTGGTGAAGATTTTCAGATTTCTGTAATGTGGTACCCGGCAAGGTTTCTGGTATCGCAGGTGTCAGCACTGGTTATGATATCCCAAAAAGGAGCAGCGGTATCTCTCCCTGTGCTAACTGGAGGTGGCTGGTGTGACACATGTAGCATATGCAAATGCAGAAAATGGGATGTTAAAGCTGGGCATTAACTGTTTTACAAAGCTTGGCATAACTTTGCAGTTCCAATAATCCTTTTCAAATCAATCTTTTTAATAAAAAATATTATTCTATAGTTTGTGCTGAAGTCATTTACATACAGCTATGAAACTTCCACGCTGTCTGTCAGAGCTTGCCCTGAAGCCCTGGTCTATCGGTCAGAGAGTCTTTTTTTTGCAGGTTCATCAGGAAATGATACTGCTTTAACTGTCATCTCAAGTGTTACTAACAATGTGTCTCAGTTTATTACCAAATTGATGAATTCAAGGCAAAAAGCATGTTCCGTCATACTGCCATTGAACTGAAGCTATGCATGCTGACCAGGAAAAGACACTCAGAGAAAACCTTTTTGGGTGTCAGCTTCCTGTAGTGAACATCTCTTCCTAAACCTCTGAGAGTGACATTTGCGCTTCTACTGTATCCAGGGCATATTCCATGCAAACTGTGCCTTTGCTTTTGAGCTTCCTAACATGGCTTCTCAGGCAGTTGTTAAAGAAGATGTTTTTTAAATGAAGAAATTTAAATTGCTGAAGCTGCCAACTGGCAGAACTGGGTTATGTCCCCTGTATAGCCTAATCCAAGGCTGGTTTAAAATCCAGTCAAGCTAATCAGTAGGAGAACAGAAAAACAACAAATGAGCAATTTGTATACACAGCTGCCCTCAGAAATGCAGGGGGTTTTTTAGAAAAAAATAGTATATATGAAGGGAAATTGCTTGTTCAAAGAATAAGTGTGCTAGAAGAATTGTGCAAGTTAAAACAAGTGGAAAGAAGATAACGATCCAAAGAAGGCCTTGAAACCAAGGCAGAAACTGGAACCAGAACAGAAGAAATCAAGTGGGGCAGGATCAGATGATGGATTTGTAGAACTGAAAAGACCAAAGGAAATTTCTAAAAACTTCGGACATTGACTAACAATTTACTAAGTGGATAGGAGCTGTACTACATCCCTTTGGACTCTGCCGGTCACTGAGCTGTTGGCCCAGCTCTGAGCTATGATTACAGCAAGACTGGTGATACCCACGTCTGTGTGAATTTTTCCTTTAACAGCAGTAAAGATTACACATGGCTTCTCAGCTGTCATGTTTCTGCCATATCCTCTGTAGACAACTTGTGCTTGCCATCGTGCACATTCAAGACATAGAAAAGAGGCAAGTTTCAAAGTTCAGAGAATATGGGAATGATTTCATTTTTCATCTGAAAAAGTGTCAGTGCCATCCAGAGTGCTACCTTACAAGCACTGTAGGAGCAAATGGCCATCAGTGACATCATCTAGCCGAAGATTGTGACATCAGCCAGTGACGGGCTGTGACCTCACATCCTCACTTATCTTCGGGCGCCGGCAGAGCCTGGGCCAGTCTGGCTCGTGCCTGGCCTCCTGCCGAGCGTGCCTGCGAGGTCTGGAGGGTGGAGCGAGGCTTCTCCTGGTGCTGGGTGGTGCTTCGGGGGTTGCCGCCGGCAGCTCTCGGTGTCCATCCCCGAGCCATCGCCTGTGTTTCCCCGGCCCTCCCTGGATCAGGCAGCCGCGCACCGCGGGGTGTGCTTGCAGCAGCGCAGGTGAGCCGTGCGGGGAACCGTCCCCCAGGGTGGCCGTAGGGCGGGCGATGGGGCCTGGGGATTCGAGAGGGTGTCCTCCTTGAGGGGCCTGGGCATTTCCTCCGCCCTTCCATTCCCTGGGGCAGCGGGTGACTGTGGTCTCTCTCCATTTTGCAGCGTGTGACACCAGTGATGGGGAGCTGCTTGTCATCCTCAGCTGTCCCCAACCTGCCGCAGCCAGCAAATGTGGCTGTGCAGACAGAACAGACATGCCCCCTCTGCTACAATGCTGAAGACGGGATTGCTTATGTTATACCCTGTAACCACCAGTTCTGCCTGGGCTGCATCATTCGTTGGAGAGAGAACAGCCTTTTCTGCCCGCTTTGCAGAGGACCAATGGAGACTATCAAGTTTTCTGTGTGGGCAGAAAATGACTTCCTACTGTATACTTTCATAGAAACTGATGAGTTGCCAGATGCCAGCAGGCAGGCAGGCGGAGCTCGTGACCTCCTGGCTGAAAGCAGGCCCTACATCCCCCTGGTGGCCCCTCCGTCGTCTCCACAGCAGATGCTGTCCCCAGCTGAGGAGGGAGCTGTAGGGACAGAGGCCGTGGGTGGCCTCCTGCCCAGCGTCTGGGCACCGCTCTTCCAAAGGCAAGAGCACCTGCTGGATCCCGTGCTGCCCTGGCTGCGCCAGGAGCTGGCAGCAATCTATGGGGACCAATGGTGGCTGGCAAGGAGTGCGGAGAGCAGCATCCTGCACTGCCTCTGCGCCTGCGGTCTGAATCGGGAGCTCATGGTCCAGCGGCTGCAGGACTCCCTTCAGGAATATGCGGCACAACTGGTCGACGGCATCGTCAATGTCATTGTGGAGCGGTGCAGCGAGGAGGCCCAGAGGCTGCTGCAGTCCCATACTGTGGGGGAAGAGGACGACAGTGCTGTGGCCAGCTCCAGCTCCACCAGCTCCAGCTCCTCCAGATCCAGCTCCTCCACATCCAGCTACAGCACATGCCGGGAGTGGACTCCTGACTCCACCAGCAGCCCTGAGAGCTCCCCCGGGGAGGAGGAAGCCAACACGTCGGAGGCCCCCCTCTGCAAGGGTCCTGGCTGCCCCCCACCTGCGCCCGTCCCTGCAGAGCAGGAGCAGCCCCAGGAGGAGCCAGGGCAGGCAGCAGTGGTAGCTGATCCCTCTTCCCGGGGCAGCCGCTGCAGGCCCTCCGCTCCCAGCCGGGACGGTAACTGCCCACCTGCGGGGCCCCAGACCCGCTCAAAGCGGAGGGCCACTGGCCCCCAGGACCCTCCCCAGCCCTGCAAGAGGCGGCCCCGCCGACGGCACCAGCCTGGCTCCAGCTCCTCCATGTTCTAGGGCAAAGGAAATAAATTCCTCTTTCCCTGACACAGGCCCTGTGTGCTGGCTTTCTCCGTCTTCTACTTGTGTCAGTTCCCGCTGTCCGTGCCACAAAGTGGATGGCACCCGACTTGGGGGGAGGTCAACCACGTGTCCCCGGAGCCCCAGGGCCATGTGGGCAAAATCTCTTCCCACAGGCAATCCTGCTGCAACTACAGCACAGCAGACGCCAAGGGCTGAGCAGGCAGGAGGCAAGCTGGTTTCATCACACATCCGATGCCCTCAGCCTGCATCCAGCCTCTCCCACTGCCCACTACCGACACTTCTGCTCTGAAGTTTGTCCTACTGCCTGACCCCTTCAGGGCTGACCAAAAGTTAAAGCGTGTTATTCAGGGCACTGTCCAAATGCCTCTTGGCCACTGACAGGCTTGGGGCATCGACCACCTCTCTGGGAAGCCTGTTCCAGCGTTTGACCACCCTCTCATCAGAGAAATGCTTCCTAACGTCAAGTGTGAACCTCTGCTGGCACAGCTCTGAGACATTCCCCCCAGCACAAGGGGCAACGGGCACAAAGTGCAACCCGGGGAGTTTCACCCGGATGTGAGGAAAAAGTCTTTGCTTTGAGGGTGACATGGCCCTGGCACAGGCTGCCCAGAGGGTTGGTTGGGTCTCCTTCTCTGGAGACATTCAGAACCTGCCTGGATGCGATTCTGTGCAACCTGCTCTAGGTGGACCTGCTTTAGCAGGGGGTTGGGCGGGGTGATCTCCAGAGGTCCCTTCCAACACTAGCCATGCTGTGATCCTGTGATTCTGGGAGCCTATCGCTGAATACCAGGGGGAAGAGGTCAGCACCTCCCTCTCCGCTTCCCCTCCTCGGGAAGCTGCAGAGGGCAGTGAGGATGCCCCTCAGCCCCCTTCTCTCCAAACTAGACAAACCCAGGATCCTTGGGTGCTCCTCACAGGACATGCCTTCCAGGCCTTTCACCAGCCGCGTTGCCCTCCTCTGGGTGCACGGCACGCCACTGACGATCGCCCAGTGCTCCAGTCTATCTGGATTCCTCTGCAAGGCCTCTTGCCCCTTGAGAGAGTCAACAGGACCTCCCAGTCTGCGGTCATCAGCAGACTTGCTGATGAGGCGTTCAACTGCTGCATGCCGATCATTGAGGAAAATATTGAACAGAACCAGCCCTGGACCTGAGCCACCGCTGGTGGCTGGTCGCCAGCCACGTGTAGCCCCATTCACTACAAGGCACTGAGACCTGCCAGCCAGCCACTTCTTCACCCAGCGCACCCTGAACCCGCTCAGCCCGCAGCTGGACAGCTTGTTCAGAAGGACACTGCGAGGGACAGTGTCAAAATCCCCACTGCAGTCCAGGGGAACTACACCCACTGCCTTCCCTTCAATCCCTGGGCGGGTGACCTTATATTGCAAGGACACCTGATTAGTTAGGCGAGACTTTCCCTTTGCAAACCCATGTTGACTGTGCCTGATCACAGGGTGACAGAAAATCTCAAGGCGGAAGGGAGCCATAAGGATCATGGAGTCCCACTCCCTGCTCCTTGCAGAACTAGCTGAAGCTAAACCATGTGGCTAAGAGCATGGCCCAGACGCTCCTTGAACTCTGACAGGCTTGGTGCCGGGACCGCTTCCCTGGAGAGGCCTTTCCAGTGACCCAGCATGCCCTCAGTGACGAACCTCTTCCTGATGTCCCATGAGAACGTCCCCCGAGGCAGCTTCATTCCCTTTCCCCGAGCCCTGTCGCTGGTCACCGGGAGGAGGAGATCAGCACCTCTCCCTCCGCTGCCCCCCTGGAGGAAGCTGTAGGCTGCGGAGAGCTCACCCCTCAGCCTTCTCTTCTCCACGCTGAGCAGAGCGAGTGACCTCAGCCGCTCCTCCTCGGCCTTGCCCTCTAGGCCTTTCACCACCTGGGGCACCTTCCTCTGGCCACGTGCAAATTGTTTGATGGCCTCCTTATGCTGAGGCGCCCAGGACAGCACACAGTGCTTGAGGTGGGGCTGTGCCCGTGCAGCCCAATGTGGGGCAGTCACCTCCCTCGACCGGCGAGCTGTGCTGGGCTTGCTGCGCCCCAGGACGCGGGTGGCCCCTTTGGCTGCCAGGGCACACTGTTGGCTCACTTTCTGGGACAACACTTGCCAGCTTCCCGTCGACCACGACCTCTCCAGACTCCCCGGACTGCTGAAAAATACCAGAGAGAGGTCCCACGACGGCATGGGCCTGCTCTTTCTGTCCCCTGGGATGAATGCCATCGGGCCCGGTAGATTTCTGTGCATCCAGCAGCAGCAGCAGCAGCAGCAGCAGCAGCAGCAGCAGCAGCAGCAGCAGCAGCAGCAGCAGCAGCAAGTCCAAAACAAGTTTGGGGTCGGCTGGGAGTTTACTATCGCCCCAGTCACGCTCTTGCAGCACTGGGCTCCGGGGCTGCCAGGGCCTGTTGTCGGTGTTGAAGGCAGCGGCAAAAGAAGGCGTTCATTTTCTGCCTGACTCCTGCATGAAGGCCCCTGCTCACACAGGCCACCCTTCTGCCCTGCTTGCTTCACTTGCCACATTTTGCAACGGCCTGCTCCTGCGCTCCTAAGAGGTGGCTCTTAAAAAATGCCCAGCATTCCTGGGCCCCCATACCGTCAAGAGCAGATTGCCGGGGCACCTTACTAACTGGCTCCTTCAGTAGCCCCAGCTCTGCTCTCCCCACAGCCGGGGACAAAGTTTTGCCCGAGGTTTTTCTCCTGCGCCAACTATGTGAAACTCAACTACTTGGTGGGCACGGTGACCAAGACAGCCACCAGCCACCACTCTGCTGGCGGGTCCCTCTCCACTTGCAAACAACAGGCCTAGGAGGGCACCTTTCCTAGTTGGCTCCCTTAGAAGCAGAGGTACCGGCCTCGTTCAGCAAAGCAGCAGGGGCTTTGCTGCAGAAGTTCCAGTTTGTACTGGATACGCACTAAACTACCTGCTCGGTCAGCGCTGACTGAGATTAGGTGTCGAAGGCTGAAGAAAGCGGGCTTGTTCAGGCTCCTGTGGTGTGCCCCGGGATTCCTCCCTGGGAGGTACTCCTGAGAAGATGGTAACAAAGGGAGAGGTAGGGACACCCTCCTGCTGCAGCTGAAACCCCTCCCTTCTCTCCCAGCCCGCGTTCAAGAGACGGTTCACCCGATCCCGTCCCACTGACTGTACTACAACAGCCCCAGGAGGCAGACTGACAGCCTGCCGCGAGCTTGGCTGCGCTGATCCCTCCCAGCTCCCCGCAATCGGCAGGCAAAGCGGCTTTGAGAGTGCAGCGAGAAGAGGAAGAGAGAGACCTGCCCTTGCCTGGGTGGCCCAGCCGGTGGCCCACACCAGCACAGGGCCGGGAGACCTGCAGCTCGATGGCACGATACCTTTGCTCCACCTTTTCAGTGGCTTTGCTGGCAAGTTTGCTTGTGCGCCTCTTTTTCTCTCATCCGTCCATTCTCAAGAAGATTTTGGAACGGGGCGAGGGCAACAGAAGGCTTCAATGAAGTCACTGAGCTGGTGCCTAAACCCTTACAAAGGTGGTGTATCTGAAGAGGCAGCTAATACTGGAAAAGGAAAGCTGAGGAACTTCAAATAGGATTTCTTTTTTTCCTTGTCAACAGTCTACATTCCTTGAGGATTCGTATAGTTCTTACACGGTTTTAGTCATTCCACTGCTTCTGAAGCTTGCACCATCATCACGAAGGGGCTTTCAATTGTCAGCAACAAAGATGTCAACGACCAAAACTTGCTGGCAGAGAACTCTTCAAATCCTGAAGTCTTTCTACGGTGAGGACAACTTTTCAACAACATGATGGAAGGCAGAAGGAGAAGGCCAGTCTAGCTGCACACCCGGAACCGTGGGCAACATTTGTAAATGTGCAGATTTCCTTCATTCAGATGCCTCGATGCTGTCACTGTGGCGAGGTCCTCGTCACTTCAGGTACGTTCTCAGGAGTGAGATCTGCCCCATGGCCAATGACTAGAAATGATTCTGAAAGGCAGAGGCAAGAAGGGGTGACGGGACAGCATGGCCCACGTGGGGATCCATCCTGGCTCCCCGGAGGCGTGAGCAGGGCGTCTGCGCCCCTTCTACCGTGCTCTGGCGAGACAGGAACTACAACTCCTCGCGGCGTAAAGCGGTTCAGGCTCCATTGCTGGTGCTTTTGGGGACCACCAAAGCAACAGTTGGCCAGGAGCACCACCTACCAGAAGCGTGGCAAGCTTGGTAAGCGGGGAGGGACCAGGCACTGTGGGCGAGTGCCAGCAGGAGTGGATGGGGCTGCAGCAAAATGCCCCTTCAGGCTTCTCCCTGCGGGCGGCGGGCACGACCCAGCAGGGTGGGAGACTCTTGCCCAGGGCTGCCCACCGAGCGCCCAGCTCCTCCCTGCAGATCCTGGCACTGCACAGGGAAAGGCAGCCAGCTGGGGCAGGCAGCATTCAGGCACGGGCAGTGGTCCACGCAGACTGGTTCCACCACGCTCCCCCTCGCAGGGGACCTGTGTGAGGCGTCACGAGCGGGGATGAGACACAACCGCCACGGGCGCGGGTTGCAGGGGACCAAGCTAGAGCAACACAGGAACGTAAAAGGTGAAAACAAGAAACGGTATTTTTTCTCTTGATGCCATGTGCCTGCGGGGGCGGAAGGTTCGTTGTGACATCACCGTGTTCTGGAGGCTGACGTTACCGAGCAGTGCATTGTGACATCAGCCAGTGACGGGCTGTGACCTCACATCCCTCACCGCTTATCTTCGGGCGCCGGCAGAGCCTGGGCCAGTCTGGCTCGTGCCTGGCCTCCTGCCGAGCGTGCCTGCGAGGTCTGGAGGGTGGAGCGAGGCTTCTCCTGGTGCTGGGTGGTGCTTCGGGGGTTGCCGCCGGCAGCTCTCGGTGTCCATCCCCGAGCCATCGCCTGTGTTTCCCCGGCCCTCCCTGGATCAGGCAGCCGCGCACCGCGGGGTGTGCTTGCAGCAGCGCAGGTGAGCCATGCGGGGAACCGTCCCCCAGGGTGGCCGTAGGGCGGGCGATGGGGCCTGGGGATTCGAGAGGGTGTCCTCCTTGAGGGGCCTGGGCATTTCCTCCGCCCTTCCATTCCCTGGGGCAGCGGGTGACTGTGGTCTCTCTCCATTTTGCAGCGTGTGACACCAGTGATGGGGAGCTGCTTGTCATCCTCAGCTGTCCCCAACCTGCCGCAGGAAGAAGACATGGCCACGGAGACAGAGTGGGAGTGCCCCATCTGCCACGACGCTAAAAATGAGGTCGCTTCTGTGCTGCCTTGTCACCACCAGTTCTGTATGATCTGCATCATGCGTTGGGCAAGCAGGAATCCAACGTGCCCCCTTTGCGGAGGACCAATGGAGACTATCAAGTTTTCTGTGGGGGCAGAACACGACTATATAGAGATTAGCATCAGAACACTTGATGAGATGCCAGATGCCAGCAGGCAGGCAGGCGGAGCTCCTGACCTCCTGGCTGAAAGCAGGCCACATCACCCTGTGGCACCCTGTCCGTCGTCTCCACAGCAGATGCTGTCCCCAGCTGAGGAGGGAGCTGTAGGGACAGAGGCCGTGGGTGGCCTCCTGCCCAGCGTCTGGGCACCGCTCTTCCAAAGGCAAGAGCACCTGCTGGATCCCGTGCTGCCCTGGCTGCGCCAGGAGCTGGCAGCAATCTATGGGGACCAATGGTGGCTGGCAAGGAGTGCGGAGAGCAGCATCCTGCACTGCCTCTGCGCCTGCGGTCTGAATCGGGAGCTCATGGTCCAGCGGCTGCAGGACTCCCTTCAGGAATATGCGGCACAACTGGTCGACGGCATCGTCAATGTCATTGTGGAGCGGTGCAGCGAGGAGGCCCAGAGGCTGCTGCAGGCCCCTGCTGTGGTGGATGAGCACGACAGCGCTGTGGCCAGCACCGGCTCCACCAGCTCCTCCTCCAGATCCAGCTCCTCCACATCCAGCTACAGCACGTGCTGGGAGTGGAGTCCTGCCTGCAGCCTGGCTTCCTCCAGCAGCCCTGAGAGCTCCCCCGGGGAGGAGGGAGCCGGCACATCAGAGGCCCCCCTCCGCGGGCGTGCTGGCCGCCACCCATCTGTGCGCATCCCCGCGGAGCGGGAGGAGCCGGGGCAGGCGGCGGTGGCGGCTGGTCCCTCCTCCTAGGGCAGCCGCCGCAGCCCCTCGGCTCCCGCCCGGGACAGTGACCACTTGCCCAGGGGAGCCCGGCGCCCCGCAAAGAGGAGGGCCGCTGGCCCCCAGGACCCTCCCCAGCCCTGCAAGAGGCGGCCCCGCCGACGGCGCCAGCCTGGCTCCAGCTCCTCCATGTTCAAGGGCAAGGATATAAATTCCTCTTTCCCTGACACAGGCCCTGTGTGCTTCTTTCTCTCTCTCCTGGTTGCCGTCCCCGCTTCCTGTGCCCCACCGTGGGTGGCACCTGCCTTGTGGGGGGGCACGGCCATGGCCCCCCGAGCCCCCGGGCTGTGTGGGCAGCACGTCCTCCTGCAGGCAATCCTGCCGCAGCTGCAGCACAGCAGATGCCGAGGGCAGAGCGGGCAGGAGGGCAAGCTGCTCTCGTTGCACATGCAATGCCCTCCGCCTGCACCCCCGTCCCTCCCTCTGCCCGCTACCGACACTTCTGCTCTGCTCTGCTTTCTGTCTGGCGTCGGCCAGGGCAAACTCGCTACTGGGAGAGCTGTCGAGGAGGCAGGGACAAAGGGCAGGGCAGCGAGAGAAGAAATGTAGAAATATCACCAGAGGAGAAGAGATAAGGAGCACAAACTTGGGAAGATGCAGATGTGTGGACAGCAGGCGCGTGCTCAAATGTCACCTCCTTGTGTATATGCCGTGCCCTCACGTTCTCCTCAGATGCCGCAGTCACGGTACCAGGAGGCCTTGGTAGGGAAGTGCCACCTTCCAGGCTGAATCCTAGCTCTGAGAGAAAGTACAACGACCGCTGGGTTGGCTTGGCTTGGCTTGGGTGTGGGTTGAGCTGATTTTCTGAGTCCAGGTTGCACAGCAGTAGAAACTCCAATGCCATCAAGCCATGCAAACTCACGCCTAGCCTGGCCTGGCAGAGGATAGAATAGCACAGAGCAGAACAGAATATTCCCTTTGGATGGGAGGGAAAACGATCATCTCATCCAACTGCCTGACCCCTTCAGGGCTGACCAAAAGTTAAAGCGTGTTATTCAGGGCACTGTCCAAATGCCTCTTGGCCACTGACAGGCTTGGGGCATCGACCACCTCTCTGGGAAGCCTGTTCCAGCGTTTGACCACCCTCTCATCAGAGAAATGCTTCCTAACGTCAAGTGTGAACCTCTGCTGGCACAGCTCTGAGACATTCCCCCCAGCACAAGGGGCAACGGGCACAAGTGCAACCCGGGGAGTTTCACCCGGATGTGAGGAAAAAGTCTTTGCTTTGAGGGTGACATGGCCCTGGCACAGGCTGCCCAGAGGGTTGGTTGGGTCTCCTTCTCTGGAGACATTCAGAACCTGCCTGGATGCGATTCTGTGCAACCTGCTCTAGGTGGACCTGCTTTAGCAGGGGGTTGGGCGGGGTGATCTCCAGAGGTCCCTTCCAACACTAGCCATGCTGTGATCCTGTGATTCTGGGAGCCTATCGCTGAATACCAGGGGGAAGAGGTCAGCACCTCCCTCTCCGCTTCCCCTCCTCGGGAAGCTGCAGAGGGCAGTGAGGATGCCCCTCAGCCCCCTTCTCTCCAAACTAGACAAACCCAGGATCCTTGGGTGCTCCTCACAGGACATGCCTTCCAGGCCTTTCACCAGCCGCGTTGCCCTCCTCTGGGTGCACGGCACGCCACTGACGATCGCCCAGTGCTCCAGTCTATCTGGATTCCTCTGCAAGGCCTCTTGCCCCTTGAGAGAGTCAACAGGACCTCCCAGTCTGCGGTCATCAGCAGACTTGCTGATGAGGCGTTCAACTGCTGCATGCCGATCATTGAGGAAAATATTGAACAGAACCAGCCCTGGACCTGAGCCACCGCTGGTGGCTGGTCGCCAGCCACGTGTAGCCCCATTCACTACAAGGCACTGAGACCTGCCAGCCAGCCACTTCTTCACCCAGCGCACCCTGAACCCGCTCAGCCCGCAGCTGGACAGCTTGTTCAGAAGGACACTGCGAGGGACAGTGTCAAAATCCCCACTGCAGTCCAGGGGAACTACACCCACTGCCTTCCCTTCAATCCCTGGGCGGGTGACCTTATATTGCAAGGACACCTGATTAGTTAGGCGAGACTTTCCCTTTGCAAACCCATGTTGACTGTGCCTGATCACAGGGTGACAGAAAATCTCAAGGCGGAAGGGAGCCATAAGGATCATGGAGTCCCACTCCCTGCTCCTTGCAGAACTAGCTGACGCTAAACCATGTGGCTAAGAGCATGGCCCAGACGCTCCTTGAACTCTGACAGGCTTGGTGCCGGGACCGCTTCCCTGGAGAGGCCTTTCCAGTGACCCAGCATGCCCTCAGTGACGAACCTCTTCCTGATGTCCCATGAGAACGTCCCCCGAGGCAGCTTCATTCCCTTTCCCCGAGCCCTGTCGCTGGTCACCGGGAGGAGGAGATCAGCACCTCTCCCTCCGCTGCCCCCCTGGAGGAAGCTGTAGGCTGCGGAGAGCTCACCCCTCAGCCTTCTCTTCTCCACGCTGAGCAGAGCGAGTGACCTCAGCCGCTCCTCCTCGGCCTTGCCCTCTAGGCCTTTCACCACCTGGGGCACCTTCCTCTGGCCACGTGCAAATTGTTTGATGGCCTCCTTATGCTGAGGCGCCCAGGACAGCACACAGTGCTTGAGGTGGGGCTGTGCCCGTGCAGCCCAATGTGGGGCAGTCACCTCCCTCGACCGGCGAGCTGTGCTGGGCTTGCTGCGCCCCAGGACGCGGGTGGCCCCTTTGGCTGCCAGGGCACACTGTTGGCTCACTTTCTGGGACAACACTTGCCAGCTTCCCGTCGACCACGACCTCTCCAGACTCCCCGGACTGCTGAAAAATACCAGAGAGAGGTCCCACGACGGCATGGGCCTGCTCTTTCTGTCCCCTGGGATGAATGCCATCGGGCCCGGTAGATTTCTGTGCATCCAGCAGCAGCAGCAGCAGCAGCAGCAGCAGCAGCAGCAGCAGCAGCAGCAGCAAGTCCAAAACAAGTTTGGGGTCGGCTGGGAGTTTACTATCGCCCCAGTCACGCTCTTGCAGCACTGGGCTCCGGGGCTGCCAGGGCCTGTTGTCGGTGTTGAAGGCAGCGGCAAAAGAAGGCGTTCATTTTCTGCCTGACTCCTGCATGAAGGCCCCTGCTCACACAGGCCACCCTTCTGCCCTGCTTGCTTCACTTGCCACATTTTGCAACGGCCTGCTCCTGCGCTCCTAAGAGATGGCTCTTAAAAAATGCCCAGCATTCCTGGGCCCCCATACCGTCAAGAGCAGATTGCCGGGGCACCTTACTAACTGGCTCCTTCAGTAGCCCCAGCTCTGCTCTCCCCACAGCCGGGGACAAAGTTTTGCCCGAGGTTTTTTCTCCTGCGCCAACTATGTGAAACTCAACTACTTGGTGGGCACGGTGACCAAGACAGCCACCAGCCACCACTCTGCTGGCGGGTCCCTCTCCACTTGCAAACAACAGGCCTAGGAGGGCACCTTTCCTAGTTGGCTCCCTTAGAAGCAGAGGTACCGGCCTCGTTCAGCAAAGCAGCAGGGGCTTTGCTGCAGAAGTTCCAGTTTGTACTGGATACGCACTAAACTACCTGCTCGGTCAGCGCTGACTGAGATTAGGTGTCGAAGGCTGAAGAAAGCGGGCTTGTTCAGGCTCCTGTGGTGTGCCCCGGGATTCCTCCCTGGGAGGTACTCCTGAGAAGATGGTAACAAAGGGAGAGGTAGGGACACCCTCCTGCTGCAGCTGAAACCCCTCCCTTCTCTCCCAGCCCGCGTTCAAGAGACGGTTCACCCGATCCCGTCCCACTGACTGTACTACAACAGCCCCAGGAGGCAGACTGACAGCCTGCCGCGAGCTTGGCTGCGCTGATCCCTCCCAGCTCCCCGCAATCGGCAGGCAAAGCGGCTTTGAGAGTGCAGCGAGAAGAGGAAGAGAGAGACCTGCCCTTGCCTGGGTGGCCCAGCCGGTGGCCCACACCAGCACAGGGCCGGGAGACCTGCAGCTCGATGGCACGATACCTTTGCTCCACCTTTTCAGTGGCTTTGCTGGCAAGTTTGCTTGTGCGCCTCTTTTTCTCTCATCCGTCCATTCTCAAGAAGATTTTGGAACGGGGCGAGGGCAACAGAAGGCTTCAATGAAGTCACTGAGCTGGTGCCTAAACCCTTACAAAGGTGGTGTATCTGAAGAGGCAGCTAATACTGGAAAAGGAAAGCTGAGGAACTTCAAATAGGATTTCTTTTTTTCCTTGTCAACAGTCTACATTCCTTGAGGATTCGTATAGTTCTTACACGGTTTTAGTCATTCCACTGCTTCTGAAGCTTGCACCATCATCACGAAGGGGCTTTCAATTGTCAGCAACAAAGATGTCAACGACCAAAACTTGCTGGCAGAGAACTCTTCAAATCCTGAAGTCTTTCTACGGTGAGGACAACTTTTCAACAACATGATGGAAGGCAGAAGGAGAAGGCCAGTCTAGCTGCACACCCGGAACCGTGGGCAACATTTGTAAATGTGCAGATTTCCTTCATTCAGATGCCTCGATGCTGTCACTGTGGCGAGGTCCTCGTCACTTCAGGTACGTTCTCAGGAGTGAGATCTGCCCCATGGCCAATGACTAGAAATGATTCTGAAAGGCAGAGGCAAGAAGGGGTGACGGGACAGCATGGCCCACGTGGGGATCCATCCTGGCTCCCCGGAGGCGTGAGCAGGGCGTCTGCGCCCCTTCTACCGTGCTCTGGCGAGACAGGAACTACAACTCCTCGCGGCGTAAAGCGGTTCAGGCTCCATTGCTGGTGCTTTTGGGGACCACCAAAGCAACAGTTGGCCAGGAGCACCACCTACCAGAAGCGTGGCAAGCTTGGTAAGCGGGAGGGACCAGGCACTGTGGGCGAGTGCCAGCAGGAGTGGATGGGGCTGCAGCAAAATGCCCCTTCAGGCTTCTCCCTGCGGGCGGCGGGCACGACCCAGCAGGGTGGGAGACTCTTGCCCAGGGCTGCCCACCGAGCGCCCAGCTCCTCCCTGCAGATCCTGGCACTGCACAGGGAAAGGCAGCCAGCTGGGGCAGGCAGCATTCAGGCACGGGCAGTGGTCCACGCAGACTGGTTCCACCACGCTCCCCCTCGCAGGGGACCTGTGTGAGGCGTCACGAGCGGGGATGAGACACACCGCCACGGGCGCGGGTTGCAGGGGACCAAGCTAGAGCAACACAGGAACGTAAAAGGTGAAAACAAGAAACGGTATTTTTTCTCTTGATGCCATGTGCCTGCGGGGGCGGAAGGTTCGTTGTGACATCACCGTGTTCTGGAGGCTGACGTTACCGAGCAGTGCATTGTGACATCAGCCAGTGACGGGCTGTGACCTCACATCCCTCACCGCTTATCTTCGGGCGCCGGCAGAGCCTGGGCCAGTCTGGCTCGTGCCTGGCCTCCTGCCGAGCGTGCCTGCGAGGTCTGGAGGGTGGAGCGAGGCTTCTCCTGGTGCTGGGTGGTGCTTCGGGGGTTGCCGCCGGCAGCTCTCGGTGTCCATCCCCGAGCCATCGCCTGTGTTTCCCCGGCCCTCCCTGGATCAGGCAGCCGCGCACCGCGGGGTGTGCTTGCAGCAGCGCAGGTGAGCCGTGCGGGGAACCGTCCCCCAGGGTGGCCGTAGGGCGGGCGATGGGGCCTGGGGATTCAAGAGGGTGTCCTCCTTGAGGGGCCTGGGCATTTCCTCCGCCCTTCCATTCCCTGGGGCAGCGGGTGACTGTGGTCTCTCTCCATTTTGCAGCGTGTGACACCAGTGATGGGGAGCTGCTTGTCATCCTCAGCTGTCCCCAACCTGCCGCAGGAAGAAGACATGGCCACGGAGACAGAACAGACATGCCCCCTCTGCCACAATGCTGAAGACGGGATTGCTTATGTTATACCCTGTAACCACCAGTTCTGCCTGGGCTGCATCATTCGTTGGAGAGAGAACAGCCTTTTCTGCCCCCTTTGCAGAGGACCAATGGAGACTATCAAGTTTTCTGTGTGGGCAGAAAATGACTTCCTACTGTATACTTTCATAGAAACTGATGAGTTGCCAGATGCCAGCAGGCAGGCAGGCGGAGCTCGTGACCTCCTGGCTGAAAGCAGGCCCTACATCCCCCTGGTGGCCCCTCCGTCGTCTCCACAGCAGATGCTGTCCCCAGCTGAGGAGGGAGCTGTAGGGACAGAGGCCGTGGGTGGCCTCCTGCCCAGCGTCTGGGCACCGCTCTTCCAAAGGCAAGAGCACCTGCTGGATCCCGTGCTGCCCTGGCTGCGCCAGGAGCTGGCAGCAATCTATGGGGACCAATGGTGGCTGGCAAGGAGTGCGGAGAGCAGCATCCTGCACTGCCTCTGCGCCTGCGGTCTGAATCGGGAGCTCATGGTCCAGCGGCTGCAGGACTCCCTTCAGGAATATGCGGCACAACTGGTCGACGGCATCGTCAATGTCATTGTGGAGCGGTGCAGCGAGGAGGCCCAGAGGCTGCTGCAGGCCCCTGCTGTGGTGGATGAGCACGACAGCGCTGTGGCCAGCACCGGCTCCACCAGCTCCTCCTCCAGATCCAGCTCCTCCACATCCAGCTACAGCACGTGCTGGGAGTGGAGTCCTGCCTGCAGCCTGGCTTCCTCCAGCAGCCCTGAGAGCTCCCCCGGGGAGGAGGGAGCCGGCACATCAGAGGCCCCCCTCCGCGGGCGTGCTGGCCGCCACCCATCTGTGCGCATCCCCGCGGAGCGGGAGGAGCCGGGGCAGGCGGCGGTGGCGGCTGGTCCCTCCTCCTAGGGCAGCCGCCGCAGCCCCTCGGCTCCCGCCCGGGACAGTGACCACTTGCCCAGGGGAGCCCGGCGCCCCGCAAAGAGGAGGGCCGCTGGCCCCCAGGACCCTCCCCAGCCCTGCAAGAGGCGGCCCCGCCGACGGCGCCAGCCTGGCTCCAGCTCCTCCATGTTCAAGGGCAAGGATATAAATTCCTCTTTCCCTGACACAGGCCCTGTGTGCTTCTTTCTCTCTCTCCTGGTTGCCGTCCCCGCTTCCTGTGCCCCACCGTGGGTGGCACCTGCCTTGTGGGGGGCACGGCCATGGCCCCCCGAGCCCCCGGGCTGTGTGGGCAGCACGTCCTCCTGCAGGCAATCCTGCCGCAGCTGCAGCACAGCAGATGCCGAGGGCAGAGCGGGCAGGAGGGCAAGCTGCTCTCGTTGCACATGCAATGCCCTCCGCCTGCACCCCGTCCCTCCCTCTGCCCGCTACCGACACTTCTGCTCTGCTCTGCTTTCTGTCTGGCGTCGGCCAGGGCAAACTCGCTACTGGGAGAGCTGTCGAGGAGGCAGGGACAAAGGGCAGGGCAGCGAGAGAAGAAATGTAGAAATATCACCAGAGGAGAAGAGATAAGGAGCACAAACTTGGGAAGATGCAGATGTGTGGACAGCAGGCGCGTGCTCAAATGTCACCTCCTTGTGTATATGCCGTGCCCTCACGTTCTCCTCAGATGCCGCAGTCACGGTACCAGGAGGCCTTTGGTAGGGAAGTGCCACCTTCCAGGCTGAATCCTAGCTCTGAGAGAAAGTACAACGACAGCTGGGTTGGCTTGGGTTGGCTTGGGTGTGGGTTGAGCTGGTTTTCTGAGTCCAGGTTGCACAGCAGTAGAAACTCCAATGCCATCAAGCCATGCAAACTCACGCCTAGCCTGGCCTGGCAGAGGATAGAATAGCACAGAGCAGAACAGAATATTCCCTTTGGATGGGAGGGAAAACGATCATCTCATCCAACTGCCTGACCCCTTCAGGGCTGACCAAAAGTTAAGCGTGTTATTCAGGGCACTGTCCAAATGCCTCTTGGCCACTGACAGGCTTGGGGCATCGACCACCTCTCTGGGAAGCCTGTTCCAGCGTTTGACCACCCTCTCATCAGAGAAATGCTTCCTAACGTCAAGTGTGAACCTCTGCTGGCACGGCTCTGAGACATTCCCCCCAGCACAAGGGGCAACGGGCACAAAGTGCAACCCGGGGAGTTTCACCCGGATGTGAGGAAAAAGTCTTTGCTTTGAGGGTGACATGGCCCTGGCACAGGCTGCCCAGAGGGTTGGTTGGGTCTCCTTCTCTGGAGACATTCAGAACCTGCCTGGATGCGATTCTGTGCAACCTGCTCTAGGTGGACCTGCTTTAGCAGGGGGTTGGGCGGGGTGATCTCCAGAGGTCCCTTCCAACACTAGCCATGCTGTGATCCTGTGATTCTGGGAGCCTATCGCTGAATACCAGGGGGAAGAGGTCAGCACCTCCCTCTCCGCTTCCCCTCCTCGGGAAGCTGCAGAGGGCAGTGAGGATGCCCCTCAGCCCCCTTCTCTCCAAACTAGACAAACCCAGGATCCTTGGGTGCTCCTCACAGGACATGCCTTCCAGGCCTTTCACCAGCCGCGTTGCCCTCCTCTGGGTGCACGGCACGCCACTGACGATCGCCCAGTGCTCCAGTCTATCTGGATTCCTCTGCAAGGCCTCTTGCCCCTTGAGAGAGTCAACAGGACCTCCCAGTCTGCGGTCATCAGCAGACTTGCTGATGAGGCGTTCAACTGCTGCATGCCGATCATTGAGGAAAATATTGAACAGAACCAGCCCTGGACCTGAGCCACCGCTGGTGGCTGGTCGCCAGCCACGTGTAGCCCCATTCACTACAAGGCACTGAGACCTGCCAGCCAGCCACTTCTTCACCCAGCGCACCCTGAACCCGCTCAGCCCGCAGCTGGACAGCTTGTTCAGAAGGACACTGCGAGGGACAGTGTCAAAATCCCCACTGCAGTCCAGGGGAACTACACCCACTGCCTTCCCTTCAATCCCTGGGCGGGTGACCTTATATTGCAAGGACACCTGATTAGTTAGGCGAGACTTTCCCTTTGCAAACCCATGTTGACTGTGCCTGATCACAGGGTGACAGAAAATCTCAAGGCGGAAGGGAGCCATAAGGATCATGGAGTCCCACTCCCTGCTCCTTGCAGAACTAGCTGAAGCTAAACCATGTGGCTAAGAGCATGGCCCAGACGCTCCTTGAACTCTGACAGGCTTGGTGCCGGGACCGCTTCCCTGGAGAGGCCTTTCCAGTGACCCAGCATGCCCTCAGTGACGAACCTCTTCCTGATGTCCCATGAGAACGTCCCCCGAGGCAGCTTCATTCCCTTTCCCCGAGCCCTGTCGCTGGTCACCGGGAGGAGGAGATCAGCACCTCTCCCTCCGCTGCCCCCCTGGAGGAAGCTGTAGGCTGCGGAGAGCTCACCCCTCAGCCTTCTCTTCTCCACGCTGAGCAGAGCGAGTGACCTCAGCCGCTCCTCCTCGGCCTTGCCCTCTAGGCCTTTCACCACCTGGGGCACCTTCCTCTGGCCACGTGCAAATTGTTTGATGGCCTCCTTATGCTGAGGCGCCCAGGACAGCACACAGTGCTTGAGGTGGGGCTGTGCCCGTGCAGCCCAATGTGGGGCAGTCACCTCCCTCGACCGGCGAGCTGTGCTGGGCTTGCTGCGCCCCAGGACGCGGGTGGCCCCTTTGGCTGCCAGGGCACACTGTTGGCTCACTTTCTGGGACAACACTTGCCAGCTTCCCGTCGACCACGACCTCTCCAGACTCCCCGGACTGCTGAAAAATACCAGAGAGAGGTCCCACGACGGCATGGGCCTGCTCTTTCTGTCCCCTGGGATGAATGCCATCGGGCCCGGTAGATTTCTGTGCATCCAGCAGCAGCAGCAGCAGCAGCAGCAGCAGCAGCAGCAAGTCCAAAACAAGTTTGGGGTCGGCTGGGAGTTTACTATCGCCCCAGTCACGCTCTTGCAGCACTGGGCTCCGGGGCTGCCAGGGCCTGTTGTCGGTGTTGAAGGCAGCGGCAAAAGAAGGCGTTCATTTTCTGCCTGACTCCTGCATGAAGGCCCCTGCTCACACAGGCCACCCTTCTGCCCTGCTTGCTTCACTTGCCACATTTTGCAACGGCCTGCTCCTGCGCTCCTAAGAGATGGCTCTTAAAAAATGCCCAGCATTCCTGGGCCCCCATACCGTCAAGAGCAGATTGCCGGGGCACCTTACTAACTGGCTCCTTCAGTAGCCCCAGCTCTGCTCTCCCCACAGCCGGGGACAAAGTTTTGCCCGAGGTTTTTCTCCTGCGCCAACTATGTGAAACTCAACTACTTGGTGGGCACGGTGACCAAGACAGCCACCAGCCACCACTCTGCTGGCGGGTCCCTCTCCACTTGCAAACAACAGGCCTAGGAGGGCACCTTTCCTAGTTGGCTCCCTTAGAAGCAGAGGTACCGGCCTCGTTCAGCAAAGCAGCAGGGGCTTTGCTGCAGAAGTTCCAGTTTGTACTGGATACGCACTAAACTACCTGCTCGGTCAGCGCTGACTGAGATTAGGTGTCGAAGGCTGAAGAAAGCGGGCTTGTTCAGGCTCCTGTGGTGTGCCCCGGGATTCCTCCCTGGGAGGTACTCCTGAGAAGATGGTAACAAAGGGAGAGGTAGGGACACCCTCCTGCTGCAGCTGAAACCCCTCCCTTCTCTCCCAGCCCGCGTTCAAGAGACGGTTCACCCGATCCCGTCCCACTGACTGTACTACAACAGCCCCAGGAGGCAGACTGACAGCCTGCCGCGAGCTTGGCTGCGCTGATCCCTCCCAGCTCCCCGCAATCGGCAGGCAAAGCGGCTTTGAGAGTGCAGCGAGAAGAGGAAGAGAGAGACCTGCCCTTGCCTGGGTGGCCCAGCCGGTGGCCCACACCAGCACAGGGCCGGGAGACCTGCAGCTCGATGGCACGATACCTTTGCTCCACCTTTTCAGTGGCTTTGCTGGCAAGTTTGCTTGTGCGCCTCTTTTTCTCTCATCCGTCCATTCTCAAGAAGATTTTGGAACGGGGCGAGGGCAACAGAAGGCTTCAATGAAGTCACTGAGCTGGTGCCTAAACCCTTACAAAGGTGGTGTATCTGAAGAGGCAGCTAATACTGGAAAAGGAAAGCTGAGGAACTTCAAATAGGATTTCTTTTTTTCCTTGTCAACAGTCTACATTCCTTGAGGATTCGTATAGTTCTTACACGGTTTTAGTCATTCCACTGCTTCTGAAGCTTGCACCATCATCACGAAGGGGCTTTCAATTGTCAGCAACAAAGATGTCAACGACCAAAACTTGCTGGCAGAGAACTCTTCAAATCCTGAAGTCTTTCTACGGTGAGGACAACTTTTCAACAACATGATGGAAGGCAGAAGGAGAAGGCCAGTCTAGCTGCACACCCGGAACCGTGGGCAACATTTGTAAATGTGCAGATTTCCTTCATTCAGATGCCTCGATGCTGTCACTGTGGCGAGGTCCTCGTCACTTCAGGTACGTTCTCAGGAGTGAGATCTGCCCCATGGCCAATGACTAGAAATGATTCTGAAAGGCAGAGGCAAGAAGGGGTGACGGGACAGCATGGCCCACGTGGGGATCCATCCTGGCTCCCCGGAGGCGTGAGCAGGGCGTCTGCGCCCCTTCTACCGTGCTCTGGCGAGACAGGAACTACAACTCCTCGCGGCGTAAAGCGGTTCAGGCTCCATTGCTGGTGCTTTTGGGGACCACCAAAGCAACAGTTGGCCAGGAGCACCACCTACCAGAAGCGTGGCAAGCTTGGTAAGCGGGGAGGGACCAGGCACTGTGGGCGAGTGCCAGCAGGAGTGGATGGGGCTGCAGCAAAATGCCCCTTCAGGCTTCTCCCTGCGGGCGGCGGGCACGACCCAGCAGGGTGGGAGACTCTTGCCCAGGGCTGCCCACCGAGCGCCCAGCTCCTCCCTGCAGATCCTGGCACTGCACAGGGAAAGGCAGCCAGCTGGGGCAGGCAGCATTCAGGCACGGGCAGTGGTCCACGCAGACTGGTTCCACCACGCTCCCCCTCGCAGGGGACCTGTGTGAGGCGTCACGAGCGGGGATGAGACACAACCGCCACGGCGCGGGTTGCAGGGGACCAAGCTAGAGCAACACAGGAACGTAAAAGGTGAAAACAAGAAACGGTATTTTTTTCTCTTGATGCCATGTGCCTGCGGGGGCGGAAGGTTCGTTGTGACATCACCGTGTTCTGGAGGCTGACGTTACCGAGCAGTGCATTGTGACATCAGCCAGTGACGGGCTGTGACCTCACATCCCTCACCGCTTATCTTCGGGCGCCGGCAGAGCCTGGGCCAGTCTGGCTCGTGCCTGGCCTCCTGCCGAGCGTGCCTGCGAGGTCTGGAGGGTGGAGCGAGGCTTCTCCTGGTGCTGGGTGGTGCTTCGGGGGTTGCCGCCGGCAGCTCTCGGTGTCCATCCCCGAGCCATCGCCTGTGTTTCCCGGCCCTCCCTGGATCAGGCAGCCGCGCACCGCGGGGTGTGCTTGCAGCAGCGCAGGTGAGCCGTGCGGGGAACCGTCCCCCAGGGTGGCCGTAGGGCGGGCGATGGGGCCTGGGGATTCGAGAGGGTGTCCTCCTTGAGGGGCCTGGGCATTTCCTCCGCCCTTCCATTCCCTGGGGCAGCGGGTGACTGTGGTCTCTCTCCATTTTGCAGCGTGTGACACCAGTGATGGGGAGCTGCTTGTCATCCTCAGCTGTCCCCAACCTGCCGCAGGAAGAAGACATGGCCACGGAGACAGAGTGGGAGTGCCCCATCTGCCACGACGCTAAAATGAGGTCGCTTCTGTGCTGCCTTGTCACCACCAGTTCTGTATGATCTGCATCATGCGTTGGGCAAGCAGGAATCCAACGTGCCCCCTTTGCAGAGGACCAATGGAGAATCTCAGGTTTTCTGTGGGGGCAGAACACGCCTATATAGAGATTAGCATCAGAACACTTGATGAGATGCCAGATGCCAGCAGGCAGGCAGGCGGAGCTCCTGACCTCCTGGCTGAAAGCAGGCCCTACATCCCCCTGGTGGCCCCTCCGTCGTCTCCACAGCAGATGCTGTCCCCAGCTGAGGAGGGAGCTGTAGGGACAGAGGCCGTGGGTGGCCTCCTGCCCAGCGTCTGGGCACCGCTCTTCCAAAGGCAAGAGCACCTGCTGGATCCCGTGCTGCCCTGGCTGCGCCAGGAGCTGGCAGCAATCTATGGGGACCAATGGTGGCTGGCAAGGAGTGCGGAGAGCAGCATCCTGCACTGCCTCTGCGCCTGCGGTCTGAATCGGGAGCTCATGGTCCAGCGGCTGCAGGACTCCCTTCAGGAATATGCGGCACAACTGGTCGACGGCATCGTCAATGTCATTGTGGAGCGGTGCAGCGAGGAGGCCCAGAGGCTGCTGCAGGCCCCTGCTGTGGTGGATGAGCACGACAGCGCTGTGGCCAGCACCGGCTCCACCAGCTCCTCCTCCAGATCCAGCTCCTCCACATCCAGCTACAGCACGTGCTGGGAGTGGAGTCCTGCCTGCAGCCTGGCTTCCTCCAGCAGCCCTGAGAGCTCCCCCGGGGAGGAGGGAGCCGGCACATCAGAGGCCCCCCTCCGCGGGCGTGCTGGCCGCCACCCATCTGTGCGCATCCCGCGGAGCGGGAGGAGCCGGGGCAGGCGGCGGTGGCGGCTGGTCCCTCCTCCTAGGGCAGCCGCCGCAGCCCCTCGGCTCCCGCCCGGGACAGTGACCACTTGCCCAGGGGAGCCCGGCGCCCCGCAAAGAGGAGGGCCGCTGGCCCCCAGGACCCTCCCCAGCCCTGCAAGAGGCGGCCCCGCCGACGGCGCCAGCCTGGCTCCAGCTCCTCCATGTTCAAGGGCAAGGATATAAATTCCTCTTTCCCTGACACAGGCCCTGTGTGCTTCTTTCTCTCTCTCCTGGTTGCCGTCCCCGCTTCCTGTGCCCCACCGTGGGTGGCACCTGCCTTGTGGGGGGGCACGGCCATGGCCCCCCGAGCCCCCGGGCTGTGTGGGCAGCACGTCCTCCTGCAGGCAATCCTGCCGCAGCTGCAGCACAGCAGATGCCGAGGGCAGAGCGGGCAGGAGGGCAAGCTGCTCTCGTTGCACATGCAATGCCCTCCGCCTGCACCCCGTCCCTCCCTCTGCCCGCTACCGACACTTCTGCTCTGCTCTGCTTTCTGTCTGGCGTCGGCCAGGGCAAACTCGCTACTGGGAGAGCTGTCGAGGAGGCAGGGACAAAGGGCAGGGCAGCGAGAGAAGAAATGTAGAAATATCACCAGAGGAGAAGAGATAAGGAGCACAAACTTGGGAAGATGCAGATGTGTGGACAGCAGGCGCGTGCTCAAATGTCACCTCCTTGTGTATATGCCGTGCCCTCACGTTCTCCTCAGATGCCGCAGTCACGGTACCAGGAGGCCTTTGGTAGGGAAGTGCCACCTTCCAGGCTGAATCCTAGCTCTGAGAGAAAGTACAACGACAGCTGGGTTGGCTTGGGTTGGCTTGGGTGTGGGTTGAGCTGGTTTTCTGAGTCCAGGTTGCACAGCAGTAGAAACTCCAATGCCATCAAGCCATGCAAACTCACGCCTAGCCTGGCCTGGCAGAGGATAGAATAGCACAGAGCAGAACAGAATATTCCCTTTGGATGGGAGGGAAAACGATCATCTCATCCAACTGCCTGACCCCTTCAGGGCTGACCAAAAGTTAAAGCGTGTTATTCAGGGCACTGTCCAAATGCCTCTTGGCCACTGACAGGCTTGGGGCATCGACCACCTCTCTGGGAAGCCTGTTCCAGCGTTTGACCACCCTCTCATCAGAGAAATGCTTCCTAACGTCAAGTGTGAACCTCTGCTGGCACAGCTCTGAGACATTCCCCCCAGCACAAGGGGCAACGGGCACAAAGTGCAACCCGGGGAGTTTCACCCGGATGTGAGGAAAAAGTCTTTGCTTTGAGGGTGACATGGCCCTGGCACAGGCTGCCCAGAGGGTTGGTTGGGTCTCCTTCTCTGGAGACATTCAGAACCTGCCTGGATGCGATTCTGTGCAACCTGCTCTAGGTGGACCTGCTTTAGCAGGGGGTTGGGCGGGGTGATCTCCAGAGGTCCCTTCCAACACTAGCCATGCTGTGATCCTGTGATTCTGGGAGCCTATCGCTGAATACCAGGGGGAAGAGGTCAGCACCTCCCTCTCCGCTTCCCCTCCTCGGGAAGCTGCAGAGGGCAGTGAGGATGCCCCTCAGCCCCCTTCTCTCCAAACTAGACAAACCCAGGATCCTTGGGTGCTCCTCACAGGACATGCCTTCCAGGCCTTTCACCAGCCGCGTTGCCCTCCTCTGGGTGCACGGCACGCCACTGACGATCGCCCAGTGCTCCAGTCTATCTGGATTCCTCTGCAAGGCCTCTTGCCCCTTGAGAGAGTCAACAGGACCTCCCAGTCTGCGGTCATCAGCAGACTTGCTGATGAGGCGTTCAACTGCTGCATGCCGATCATTGAGGAAAATATTGAACAGAACCAGCCCTGGACCTGAGCCACCGCTGGTGGCTGGTCGCCAGCCACGTGTAGCCCCATTCACTACAAGGCACTGAGACCTGCCAGCCAGCCACTTCTTCACCCAGCGCACCCTGAACCCGCTCAGCCCGCAGCTGGACAGCTTGTTCAGAAGGACACTGCGAGGGACAGTGTCAAAATCCCCACTGCAGTCCAGGGGAACTACACCCACTGCCTTCCCTTCAATCCCTGGGCGGGTGACCTTATATTGCAAGGACACCTGATTAGTTAGGCGAGACTTTCCCTTTGCAAACCCATGTTGACTGTGCCTGATCACAGGGTGACAGAAAATCTCAAGGCGGAAGGGAGCCATAAGGATCATGGAGTCCCACTCCCTGCTCCTTGCAGAACTAGCTGAAGCTAAACCATGTGGCTAAGAGCATGGCCCAGACGCTCCTTGAACTCTGACAGGCTTGGTGCCGGGACCGCTTCCCTGGAGAGGCCTTTCCAGTGACCCAGCATGCCCTCAGTGACGAACCTCTTCCTGATGTCCCATGAGAACGTCCCCCGAGGCAGCTTCATTCCCTTTCCCCGAGCCCTGTCGCTGGTCACCGGGAGGAGGAGATCAGCACCTCTCCCTCCGCTGCCCCCCTGGAGGAAGCTGTAGGCTGCGGAGAGCTCACCCCTCAGCCTTCTCTTCTCCACGCTGAGCAGAGCGAGTGACCTCAGCCGCTCCTCCTCGGCCTTGCCCTCTAGGCCTTTCACCACCTGGGGCACCTTCCTCTGGCCACGTGCAAATTGTTTGATGGCCTCCTTATGCTGAGGCGCCCAGGACAGCACACAGTGCTTGAGGTGGGGCTGTGCCCGTGCAGCCCAATGTGGGGCAGTCACCTCCCTCGACCGGCGAGCTGTGCTGGGCTTGCTGCGCCCCAGGACGCGGGTGGCCCCTTTGGCTGCCAGGGCACACTGTTGGCTCACTTTCTGGGACAACACTTGCCAGCTTCCCGTCGACCACGACCTCTCCAGACTCCCCGGACTGCTGAAAAATACCAGAGAGAGGTCCCACGACGGCATGGGCCTGCTCTTTCTGTCCCCTGGGATGAATGCCATTGGGCCCGGTAGATTTCTGTGCATCCAGCAGCAGCAGCAGCAGCAGCAGCAGCAGCAGCAGCAGCAGCAGCAGCAGCAAGTCCAAAACAAGTTTGGGGTCGGCTGGGAGTTTACTATCGCCCCAGTCACGCTCTTGCAGCACTGGGCTCCGGGGCTGCCAGGGCCTGTTGTCGGTGTTGAAGGCAGCGGCAAAAGAAGGCGTTCATTTTCTGCCTGACTCCTGCATGAAGGCCCCTGCTCACACAGGCCACCCTTCTGCCCTGCTTGCTTCACTTGCCACATTTTGCAACGGCCTGCTCCTGCGCTCCTAAGAGGTGGCTCTTAAAAAATGCCCAGCATTCCTGGGCCCCCATACCGTCAAGAGCAGATTGCCGGGGCACCTTACTAACTGGCTCCTTCAGTAGCCCCAGCTCTGCTCTCCCCACAGCCGGGGACAAAGTTTTGCCCGAGGTTTTTCTCCTGCGCCAACTATGTGAAACTCAACTACTTGGTGGGCACGGTGACCAAGACAGCCACCAGCCACCACTCTGCTGGCGGGTCCCTCTCCACTTGCAAACAACAGGCCTAGGAGGGCACCTTTCCTAGTTGGCTCCCTTAGAAGCAGAGGTACCGGCCTCGTTCAGCAAAGCAGCAGGGGCTTTGCTGCAGAAGTTCCAGTTTGTACTGGATACGCACTAAACTACCTGCTCGGTCAGCGCTGACTGAGATTAGGTGTCGAAGGCTGAAGAAAGCGGGCTTGTTCAGGCTCCTGTGGTGTGCCCCGGGATTCCTCCCTGGGAGGTACTCCTGAGAAGATGGTAACAAAGGGAGAGGTAGGGACACCCTCCTGCTGCAGCTGAAACCCCTCCCTTCTCTCCCAGCCCGCGTTCAAGAGACGGTTCACCCGATCCCGTCCCACTGACTGTACTACAACAGCCCCAGGAGGCAGACTGACAGCCTGCCGCGAGCTTGGCTGCGCTGATCCCTCCCAGCTCCCCGCAATCGGCAGGCAAAGCGGCTTTGAGAGTGCAGCGAGAAGAGGAAGAGAGAGACCTGCCCTTGCCTGGGTGGCCCAGCCGGTGGCCCACACCAGCACAGGGCCGGGAGACCTGCAGCTCGATGGCACGATACCTTTGCTCCACCTTTTCAGTGGCTTTGCTGGCAAGTTTGCTTGTGCGCCTCTTTTTCTCTCATCCGTCCATTCTCAAGAAGATTTTGGAACGGGGCGAGGGCAACAGAAGGCTTCAATGAAGTCACTGAGCTGGTGCCTAAACCCTTACAAAGGTGGTGTATCTGAAGAGGCAGCTAATACTGGAAAAGGAAAGCTGAGGAACTTCAAATAGGATTTCTTTTTTTCCTTGTCAACAGTCTACATTCCTTGAGGATTCGTATAGTTCTTACACGGTTTTAGTCATTCCACTGCTTCTGAAGCTTGCACCATCATCACGAAGGGGCTTTCAATTGTCAGCAACAAAGATGTCAACGACCAAAACTTGCTGGCAGAGAACTCTTCAAATCCTGAAGTCTTTCTACGGTGAGGACAACTTTTCAACAACATGATGGAAGGCAGAAGGAGAAGGCCAGTCTAGCTGCACACCCGGAACCGTGGGCAACATTTGTAAATGTGCAGATTTCCTTCATTCAGATGCCTCGATGCTGTCACTGTGGCGAGGTCCTCGTCACTTCAGGTACGTTCTCAGGAGTGAGATCTGCCCCATGGCCAATGACTAGAAATGATTCTGAAAGGCAGAGGCAAGAAGGGGTGACGGGACAGCATGGCCCACGTGGGGATCCATCCTGGCTCCCCGGAGGCGTGAGCAGGGCGTCTGCACCCCTTCTACCGTGCTCTGGCGAGACAGGAACTACAACTCCTCGCGGCGTAAAGCGGTTCAGGCTCCATTGCTGGTGCTTTGGGGACCACCAAAGCAACAGTTGGCCAGGAGCACCACCTACCAGAAGCGTGGCAAGCTTGGTAAGCGGGGAGGGACCAGGCACTGTGGGCGAGTGCCAGCAGGAGTGGATGGGGCTGCAGCAAAATGCCCCTTCAGGCTTCTCCCTGCGGGCGGCGGGCACGACCCAGCAGGGTGGGAGACTCTTGCCCAGGGCTGCCCACCGAGCGCCCAGCTCCTCCCTGCAGATCCTGGCACTGCACAGGGAAAGGCAGCCAGCTGGGGCAGGCAGCATTCAGGCACGGGCAGTGGTCCACGCAGACTGGTTCCACCACGCTCCCCCTCGCAGGGGACCTGTGTGAGGCGTCACGAGCGGGGATGAGACACAACCGCCACGGGCGCGGGTTGCAGGGGACCAAGCTAGAGCAACACAGGAACGTAAAAGGTGAAAACAAGAAACGGTATTTTTTCTCTTGATGCCATGTGCCTGCGGGGGCGGAAGGTTCGTTGTGACATCACCGTGTTCTGGAGGCTGACGTTACCGAGCAGTGCATTGTGACATCAGCCAGTGACGGGCTGTGACCTCACATCCCTCACCGCTTATCTTCGGGCGCCGGCAGAGCCTGGGCCAGTCTGGCTCGTGCCTGGCCTCCTGCCGAGCGTGCCTGCGAGGTCTGGAGGGTGGAGCGAGGCTTCTCCTGGTGCTGGGTGGTGCTTCGGGGGTTGCCGCCGGCAGCTCTCGGTGTCCATCCCCGAGCCATCGCCTGTGTTTCCCCGGCCCTCCTGGATCAGGCAGCCGCGCACCGCGGGGTGTGCTTGCAGCAGCGCAGGTGAGCCGTGCGGGGAACCGTCCCCCAGGGTGGCCGTAGGCGGGGCGATGGGGCCTGGGGATTCAAGAGGGTGTCCTCCTTGAGGGGCCTGGGCATTTCCTCCGCCCTTCCATTCCCTGGGGCAGCGGGTGACTGTGGTCTCTCTCCATTTTGCAGCGTGTGACACCAGTGATGGGGAGCTGCTTGTCATCCTCAGCTGTCCCCAACCTGCCGCAGGAAGAAGACATGGCCACGGAGACAGAACAGACATGCCCCCTCTGCCACAATGCTGAAGACGGGATTGCTTATGTTATACCCTGTAACCACCAGTTCTGCCTGGGCTGCATCATTCGTTGGAGAGAGAACAGCCTTTTCTGCCCCCTTTGCAGAGGACCAATGGAGACTATCAAGTTTTCTGTGTGGGCAGAAAATGACTTCCTACTGTATACTTTCATAGAAACTGATGAGTTGCCAGATGCCAGCAGGCAGGCAGGCGGAGCTCGTGACCTCCTGGCTGAAAGCAGGCCCTACATCCCCCTGGTGGCCCCTCCGTCGTCTCCACAGCAGATGCTGTCCCCAGCTGAGGAGGGAGCTGTAGGGACAGAGGCCGTGGGTGGCCTCCTGCCCAGCGTCTGGGCACCGCTCTTCCAAAGGCAAGAGCACCTGCTGGATCCCGTGCTGCCCTGGCTGCGCCAGGAGCTGGCAGCAATCTATGGGGACCAATGGTGGCTGGCAAGGAGTGCGGAGAGCAGCATCCTGCACTGCCTCTGCGCCTGCGGTCTGAATCGGGAGCTCATGGTCCAGCGGCTGCAGGACTCCCTTCAGGAATATGCGGCACAACTGGTCGACGGCATCGTCAATGTCATTGTGGAGCGGTGCAGCGAGGAGGCCCAGAGGCTGCTGCAGGCCCCTGCTGTGGTGGATGAGCACGACAGCGCTGTGGCCAGCACCGGCTCCACCAGCTCCTCCTCCAGATCCAGCTCCTCCACATCCAGCTACAGCACGTGCTGGGAGTGGAGTCCTGCCTGCAGCCTGGCTTCCTCCAGCAGCCCTGAGAGCTCCCCCGGGGAGGAGGGAGCCGGCACATCAGAGGCCCCCCTCCGCGGGCGTGCTGGCCGCCACCCATCTGTGCGCATCCCCGCGGAGCGGGAGGAGCCGGGGCAGGCGGCGGTGGCGGCTGGTCCCTCCTCCTAGGGCAGCCGCCGCAGCCCCTCGGCTCCCGCCCGGGACAGTGACCACTTGCCCAGGGGAGCCCGGCGCCCCGCAAAGAGGAGGGCCGCTGGCCCCCAGGACCCTCCCCAGCCCTGCAAGAGGCGGCCCCGCCGACGGCGCCAGCCTGGCTCCAGCTCCTCCATGTTCAAGGGCAAGGATATAAATTCCTCTTTCCCTGACACAGGCCCTGTGTGCTTCTTTCTCTCTCTCCTGGTTGCCGTCCCCGCTTCCTGTGCCCCACCGTGGGTGGCACCTGCCTTGTGGGGGGGCACGGCCATGGCCCCCCGAGCCCCGGGCTGTGTGGGCAGCACGTCCTCCTGCAGGCAATCCTGCCGCAGCTGCAGCACAGCAGATGCCGAGGGCAGAGCGGGCAGGAGGGCAAGCTGCTCTCGTTGCACATGCAATGCCCTCCGCCTGCACCCCGTCCCTCCCTCTGCCCGCTACCGACACTTCTGCTCTGCTCTGCTTTCTGTCTGGCGTCGGCCAGGGCAAGCTCCCTACTGGGAGAGCTGTCGAGGAGGCAGGGACAAAGGGCAGGGCAGTGAGAGAAGAAGCGTAGAAATATCACCAGAGGAGAAGAGATAAGGAGCACGAACTTGGGAAGATGCAGATGTTGACAGCAGGCGTGTGCTCAGATGTCACCTCCTTGTGTATATGCCGTGCCCTCACGTTCTCCTCAGATGCCGCAGTCACGGTACCAGGAGGCCTTTGGTAGGGAAGTGCCACCTTCCAGGCTGAATCCTAGCTCGGAGAGAAAGTACAACGACCGCTGGCTTGGCTTGGCTTGGCTTGGCTTGGGTTTGGGTTGAGCTGATTTTCTGAGCCCAGGTTGCACAGCAGTAGAAACTCCAATGCCATCAACCATGCAGACTCTCGCCTAGCCTAGCCTAGCAGATGATAGGATAGCATAGAGCAGAACAGAATATTCCCTTTGGATGGGAGGGAAAACGATCATCTCATCCAACTGCCTGACCCCTTCAGGGCTGACCAAAAGTTAAAGCGTGTTATTCAGGGCACTGTCCAAATGCCTCTTGGCCACTGACAGGCTTGGGGCATCGACCACCTCTCTGGGAAGCCTGTTCCAGCGTTTGACCACCCTCTCATCAGAGAAATGCTTCCTAACGTCAGTGTGAACCTCTGCTGGCACAGCTCTGAGACATTCCCCCAGCACAAGGGGCAACGGGCACAAAGTGCAACCCGGGGAGTTTCACCCGGATGTGAGGAAAAAGTCTTTGCTTTGAGGGTGACATGGCCCTGGCACAGGCTGCCCAGAGGGTTGGTTGGGTCTCCTTCTCTGGAGACATTCAGAACCTGCCTGGATGCGATTCTGTGCAACCTGCTCTAGGTGGACCTGCTTTAGCAGGGGGTTGGGCGGGGTGATCTCCAGAGGTCCCTTCCAACACTAGCCATGCTGTGATCCTGTGATTCTGGGAGCCTATCGCTTGAATACCAGGGGAAGAGGTCAGCACCTCCCTCTCCGCTTCCCCTCCTCGGGAAGCTGCAGAGGGCAGTGAGGATGCCCCTCAGCCCCCTTCTCTCCAAACTAGACAAACCCAGGATCCTTGGGTGCTCCTCACAGGACATGCCTTCCAGGCCTTTCACCAGCCGCGTTGCCCTCCTCTGGGTGCACGGCATGCCACTGACGATCGCCCAGTGCTCCAGTCTATCTGGATTCCTCTGCAAGGCCTCTTGCCCCTTGAGAGAGTCAACAGGACCTCCCAGTCTGCGGTCATCAGCAGACTTGCTGATGAGGCGTTCAACTGCTGCATGCCGATCATTGAGGAAAATATTGAACAGAACCAGCCCTGGACCTGAGCCACCGCTGGTGGCTGGTCGCCAGCCACGTGTAGCCCCATTCACTACAAGGCACTGAGACCTGCCAGCCAGCCACTTCTTCACCCAGCGCACCCTGAACCCGCTCAGCCCGCAGCTGGACAGCTTGTTCAGAAGGACACTGCGAGGGACAGTGTCAAAATCCCCACTGCAGTCCAGGGGAACTACACCCACTGCCTTCCCTTCAATCCCTGGGCGGGTGACCTTATATTGCAAGGACACCTGATTAGTTAGGCGAGACTTTCCCTTTGCAAACCCATGTTGACTGTGCCTGATCACAGGGTGACAGAAAATCTCAAGGCGGAAGGGAGCCATAAGGATCATGGAGTCCCACTCCCTGCTCCTTGCAGAACTAGCTGAAGCTAAACCATGTGGCTAAGAGCATGGCCCAGACGCTCCTTGAACTCTGACAGGCTTGGTGCCGGGACCGCTTCCCTGGAGAGGCCGTTCCAGTGACCCAGCATGCCCTCAGTGACGAACCTCTTCCTGATGTCCCATGAGAACGTCCCCCGAGGCAGCTTCATTCCCTTTCCCCGAGCCCTGTCGCTGGTCACCGGGAGGAGGAGATCAGCACCTCTCCCTCCGCTGCCCCCCTGGAGGAAGCTGTAGGCTGCGGAGAGCTCACCCCTCAGCCTTCTCTTCTCCACGCTGAGCAGAGCGAGTGACCTCAGCCGCTCCTCCTCGGCCTTGCCCTCTAGGCCTTTCACCACCTGGGGCACCTTCCTCTGGCCACGTGCAAATTGTTTGATGGCCTCCTTATGCTGAGGCGCCCAGGACAGCACACAGTGCTTGAGGTGGGGCTGTGCCCGTGCAGCCCAATGTGGGGCAGTCCACCTCCCTCGACCGGCGAGCTGTGCTGGGCTTGCTGCGCCCCAGGACGCGGGTGGCCCCTTTGGCTGCCAGGGCACACTGTTGGCTCACTTTCTGGGACAACACTTGCCAGCTTCCCGTCGACCACGACCTCTCCAGACTCCCCGGACTGCTGAAAAATACCAGAGAGAGGTCCCACGACGGCATGGGCCTGCTCTTTCTGTCCCCTGGGATGAATGCCATCGGGCCCGGTAGATTTCTGTGCATCCAGCAGCAGCAGCAGCAGCAGCAGCAGCAGCAGCAGCAGCAAGTCCAAAACAAGTTTGGGGTCGGCTGGGAGTTTACTATCGCCCCAGTCACGCTCTTGCAGCACTGGGCTCCGGGGCTGCCAGGGCCTGTTGTCGGTGTTGAAGGCAGCGGCAAAAGAAGGCGTTCATTTTCTGCCTGACTCCTGCATGAAGGCCCCTGCTCACACAGGCCACCCTTCTGCCCTGCTTGCTTCACTTGCCACATTTGCAACGGCCTGCTCCTGCGCTCCTAAGAGGTGGCTCTTAAAAAATGCCCAGCATTCCTGGGCCCCCATACCGTCAAGAGCAGATTGCCGGGGCACCTTACTAACTGGCTCCTTCAGTAGCCCCAGCTCTGCTCTCCCCACAGCCGGGGACAAAGTTTTGCCCGAGGTTTTTCTCCTGCGCCAACTATGTGAAACTCAACTACTTGGTGGGCACGGTGACCAAGACAGCCACCAGCCACCACTCTGCTGGCGGGTCCCTCTCCACTTGCAAACAACAGGCCTAGGAGGGCACCTTTCCTAGTTGGCTCCCTTAGAAGCAGAGGTACCGGCCTCGTTCAGCAAAGCAGCAGGGGCTTTGCTGCAGAAGTTCCAGTTTGTACTGGATACGCACTAAACTACCTGCTCGGTCAGCGCTGACTGAGATTAGGTGTCGAAGGCTGAAGAAAGCGGGCTTGTTCAGGCTCCTGTGGTGTGCCCCGGGATTCCTCCCTGGGAGGTACTCCTGAGAAGATGGTAACAAAGGGAGAGGTAGGGACACCCTCCTGCTGCAGCTGAAACCCCTCCCTTCTCTCCCAGCCCGCGTTCAAGAGACGGTTCACCCGATCCCGTCCCACTGACTGTACTACAACAGCCCCAGGAGGCAGACTGACAGCCTGCCGCGAGCTTGGCTGCGCTGATCCCTCCCAGCTCCCCGCAATCGGCAGGCAAAGCGGCTTTGAGAGTGCAGCGAGAAGAGGAAGAGAGAGACCTGCCCTTGCCTGGGTGGCCCAGCCGGTGGCCCACACCAGCACAGGGCCGGGAGACCTGCAGCTCGATGGCACGATACCTTTGCTCCACCTTTTCAGTGGCTTTGCTGGCAAGTTTGCTTGTGCGCCTCTTTTTCTCTCATCCGTCCATTCTCAAGAAGATTTTGGAACGGGGCGAGGGCAACAGAAGGCTTCAATGAAGTCACTGAGCTGGTGCCTAAACCCTTACAAAGGTGGTGTATCTGAAGAGGCAGCTAATACTGGAAAAGGAAAGCTGAGGAACTTCAAATAGGATTTCTTTTTTTCCTTGTCAACAGTCTACATTCCTTGAGGATTCGTATAGTTCTTACACGGTTTTAGTCATTCCACTGCTTCTGAAGCTTGCACCATCATCACGAAGGGGCTTTCAATTGTCAGCAACAAAGATGTCAACGACCAAAACTTGCTGGCAGAGAACTCTTCAAATCCTGAAGTCTTTCGACGGTGAGGACAACTTTTCAACAACATGATGGAAGGCAGAAGGAGAAGGCCAGTCTAGCTGCACACCCGGAACCGTGGGCAACATTTGTAAATGTGCAGATTTCCTTCATTCAGATGCCTCGATGCTGTCACTGTGGCGAGGTCCTCGTCACTTCAGGTACGTTCTCAGGAGTGAGATCTGCCCCATGGCCAATGACTAGAAATGATTCTGAAAGGCAGAGGCAAGAAGGGGTGACGGGACAGCATGGCCCACGTGGGGATCCATCCTGGCTCCCCGGAGGCGTGAGCAGGGCGTCTGCGCCCCTTCTACCGTGCTCTGGCGAGACAGGAACTACAACTCCTCGCGGCGTAAAGCGGTTCAGGCTCCATTGCTGGTGCTTTTGGGGACCACCAAAGCAACAGTTGGCCAGGAGCACCACCTACCAGAAGCGTGGCAAGCTTGGTAAGCGGGGAGGGACCAGGCACTGTGGGCGAGTGCCAGCAGGAGTGGATGGGGCTGCAGCAAAATGCCCCTTCAGGCTTCTCCCTGCGGGCGGCGGGCACGACCCAGCAGGGTGGGAGACTCTTGCCCAGGGCTGCCCACCGAGCGCCCAGCTCCTCCCTGCAGATCCTGGCACTGCACAGGGAAAGGCAGCCAGCTGGGGCAGGCAGCATTCAGGCACGGGCAGTGGTCCACGCAGACTGGTTCCACCACGCTCCCCCTCGCAGGGGACCTGTGTGAGGCGTCACGAGCGGGGATGAGACACAACCGCCACGGGCGCGGGTTGCAGGGGACCAAGCTAGAGCAACACAGGAACGTAAAAGGTGAAAACAAGAAACGGTATTTTTTCTCTTGATGCCATGTGCCTGCGGGGGCGGAAGGTTCGTTGTGACATCACCGTGTTCTGGAGGCTGACGTTACCGAGCAGTGCATTGTGACATCAGCCAGTGACGGGCTGTGACCTCACATCCCTCACCGCTTATCTTCGGGCGCCGGCAGAGCCTGGGCCAGTCTGGCTCGTGCCTGGCCTCCTGCCGAGCGTGCCTGCGAGGTCTGGAGGGTGGAGCGAGGCTTCTCCTGGTGCTGGGTGGTGCTTCGGGGGTTGCCGCCGGCAGCTCTCGGTGTCCATCCCCGAGCCATCGCCTGTGTTTCCCCGGCCCTCCCTGGATCAGGCAGCCGCGCACCGCGGGGTGTGCTTGCAGCAGCGCAGGTGAGCCGTGCGGGGAACCGTCCCCCAGGGTGGCCGTAGGGCGGGCGATGGGGCCTGGGGATTCGAGAGGGTGTCCTCCTTGAGGGGCCTGGGCATTTCCTCCGCCCTTCCATTCCCTGGGGCAGCGGGTGACTGTGGTCTCTCTCCATTTTGCAGCGTGTGACACCAGTGATGGGGAGCTGCTTGTCATCCTCAGCTGTCCCCAACCTGCCGCAGGAAGAAGACATGGCCACGGAGACAGAGTGGGAGTGCCCCATCTGCCACGACGCTAAAAATGAGGTCGCTTCTGTGCTGCCTTGTCACCACCAGTTCTGTATGAGCTGCATCATGCGTTGGGCAAGCAGGAATCCAACGTGCCCCCTTTGCAGAGGACCAATGGAGAATCTCAGGTTTTCTGTGGGGGCAGAACACGCCTATATAGAGATTAGCATCAGAACACTTGATGAGATGCCAGACGCCAGCAGGCAGGCAGGCGGAGCTCGTGACCTCCTGGCTGAAAGCAGGCCCTACATCCCCCTGGTGGCCCCTCCGTCGTCTCCACAGCAGATGCTGTCCCCAGCTGAGGAGGGAGCTGTAGGGACAGAGGCCGTGGGTGGCCTCCTGCCCAGCGTCTGGGCACCGCTCTTCCAAAGGCAAGAGCACCTGCTGGATCCCGTGCTGCCCTGGCTGCGCCAGGAGCTGGCAGCAATCTATGGGGACCAATGGTGGCTGGCAAGGAGTGCGGAGAGCAGCATCCTGCACTGCCTCTGCGCCTGCGGTCTGAATCGGGAGCTCATGGTCCAGCGGCTGCAGGACTCCCTTCAGGAATATGCGGCACAACTGGTCGACGGCATCGTCAATGTCATTGTGGAGCGGTGCAGCGAGGAGGCCCAGAGGCTGCTGCAGGCCCCTGCTGTGGTGGATGAGCACGACAGCGCTGTGGCCAGCACCGGCTCCACCAGCTCCTCCTCCAGATCCAGCTCCTCCACATCCAGCTACAGCACGTGCTGGGAGTGGAGTCCTGCCTGCAGCCTGGCTTCCTCCAGCAGCCCTGAGAGCTCCCCCGGGGAGGAGGGAGCCGGCACATCAGAGGCCCCCCTCCGCGGGCGTGCTGGCCGCCACCCATCTGTGCGCATCCCCGCGGAGCGGGAGGAGCCGGGGCAGGCGGCGGTGGCGGCTGGTCCCTCCTCCTAGGGCAGCCGCCGCAGCCCCTCGGCTCCCGCCCGGGACAGTGACCACTTGCCCAGGGGAGCCCGGCGCCCCGCAAAGAGGAGGGCCGCTGGCCCCCAGGACCCTCCCCAGCCCTGCAAGAGGCGGCCCCGCCGACGGCGCCAGCCTGGCTCCAGCTCCTCCATGTTCAAGGGCAAGGATATAAATTCCTCTTTCCCTGACACAGGCCCTGTGTGCTTCTTTCTCTCTCTCCTGGTTGCCGTCCCCGCTTCCTGTGCCCCACCGTGGGTGGCACCTGCCTTGTGGGGGGGCACGGCCATGGCCCCCCGAGCCCCCGGGCTGTGTGGGCAGCACGTCCTCCTGCAGGCAATCCTGCCGCAGCTGCACTACACCACTGTGGGCTGGGCCTCCATGTTTCACTCTGTACAGAATTAGTTTTTGGTGTTAATCATTGCCTGTCCTTCCCCTGTATTAGTATCCCAATTAGTTTCTCTTTTAGGCATAATCGAGCTGGATCATCTTGTGCATTCTGCTTCTCATTTTCCTCCCAGGCTTTGTCTAACACCGGTCTCCTATCTTCAGGAGTGAAGAGGGTATTCATTATAGTTTCTACATCTCCCCAGACTGGACTGTGGTTTATCATGATAGTTTCCACCATTGGATACATTTTATCAGGATTTTCCCTATAAGGCGCTATTGTTTCTTTCTAATTTAACAAGTCAGAAGCAGTAAATGGAACATGCACAGATACTCGTAATCCTTCTGGTCCATCAGCTTGTCTCGATGGGCCTTGTATTATTGGTTGTTGTGCTCTCATTCTTCCAGCTATTGGGCTAAAGGTCCCAGACCCATGCCCTGTAACTGCATCCTGCAAAAAAGCACTACTGCCACTCCTGCTTTAAGCAGCAGCTTCTATTTTTGGTTCATCAGCTAACAATTGAACATGCTCTTCCTCCTCACTTTTCTTAATACAGTCTTTCCCTATTTCATGTGCCACAGAACATTTTGACTTCTCTTTCCCATTTCCTGTTTTCACATATATTCCATTTGGATCAATATTCAGTAGGTTGCATTTCTTTCCTATCTCATGATCATTACACGGAGAGAAAAACAGTTAATATATGGTACTTCATCCCATTTTCTAAATCTACGAAACAACACTAATTGCAATATAGTATTGTAATTTAAAGTTCCGTTTTCAGGCCAATTCTCCTCATCCTGCAACTTATACGTCAGCCACTATTGAGTACAATATTGTTTCGATATCTCTTCTTGTCATGGGGTCTCCCCCAAACTTAGTCCAGTGGGTAAGGATGCATCCTAAAGGGGTACAGGGCGATATTTCAGTAGAGGAACTGGTTCCCATTTTGTAGTAGTTTCCCAACAACAATCTCTTTATCCAAGCCTGTATACACTCCGCTGGAGTTTGTTAACTCACTGCATCTACGTGTACCAGGTAATCTTCTACCATATTCCTGGTGTAGCAACTTATGTAGAGATCAAATCCAAACAAGCAAATCCAAGTCCAAACAAGTAAATTCAAACAAACCAGCTCTTATACTTGCCTAACACAGTATCTTGATTTTAGTATTGCACCTTTGAGTCACTTACTGCTTAGCAAGGGAGAGAAATGGATGGAGTCCCCTGATCAGCTGGAGTCCAACTGTTCCACATCCCCACTGTCTGCAGCAACTTGAAGCTGGCAAGGCTCTTTGTGAAGTCCCATCTGGGTCACCGAAACTGCTGTCTCTAAAATGCGAGTTCCCAGCATGCAGCAAGCCAATCTTACACACTAGATGAGACATTGTTTTATTACAGAGTTGTGCAAGCCTGGATGCTAGCAAACAAAGCTAGCATACCCCAGTACAAAGTCACAAACATTATATGCAAAACCTTATCACAGTTTCCCTGCCCAGAGGGCAGGTCCATATAGATGATTTGGTACACATTTGCATATCCATTACCTAACTTATCTTACTACTCCGAACCCTCTCTGAGGAAGGGTCTTTTAGTGGGCCTGGGTCTTTCCCCTAGCGGGTGTGATTTTTAGTATTATGATGAGGAGAGTTCACTTCTAGGGTAAGGCTGAAGACCATAAGACCTAAGTAATCAGAGTTTAACGTAAACAAAATAGTCTGTGTGTGGCTCACATCACAAAGATAGGATGTTCTTTGCTTTGTCTCTCCCAAAGCTGACTGGATTGATTACAGGCCCCTTCATTTGACATTCTTGACAACTCTAGAGGGTCAGCTTGACCTAAACTCTGTGCACTTATGGTTAAGCCCTAAATCAGAGTTCAAGAATTCAGGAGTTTTAGACAACATCCGTGCTCATGAATCCCTTCTGCTGTGCGCAGGTCACCAGGCAGTACTACCAGAGAAGGGAGCAGGTATGGCAAACCTTCAGGGACACCTTGGGCTCAGACTCTGGGCAGCAACACCCTTCCCTTGACTAATGGTCAGTTCTGCGGACAGGTAGCACTACAGTCCTCAAAACACTCTTTACTTTTTTGGGGGCACCTGTTCAACTTTAGGCATCTGTGGCTCTACAACGAGCCAAAGACAAGACCCTCTTTTACTGATTAAGTGATGTGATGGTTCTTCTGCCCGTGACACGAAAGAATTCTTTTGACCCAAGTAGCTTCCAAACAAATTGCATGAGAATTACTTTCCCACACATGCTGCACTCTCCCTCTTTTAGTGCTTACAAAATCCCAGTGCCTGGGGCATACAGACCCAGGATATTTTCATGAATAACTCATAAAATCCACAATCAGCCTCCTGAGAAAAGCAATGTGTGTTTTCTAACATAGTCAAATAGCTTGACTTTTGAATGTTTTATATTTGCAACTGAAGCCCTGTAAGCAATACTAATTTTTGTCAGTAGGTGAGGTACTTATGATCAAAGAATTCAAAATTTGCATGCAGTCTCCTTATGGATAACTGTCATAGAAAAGAATGGGTCTTTGGAGACTGTATTGTTATAATATGGTTATGTTCAATGTATGACACATTACACAAACACACACACCCATGTCTTCTTTGTGTTTTTATTCTTTTTTAAATTTATAGTTCTAAAATGTATAAAACTAGTTGGTGTAAAAGATCAAAGATTCAGTAGTAAAGACCTGTCTAGCTTCCTGGACCTCCATTCTGGCCATCCAGGGCCGTAGCCCACTGCTTCAAAAGCTGTTCTTCAGCCAACAGTTACAAACGTAGGCTCAAGGGCACCAGCCTGCCCTCTTTTTGTGTCATCAGCAATGGAAAGGAGCAACCTTTTCTTTCAGCTCCTGAACATCAGAAAATGGATGGTTTTGTATGCAAAATATGATGACTTTTGCTGATGTTAGTAACCTTTCACAGGGTCAAAGCTCATTAAGATTTCTACAGTTCTATAAAACCGCAATGTAAATGCCAGAGACAACATAGTAAGGGTGGAGGTTTGGTCATCCCTCTGAAAATACTCTCTTTCTGGAGTATTGGATGAGTCACAGCTTGATCCAGAGTCCAGTGATGCTACTTTATCCAGTCAATCTTGCAAATGCAGAGCATGTCCAACAGAAATCTGGTTCCATCGCACATTTTTATGCATAATTGTGTCCAAAACCTACAGCAGCACAAACTGCAGCATACACTGCTGCTACCAGCAGTTCTAGCTGCTCTGTGTTTCTGCCATACAGCTAAAGGGAGAAGCATGCTCTTTTACTAAGAAACACAAATTACACATTCCGTGCCAGTCCTCCCTGATAGGTAATGCCAGCCTGGGTGCAAAAAAAACCTCTTGGAGACTTCTCTCTTCTTCCATGGCTCCTCCAGGCTGGCAAAGGGACAGAGCACTGCAGAGTAACTCAGATCTCCTTTCTCCTCTAAGATCTGTGTGCTGCCGGGCAGCCTCTGACACTGGCATCATAGCTGATATCTTCAAAGAGCTGCTGGTTAGGCAGGTAAAGTGTTGGTCTGAGAGAGCTGCTCAGCTCAACATTAACTGTGTGAACCTCGAGGGAGACATCCAAGAGGGTAATGGAGGCAGCAGCTGCTGATACTTTAGTCTTGCATGATCTACGTTTATGTTTCTGTGTCCCAAGTATTGCCAGGGGTAGTAAAAAGTGTAATGAAGGCCTGTCAAATTAGGAGAAGAGAAATTGCCAAGTCAGTTTGGAGAATGGTTTGGTAGATCTTTCAAATCTATTCTGAACACACAGGAAAAACACGTTATTCAACAGTAGCAGGATTAATGAATCCCACATCCCCTCAGCCTTGCGTTATCCCCCTCCTTTTATCTTCTGTGTCCTATGCCTGCAGCCACTGAAAAGGATGTTTGGGCATTACTAGTAACAACATTTTTGTATTAGCTCCCAGCTCTGACAGCAGCTGTCTCGCAAGCCGATAAGCACGGCCTCAGTGTGACGGAGCTTCTCTTCAGCTTAGTGTGACGGCAGGCAGCTATTTTGTGTGGACTGAACCACTGCGGCTGTACTGTAAAATGTGCTGTGGCAGACTGCAGAGACAGGATGGTGCCAGAGGTCCCAGCCGTGAGGCACAGGTCGCAGCAGCCGATCAGGGTTGCTAAGGCATGCAGGCCTCGGGTTTGTCGGGTTAAGACAGTTTTAGAGATAGCAAAGACAACAGAAATCGGTAACTGGGAACTAATAGGGGAAAAAAGGAGCATGTAGGCAGACTTTGCTGAGAAAACCCATAAAACTAAACTCAGGTGGACCCAAGGCCAAGAAGGAAGATGTTAACAACACCAATGTCTTCCTCCTCCCAACACAGAGGAGGAAACCCGCACCACTACCATCACACCCCTCCCAGCAAGAAACCCAGGACACTGATGACTCCCTGTACCACACATAGGCACAGACAAACACCCACACACCCTCCCGACCACAGCTGTGAACCACGGGACTTGGGGAAGCATGTGAAGAGTGAGCATAGCAGCAGAGAGATTGCCAGGTACTGGGAAGTGTTTCTTTATTCAGTTCTAACTGGATTATTGAGGTTTTTCACTATTAATTCATACCGTGGTTATTTTGACTGGCACAGTGTGCTCCACATATAACACTATTATTCTGTTATTACAGAATTTGCACACACCTTTCCCCCCAAACTCATGACATTTTCTCAGACACTTCCCTTTTCTTTTTGATATTAATGAGGTTGAGGGTTTTAACAGGGATTTATTGATTTAGTCAATTTCTAATAAGCGTACTGAAGAAGCAGGCAATAAACTGAATCAATGTCATAATTATATCATAGGTTCCCAAATGAAATCAGTTAATATCTATTGTTTTCTACTTCTGTTGTTTGCACTGAAATTTGACTTGACTTTTTATTCCAGAAAAGAGATTTTTCCAATCCTCCTAAAATCATCAACAGTGTTTAACAATGTTTTCATTTTAAGCCAAACTCTTTGCTCTTCGAGACAAAAATGTATAGTCCTCCTGAACAAAAAACCCAGAGTTATCTGTATTTTAGATCACATGAGTTCTAAATTCTTGGTAAAAGTCATCTTCATTTATCACCTCTAACTTCACACTGACCTATACAAAGGCATCATGTAAATGCTATGTAGTGTGCTGTTACGGAACGACCTTTCATGGACTTACAGAATGCTAAGAAGATTGTAAACATGTACACATCATTGTGAATGGCTAAGAACAATCTTAAACTCCAGCTTAATGTTTTCTTGAGCAACAACTTTAATCCAGTTCCCATTAACCCAGGAACTGTTAAATAGTCATCCTCATCATCATTCTGGTGATCATGAATGACAGAAAACCATGTCCTACAGGAACTAGAAAGAGTGTCGGCTGTGCAATGGAGTCCACTGGATGTTCAGATGACAGAGGCAGTAGAAATACCTGAAAAGGGCTGGTTCCAGTCCTGTGAATATTTGTGTTCCCTCAAATCTATGGACAAGAAGCACTTTGTTCCTATTTACAGCACAGCTGGGTGTGAATCCCTTTTATACTATGAAACAGCATGAATCCGTCAAGGGAATGGCTGAATAGTCCCCAAAGCTGAAGAACAAATTGGCAAAATTTTTCTTTATCCTTCTCTTCTCGGTATTATTGCCCTTTGATAAGAAGCTAGGCATTTTGTCTTCCTCATCAGCAGGCATTCTCATCTCTTTGTCATCTACGTGCCACTTATCTCTTGGAGCTCTTACTCTGTAACTCCAGGTTTCTGATGCTGGGGTTTTTTTGGGAGGCAGGTTGGCTATTTGATTCTTGTAATTTACAAGTTACACTCATTTATTCCCAGCATTTTTCATGGAAAGCTGAATATAGGACTGGATATGTTCTCAGAAAGTACCTCAACTTGTGATGCACTGCTTTTATGGGACAAATTCAAGGTTGCCACATGACAGCCAGCTTTTCATTAGACAGAAGCTCAAAATGCTTGGAAGGTAACCCACACAATAACCTGAAACTGAACAATCTTGAGGGCTGACCCTTTGTTCCACCCTCCAGACAAATAAAAGCACAGGACCAGAATAATGGGTGACTGCAACTCAAACCATGGCTGTCATCAGTGCCCTGCACCTGGAGTGCTGAGGTCAGCTTCCCTTCCATGGGCATTCAGATAGAAAAATCAAGATCAGCTTCTCTTCTTCTGTGTTATTTACTTGTTGAGCCTTGAAGTGCTGACACTAAAGAAAATTAATGTCATGATATGTCAGTTTCGTGATATCTCAGCAGTTATATTTACATATATTTCATGTGTCAATAGTGACTGAGTAGCTCCGCTTTCATGTTATCTGAACGGAGACATGTCCATGTGGAAGCAGTACACTTGGGTAAGCTGGGCGTAGCATGGATACATGCCACACTAATGTCCATTGCTCTAATTAATGCTAAGACTGTTAGGACACCATTTTGACTATATTCCAGAAAAGATAACCAGATGCAGAAAAAACCAAAATTTTACACCAATTTAGCTATTTCATGCTGTATGCCTGATAGCAAGTTGAGACATTTTATATATGCTTTTATATATTATGTTATGGTGGCAATATGAGTTTGATGTAAAGTAACATCTAAAATGGTTCACAAAAATGGCCCGAGTACAATTTTATTATCAAATAAGTTAAGGATATTTTTTTTTTTTTAAAGTAGCTCATTACAAAGCACTTTATTAGGTTCTGGTATTGCCAAGGATACCAGTATTCATGCATGGTAAATGCCTTCCATAAGCAAGCCCTGATTTTGCTGTAACAAACCACACAGACAGAGTTACATTTGTATCATTTGTTCCTACAATAAACAGAATGCTAGTTTAAGCCCTAGAAGCTTTTGTAATCATACCATCTACACAAGAATACAGCTAATTTTGGGGTCTACCTTGCTCTCACAGTGCTCTGAATTCTAGCATCTGAAGGAGAGTGCTATGTTATGAATAAAATTTGGTGCCTTTGTAGAGCATATTGATTGCTAATAAACATTAAGACTTGGATTCATCATTTAAAAAGTGGCACTGGTGATCAATATTCTACTTTTTGGATCCACAAAACTTACTTCCTAGAAGCCTGACTGTCTCAGAGATGTCTCCTTGCTCATCAATAAAATATACCAATGTCCAACAAGAATTATCAGCAAAACTTTTTCTGAACTATTAAAAACTGGGAATCCCCAAATGCTCATATTTCTCATATTTGGGCAATTAACAGTCATTCTGACTGTAGCTACATCAATTCACGCTGCATCCAGTCCATCTTGACCAACAGACGCCAAAAAACTGTGGAAGAGTAGGTAAGTCATAAAGCAGCACAAGGATCCAGGGGCAAATTTCCCTGAAATCTCAAACCTGACTCACAGTAGGTTGAAGGACAAGTCAGTTCTGGAAGATGAGCACTGCTGAGAATGTGGTTATATCCACAAGTTTAACAAAAGAGGAGGCTCTGCATGCTTTTTCTATGCTCAAGTACTCCCTGTCTCTTCTCTGCATTGCATGCACACTAATGTTAGCACAGCTGTGTGCTGAGCAAGGCAAGGAACTGATTTAACTGAAAAATAGCCTGGAAAAACTGACTGGTGAATGTGATTGTCTGCTTCTATCATAGAATCATAGAACAGCCCAGGTTGGAAGGGATCTCCAAAGACCTTCTGGTCCAACTCTTTGTGGGAAAGGGAGGGAGCCTAGATCAGATTATCTAGCACCCTGCCCAACTGGGTGTTGAAAACCTCCAACAATGGGGACTGCAGAACATCCTGTGGAGGTTGTTCCAGTGAATGTTTGTTCTTACTGTAAAAAATTCCATTCTTATGTTCAGATGAAATTCCTACCAGTGCAACTTGTACCCGTTGCCCCTTGTTTTGTCCATGTGGCTCCTTGTGAAGAGACATCCTCTGTCCTCTTGGTAGTTGCCCTATACATACTAGAATATTGCAATGAGGCCCCGCCGCCCTGCTCCGAGCCTTCTCTTTTTCAGGAAGACAGACCTAACTCCTTCAGTCTTCCCTCACAGGGCAACTTCTTCAGTGCTTTGATTACCTTCCTGACCCTCCTTTGGACCTTCTCCAGTCTATAAAAGCAGAAGGTGAGAGCAAATCACTGCAGGGAGAACCACCCATCCACTTGAAGCTCGGTTAATGTGACCTTGGCTGTTACTGGAGCACACAGTTCAAGAGCTATTCGAAGGAAACAAACATGGAAGTGGAAAAGGAGTCAAAAAAGGAAAGGAAACAGAAACAGAAAAGAGGAAGAAAAAGAAAAAGGACTGTGGTTACAATCCATAATGATACTTTTTTAAAAGTCTAGCAAAAGATTCTGACATTGAAGTGCTGTCACAGCTGGCCTTGCAGAAGTAGTAGAAATACTTCTGCAACATGAGCTTAATCTATTGTTGTAACTCTGTTCTCCGCTGCTCAGAGTCCACTCAGGCTCATTGGCTTGTTTGTAAATCATCCAGTTTTCCTTCTCTCTAAAAGGAACTGATTAGAGCACATGTGGGTACCAGTTTCACTTGAACAGAAGCAGAAGAAGGGTCTTGACTGAGCTGAGTGGGGAAGAGGTCTACTCTAAAAATTACGTAACACTAAAAGACCTCCATCACTCTAATTCTATCACAGTCTGAGAATGTAACTCTACTGCAATGTTTGGACAGCCCGCTTGCAAACTAATGACCTTTCTTCATCAGTGCTTAAATCTGAACATAATTTGTGTTTGACTAATAGAAACAATTTAAAGAGAAAGGCAGCTTAAACTATATGCCTTCTGTACTCCCAACTTAATTGTGTTTTTTTCCAAAATGCCAGAGATTTTTCCCTTTTCTGAAATAAAACACAAAAAAAGTTATCTGTTCTCTCTCTACACAAGGATGTAGAAGTGTTCCCCGTTTAAAAAGTAAAGAACATTTACAGCTCTCTTCATGGATTTTGGAGAAGTGTCTGAGTAACTGTAGGTACTGTGCATCACCAAATGGAGGCTTCACCACTGCCTCCATTACTAAGAAAGCACCACTAGTGCCAGAGGATATTCAGAAACTGACTGAATATGCTCCTCTTCTCCTGGGAACTGACTTGGCTCTTCTAAGCATTTCAGAAAGTAGGACTCCTGACAAACTCAACTCCTGTATCAGCTTACTCGCACCTTGCCATATCCAAACTGCAGGATACAGTGGCTCTTTTATCAGCATCTCAACACCAGGCTTGTGCCTGGCTCCAAAAATCAGGGCAAAGGATTCAGAGAAATCCAGAATTAAAGGCATGTGAAAAAACTCATGCATTTAAAGAGTGAATGTCCATGAAGAAGCTGATTAAAACCATTTTTAGAACGTTCCTAATATCTTTGAAAACATCATGGTAAAAAAAAAATAGCACTTTGATACAAAATCAGTTAAAAAACCTACAGGAAATGAACCTGTTCAAATGAATGTGCTCCACAGTATTTCAAGACATAGACAAATAATATCAAAACTCTAGTACTAAACATGACAAATTTCTTACTTTTGCTGATGCAAAATTATCTTTCCTGTTGGTAGCCAACAAGGTTATAATTCAGGCATGTATATAGGATATATACTGAATTGCTGTCTATTTTTATATTCAAAGTTTCTTAAAGAAATGAAGACCGAAAAAACATTCAGAGTAGCTATCTTGTTTTCTTTATAAGCCTGTGCAGTACAAGTCTGGTGGGAAAGGGAGACTTTCCCTAAAAATATAGCAAATATGTGCTTATTATTGTTTTGATGATCTTTCCATCTTGAAAAAAAAAAAAAGTAAATGGTAATCCACCACCCACCCCCCCACCCCCCCCCCCCGAGCAAAATTAATTTGGATTACAAAGCTTCAAGGAAAGGTGATGCTATACTTGCAATGAAAGATACCAAAATCATTAGCCAAAGAGGTTTGGTGCAAATCAATTCTCAATCTATACCAAAAGTTAAGTGCCCGTGTTACCTGTGTGACTCTGAAACCACCTGTAACTGGGAATGTTCATTGCCTGTAAGAAATAACATAGTCGCTTGAAGGCTCAGAGTCTTGGGTTACCAGAGCCTTTGATTAAGGGGTTTGGTTGATGGAGGGGCAGCTGAGCATGTGTTACTTAAAGTCATTGCACTCCCTTATTAGATATGATCCTCCATGATACTGCTGATTTGAAACAAAAGTTAAAACAGGGGGAAAGGCAGGTGTAGCACAGAAAGCATATGGTGAAATGAATGAAAAAGTTAAAGCTGACAACTACAGAAACATCACTACGAGTCTGTCATCAGAAACCTCCTGCACTGTAAAACAACCTAAAATGGCAGCATTTTTACCATGGACTCTAGGCATTTAGAAGTGATTTCCATATTTTATTGCTGTTTGATTTATTTATTTGATGTAACATTTCAAAAACCTTCTCAAAAAGCAATTATATATCTCTTTTTCAATGTCCAGTAGACTTTTGGAAAAGGACCTGAGTTTCCAACTATTAAATGAGCCAGAATAAAATCCTAGTGGGATCTGGATTTCAAGTCAGCCTTTGCTACACGTTTTCCTCAATCATCTAAAATTATGTTGAGAAAGAAGTCCTGTAAACAAGTTTTTCAGATGCTAGTGGCACATGCAAATGTGTGGCACAATGTCTCCACGGCTGCAGACGTTTCTGCTGCTGTAGTCCTGCTGAACAAAGTAGTATTTCTTATTTCTGAACTAATGCATGGTCTCAAGACAACTGTCAATCTGGGTAAGTGACAATATCACTACATAATGTAACGTGCCCCCTAACAGGAAATTATTTCATTTCTTGCATCTAAATGCACATTATCTAGACATTGATATAATCTGAACAAACTTACATCCCCTTGGTGTTAAACAAAATAGCGTCTCAGATCTGAAAGCTATTGTACAGTCATGTGCAAGTCTTGTTAAAATATCTGTTGGGGGACCGGGGGAAAAAACCCAAAACACCAACAAAAAAAGGAACAGATCAAAAAAGTCCTAAAAGAGCATGGGAACTGTACTCTCTTTTATCCTGAGAGTATAAAGAATAACGTCATTTTCATGGTAAAACAGTAACCATATGTACGCATGATACATAATGACATATACATCAAATAGACATCTATGTATATATGTGACTTGCATATGTGTATATGCACATATATTTCAATACATATGTAAACATTTGGTAATGTACGCACATACCTTTATGTATTTATACATATTTAGAAACCTCTAAATGCACATTTATATTATTATTCATATCTAGATGTTCATCTGCTCAGACAACTTAGACATCTATGTATGATTATATATTATTATTTCTTATAAACATATCTCTGTTTGTATGTAATGAGCACATACACATTTAAAGAGCAACTACTACAAAATTTCTCCAAGTAACCTTCTGCTGTAGAATAACTTTGGTGTCCAGTTTATGTTCCCAGTTTGGTCCTGTGAGAGGGATTCTCTCAGGTAGCTGTGAACATCCACTGTATCACATCCAAAAGGATCAGAGTATCCTCACATGTGGATTGAAATAAACCATTACAAAAACAACTAAAAAAAATATGCTATTGGCACAACGTTTAAAGCGTTTGCTTTCATGATGTGCAGGTGGTTCCAAACCATTTGAAAGCTAACTGCTGTATCCTTGAGTGATCTCTCATGTAGAAAAAGCTTCTGAGCCTCACAAAGCTGATTAGGGCATGATGTGAAGGGAACATTTCATTCTTCCCATTTGCCAGAAGGCAATTAACAATTTGTTTTCTGTACAAACTGAGCACACAGAGTGCCAGTACTTGTGATCTATGCATTAATCCTGCAAAGACACCACCCAGGACTCGGCACATTCACTAAGCAGAAACAAAACCAGGGAAGAGAGCAGCTTCTCAACATGTAGAGGCAGAAGCCTTAGCATTTAACCTCAGCACCAACCACAGCTGCAGCGAAGTCTTTTTCACTGATAACCGTCACTTATGCTGCAATTCATGTTTTTTGATGGAACAAAAATACGAACTGTATTGCATCTTGGAAATAGGTCTCTGGTATATGATATTGCAGAGCTCTTTTTCCTCAACTACCTCTGAAGTCCACTTTTCAAGAAAACATTTCATGAAATAATACTCCCAGAAATACCCTATGTTTGGAAAACAGAACTACAGAAAGTATCAATGGAACTGATGCAGACATCAGCACGCTCTCTCAAAACCCCCAAATGTTTCCCTCGTGTGTGTGAGCTTAACACATTGAACTGATGCACATCTGGGTGGCTTAGCTGTGGCAAACAGCCAAACACCCACCCAGCTGCTCACTCACCCTCCTCGGTGAGATGAGAGAACTGTGGGTCTGCTTAAGGACTGGGGCATTGTTTACCGTTCACTGTCTTGGGCAAAAAACATTTGACTTGGGGAAATGAATTCATTTTTTGCCAAATAAAATAGATACGAGCAGTGGGAAACGAAGACAAGCATTGAAAGGTTTTCTGCCTTAAATACGTTTTGACAGAACCACCCCACCCATGGCTGAGGGTCTGGGCTGTGTCCTGTGGATGGATCTGTTGGAGCTGGCTGGAACCAGGCATGACCACCCTGGAGCAGCCCCTGGCCTCCTCCCACAGAGGCCACCCCTGCAGTCCCACCGCTACCAAAACCTGGCCCAGTGCACCCAGTACATCTTATCGTCCACCAAATATAGACAACAGCCAAGGAATAATCTCAGTCTGCACCTGTAGTCTCAGGACAAACAAGTTTTCTTTTTTCTAGACCATCCGCAAGATCCTCTCCAACTTTATTTTTCCATCTCCAGATTCCATCAGGTTTATGCAAGCCTGCGTGGTCTGTGAGATACTTTGTCCAATGGCATGTTGGTAGCTTCACCTTCTGCAAGAACGGGCAATTTGCAGCACTCCCTTTTTCCTGAAGTACTGAAAACATGTCGTCTGATATTCTGTATATTTTTGTCACGCCCTCCCATTCCTCTCCTGCTTCTTTCAGTCTTTTTTTTTTTCCTTAGAAGCTTCTGTCACCTCCTAATTTCTATCACTGTTTCCATCATCTTTTGCACATTTTTGCTATATCCATTTAAAAATAAATAATGAAATGTTGGATTAATCCAGTATCTAAGCAATATATATGGCACTATTTGCCATAGTAGTCTATTCTCCTTACAATTTTTCCTCGTCAGTCGGACACTGTTTTGCAGTGAACAATGTTTTTACCATCTGGCCTTGAGTGCTATCCACAACTCCTGTTATGTGACTACATTTCATTCTACTACTCATCACTGCATGTCTCACTTTAGTGCATATTATGCTGTTAGTTAAATAGCCTTTTGTGGAGGACTCTGATAGAAGCCTTGGAAACTGCAAATAGCTGTGCCAGCTTGTTTCCCTTCTCCCCACCATTGTTCTGAGTACAGCAATAAACTGCAAGTGGACTCCTGTTGAAGAACACCCAAAGTCCACATGGCTTGAGAGACAAATTTTGAATGAGGAGTCAGTAAATTACTTCAGAGAGAAACTTCAGTTTCAGCCATTCCTGAAGATTTCCAGAACTACATTTTAATTTCCTTGATGGCTTCACGTAGGGGGGGTGGGGGGGGGTGGGGGGAGAAGAAGAAAAAAAAAAAAAAAAAAGGAAAGGGTTCACACACACACACACACACACACACACACACACACCGCAACCTATCAGTTGGAATTAAGAAGGGCCTTTAGGCTTTGGTCTGCAGAGACCACAGCAATATGGCCTCCAGTACAACCACACAAGAAAAACATCTAGCTGGTCATTTCTCTAGTTCCTCCTTGCTGGGTGCCTGGATTGCATTGTGGGATCACAATGAATGTGGTGGGAACACAATAGTATTTTGGCATGCAAATAGGTAGGAGAGGAATCAAGGAAATAAGGAGGGGTTGTTGATGGCTAAAATGTCCAACCTCTGCCTAATTCTTCCTCACGTGTTCTCAGTCACATTCCGTTCACAATATCAATCCAAATACAAAGTCAATTACATCAGTATTTTGTATGAGAAATACAGGAATGCATGTATTTATGACCACACACACAAAAACCCCCACTTTTGTGAGTTCTCAGAGGTATTCAGAAAGGAACTGCTCCTCCTGCCCACAATGTTTCAGCTCATAATATCAAACCTATTTAAGCTGGGTATATGTTTTCCACAGTCAGTGTAAAAAATGGACGAGATTTTTGAAATGGTTTCCTACAAAGGCAGACGTCTCTGTGTTGGACTCACAAATGACGCTGTTCAAAATGACAACTCATTAAAATACTTACTGTCTCTCATTTATTAATTCTTGCCCCTCTCCTTGACCAGTTTTCTCTTCTTCCACCTTACTCTTCCTCCTCTGCATGGGCCAGTTGAAATGGCAGGCAATCACCGGATGCTGTCCTTCTCTATGGAGCCGAAATTGTACCCTTAAAGATGGTAACAGCTTCGTTCTTGCCTCTGATGGGAACATTGCAAAGGAAATGTACTATCAATAAGATAAATTTGTTGAATTATTTCTAATCTGTCCTGAGTACAGAAGAAGGCACCCTCATTGCTGCCCCATTTTCTTCTTTTCTTCATCTTCCCAGAACAGTATCTCTCTCAAGTGTTCTCCCTTTTTCCATTATCAAGGTGCAGCTGAGAAACCAAAAGACAGGAATGAAAACAGAGCATCGTGGCTTTGAAGCAAAGTAGCTTCACATTCTGCTTCTTCAAAGTGACCCACATTTTATAAGTTAACTTCAAAGAGTTTTCACTATGTATCATACATGAAACAATAATTGCTCCATGAATTAAAACAATGAGAATCCATCTCCTTTTGGACCAGACTGCTTCCCTGGCAATGTTATTGTGGTGTTTAAAATGCAAGAGAATCATAAATGGGACAGAAAACTGCATTTGTTCTCACAGGGTGGTGCCGCTGATTTCCGTGAGACTGCTTTTTACAGAATGCATTACACTGTGAATGCAAAAATTATATAATGCTTAGGCATTCATTAGTGTGATAGCATTGGATTTTTTATGCCCAAACCAGCAGTAGTATATGTCACATACCCTAAGGAGCACAGTTTGTACATTTGGTGGTTTAGAAGTTATTTTTCTTCTTTACTTCTTTGGATTTCCTCCAAGTGGCAGTTCACAACTGTCCTTGCAACTAACTGCATCATCTCCAAGGAGGGTGAAAGGAACTGGACAAGGACACTCTTGAATCTCTCCCTGTGTCCACATTCACTGTCTGTCCTTGTTTCCGTTAACAGGGAATCCATAGCTGTGAGACAGGACCATCCAACAAGGCAGCCAGCTTTTAACTGTCGAGGTACAAAATACTGGTCACTCCTTCCCGCTGGTGGTGGGAAAGAGGGTGTTTTGGGTATCTTACTGGTAGGCATGGCCTAGAATTATTCGGGTGTGATAACATGTTATTTTTCTTGATCTTCCAGCTAGAAATCTATTCCTTCTTGTCCTCCCTGCAGTCGGTTGTGCAGATACAGTATGCAGCAGGCTTATACTTAGAACATCCTGCAAGCAATCATTGCGGACCATCTGTTCTGATTGTCTTTTTGCCATCTTTGGAGAACTAGCCTGATTATCCAGTTGCTTCACCAGGAACATCTAAAGTAACCATGGTGAGAAGCCAGGCTATGAAAATGCAATTGCTAAAACCCCTACTGGAAACACAGCACACAGGTATCTCATACCTTCACTTGCAAAAAGATATTTTATTGATATTAAGACGATCTCAGCACTAAGGGGAATTCCAGACTCTTGGGCTTAGTTCTAAGGATTTCAGGGAGAGAAAGAGACTGAATCCCCTTTCAAGGAGCTGCCAACCTTCAAGATCTACCAAAAAAGCATCGGTATTGCTAGAAAGAGTTCCTTGTTGCCAGACACCTCCAGAGAAGCCGTGCTTAGTTAACTCATCACTGGTAAGCACTTTTAACTGGAACAGTTTACAGGTAAGCTCTAGATGCCTGTTTTGTTAAAATCTTTTATAAAGATGACTCCATCACTATGGCAGGTTATTTCCTGACACAGAAGGACGCTATGGGAAAGACCAGTTGTTCAGCTCTGGAAGAGATCCTGATGATTAATTGCTGTGGAAGGCAACAAGAAGCCATCCAACCCAAGAGTGGGGATTGCTTCTTGTTCCGAAGTGGACATAAGGCAAGGTCCTCTTCACAGCCCCATCAGGGCCCAGTTGCTGGGGTGCACTCGTAACAGCTCAGCTGCAGCCCTGACTTGTGTTACCTTTCAGGCCAGTCCCAGGAAGCACCTCCAAATTCTAACTGCTTCGTTCAGAGGAGAACTTCACATTCAAGGCAGAACTTAACTTTCAGTCTAATGTGGAAAGCACGCTAACAAACAGGATGCCGATTCAAAAAAATCAGAAAGGAAATCTGAGAATCTCTTTTATTTACACATATACTACCTTTCTGTTTTGTTGACTTGGGAGAGGGGAGAAATAGTGAAGCAGGTGATTAAAACACCCCATGGAGGCAGCGAGCTGTGAGCAAGACTCAAATTTTAAGATGTTGCAGGTTTAGTCCTTATTTTCATATATACTTGTGTCACGAATGCTTGGCTTATGTTAAGGTCCTTAAAGAATCACCATCAAAGGTATGAGTGAAATAGTTTTAATCCGAGTTTGTGGGAGTGTGACTTCACAAAGTTGGATGGCAAGTTTCACTATATTACTTATTACACGGATAGAACACACAAAGGGAAATCAAATTAAAAATCAAGTTAAAAGAAAAATCAAATCCAGTTCAAATTAAGCCAAAATGATATATACAGAGGTTTAAGGCATAAAGGGTAAAGGAGACCCTATCATTGAGTCACAAGGTTCAGAGTGGACCCCCTTGCTTTCTTAATGCTTCCATAGAGTTTTAGTGCAGCTAGATCTGATCTTAGTCTCAGACTTGGTCAACGGTTTATGTTTAATAGAAAAGGTATAAAGGGTAGGACAAAAGAGTAAAAGAAAGTCATGAGGTTCAGAATGGACCCCCTGGCTTTCTACACTCTTTATAGATTTTAGGTGTGGCCAGATTGAATCCTAGTCTCAGACTTGGACAACGGGTTGTATCTAGAGGGTATACAGGGAGTAAGATTTTATTCACAGTTTGAAGTTGGTCACAAAATTGTCACAGCACTTAATCATCAATTCATTTAACATTTACAGAGCAGTTCAATAGGATTTGTTTCAATTATAACAATGATTTAATTACAGATCTGAAATGGCAATACAGTATCGGTTATGAGGTATCTAAATCAATTTGAACGCTCGGACACATGCACACAGACAAAAAGGAATAGGTGTATAGAAATACATGTATAAATGTACAAAGGTTTACCTATTGATAGTCCCACTTGAGTTCAGTGAAATACTCACGATGAATGCCTTTGCATTTCTTACTGGCGAAGGGTTGAGCCTTGAGGAGCAGGAGTATCAGCCCGGGCTCTGTTGTCAGCTTTCAGCAACAGTGCCCCTAGTACGGCAGCCTTGGGAGTTCACAAGGTCTGAGCACCATCCCACTTGGAGGGAGGTGCTGGCTGCAGCCTGCTGTGCTCCAGGACCGCTCAAAGGGTCTGACTTGGACCACTCTTTATAGGGTTGGAGATGATTTGCTTTGGTCATCCATAAATTTCCATCCTGGCCTTGATCTGCGTTGGTCAATTGTCAATGACAAAGGTACCGTTCCACTCAGGCTATGGTTCAGGTCAACAATGTCCCAAGGCTGTCAAGGGATGACCGATTATGGTTCTTGCTTCCACCTTGGCCAGGCAACGGGAATTCTGCTCCCCACCTTAGTCATGCAAGTGTTGTTGGTACAATCAAGGGGCGCCTAACCATCCAGCTCTTTACTCAAACACCAAGGCCTAACTGGGACTCCTGAGGTCATAGAGTGGCACCTCCCTGGGAAGGGGGTGAAATGCACCGCCACAACTGGCTGATCTCAAATAATTACACACACTCCACTGCAGGAAATCAGCCAGAAATCTGCCTGTGTACAGGACACCTAGAGATTAACTTAGAAATGGAAGTCAAGGCAGAAATGTCTCCCCTCATCCCTGCACTTTCCAGCAGTTCAGAAGCCTGTTCCAATACAATGTCATGCTGTTGAGGCTGGTGATTTCCCAAGGCAGGCAGTGATATTAATCAGGTCACTACCACAATTCATCAAGGGCAGAATGCTACAAATCAGAACAGGGCATGTTTTCTTCCCCTTCTGCTGCTGCGGAGCTAGAAAAGAAGTCTCAAAAGCCAGCTACCCTAGGAGGTATAATTTTGAAACAAGAAAGAAACAATTGCTACATGGCAAGAGAAACCTTTAAGCCCATCAGCAACCCAGGCTGGTATGTGGGCATGGCAGACTGAAAAATAAAACACACAGTGAGGAAGCCTTGCAGCTGAAGTACTTAAAAGGGCATGGTCAAGAGGATTAGACCCAGAAGAACCACTCTGCTGTGATTCTCATCCAATCTGTGCAAGGTAAACTGTAAGAAAACTTTCTTTTTCCCCAATCAAGACATGCTTCACCTGACAATATATTAAAAATAACAAAAAGCATTTCTGAAACTTACTGCCAGAATAACCACACACAAAATGGTGTCCTTTATCTTGTTTTTCATAGCATCATTTTCTGCATTCAACTTCCTGCAGGCATGCAAGACCCCTTATGATAGAAAACCATCAGTTATCAACAGCAGATGAAGGAAAATGAAGCATAAGCATCCTTATGGATAGTCTATAGGAAGGTTACTTTAGAAAGTTCCAATATGTGCACCGCTACATTTTGCTGGAGGCAATTAGGCCAACTTCAGTATTTGTATCTATCTTATCAATTAGGTTCTGTCATCAGTAATAGCTAATAGGGACCCTTCAATAGCTCAGGCAGTCAAGCACTGTTTTATCAGAAGGAAAACTGGAAATAAGTTCACTTAGTGCCCTATGCATCGAGGTTAGAGCTTGTACATGGTGTCTGCGGTACAAATGAGCAAAAGGCTTTCAAAGCTATGCATAGAAAAGTTTTTCTCCTTTGCATTCAGAACAGACTGTTTAAAAGGGGAATGAAAACATTTTCCCCACCTGCAAGAATTTTTGACAAGCCAAAATTTCAAACCTTCAAAGAAGCTTGAAAAGCAAAAGTCTTGTTCAAATCAAAGTGAGCCAACAAATACTTGGTTTCAATAATCCTGAAGACTTGATGTATTTCATCTGCAGTACTTGCTATAGATCATGTTTCAGCTCCAAATAGGTGTTTGTTCTGCGTACTCTGAACACTGCTCTTTAAACTGGAATCTTTGCTTTTACACTTTTTTTTTGGTAATGGCAATCTTATTGAAAGGGCCCTTTATGCCCAATCAGCTTGTGTTTTAATGACTCAAGTATTCTCCTCTGGAAAAGTAATGTGAAAAGTACTCAGCCAGCTGTGCTTCTATTGATGTGACTGAAGGGTACCTTCTTGCAAGGCTGACCTTCTGAAATGTTCATCTTATAGGATATTGAAGGAAATCTTCTACATTGACTAAAATGGAAGGAAATGTAAGTACCTTCTTCGTGGCACAGGCCTGACAATTACCTTATCAAATATTGACACCATTAAAGATATAGTTTAAAAGCGCAGCACTATCAGGTACCTAAAAAATACTTTGCTTTATAGAGGTACGTATTTGCTTTGGTTGCACACTGTTGTATCATTAGCAGTCTCTAGGGTACAGCTTCATTTACTAAAATGTGGATATAGCACATATAGTGACTCCCCAAGAGTTCTGAAATCAAATGCCATGCAAAACAAAATTGCTCAATTATTTCTTTGAATATTTGATAGTGTTTGATAAATGTGCACTGTATTTGAAAATAGCAATAGGGCAAACATGCTGAGGAATATCACTTTAATGGTGGTATAATGTTACTGTAAAGGGCAGAATCAGGTAATGGAGCCATTAGATTTTGACAGGAACATGCTGGCATTACACCACATCACCTACACTCCGAAACAGCATTGCCTTCCTTGATCTTTCTGACTCAGTTCTTCAGGATTTTTTTATCTGGGTCCTTTCAATTTCCTTCTCATTTTCTTCAAAACTCAAAAAGGAAGACACTACAGTATAAATTACTCCATTGTTTTCCTCAAATATTTCTTTCTTTCCCTGAGTAATCATTATCCACAAAACCTTGGAATACCTTTGTAGCACAGTGGAAAAAAAAAAAAAGAAAGAATCAGAAGATGAGTTTAATGTAACAAGCCTCTAAAGCTCTATTCTTCTGCTGAGGTTTGGAAGTGTGCAGAAAAAAGGAACACCGCTGTTAACTTTATTTCTAGGGATTGCTATAAACTGCAGTTCTGTTCTAGGAAAAGAGTCTGCTCAAACCACAGCTTTTTAATGTCCTTTTATGTCTTCAATTAATATATCATTTTCATGTATTTTCTTTAAGTAAAAAATACCAAATAATTGAAATATTAATCACCCAAACATGTGAAATAGCAGCATTGCATGAATAACCATGTTTTATGATTTTTTTCTCAGTTCACTGATCATATAGTTTTTACAAATTAATTGACTGATAAAATAAAAAAAGCTCATAAGTATAAGAAAATGAGATTATTTTATTTTCCTGGCTTCTGAAGTCTCAAATTTACTCTGTGATCGATACCTTCCCAGCGTTACTGGTGTGTCGTGTCCCCCCCCGCCGCCCCGAGAGAGGACAGGAGTTACACAATTCTGCATATGACGAAGTTATTAGATGGCCAATCAGGATAAGGATATCAAAGGTTATTTCCAATGAGAACTAGGTAAATGTGTCCTAGTTTTGCAAATCTTTGAATTAATAAAATGGCCAAGCTATGTTTCAGCAAGAAAGAAGAAAGTGAGAGGATGATCAGAGGATCCCTGGAAGCCTGCTGATTAATGGTCTTTTCCCATACCTAAGTCACGATTAATTTAATTCTCAAGCATCCATGGTTTAAATGTATATTTGACTTAAGCAATAATAGAAGACAGTAATAGAGGAGTTGTAGATCCGCTGATTAATCTCCTATATAGCCTCTGACTAAAGGAATTTAGGAAACCTGTGGGAAGACATACGGGATTATGGAAAGAAAATTGACTGGCTAACTGAATCCCGACTATGGACACCCTGTATTGAATACTGTAATTAAGGCCTTTATAGGCAATGTAATGATGGAGGTTCTCAAACTTCGAGTTGATACACCAGAAAAGTATCCAGAAATTTGGACACTGAAGTAATTGGACCATCATCTTGGGTCTAATTTGGTTGTCAATACAGGAAAACATCTTTTTTCTGGAATCCTAAATCTTTACAGCATTCAAGAACCACACAAATTTCTGTTCTAAGTGGAATAGGCAGGTTTGGACAGCATGGACACTTACAGAGCTCTCATAAATGCTACCCATATTTCCTGGCTTGAGCAAGATTAACTGCACAGGAAGCCAGGATCCACACCCGGGTTTAGTATTTCTGATCACAGCTCTAACATCTGGGTCAGTCGGCTGGATTCAAAGGGCAGAATCACAGACACACTCACAGGAGTGCAGGACAAGGGAACACCTCTAAGATGCAAAAATGCTTGTCTTTTGAACACGAGCTTTGGATTTCCTTTTAACCAAAAAGCTTCAGCTTCTCCAACTTTGAAATCTGAGAGAAACTTTAACATAAATGGAGGAAATATTCCATTCTGAAGATAGTATTTTTGCTAGTAATGGGCATCTTTCTGCCACAGCCTCATTCCAGTGAAATGTCTGCTTGAGGGCACCTTAAGAAAGATGCTTGAGCACTTAGCAACACTAAAGCTGAGGGATGAGCTTTTTATCTTCTCAACATAATAAGTTAATCCATGAAAGAAGAAAATTACTTCAGTGTTGTGCAGAATTCTAATTAAAATCTTCAGAGATGTGCTAAAATCATTTTCATGAACAAATGATACATATAAATAGAGGCACTGATGATTTCAAAAGAAGCAACCACTGGCAAAATTTCAGCAGCCAGACTCCATCCTATTTGGAAGTCAATGGTAAAATTCTCAGTGGTGCCAGTGAGGACAAGGTCAGGCCAACAGCAAATGCTTTTGAAAAGTGTGTCCTATGAAATCCCCACTGACTGTGCGACTCTGCCATACAGAAACGGCACTCAGTGAACTCCTTGGAAAAGATTAGGAAAAGAAAAATAACCTGTGAACAGCTAGAGAAGCAAGGGTTTCACATCTTTCAAGCACTGAATCAGGATCGGCTTTTATGTGCAGAACCCCAAAGCGCATCTTTCTGTCATTTTTCTCCACTAGGCAAGCACTTCTCGCATCAGCTGCTGTGGGCTGAAATGTGTCTTGCAAAAGCCCCTTCTGCCAGCTGTTTTGTGCCCTGCAGTCTGCGGAACAAACTGTACATGTGCCAGTTCGTTACAAGGCATGTAAGGAAAAGGCTGCTGTACTTAATGCTTTCTTTCCCTCAGTCTTTAACAGCAAGAGCAGTTACCCTCAGGGTACTCAGCCCCCTGAGCTGGAAGACAGAGACTAGGAGCTGAATGCAATCCTCACAGCCCAGGAGGAAATGGTTAGTGACCTGCTCCTCCGATTAGACACTCACAAGTCTATGGGGCCAGATGGCCTCCACCCCAGGGTACTGAGGGAGCTGGTCGAGGGGCTCACCAAGCCACTCCCCATCATTTATCAGCAGTCCTGGCAAACTGGAGAGGTCTCAGAAACATGGAGGTTAGCCAGTGTGACGCTCATCCATGAGAAGGGCAGGAAGGAGGATCTGGGAAACTACAGGACCATCAGCCTGACCTCGGTGCCGGGGAAGGTTAAGGAGCATATCACCCTGAGTGCCACCACGCAGCACATGCAGGACAATCAGGGGATCAGGCCCAGTCAGCATGAGTTCATAAAGGCAGGTCCTGCTTGGAGAAACTCATCTCCTTCTATGACAAGACGACACTGCTAGTGGATGAGCGAAAGTCTGTGGATATTGTCTGTTGGGGTCTGCAGCGGGTCTGCAGACAGGTTAGTTGACTTCAAAGACTTAGCCATGTACCTTTAAGACAGCCACAAATTGTCAGGTGTGTAAACAGGGTGTGAAGAACTGGAATTTAGAACCGCAGCATACGGGCACCTACAGCAACAGCAAATAGCAAGCAAGAGGAAGAACACAAACATCTGTCAGGGTCTGACACATGTACTGTCTAAGGTATATAAATAATTTGTATAAACAATAAAGGCCATTTTGTCCGAACCCAGCCATGCAGACATAATGTTTTTTCAGTCTGCCTCAACCTGCATCACCACAGTTGTCTACCTGAACCTTAGTAAAGGCCTCGACACCATCTCCCACAGCATTCTTCTGGAGCTACTGGCTGCTCAGGACTTGAACGGGTGTACTCCACGCTGGGTTAAAAGCTGGATGGACAGCCGAGCCCAACGATTGATAGTAAATGGAGTTACCTCCAGCTGTTGGCCAGTCACAAGTGGTGTTCCCCAGGGCTCAGTATGGGGGTCGGTCCTATTTAGTAGCTTTATCAACAATCTGGATGAGGGGATTCAGTGCATCCTCAGTAAGTCTGCAGATGACACCAAGCTGGGGCAGGACTGTTGATCTGCTGGAGGGCAGCAAGGCTCTGCAGAGGGATCTGGGCCAGCTGGACCTATGGGCTGAGGCTGATTGTATGAATTTCAACAAGGAGAAGTGACGGGTCCTGCACTTGGGTCACAACAACCCCACGCAACACTACGGGCTTGGGGGAGAGTGGTTAGAAAGCTGCTTGGTGGAAAAGGGCCTGGGGGTGCTGGGTGACGGCCGGCTGGGCATGAGCCAGCAGTGTGCCCAGGTGGCTAAGGCAGCCAAGAGCATCCTGGCTTGTGTCTGAAACGGTGTGGCCAGCAGGACCAGGGCAGTGATCATCCCCCTGTACTCGGCACTGGTGAGGCTGCATCTTGAATGTTGTGTTCAGTTTTGGGCCCCTCACTTCAAGAGGGACATAGAGGTGCTGCAGTGTGTCCAGAGCCGGGCAGTGAAACTGGTGAAGGGTCTAGAGAACAAATCTCATGAGGAGCAGCTGAGGGAACTGGGCTTGTTTAGTCTGGAGAGGAGGACACTCGGGGGGGACCTTATTGCTCTCTACAGCTACCTGGAAGAAGGTTGTAGGCTGGTGGGGGTCAGTCCTGTCTCCCAAGTAAAAAGCAGCAGGACAAGAGGCAATGGCCTCACATTATGCCAGGGCAGGTTTAGATTAAATATTAAGAAAATTTTCTTCACTGAAAAGGTGGTCAAGCATTGGAACAGGCTGCCCAGGGAGGTGCTGGAATCACCATCCCTGGAGGTCTTTAAAAAAGGCATAGATGCGGTGCTTAGCAACATGGCTTAGTGATGGACTTGGCCGTGCTGGGTTAACAGTTTGATTTGATGATCTTTTCCAACCTAAACAGTTCTATGGTTCTATGGCTCTGTTTTGCTCTGTTTTCATTACTTATTCTGGTCCAAAGAACTTGTGCCTGTGTAAGGTTACCACAGTGAAAGCGATGTCTCTCTGATCTCTTCTCCACACCCCGGCCAATCAGCAACAGACTAGGCACTGATTATGCCCCCTTCTTCATATCCTGTACCAGCACCACCTGTGCCATTCACAAGAGTGAGCCATAGCAGTGACTTACCCCTCAGCTAGCGAGCTTAGCAGTTATAGATCACGTTTGGAGACTGATACTCTTGCATGTTGCTCCTTGCACAACAAAATTTTAAACTTCAGCTTTTATTTGAAAATGTTCACGCTTTCCAGTATGACTTCTTTATTACACCTGACGTTGAAGATGACAAGATCTGGTCAGACAGGCGACAGCTGGTGCCAGATCAAGGGAGCTGCCTTCTGGCAGAGCATGGATCTTCTCCTTCCTCTGCAACTTCATTAGAGTTTGTCTTCAAAGCAGCAGTCACACACCTTTTCCAACACTCCCAGGAACATGCGAAAATCTGAGTACCCAAATAAAATTATCATTCTCCTCTTTGTACAGGCTGGAGAACAGCTCTCAAGACAAGACACTTTACTTGAGGGTTGTTTATTTCCTTGTCATTCCTCCCATGGGAATTTGATCCCTCAACCCTTGGCTGTGTTTGACATTATATTAACCATCTGCATAACACCACTGCAGTTAGCGGAATGCTAATTTATACTATGAGTCCACGTGTTCATGCCAAGGGTTGGATTTGCTCTTTAATCCAGCAAAATGCATCTGAGATTTTTTTTTTTTTCCCAATGCTATGCAAAGGTGCCTGATTAACTTTCAATACTGCAAAAAGAAAAACAGAGCAAGGTATTTTGTTCTGTATTTTGTGCTAATGGCTTAATCTCAGCAGGATATCTGTTCCTCAAAAGCTTTGAAAGGCATAAAAAATAATTATATGTATCACAGAAAGCATTACAGTTTCCATATCTACTTAGTACAATGTGGCAACGTTCACAGTGGTATGCTTGTTCACCATAATCTTCTTCACAACAGTTTATTTTCTGTTTTCAAAGTAATGTTAAGGAAGGCAGCCGATGCCACATTCTACACATCAAGCCATAAACATCTATCAAGGTGTCAGCAGCAAGTAACGCCTCCAGGCTGTCAATATTCAGTCTGCAGCGAAATTAAATCATAGGCTGTCAGACCCAGTTCAACGAGTCAAGAATTTAATGCAGATGCTGCACTGGATGTCAGGAAGATTCGAAACAAAGGATATGCAATCTTCTGCCCCTTTTGACCATGGAAACACCACATAGTCTCTGCATATGCATGCTTCAAAAGCACAGCATCACCCCACAACACACCTTCCTGTTTTTAAGACCAGGCTGAATCAGCACTATTACTCCTGAGGAATCACCACGTTGCCCTAGTGGATGGGCAGCCTCAGCCCCACCGCTCGCTTATGTTACAAAGCCCAGCACAGGACCAGAGGGCTGTCATTAGCTGTCAGTGATGGGATACTTTCCTAGAGCTCTGTCCATGGGAACTTTGCGTAACCTGCTAGTACAAAACACACCTGCTATCCAAGGCACTCTGCTCCCATTTGTAGAGCTATGCCCAAGCCATCAGAAGGTGAACATGATCCTCTGTTAGCAACCCGATGTGGTAGCCACGCTCTTCATTAAATGACTACAAACATGGCATGCCACTGTGCAACCCTGTCCTTCCTGCATCTTCTTCCCTTCCAAAGCAGGACCACAACTGTTTCTGAATTTTTATAGACACTCATCAAACAGCAATGTGGAAATAACAACACTCCTTTGCCAGGTGAGTGGGACTTCCATTTCAAAGACCCCTCCACGCTTTCTAAAGTTTAACGTATTTGGCTTGATAGAAGCTCATTCCTCCACAACTCATTGTGAGAGGAGCATTTGAAATGAAACCCTTGGACCGACTATCAGCAGCCATGCCTTCACCCTCTCTGTGCAGCTGATACGCAGGCAAACCTCAGGCCTGAAGGCAGCTGCCTGGGCTAGACTCTGCTAAAGCAAAGTGTAAGGAGTGGAGTGGAGCTGAGACACTGAGTCAAACCCCCAGCTAAGTGGCAGTACAGCCACAGCCTGGAATGCTGTTGTTTCCTACAATATGGGCTGAGTGTACTACAATGACGCTATGTAAATCTCACCCACTCTTCGCTGTTAATACTGTTCTCCTCTAAGAGACCGAGTCACTGGGAGGTGTAAGGTAGTGGGGAAGACTGCAACAACTTGTTTGACTAGATCTAGCCAGAGAACAAAGATCCCTTTGCCTACTGCTGTAGCCTCGCCACAGGACTCTCCTTCATCCACTTGGCCAGTAATGGCTAAAATACTAAGAATTACCTTCACAGGCAATTTCCCCAACCTGCAGTCAAGCAAAGGCTTTTGCTTTTCTCCACACATTTTCTGCAAATAAGCAAAAGCATGTCTGGTTTTATAAAAACACAGACCTGAGGCTAGGAAGTAACTGCATATGACCTGCCCTGCCTGTTTCCCATTGCTCCCTGTTTGTTCTACTTCTCTCTTTCATGGGCAATTTCCTTCAAAAGATCCTCCTTCAAGGCACATTACTGTTCTGATTAATCCTCATTCAAACTTCTGCTCACCACAGGTAACTCACAGACAGGTAGCATCCACCACTGGTGGCATCAGAAAGATGCTTGGGTAACAGCTAAGGGCTTTGGAAAGCCCTTTGTCAGAAAATCAGAATCAACTTTTCCCTTCAGCTCTACTCTAATTGCTTTTTTTTTTTTTTTTCCCTTGGAAGGTCAAAGTGCTGCAAAGGAGTGTCATCCAAAATATTTTTTTTTTAAAAAGTAATTAGATGACTTAATTATTTGTGGCTAGGTTTTGCTTTTGCAGTGCATGTCTGTTTGTATTACAATATCGTTTTCACCTGCTATCATAAGCAATATGTGCCTTCGATTATTTTTTTTTTTACCATGTCAAAAAGGGAAATTAGAGCTGCTTTCTCTCCCTGTTCTGCTAATCTGCTTCTCCCCTACTTATTGTTCATGTGTCTAATCTGGTGTAAGGTGACACACATCTCTGGCACAGGCATTCACGTTTTTACATTACTGTGGTTTGGCAGTTTATTTTTTACCGAGGTGTATCCTTCCTAAATAGGCAAGCTAATGGAGGATATTTACTAATTTCATCACTCATTTCATCCTCTGACTCTCAATTTGTCATAATTTGCTGTGTCAGTTTCTGACATCTCACTTCTTGTATCAGGTAGGTATAGGTTCTCCTTGAAAGTATTCTGCTGCTGCAAGTTTTTTTATTTGTAGTAATTGCCTTGAAAGAGCCTCACATTTATTATCAAGCCCTCCACACACCTCCCAGCACTCAGAAGAAGAGGCACAAATTTAACTGATTGTGAATGCAGCAACTTGCCTAATGCTCCCGTAATTGGCTAATACCTTTTACTTCCTTAAGGAATATTCATTCCTGTCTGTACGCGTCTAGATGCTGGGTGCAAGGGTCTGCAGGGAACTCGGGGAGGCTGCCAAAAGAAAACTTCCACAGTAGCTCCCTACTGAAAAGTCGTCATATCCTGGGATCAGTGCAGACCTCTTGACACATTATTTGGTGGAGTTGGTGGCGTAAGGAAACTGATTTGCAAAACAGTGTGCGAATAGAGTTGTATAGAAAGCAGTAAATAATTTTTTGGTTTAGCTTTCAGAAACCTTTGCTCAGTGATACTTGCAGGCAGGATTCACCTGTGCCTGCCTGGGGGATGAAAAGCGTATGAAATAGCAGCGTGTTACAATGCAAAGTAAGCAGCTGAGAGAAGAAATACAGAACACTTAATTCTAATGTGAGTACTGTGCCCAGTTCTGGGCTGCCCAGTTCAAGCGAGACAGGGACCTACTGGAGAAGGTCCAGCAGAGGGGTAGGAAGCTGATGAGGGGTCAGAGCATCTCCCTGCTGAGGACAGGCTGAGAGAGCTGGGCCTGTGTAGCTGGAGAAGAGAAGGCTGAGAGGGGATCGTATCCATGACTGCAAATATCTTAAGGGCATGTGTCAAAAGGATGGGGCCAGGCTCTTTTTCAGTGGTGCCCAGTGACAGCATGAGGGTCAACGGGCACAAACTGGAACCCAGCGAGTTTCATCCAAATGTGAGGAAAAACATCTTTACGTTGAGGGTGACATGGCCCTGGCACAGGCTGCCCAGAGGGTTGGTTGGGTCTCCTTCTCTGGAGACATTCAGAACCTGCCTGGATGCGATTCTGTGCAACCTGCTCTAGGTGGACCTGCTTTAGCAGGGGGTTGGGCGGGGTGATCTCCAGAGGTCCCTTCCAACCCTCCTTCTCAAGAGAAAAGACTCTCATTTGATTTTAATGAAATTTTTGTCTGGTAGTTGGATTGGACCAGAAAGACTAATTTGAATGAGGAGAATGAAGACTTTGAAAGCTTGCTCATATGCATTTCTGTTGGGATGTAGTTATTTGTTTGTCTTAATACTGTTTTTATTTTGCCTGCATAGGAGACAAACAAACAGGAACAACGCAAAAAAACTGGGTGAAGATGTAGAAACAATTCCTCCAGATTGCAGATTAACAGAAGAAAAAGTAATTTATTTAATGTGCTTAGTCTTACTTTCATTCTTCAGAATATGTGGATGAAACTGAAATGCCATTTCATTTTGAGACATTGATGTTTAGTTCACCCATTTTTATAGTATATAAACATTCTGGTTGTAGTTTCTGAGTATCTGTCATCTATCGTTAGATGCATACGTAGGCACAGAAGTGGCTTAGATGTAAGTACCTACACATGAATAATTTTGGCTGAGATTAGTGCACTGGAATCTCTCATTAGCTTTTAGTATTTTAGAATTTAATGAATTGTAATTGGTCAAAGCTGTTAAAAACCCCCAATGCTTCAAGGTGGTGTTTTCACAGACATCACCACACAACTCATTTGACATAAACGGGTTGCTAAGGTATAGCCAAGACTTGCACAACACTTGCCATTGTGAAAAGATACAACCTTTCCGGACTTTGCATCCAGGACTACTGCTAACAATCTGGAAGCTGGGAACTTTTATTTATTATGTTATTTCCATGGAGATTGGAACATGAAGCAAGGAAGCTCAGGATCCCACAATGAATCCATTTTCAGCACTCAGATGTTTTTAAATTATAGTATTTTAAATTTTTTTTTTGAGTGGCACCTTGAGTAACAGCAGTAGATGCTAGCGGTTACTAGATAGATCATTCTCTTGTGTTATCCTATCTGTCATTCAGTGAATGCTCTCAGAGTGCTCTCGTGTTGTGTGGTCATTTAAGGAGTACTCGGTTTAATATAAGGGGATTTTTCTTTATAGGATAAAGATGGAAAACCACTCTTACCAAAACCAGAAGAAAAGCCCCAGGTAAAAACGTGAATATTCAGATAAATGTTCATTCATTAATTACTTACCCTAATGTCAGTAATGTTTCCCAGTCTTCAGTTTAAAAGTGGAGATAGATTGTGTTATCTGATCAATTCTTAGTGTATGAAAAGGCTTAAAAGCCTCTTTTTTTTTTTTTTTCTTTTTAGTGATAGCCTGTGAGTGAAGATGATCTTTTACTGGGTTTGACAGAAGGATTTTCCTGTTCTCCACCATCTTCACCATTGCGTACACCGACTGTATTGAAGGTGTGTATATTTGATTTCTGAAAATTTGTTTTATTTTCAAATTGCTTCAATAATCTTGATATTTTGTTTCATTTAAAGTTTATGCAAACTTTTAAAAGTAGAATTCAGTAACTAAAATTTTGAAATATTTTTTTCAATAAACTAATAGGGTGGGACTAATAATAAGAAAAAAAATTAGTTAAGTTAGCTGCTCTATCTTTTTATCAGTTGCTTGCATAAGTAATGCTGTGCAGTTGATAATTTTACAAGTGTTACTTGGGAATATAGATGGGCTTGGTGAAATTTAGCTCCTCTGAAGGCACATTAAACCTGTCTCTGACTAAAGCTATGCCAGGGTTTAACCCCGTAGTTGAGATGGAAGATTGAAGTTGAACAAACTGAGGTGCAAAACAGTTTCATAGTGCTTCCCACGAAGAGGTTTTAATCTGAACTAAGTAGAGCTTCTAAGAAAAATGAAAGTCCTAGAAATAAACTGTGTGGGCATTGCATTTTAGATGCATGGAATTTGATGTATATCTTTCTCTCAGTCCTTGGTTAGTAATGAGGCTGTGTCTTGTTTCAGAAAATCAAGAAAGATGAAACGCCTGCAGATTCCTTGGATCTTATCGCTGCTGCTACAGTTCCTTCAGTGCGCTCAGCAGCTCCTCTAGCCTCTACCTCAGTAAGCAACCGCTTCTGTGGATCCTTATCTCAAACTAAGAACTGGCTAATGGGGACAGACCAGAGCATGATCCAGACAGTTTTAGCAACATAGGCTGTTGCAGAGTTAAATAATTCATTGCTAATACTAGCTGTTGGGGGGGGGGGGGGGGGGGGGAAGGGGGGGGGGGGGAAGAAAATGTTTCTTCTGGGGGAAAAAAAGTGAGTTTCCAGACCCTTCATGTTCCACTGCCTGTCTTGCCAGAGCTCCGCTCACTGCCAAGGTCCAGCCTGCCTTCGACACCTCCTCACCTGCACTTGGGAAAGGATGTGCCCCGTCCTGTGCTGACTCCTCCAGAGTTCCTGGGGACATCAGAGCACGTGTGCATTTCCCTTCTGTGGGTCGGTGTGGGTTACCTGCGTGCAGGTGTTTTCATTTTTAGGTTTGGGCCCTTAGCCAAACCACACTTTTCTTGCCCTGGTTATGTAATGAGAACATTTGAAGTAACAACAGTGTAGTCATTACCATAGCGCCAAAGTCATCTGTTAAGCTTGTAAAAGGAGTTTAGGGTTAATGGAGTGAGAGGCAGTGCCAAGACCTCCTTTTAATACCAGAACTTCCCTTCCTGGGGTTCAGTGGTGATGCTGCCTGGCCTGTTTCTCCATGTTGATCTGTGCAGCGGGAGCTCCATCTAGTGTTCCCAGACTGGTTTGAAAGCGGGATTTGAAGCTCTGTGCTGGGTTTCAGTTGGTTTTAAGGGCTCTTTTTCTAATCCGTTTTTGAATAAAACTGATATGAATTAACAAAAAACCGTACATAGTATGAAGCTAAAATCTTAAGAAGTTTGTTTTCAGATTGACACTTCCTTAGCAGCTAATCTGCAGTGATAGTGATATTTGCAAAATGAATAGCAATTACCAAAACCCAGTAATTTCATAGAACTGTTCACATTAGATCAGTTAATCTTTTGTGTAACAAAAGAAAGCCATTAAAATACATTCCATAGACCCTTCGTGAAATTATGTTTTCTGTAGGTCTAAACAGTCTGTAATTCTTTCCCCCTGGCTGTCACGTAGCATTGTAATTACAAAGGGAGAGCTGATGGTTCATTGTTAACTGAAGTTGGCAGTTCATTAGCCAATACTTATATTGGTTTGATGAATTATATTATTTTTAGTGACGATTTGCTTTAATGAATGTGTTTATACTTTGTTTGGGCGGAAAGGAGATGGATGAAGCCCTGGATCTCCTGTCTTACTCCCTAGGACAGAGGGAACCTGACCCTGATGATAACAAACTGGTTGTTGAAAAAGTAAAGGTAACAAAACACATTCTGAGGCTTGTGCAGTCTGGGGATAAAAAAAAAATAAACCAAGCAAAAAACCTCCCCACAATCTCTTGAGATATTTAACTTCGAGATTTATGAGGTTTTCTCCATGTTGATCTGTGCAGCGGGACCTCCATCTAGTGTTTCCAGACTGGTTTGAAAGCGGGATTTGAAGCTCTATGCTGGGTTTCAGTTGGTTTTAAGGGCTCTTTTTCTAATCCGTTTTTGAATAAAACTGATATGAATTAACAAAAAACAGTACATAGTATGAAGATAAAAATCTTAAGAAGTTTGTTTTCAGATTTTTTAATGGTATACTGCAATACCACTTACATACTTGCAGAAGTATATGGCTTTCTGTATTTAAATGTGTGTGTATATATATATATATAAAATATATTGCTATGGTTACTAGAAAAAAAAACCTATACTCTTTAAGTTGTCCTACATAACATATCAACCACTCTTCAATCAGATGTATTGCTTGTGTGTTTTGTGAAAAATGTTGAATTTGTATCTTAATTAATTCACTTCGATGTGAGTGTTGAAATATTACAGGAAATTTACAAAATTACAAAGAGAAGACACCTGCAAAATATTTAGAATAATATCAGTAAAAGACATTGAAATCAAGTAATTCTAACTATTTTGCAGGTGTCTTCTCTGGCCTTTGTTTCTAAAATTAATTTTGTGGCCTTCTTTTTGTCAAACTTTGATTTTTTTAACCCCACAAATGCCAAGTTCATTGATGAACGTGTTCATCAGTCCCATTTTTAACTTGCCTGTTTCTGCTTGTTTTGTCAGCATTCAGTCTTTCTTCATATAATTGCATGAAGACTTTTCTGCTAATAGAAAATAAGACACATTTCTGCATAATAGTAGTAGTAATAGTAAATTGGCAACTGAGATACTTCAGGTAAAGGACATAACTGGGGGAAAAAATGACCAGAAGCTGCCCATGGATAAATGTAGGCTGGAATCTAGAAGGAGATTCTAATCTCAGACCAGGCTCTTGTGTGGAGGTTGTTGTCTGCCTTCAAAACAGATTTGTATAGCCTGGGTAGTGCCGTAGCAAGGGGGTGAATCCTGATGTGCAAGACCTCAGCAACTCCTGTGCTTCATTGGAGCTGGAGGAGCCTAGCTTTCTTCATGTATGGTTTTGTACACAGGCACAGACAATGCCTTTTAATATTCAAAATACTAAAAAAAAAAAGAAAAAAAAAAGAAGACATCCTTAAAAATGTCTGCATTGACAAATACAAAAATATTCTTCAGCAATATGCCTTAAAACCTACTTGCAGCTAAACCAAGTGTTTTGTTCAGCATGGGTCTGGTGTGTTTGCCAGTAATCAAAACAGCTTAAATTGAAAGATGAACATAGCAGAAGGAACGGTTCCCTCCTTGATAGAGTTTTCAGGAGCTTGTGGTGCTCTGCCTTCTAGTTGTGTTGGATTTGAACCTGACTTTGGCTTCTAAGCATGATGAGACGTGTAGGCCCATCTTGATCAGTCCAGGTGTGAGGTAGATAGGTGCCCTAGGTTCTGCTAAAGGTAATGACCTTCACAAGGAAGACATTGCAGGAACATAGGTTTTGTGTTAAAAAAATGCATGTTAAAAAAAGTGCATGGATGAGGTTCGATGTGGAAGTATGGAATGGTTCCTTCTAGTCATACTGTTGTAAAGCAGAAATGAAAGTTGACATAACTTATATTTATGTTGTGATGCTGCAGTGAATATATATGTTTAACTTAGTAAATGTGTACATTACATATTATAATACGGATAGTCATGGTAACCAAACGCTGTAAACATGAAAGATGGGGAACCGCATTTTGGTTTCATATTACATGGTATTACTTCGGGGAGAATGTTGCATCAATAGGTTGAACTTGATCCATTTTTGTAAGCACGTACATAGGAGAAGAGCATCAGTCTATTTCAAGGGAAATTTTCAGTAAATGGCAGCTGAAATATGTTGCTTTCAGAGAGAGTGTGGTCTTCTGTGCGGGGCTCAGTGCATGCTCTACAGGCTTCTCCTTCCTGTATTTGCTGACCTAAGAGTCACATTTCATATGCCTACAGCAGCCTCGGGATCCCCATCACTTCTCTTTGCTTGACAGTTTTAAGTAACAGCGTTCTAAAAGTGATTCGACTATATTCCTTCAACCACACATTTGGTTCTCAAGTCATTATAATCTATTTTAAAAATGGAATGAAAACCTACATACATTCATAAATAAGTATGCAGAATGAATCTGGTGGGAAAAGGAAGGCAGTTTCTATTTGTAAAAAAAAGAAAAGTTTGTTTGGCTTTTATAATCCAGAAATCCAGAAAATGGCTTTAGGCAAGGATGAAACTTCCCCATCACATTGTTTTCTCACAGGATACATCCAGGTAGATGCCTGAATCAGAAGGTGACATCTGGTCTGGAAATTTTGTGTTTCGTGTTTCAATTGATGGGATATCTCTTCATTATGAAATTGCCATACATGCCTTTTGTGTTAACACCAGAACTGTCCTAAGATTTTTTAATCTAAAACTGGGGGTGTGCATCTTTTAACTCTTCTCTTGAAGGATTTTTTCATTAATGTTTGAGTTGTGACTGGATCACTAGCACAGGTAAAAGGACATTGAGAAATAGGTATGAAAGAGGTCAGCCACAGCCCTCTTTACCTGAAACAAAGTAAGTGATGGTGGAGAAATGAAAATATATATACACAACAGAAGTTACAAATACTGTTGCTAAACTTTCTGTATTTCAATTGCAGATCATATTTATGTCTGAACTGTGACTTCTGAGGAGTATCTGTCACTGTTTTATTTCAGATTTTAGCTTAGTTCACAGTTTCTTATTATCTCTTGCTTCTCTTGCTCTTTAGAGGAAGGGACAGTCCTCCAGCAGCAAATCTGAGAAGCAGAAAACAAAATAAACATTGACTTCACTGGGTGAATTTTCTTCCTTCTTATTCTCTGAACTACCTCAAAGACAACTCATGCTAGTGCTATTAAAGCTGAGTTTTGGTGACTTGTCTTTTAACTGAACCAAGACATGGTTAGGGATGCTGTTAGACACACCACTTGGAATGACTTTGAACGTCAGTGTTCCTAGGCACGAAAGGTGCAGGAGGGGGCCTGGAAATCAGGACCATAAGTACCAATCAGTTAGCTGAAAGGAACGTGCTCGAGCTTGTAGGCCACAAACCCTGGGAGGACAAGGAGGGTGAATAGGTAACAACCAACAGGGTGAGTCATGCCAAGGAGATGAGGAACAGATGGCGCCAAGGAAAAGTAACAGGTTGCTGTTAATTGATGACTGTAAAAACTTACTTAAAGTGTCCTTTGTTTGTAGTTAACCACCAACCAGGGATTGCCTAGTATGTAATGCTTAGCTTAAAGAACCAATCTGTTTAAAGCGCGCAGCTTCTGAAAACATATAGCAACTCGTGATTGTGTACAATAAATCGACATCTTGCTTGCATCAAGCTGCGTCCCGTTTCTCCATCGCAGCAAACTGGTGACCCCGACATGATGGGTTTATGAACTGCCAGGCTGAGCGGCAGGCTGCGAGTCCCACAGAACATTGAATGAGCTGCTGAAAGGAAGCAGGAGCCGGCAAGAAGTCCCTCTGGAATTGAGAGGTGAGCTGTGGGAAACATGCAAAATCCCCTATGAAACATGCGTCTTCCCCTATGAGAGACGTATATGGACTCATAAAGGGTCTTCTGGTCAGATCCGGGAGTCGGTGCCTCAATCTCCTCAAATGGTGACCCCTATGGTGGTGTCCCGAAGCCTTGGAAGAATAAGGACAGAACTGGTCGATAAAAAGACAGCTCGTGGAAGAGGGCTGCGTTCCGGAGGAGACGTCTTGGCTGAACGATCGTCTTGCTGGGTGGGCCAGGCAGACAACCTAAACCCCAAGGATAACACCTGTATGCATCGAGACAGGTGAGCAGCCAAGAAACTTTAGAGACTTTGAAAGAATGAAAGTGTGTACAGACAGCAGCCAATTGTATGATGCTGCCGCGGAGGGGAACTCCATGTCGGGAATGCATTTAGCACCTTGGTGGCAAATTCTGACTACTCTTCACCAAGTGTGGACTAATTCTGCTAATGGTGCTAAACCAGAGGAAGCTGTAAATTCCACAAACAGTGTAAGCACTGAACTGGAGGAGGCTGTAAATTCCACCGACAGCGCGACTCTTCTCAGCACACTGTCAACGATGGCGATTCTGTCCACACCTCCTCTGCCCCCAAAGCTTCTGTCACTGATTGCAGCGACCGTCACAACACAGGACCAAGCACGGGAACAGGACAACTTGGACAATGATTCCATTGACACTGATAAACCTTTTGATCCAGGTCCTATAGATTCAGAAAAGGAGCTAGACCTTTCCCGCCCCCCCCCCCTGCCGCCCACCTCTCTCGATGCATTGACTGTATTTTCGGGGAGGGTGAAAGGGGGTCTGAGGGATCGGTGGCAGGAATGCAAGTGGGAAACACTTAAGTGAGGGGTTTTGGGAGTCACTATGGCATGTTCAGTATTTTGTCAGACAAATCAACCTCGAGAGTGGCAGCCTGTGCAATACGAGGCTGTTAAAGAGTTAAGCAAAGCAGTGCGGGAAGGGAGGATTCATAATACATTTGTTATTTGTCCCTTCGTAAAGTGATGGCAGAGCCTTATACACTCACACTGCGTGACTGGAAGTTATTGCTTTGTATGGTACTAACTGATACAGTATATGATGTGGTTATCTGATTTTTGTGGGCTATGTGTAGTGGCCTTGACTGAAAACCTTAATCGGGGAACTGCTGTTAACTATGAGCTGTTGGCTGGAGAAAATAATTGTGCTGATTCTGTGACTCAGGCAAGGTATCCCAGGGAGAATGATTTTCAAATGAAGGAGATGGCTATTAAGGCAGTCCGGATGCAGGAGTTTGGGCAAGCCTCTAGTGAGTCGTTCGCCACAGTCTTGCAGGGTCCTAGAGAGTCACTAACTTTAATACTAACTTTATTGATTGGCTTCAGAATATTTTGCAATAAGTTGAGCATGTGGAAGCTCAAGGGTTGCTTTTAAAACAACTAGCTGTGATAATGCCAATGAAAATCGTAAACGGGCAACTTTCACAATCGCAACCCCAACATGTTTATATATAAGTATAACGCAGAACTCACAGCAGACTGTAACTCTCAGGCTGAGTTCTGGAATGCAGCGTAACACATTTTTGCTTCTCTAATCTCTTCTGTAAGAATAGTACACGCTCTTAATTTGCTTAGTAAATTAGGCTGCTAGCTTGCTAAACAAAGTAATACTACAAAGGCTATTATTTTTTTTTCTCTGGCTTATTGACAGATGTTGATTCTGTCCATCATATGTTGCTACAGAACCCAGTTGCTATTGATTTTTATTATTAGCACAGGGACACAAGTGTGAAGACTTTCATAGGATGCGTTATGTGAATCTGAGTGACCACTCTGAATTAATTCACAAAAGTATACAAAACTTAAAAGCCTTAAACAAAGATTGGCAGCAGAGCCAGGGGGGGGGATGCCTTTGGTCTCTTCTCACGGCTGGGAAACTTTGGGCCATGAGTCAAAAGTATTACAGGATTTATTATAATTATCTTTAACCACCTTATTGATGTTTGCCTTATGTCTCCCATGCCTTTTTTCCTGTATTCAGTGTTTAGTTGATTGCAACATTAATCAGGTCATGATAACCCAGCTACACACAGCCTTTGCCTCATCACAGTTAACAAGCAAAAAACAGGAGCTAGGCATTGTGAAGGAGACTAGGAAAGATAAACATGGTTGTCTAGTGTTTAATAGGTGTCTGCACGCTTGTAGTGATATATAGCTATGTAACTGCATGAATGATTTCTGCCCTGAGCCTGGTGGCGCATACAGCTGCGGTTTGTGTCCGGGCTCAGAGATGTAAATAGGGGCTTCTCTGTTACGGTAAAGTGTCTCTGGTTGCATATATATATATAAGTATACGTATATGTATATGTAAAAGAAAAAAAAAGAAAGAGGGAATGAAGGGAATGAGCCCAGAGGCACGTTCAGAGAAAGCATGCTATGTTTTGAACTTTTTGACTGAACCAGTTCTTGTTTGGTGTGCCCTTCCTTGAAACTGACTGGCAGACATTGTTGCAAAAAAGTGAATGTATGTGGGGAATGAAGAATCTTATTGAAAGCCTTGATATTTGGGATAATTGATTACCTCTGTATAATGTTAATCCAAAAGAAGTTAATATTGTTTGCACTTTGAGTGTCAATAATTGTTTTTATGTAGATGCTAATGTAGTAGGAGGCTATGATGGGAACGTATTGCAGCAGTTCTTCTCTTATCCGGAGTAACAGCAGGGAAAGCATTAAAGAGTTAAATCACCTTGTTTGTTAGGCAGTTAAGGATGTGAGTCAAATTTGCCACTGCTTTTTGTTGCTGGCTCAAGGACATGGCTGTGAGGATTTTGATAGTATGTGCTGAACGGATTTTAGGGACCTGATTGCAGCAACATGTTACCAAAATCTGAGAAAATGTCAGCCTTTTTGTCATCAATTCACTCAACTGTCAGTATCGTTTGTTTGCTATTGCCTTGGTTGCCGTCATGTTTGCAAGGGCCCTGCAGAACATGATAAACCTGGTACTAGCTGTTCAAAAACAAAAAGGAGAAATTGTAAAATTGTACGGAACAGGGACAGTGGGTTGTTTTGACATTGATAATGTGCAGCTGTGGCCTTGCTTTGGCGATGTGCAGCTGAGATCCTGCAGCAAAGAGGTAAATAAATTTAAGGGAGTATGAGAAGAAACTAGGATGCAACAGAAACAAAGGAGGAATGTGGTCTCACCTCTAGAAGATAAGGAAACAGCATGAACAGTAGAGAGTAGCCTAGAGTGAAGAGTGCTAAGGAAAGTGTCACATGAATTTGACTGATCACTCGAACTCTATTCATAAGCAGCTTGCTCAGTTAAGAAAAAATGTACAGGCCATAAAGGTTGAGAACGGGTTAATGGACTGGCTTTCAGGCCTTGGGTTAGGGGCTTGGTTACAAAATATAATCAAAGGAGCATTGATGGTATTGACAGTATTGCTGGTTTCAGTATTATGTGTTCCTTGTTTGTTTCAATGCTTACAATGAGTAATGAGTAACTTGACCGAACGCATGTTTAAAACAAATGGGATTTGGATTGCTCAAAACCAAGAAGGGGGAGATGCAGGAGGGGGCCTGGAAATCAGGACCATAAGTACCAATCAGTTAGCTGAAAGGAACGTGCTCGAGCTTGTAGGCCACAAACCCTGGGAGGACAAGGAGGGTGAATAGGTAACAACCAACAGGGTGAGTCATGCCAAGAAAAAATAAGGAGATGAGGAACAGATGGCGCCAAGGAAAAGTAACAGGTTGCTGTTAATTGATGACTGTAAAAACTTACTTAAAGTGTCCTTTGTTTGTAGTTAACCAATTAGGGATTGCCTAGTATGTAATGCTTAGCTTAAAGAACCAATCTGTTTAAAGAGCGGAGCTTCTGAACACATATATAAACTTGTGATTGTGTACAATAAATCGACATCTTGCTTGCATCAAGCAGCGTCCCGTTTCTCTATCGCAGCAGAAAGGGCCTTTTATTTTTCTTTTATTTTCTTTTTTCTTTTTTTTTTTTTTTGTCACACCCTTGGTACAGTTTGTAAGAATTGCTTCACATAGGTAAATTTTTTCAGGTTAATGTAACGGAAGATTCCAAGGCATGACATACTGCTTCCCTAGTAAGACCCTTTTTACAAAACAATGAAACCAAGCACATCTCAATTGTTTTTATCTTTAGGACAGTGAGTTTATGTCATTATTTCTGCACCAGGCTAATTTTGGAACAGCGTCCAGAACAGATACAGAAAGTCCCACAGCTAAGCTGGCAGGTATAGCAGGTTTCAGTGTTCTGCTCTCAGCTTTCCTGGCACAAACACAGCCTGGTTCTGTGCACATGTTCCACTGCCACCATGTACTTCTTTGTACTTAGCTCGATCACATGCTTAATGTCAGAGTAAGTAATTAAAGTCTTTTGTCATTATCATGGAAGTATTCATGTAACTAGACTTTGGTGCTTGGTCCAAGTGCTTCAGGCTGGAGGGTTTCCTGGGGTGTGGAGAGAGGCAAGAGTGCATCCAGTGCTGGGCTCTGTCCACCCACATGCCAGCCAGGAGGGTCCAAGTTCTGTCATTCTAAACAACCTGTAGAGGAGCCACTCTTCTCCGACTGCCGAGGTGGTCCTGGCTCCTCTGAGGCTATGAGTAACCATATGCAGCAAAATCCCCTGTGAAGATTTGGCAGCTGGCTTCAAATGGACAAGACAGAGATGCATCATTACCCTACATCTGCAGTGGGCTTCTACCCTTACTGCGGTGTTGCTTTCAAACAATAGCAAATGCTTTGTGGTATTAGGTATTTCAGGATTTCTTTCTGTCACTATAGACTTAGGATTGCAGATGTATTTTGTGAGGTTTTTTTCAAGTTAAAGAAGATAAACACTCTTAACTGTTTTACTTTCTCTTCCTCTCAGGATCTTGGCATCTTCCTGTTGGTGGATAATTATTCTTGGTGAACTAAAGCTGATGCAAAAAGCAGGTGGTTATTTTGGGTGGGGTTTGTACAGTGGTACTTGATGGACTTTGTTCATATTTTTTTTTCTCCAGTAGTACACTAAGATGGCTTTTTTCTTTTTCCATAGCCATTCATTTTATTATATTCATATACTTTGATTTTCATGTAATTTCTTCAGTTTTCAAAGAGAAAGAATGCTTTATATTTGCAAGAAAATATTTCATAAATCAATAGCAATGCCAAAAAAAAACTTCTAAAAATTTTTAAAATCTAAAAAAAAATTAATAAGATTCTTCAGACTTTTGCACATAATCACATAGTGCCTGTAAATCTCAAGATTTTCTATGTGCTAGCATTTTTAACATAGTAGTGAATGAATGCATTAAGTATTCTGGAATATAATAAGCTTTAGCTACCCTCAGCCCACCTCAGCCTGGCTGTGCAGCTTTTCTCAAGCCAGTTCCTGCTGATAACACCATAGGCAAGCTGTGGGTAGCTAAAGAATGAAAAACTGAGGATTAACTGCTTCAAGGGCATCTAGTAGTCAGATAAGGATTTTAGTGGGTTTGTTTTATTTCCAGTCCTATCTGTACTGTTACATCGTTAATGTAGGAGTCTCTTGGCCTGAACAGATACAAATCCTATCGTAATAACCACACTGTTACAATCACAGAAGAGGAGATAAAGAAGGCATGTGAGCCTTAGCAGAGATCTGAGAAGGTCAGGTCAACAGGCACTTTCTTATTTTATTTTGCACTGTTTCTAATCTTTGCTTCTGTTCCTGGCACTCTAGAAGGGAACACAGAAAACAGGGCAGAAATTAATGCCGTGAGGACCAATGTCGCATTCAACCTGCTCTGCAAGAGAACAGGCAAGAGCAGGCACCTCTCATTAGGCTGCTGCAGACAGGGCTGTTGCGACAGAGGTGTGCCAAGTGCCTCCGTGTATTTTTGTCTGTCTTCATAACCTGCAGAAACATCTTTTTGCACATCCTTAGACAAGTACTGCTTCACCATTAGCTTGCTGAGGAAGGACATACCAGTGTTTGTACCGATGCCAAAATCTGACTCTAGTATGTAGCCTTGCAGACAGAGACAGCCCGGAGATTTAAGTTGGGGATATTTAGACTTCTGACTATATTCCATAGTCTGTACTCAGAACCTCTGTTCACACTAATAAAAGTTTTTATGAGTGCATGATGATGATCATAACTTTTCATTCATGATTGCTGTTATCTGAATAGCTACTGTAAGACAAAAGAAACCCTAGAAATAATGAAAAAAAAAACCCCAAAGGTCATATTAAAACTGAATGTGTTTAAAAAAACCACCTGCAAAATACATCAGTGATACTTCATGAAGGCCCTCACAATCTGATCAAGATCCAACTACAGTTTTTTCCCCTTTCCTTTGGTTTTCAAAGCTGTATCGCAGTTAACTAGGACCAAATTTAACCTGTGGACTTCCACTGTTTAGGGAAGCAGCTAAACAATTAAGACATAAGCACAAGAGTTTTCAGAAAGGAAGCAATTACTTTTCTGAAAAAATCCAGTTAGAATTTCTATTGAAAAGTATGATACATAAATGATTAACAGGCATTCTCAGGCATCAGAAGAAACACTGTGTTTTCATGAATCAGGTGAACCCTGCCCAGCATCCCTGTACTCATCCAGATTCTCTCTGGGTGTGCCTCTGGTTTTGTGAGCACACTGCCATCACAGCACCAAGTCTGAAGTGTTCATTAGCATCAGCTCATACAGTTCTATCAATGACATTTATTGTGTTGAGATAATGACACACCAACATCCCTGTCTGTGATGCTCCCTTTATGCTGAAGAGGTCTGCAATGCATCTAGATGCACTCTGGCTAACTGGTGCTTTCCTCAAATAATAATAATTAAAAAAAAAAAAAATGGAGTGTGGAGCAAGAAGGGGGCTGTGGTATACTAGGAATACTACTTAATTTTCCCTGAAGTTGAGAAACTGAAGATGAAGCAGTTCAAGCAGAAAACAGGAGCACAAATTACTGCTCACCGCAGCAAAAGAAATGAATGTGCAAAATGACACAGGTGCTTAATCTAGAATCACGTAAACACATTTTTTGCTGCATTCCGTTTTCAGATCTGAAGACATTTTAAAGCAAACAATACCCATAATACCAGAAAATGTACACATGATGCACAGCCAACTCAGAATTCCTGTTTCCCTTAATGAGTTGAGGCACAAGATGCCCCTCATATATGAAAGGATACAGTGAGCAAAAGAAAATGATGTTTGCTACAACATTGTGGCAGAGCTTTTCACTCTCAATAGCAGAATCCAACAGCCTTTCTGAACTCCGGTGAGGTAGGTTTCCATTGCTTGGGCAGATATAATTTCTAGCTGAGAGAAGAGCAAGGCACAGGAAAAAACTTATGGTTAGTTCCAGATCATGCACTTTTCTCTACATCTTTATCTTTGTTAAAGTTTCTGGCTGCTTCAGCATATCAGTGAGGAAACTGAGACCACTCGTAACTGCAGAAGAAATAAACACTATAGAATCATGGCAAGGGCATGGTTGCAACAGCAAAGAAATCAAGGGCATTTAAGCATGTATGGTAATCGGTTGGATTTTTTATTTTTAAGTTTAGTACAGAAATAAAAGTTTTCTGCAGGCGGAGACAGTCATTCACAACCACCTGTTAAAAAAAACAATGCTCCACAAAAAAAAATCCACCTCCAAGATTTCATCTTAGCTTTTATAAGTAACTGCCCCTTCCAAACACATAGTAATTTATCTCTTTAGAGCAGTTAGCTCACAATGCTTATAATTACTGTACAGAAAGATATAAAGACCATTAGGACTGACTGACTGTGAGTACAGGTGACAATAGCTGCGTTTCAGTTAGGTGAAAAAGGGATAATTAGCCAAAACAAACTGATGTTTAATCATCTAAAGTAAAATTCACCCACTTCCCTGCTTCCCGCCGCCCCCCCTCCCCCCAAAGATACACGTACTCATTTCCTCAGTGTTACCTAAAAGCGCAAGAACCTGTCCAGTGCAGACAGAGCATTCATGTCTGCAGCAAAAAGGGTCGGGCAGGACTCCTGGGAGAGGTTGGTGTTACAGGCCCAGCGGGGGGGCAGAAGCGCAGCAGGGATTCGGCATCACCCCTGTGCAGCACCCATGCCACCACAGCCACCTGCAGCCCCCTGACAGACTACGTGCAGCACGTAGAGACACAGTCCTCATATTTACTTCGACAGACACAATTTTAATTACAGTTGGTACGTGGTTGTTTTTTTTTTTTTAATGATGTGGTGCTTGATCTGAGGTACATGTTTGTAAAAAGTTATTCTCCTGGAAGCATAAAAATAAAGACATGGTAAGATTGCTCCAGAGATTTACTACACTTAGAGGTTAAAAGGAGCTGCCAGTTGTATCTTTGCAGGAAAGGCAGAGGAAGGCTCAACATTTGCAGGTGGAAAGCTTACCTTGGTTCTTTGTCTCCCAGCTCTTTCTGCTTTTCCAGAAGCAGTGTATTTCAGATTTCTAGTAGTCAGCCTCTCCTGCACCTCCATGCACTGTTCCATGTTCCTTGTAGAGGTGTTGCTTGGTGAAAGGCAGCAATGAATGGCCTAGTTCTGTTCCCAGCAAAACACAACCATGAGAGAGAAAAATACCAAGCAGCAGCATCAGACTGCCTTACAGCTCCTTCCAAAGGGACTAGTTGTGCTGTCCCTCCATCCTTGAGTTTTCACAGTTTTTCAGTGCTCTTCAGTTACTTCTGACAACCGTAAGCAAGGTCCCTTAATTTACAGGTGGCTGTTTTGCAACCATGTCTTGACAGTCTCAAAATTTCTATCCATCCATTTCTATTGTCTTCAATGGTTTCATTGCTGGACACAGCAAAGTCATGTGCTTTTTTCCTCCAGAGAACTGAAGAATTCTTTCACCTGTTGAGAAAAGTGTGAAAGAACATTTGATGAAGAGACAGTAATGTCTTTTAGTTGCACAGAAAGACTACCAAGAAATTTGTGAATCTCAAAGCTGGTCTTGGGTCTTCCACCCCTCTTCCCACTCACCCTCCACCCCAAGACCAGTTTTTAATAAAGGTTTCATAGTGGCTGGATCTCACCAGCTGAGGAAGATTACATTTCAAATCAAATTACACAAAACACAGTTGAAGGAGCTGTCATGTCAGATGAAAAGAAATTGTCAGAGCCATTAAAACTACACACTAAGCAGTCTGAGTTTTTTACAAACAACAGAGATTGTGGAATAAGTAGGAGAAATTATTATCATACATGACATCCAGGAGCATGGAGAATTTTTCCCAGAATAGAAGATGTAGAACAGTGGTGTATTTCTCACTGTTCTTCAGCATTTTTCTTCTGTCTGCTCAGAGAAAAAAACCTGATCTTTATATTTTTTCTCAGTACTTTGCAGAGTGGGTAGGAGATATTACTAGAGGCAGGTAAACCATGAACACTTTGGCAGACAAATATGCATACTCTGCAGCAAAGTCCACTGCTTAAAGAATGAACGTCTTTCTCCTTGCCATTGAGTTAATCCTCTCCCTCAAGTAATCTAATTCATTACCACTATCGTCTTTTTTCAAGGGAACAGCAGGCCCTGACGCCTCATAACTGGTCATGCTTGTAACATGTTAAGATTTAATCCAGATTTTCCTTTCAGTTATACTACAACTCTTTTTTTAAAACCAGAATCTGAATGGCTTACCTGTGCAAGCTGTGACCTCGTTAAGTACCAACTTGTCATGCCAGTGACAGTGCTTGCTATGGAATTCGAACGGAGTTCAAACCTGGCAAAAAAAATCACTTATATTCAGAAAATGTCTATTTTTGTAGAAAGTAGAGTTTTTAAAGTACAATTGGGTTGAGAGAGCAGTAAAACAACTTATGTTTCTTAAATTTCACCCAATTTTCTTTTAAAAATGTCCAAGCTAGATGATAGCCGGGTGGATTTTTGGCAACACATAGAATAATATGCAGAAGATCCTGAGTTCTTATGTCACCATGCAGATCTTGATCCATTAACCTAAGAATTAATAACAGAAATGGAAGCCGTTTAGACCAATAGATAAAGCTGACGAATTACCATTCCCTTAGTATTTGGTACTGTGGTTGAGAGTTCACGTTTCTACAAGTCCTGACATATCATTTCTGCTTGGTTACTTCCAACTTTTCACAACAGACTCCTCAGCCACATCCATCTTTCCCATTTCTGTTACTTTCACGTTACAGTTATTTGGCAGACCTGTATTCTGAATATAAAGGATAACAACAAGGCTACATTTTGCTCCTACTCAAAATTTCAAAATTAATATGAACTTCACTACTCCTCCTGTAAGAAAGGTATTTGTTCTACACTAAGCGTAAGTGGAAAATTTAGACTTGCAAGTGCTGCTCATGGCTACAGTGTCCAAACCGCAGTGCAATGCAAGAATAAATGAGTAATCAAACAGCTAAGGTATGTCCCAGGTGATACCTGAACACAGCTAAATCTGTGTCCCATGCTGTCACCCCCACTAAATGGCAGATTTTTGGCTTCTTCTGCAAAACCCACCTCCCCTTTTAGTTCATTTTTGTCAGTACTGTAGGGCAAATCTGAAAGGAAAAAAAAATATTTTGGTCATCTCTCTTTGATGTCATAATCAATAGTACTGGTCACAGTCTTCAGTACTATGTTACAGAGACATGTTATTCACAAGAAGTTATTAAATTGGAAAAAACCCCAAGACAATAAGGAATACTTGCAGTTGTCATGCTGTACCACAAATCTTCATTTGCAGGTACTGCACGACTTTAGCTTTAAACATATCAGTCAGGTAGTGCTTCAGCATATTTAATATACAGGATCCCTGCAAAAAGAGTGACAAAGTTTCTACAAAATTACTCATTAGCTGGCAAGATGCTTGTTTCAGAAGATTTTCAGCATGCCACTGATCTACATAACACTTCACTTTTGTATGTCCCTCTGATTAAAAAAAGTCAGGTTTTGTGTATATTGAAACAGTACGTTGTTTTTTGGTGATCACTGGTCTTAACAATATTACTGATTGAATAAGTTACGATATTTGTTTTAATTATTTTTTTTAATTACTACACAAGGCAGCACCATATAATGCTCCAGTGAAAAATGTTCCATGGTTTAAGAATACATTGATACAGAGGAAACATTTTAAAAATGGAAGCAACTGCCACTTTAATCCGCTCAGATGTTTTGGACAAAAAACTATTCCAGTCATAAAACCATTAACACCATGTGTCAGGGTTGTCTTATATGTAGGGATGAAATCAGTAAAATACAATTGTACAAGCAGTACAACTGAAATCAATAGCAATTAGGTATTTTACCTTCTGATAAGAAACACTATCAAACATTTCTAAAATTTGAGCTGGAGCTTCCACAGGAGTAGATACAGGATGTGATGAATTTAATGCATTCACTGCCATTAACACATCTCCTTAAGAAACAGTTTTCCTAACAGGAGGCAAAACCAAGTACTACTACTATATTGTTCTCAGTGACCACTGGGTCCCTATTCATTCACTTTTCAGTCCAATCCACATGGACTGAAAGAAAGCAAAAGATCTTCCTTTTTATTCCAGAGCATATAAAAAAAAAAACAACAAAAAAAGTATGTAATACAGACAGCCAAATGAGTTAGAAGTAACTTCAACAGTTGATGTAGTTGAAGATGTCTCTGCCCATTGCAGGGGGATTGGACTAGATGACCTTTAAAGGTGTCATGGTTTAATCCCTGCCGGCAACCACACAGCCACTCGGTCTCTCCTCCTCACCCAGAGGGACAGGGAAAAGAATGGGAAAGGAATGTAAAACTCAGGGGTTGAGATGAAAACAATTTAATAGGTAAAGCAAAAGCTGCACACACAAGCAAAGCAAAGAAGGGAATTTCTTCCCTGCTTCCCACGGGCAGGCAGGTGTTCAGCCATCCCAGGGCAGCCGGGCTCCATCAAGCATAAAAGTTACTCGGGAAGACAAACACCATAATGCCAAATGTCCCCCCTTCCTCCTCTTTCCCCCAGGGTATATACTCAGCATGACGTCCCACGGTATGGAATCCCTCTCTGGCTGGCTTGGCTCACCTGTCCTGGCTGTGTCCCCTCCCCATGTCCCGTGCCCCCCCAGCCCTCTGGCTGGCAGGGCCCAAGGAACCGAGAAGTCCTTGATTTAGTAGAAACATCACCCAGCAACAACTAAAACCGTCACTGTCCTGTCAACGCTGTTCTCACACCAAATCCAAAACAAGCACTGCACCAGCTAAGAAGAAAATTAACTCTATCCCAGCTGAAACCAGGAAAAAAGGTCAACCCAAACTGTTCAGTGATCTATTCTATGATTCTATGACTCTTAAAACAGTCAAGCTAGTAAGACTTAAAAATAACTTCAAAAAGACCCCCACACATTCCAATGGTTTGGTGACAGAGCAGTCAGTTGCCATAAAATAAATCTTAAAAAAAAAAAAAAACAACAAAAAGGTGAATTTCTGTATTACCATGCCACTGTAGTGCTATGGCTAAATACTGCTCAGATGCATTGTTCATCTCACTTTGGTAGAAAATTTCTTATATCAGACCTCTGCTAAAGCTAGGAAAGGTTTTAGTGTTTTCAGGTCTGACCCTATTTGATGAAATAAGATATAATAATTTCTTTACATTTTTGGAAGCCTAAATGACTTTTAAAAAAATACACTTTCACTGCAATCCTTAATTTCCATCATAAATTCCTGAAAATATTTACATACAGTTAAATCAATATTCCTACCCTTCAGCATTCATATCAGATAATCCTCTCAAACAGAAATTTAGAAGTGGCTCCCAGCACAAATCTGCTCTATGTTTGTCCTTACTAATTAGTGGATTTAGAAGGCAGTTACAAAAAATACAGTAGGGGCTGCTTAACAGCACTCAGTTCTGGATGGGTAACGTTGATGGACACATACACCATAAAGGTCGCAAACCCTTCATTTAACTACAGATCATCCCACCACTCCATGGTAACAAGGTTGCCAAGCCACTGGGGGTAAAAAAGAATAATTCCTGAATTTAAATACACAATTTATCACAAAGGTTGCTGTATTCTAACCTGTATGAAACTATATTTATTCTATGTTAATGACTTTTAAGGAACCTTTTTTACTGACGCATCTTGCTCTGGCCTCCTCCCATTGCATTTCTCATGTTAACGGTAATACACTAAAACACTGGCCTCCACTCAGCTTTCAAGAAACCCTGTTAAAGAAACCATGTTTGGCAGGAGAGCCATGTATGCAATAGTTAGCCTTTCCAAACTTTTATGTTCCTTTTTTGGTGGCCTGCCATTAGTTTCAAGGGCTGACAGTGGTGCAAAGGTTCAAAACAGGGTTGATAACAAAAAAAAAGAGTCATAACAGTTTCTAAGTTTCTATTGTCCTATTCCAGCTAAGGACTGCCCCAAGGCTATCAGGTGTTGTTATTGTGCAGATAAAGGATTGTTTCTGGTACAGCTAGCACAGTTTCCTCTCCTTCAGCTGTGCAAGATTTGCTGGTATGGTCAAGAGATGCTTTACTGCCCAATTCATTACACAGAGGCCAAGGCTAACATGGATCCCTGAGGTGCAGAGTGGCCCAGGGTGGGAAATGTTCTGTCACACTCGGGGCTCCGTGTGTGGCCCAGCAGAGCCCCTCCAGCTGTCTGCGGATCAGCAAGGCTCCACAGGGTCCTGTCTGGGGAAGAGCAAGGCTCCACAGGGTCACGTCTGGGAGCCTTGGGGGGGGGCGCTAGTGCCTGGGGGCCTTAGTGGACAGCAGGGCTTCCCAGGGGCACATGCAGGACCTGATGTGGCCCCTACAGCTGTCTGGGGGGGTGGCAAGGCTCTGCAGAGGTGCGTGGGGGGCCCCCCAACAGAGCTCCCCTGGGGAACCGGTGGACAGCAGGGCCAGGCAGGAGGGGGATGAAGAGCTCAAACGCATGTGAAGTTCCACAGTCATCTTATCAATGGCAGGGAGACACAGGCAGGCCAGCTGTGCCAAGGCCTCTGTTTCTGGCCTGCAGGATGCCCGGTTCCTTCCTGGGCTGCCATCCCAAGCGTTCCTCTCACTGCCCTGACACAGCACTTGGCTGCTGCTTCAGGCTTCACAGGCAGTACACCCACTGGAGCTGTGGGCCACTGCCGCCCATCCCCTGCCCCAGGAAATGGAAGCGTTGCAGAAAGCATGCACCCATTCAGGCTGGGATGTCCCTGGAGAGGGCAGGGCAAGCAAAATCTTTCCTGCACCTTTCCTCTTGGTTTTGCAGCCCAGCAGAGCAGCTGGCACCTTGGGGCCACGACACAGGGTTTGGTGTGTCCTGCAGGGCAAGGAGGCAGGTCCGGCTGCTCAGGTGGTGCCAGTGTGCAGAGCATCACACATCAGCTCTGCACACAGCTCCAGCAGCACAGCCAGCAGTCTCCCAGGGCAGGGGTCCTCCTCCTCCTTGCCCTCCAGAGCCAGTAGCACAGCAGTTGCAAGCAGGATCTGGAGGGATCACAGCCACAGCACCCTGATCAGCACGAGTCTGTGCCACCCCCTGTGATGGCTGATGCACTGGTTCATGCCAGTCTCCCTGCCAGCCCCATGGCCAAGATCCCCAGCCAGGGAGGTGCTCATTACCGCTACCCCATCAGTGGGCTCCTTGGCCCACCAGGTCCTTGCAATTTCCTTCTCCACTAGTAGCTCTGTATCCTCACATTCTGCCTGGTGGCCTGGCCAGGAGGGGAAACACACAGTGAATGGCAGGAACAACTGAGAGCAAGAGACAGCTGGCACCAAGATCACACTGGTGGCCCATGGGCATCTTGCTGCCCACCAGCACTTCCAGGCCCTTCTCTGCAGAGCTGCCTCCAAGCCCGTCAGCCCCAGCTTGTGCTGGTGCACAGGGCTGCTCCTCCCCAGGTGTGGGACTGCACACTTGCCTTGGCTGACCTTCATGAGGTTCCTCTGCACCCAACCACCCAGCCTGGCCAGGTCTGGCTGAAGAGCAGTGCAGCTGTCTAGTGTGTCTGATTCAGACACACAAAAAAGTTCCGAGTGAGGGAGACTACCAAGCCTTCATCCCCAAGACCCCCACCAAGAGGCAAGGGCAGCTGGGAGGGACTTATGAAAATAACTTATTGGAGCTAATTTTAATATGAAGTGGGGCTAGGTTATGAATAAGTATAGGTGTATTTGGAACTCTTACGTATATGCAGCATTTGATTATATACATGGAGGCAAGTTGTTGCCCTTAGCGTGCACGACTGGTGGGACTACCCCCGGTGCTGCCCAGCGCTGAATAAACATAGCTATAATACAATCTTGTAAGACTTTGGAGTCTGATTCTGCATGCCATGGCAGCCACTTCTCCCCATTTTGTATCATCAGCAAACTTGCTGGGGGTGTGCCCAGTGCCTTCATCCACATCACTAATGGGTAAGTTGAAGGTTCCAGAGGTTATCCCACTTTTGCTTGGCAGCTGGTTGGGCATAAATCTCCCTTACGTGGTGGTAGGTGCTTGCCCCTTGCCTTCAGATTGCTTGCTTTGTTTTTATTTATTCACCCAAGTGAAATAAAAACGAGTATTTGTTTTAGTCTGTCCTCTTCCACTTCCTCTTTGCATATGATGAAACAGTTTTCATCTTGAGTCACCAAGCTGCTCGCTTTTACTCTCCCTTTTTTCTTCCCCCACCCAAACAAGCAGCTGTGTGTAGCTTTGCAGCCTGCCCGGGGTTAACCCTCAGCACCATGGTATCCTGCCTTGGTTTAGTCCGCATCAGTGATGAGCTGCACGCCAACCTGATCATTCCTTGTCTTTAGTGTGTGAGTCCCGCAGGGAATGGCTGAGAACATGACATTGAAATTAATCCATGGGGTTTGTAACAGGAGACTGTAGTAACCGGGAGGCAAGGAGCTGCTAATTGGCTGATACACAAGGTGACACCCTACCTGGAAGAGACAGCTCCAGGAAAGCAAAACACATTTGCTTTGCCGAAAGGGAACGGCCCTACCGTCTCTCCCTGAAACACCTTTTTTTTTATTCTGGAGAGACCTGAACCTTACTCTTGGAAATGTGGGTCTTTCTCTTTGCTCTGGACAGCTTTAATATGTCAGAGAGGGTTCCAGGGGAGAAGCAGTTTATAGAAGTAAGATGCTACACCAAAGCTGGGGGGATATCCCCCCCTTTATTTGCTTGTGGCGCGTTATGCCCGCCGTACCAGAGCAAAGCCTGCATCTCTGAGGGCCTCCCCCCCTGCCCCGGGCTGCTGCAACGCGGAGCAGCAGCCGGGGGATGCCCGCGCCCCGCGGTGCCCGGGGCAGGGCGGTCCCGGGCCGGGGGCCGGGCCGCACAACACGGAGGGGCCGCGGAGCATGCTGGGAAGCGTAGTCTCCCCGGAGCGGCCACCTTGTGCGCGCCGGCAGACCCGGCGGCGCCCGTCCCGCGCCGCTCCCCGCGGGCTGGAGGAGGCGGCAGCCTTCCCGACGGGAGCGCGCGCTGGCTCCCGTCTCTGTCGGGACCGGGCCGTGGGCAACGAGACGGCAGCGGAGACTCTCCCGCCATAGCGGCGCCCGCCCGCCCAGCTCCGCCCCGCCCCACCTCCCTCCCGTCATGCACTGCGCGCTCCCGCCTCTCCGGTGACGCCCTGCGCGGTGATTGGCCGCTGGGCCGCCCCGGCCGGAGGCGGGCCGCCGTGGCAGCGAGATTTAAACGGCAGCACCCGGCTCAGTGAGTGCTGCTCTTGCCTTGGGTTCTCGTCCCAGCTGGCTGGCGTCTCGTCGGTGCGTTGGTGTCGAGGGGACTCCGGCCCGCAGCGGAGCTGTGCTGATGTCGTCGTGAGCGCAGTGCTCCCTGCTGCCTCTTCCCTGCGCTGCCTCCCAGGCGCAGCCCGCGGGAGGAAGCGGCCGCTGCAGCATCCTCGGGGGTCCCGGTCGCTGCCCTGCGGAGGAGGCTGTGGCGGAGCCCGCTCTCGCTGCCCGGCGTTAGCCAGGAGCCCCTGAAAGAGGCCAGCGCCTTGTGCCCTCAGCCTGCGGGCGTCCGGGCTTACTTGCCCGGTGACTTTATTGCTGGTTGTGCAGCACCGGAGCTGCAACAGCTGTGCTTTCGGTTCCTGTGGGTCTGCTCTGAGTGGAGGCGTGTGGACACTGGCTACGCTTTCTCCTTGCAGGTGCTGAAAAGAATTGCACTGCCCGTTTTCGTCCCAGAATGGCTTCAGCTGACTATCAGGAAGTTCTCCAGTACTACGATTTATACGAAACAATTGGATCTGGTAAGCATAATCTGTGAATGCCTGTGTGCAATCTGTTTAACTGCTTCAGTGTTTCTCTGAGCCTTTCTAGAATAACTTACTGCAAAATCTATAGGCTGTTGCATGCGTTTTGGGGGATGGAATTCTGAAAATGCAGTGGGAAGTTGGTGGCAGTGATCACTTCTTCCTCGAATGAAGACGCTGTACACTGTGCATGCTATGTAGTCCAGCATAACTGTGATATTACAGGCAAGAAAGCATGTCATCACTCTGAGCTGTAAACATCTCTTTTGGTTTTTTTGTTTTTTCTTTTAATTCTAGGTGGGTTCGCAAAGGTAAAACTTGCGCGACACCTCCTCACTGGTGAAAAAGTTGCAATAAAGATCATGGACAAACTTGCTCTAGGGGTAAGCTGAAAGATACTTAAAAGTTGGCAGAATCTTCTGTTGTTCTTGTGGCAGGAACACAGGGATGCAGCACGTCAAAGTGCCTGCTTGTCCTGTTGACTATTGATGAATGCTGTAGACTTGAAAGAATTGTAACAGAAGACCACAGATCTTGCACCCTTTTATGGGGAGTGCAACGCTTGCTGGCTGTGAAGTTGAGGAAGCTAAAGATTATGACAGGAATTCAAAGAGAATGCTGATGAGAATACTATTTTACATCTACCCCTCTGGTTTTGCTGATCGGTACAGCAGAATTGCAGGGGGGTAACGGCAGAGCTGTTGCTGCATTGAATTTGAGCAGTTGAGCTGTATGCTCTCAGCTACATGCTGCGAAACTGTGTTGAGCAGTAGTCTGATGTTTACTGTGAAGTAAAGGCTGTCAAAAGAGTTGGTAATTTCATAGCTTGCTGTTGTGGTCTTTTAGGATAGCTTGTCTTCCATCAAACTAGAAATTGATGCCATGAAAAACTTAAGTCACCAGCATATTTGCCGGTTGTATCATGTGATAGAGACATCCAAGAATATATTCCTGGTCTTAGAGGTAAGAAGTGGTGTTTCTACAGTGGTGAAGGTTCCTGGGTTTAGCTGTAGTAGTAGATGACAACAACTTAAATAACTTTTTAAAGAATGGTTACATCTCAATGATGACCATGTTCAAGATACTTTCGTTTAAGAATTAAGCTTGTAATGTGTTCCATGGTTTCTTTTCTTCTAAAAGCTGCTCCTCACTGTTGTACAGTGAGTAGAATAACTCTAATTCCTACCTTGCACTTCAGCTGTTTTAAAATAGCACCAGCAGGACACACAGGACCCCAGAACTCCTGTGTGTTTGTCACCTCCTTGGCAATTTGTATTGCCTGTGATGATAACGTGATGCATCTGTTGCAACATGTCAGGCAACAGTCTGACTTTTCAGTATGTTTGGTGTGCTGCAGTGCTGACCCAGGGCATGCTTGGGCACTACTGCAATAAAGCAGAGGGAGTGGACTAGCATCCTCTAGTTGCTGTCCAGTGCTGCTGTTGTTTTGATTTCATTGCTGTGTTCTAAATACATTCTTTTCTTCCTGTCTTCATGCAGTACTGTTCTGGAGGAGAGCTATATAGTTATGTAACCTCCAAATGCCGTCTTTCTGAAGAGAGAAGTCGAGCATTTTTTCGGCAGATTGTTTCAGCAATTGCTTATGTTCACAGTCAGGGATATGCCCACAGGGATGTCAAACCAGTAAGTATGAATAGGAATCAGATTTGCATAAATAATAATGATCACCCACTTTTATTTCTTTGGGAGCTGGAGTAAGTTATGCCTTCTCCTTTCTCTTGTGCTTAGAGCTCTTTATCTAGCAAATGTCTTCTAAAAGAGCATTGTTTCTACACGCTAGTGCATTCCTCAGCTGAGCTGGATGCGGCTATACCTGAGAAAGGAGCTTTCTCTGAAAGAGCAGAACAACATGCCCTAGCTGGGAGTGGAGCAGAGACATGGATCTGACTTTAAATGTTCCTTAGGTGTTTTTCTATCCCTGTTATTCCAGTTTGTATCTGGAGAGTCTTCATGGTGCTGCTCTCCTACAAAACGATTCTGTTTTCATCCCCAAAGGGAAAAGTGACACTGATGGTTTAAACAAGCATGGCTAGACAGAGGATGGTGGGGGAGATGCATGTTATGGGACCCATCCTGTAGCTTTGCTGTCATTGCAGAGTTTAAGCATAGGTTTAGGGAATGGAAGACTTGAGTGCATTTCTTCTTGAAGGGGTTAGGAATTAACATTTTTAGGGATGCTCTGAGAAAAGCAAATTCTTAGTGCACCAGCATTTTCCTATGCAGCTCATGAAACCTTTGTCTCCAAAGGTTTGTGGAAGGAGTTGGCTTGTAGCTGGAGAGCTGGCAGATTCATAGGGTCATGTAATAACTTGGGTGGGAAGTGACTTCTAGAGGCTTCTGCTTGAACCTCCTGCTAAAGCAGTGTCAGACCAAGCTTCCTGGGTCTTTATCCAGTCACATCTTTGACCTGTCCCAAGGATGAGACAGTGCAATCTCTCTGGGCAATCTGTTCTGCTCTTCACTGTCCTTATAAGGAGAAGGGCTTTTCCTGATATCCCCTTTGAGTGTCTCTTGCATGCCTGTTGTCTGTGATTATCCTGCTGCTGCTGTGGAGAGAGTCTTCCTGCCCTCGTAGTTATTATAAGTTTCTACTGAAGCTTTCTCATATAAAGGCTGAACAAACATGTCTCCCTCAGCCTCTCCTCATTGTGCAAGTGCTCCAGCACCCTGAGCAGACGGATAGCTGTCCACTGAGCTTACCTCAGTTTGTCTTTACTGTACTGGGGGACAGAAACTAGGCACTCTATAATAGCTGTGCTAAGCAGAGGACTAGGAATAACTTCCAGTCTCCTAGCTGTGCTTCTTCTCATACAGGCCTTGATATTGATGGCCACCTCTTCTGCCAGGACAGACTGCTGCCTCTTGCTCAGCTTGCTGTGTGACATCCCTCCTGTCCTTCCCAGGCCCCTCTCAGCAGATAGGAATTAGTATTCCCCATCCGGAGTATGGGATGTCCTCATCTGCAACCATTCAAAAGCTCCAGAGGAGAGCTTTCGGTAGATTCTAGCTGCTAATGATAGGAAAAAGTAAGGGGAGGGAAAGCATAATTTCTTGGACACTTAGGTTATAGAAGCATTCATGACCATTTTCTCTTTTATCAGGAAAATGTACTGGTTGATGAGGAACATAATTTGAAGCTGACAGACTTTGGACTTTGTGCAAAACCAAAGGTAAGAGTATTGGTTGCTTTCCAGAGCAGAGCTAAATCAGCTGCTGCACACACATACAAAATGATATCTGACTTCAGAGTGTAATGCAGAGACTTGCCCACAGACCCTAAATTCAGGCTGTTTGCATCCAAGCTGTCATCTGATGGCTAATTACTTGGTAAGGCCTTAAATGCATGAGAGAGCAGGTAACTGCATGTTATGACTAGACTGTTGGGTCGTTTTCTTCTTATACTTTTATATCTTTTACCAAAATCTAAGGCAGAGATCGTCCTATATGTATATGATCTGCTGTCACATATAAAGGCCTGTAATACAAAGCTTATTCTGGTGTGCATTTTTTCCCTGTTAAGTTTCAGTGGGTATGTCTTCTTTTGAAAAAAGACTTGTATGTGTGTGGATATCATGGACAGAATCAAATAGTTTATTCCAGTTCCATTTAAAAATCCTCTGGTTCCATATGCTTGTGCTGAGTTGTTTCATGGTTTTAAAATTAGTTCCTGAGAGCCCTTTATATTTGTCAGCTTTTAATATGCGAGGTAGTCGCTGTTAGAAAGCAAACTAATGGGAAGAAAGTCTTACTGATTGAATGTCAGCTACTTGTCTTCAGATCATTTTATTTGACTCGGGTTAGAAGGAACATCTTACAGGTGATAGACAATTATACCATCATATTGACGGTATAATGTCACCCTATTCTGATATTAGGACAAAGCCCAGGCAAAGTACTAACGTGGTTTTAATAAGAAAGCATTTTTAGTGGTTCTTCACAAAGTTATTGCTTTAAATATTGGTATAAATAACAAGCTAGCCTCCTGCCAGTAGTTCTTTGATCACTTCTTCCAAAGTTCCATCTCTCTTTGCAGTCTCAAAGGGAAGTATTCTTATTGGAGAAGGAGCTGTGGAAAGACTGTTTAGGATAATGGATGAATGAACAGCTTGGGATCTAAATGTTTAGAGGATACTCATGGCCTCACACAATTTTTACCTAGTGAAGCTCTTATTGCAACAAAGCAAAATATAAGTTGAATGTATATGCACAGCAGAGGAAAATGAATCCTCTGAGGCCTCTAATATGCCAAAGAAGACTTAAACTGCATTAAAGCCAATGCTTCTGTGTGATTTTTTTTTTTTGTTATTCTAGGGTGGCCTTGATAAACCCCTGCATGCACGCTGTGGAAGCCCAGCTTATGCAGCACCAGAGGTGATTCAGGGCAAACCATATATTGGCTCAGAGGTAAGTAGCACAGTTTTGTTAGGGTCATCCCCATGCCCCCCACCTCCAACTTCATGTATTTAAAGAGGGTGAAGTTCATATAGGCTGACTTGGTTTTGCTCTCGAATACTGCTTGGTAATATCACCTTAGGTAGTTCTCAGAAGCTATGCAACTAACCTCAATGGTCACAGCCTGAAACAGCACATGGTGCCCTTGGCCATGGATCATGTAGCTGGCTATTTTGTCTCTGACTAATCTTTTGCTGTCTCCATTTGCTGCTCCATGTTCTAGTGCCCTACAACACAGTAACTTGAACTCCTCCCTTCTACTGCATGTTCTTTCAAGCAACAATTTGTTCTTTTGGTTTATCCAGCTCTTGTTGCAGGTCTTTGTGTGGTCTCAGTATCTTGTATGCTTTACCAGGCCTGTCTTTAGCTTGAAATTCATGTAGGAAAACCTGTTCTTTGTACCTCACAATGTAATAAAATTTGAGAGAAGAAAGAATGTGTTTATTCAGCTTGGATTCCGTGTCCAGAACACCAGGACCTGCCTTTCTCAATCGATCCAAAATGCTGTAACTACAATCCCCCTCAAACTTCCTGAACAGCTCTGCTGTTAAATGACATCAGGTTTTTTTCCTTTTGCATACCTTCACGCCACTGTCCTTGGCCTTTAACTCCTGCTTTCTTTTTTTTAGTTTTGAATTCTGTAAAGTCCAGTGCTTTCCAAGCCTCCTTTTTCTTTATGTCTAAATGGAAATACCAGTACAAGGTGGTACAAGGCACATGGACCTTGTCATGCCTATCCAGAGAAGAAGCAGTAGGGCTTTAAAGTTGATTGTAACTGGTGAGAGCTCTTGTAATCAGTAATACATTACCATATAAAATCCCTTGTGATGAGGCTTATTTCATTTTTGCCAGTGAAATCCTTGTAGGTTGAAGGTAATGCAGCAATTTGGCAACCAAAGGAGAGGATATTGGTTTAACAAGTGCTCTAGCTTGAGTGAATTAAAAATTGAATTTGGGCTGTATGCTTTCACTTGGCATAGAAAGAGTTCTGTCGAGAATAAAGGAGCCTACTTTTCATGAGTTGTATGTGGGCTTTGCCAAAATGATCTAAGCCCTAAAACTTCTTTTGCCACTCACTTCTATATCTTTTTTTTAGGTAGATGTTTGGAGCATGGGAGTACTGCTGTATACTCTACTGTGTGGCGTTCACCCCTTTGATGCTGCTGGTGATAATACCATCGTGTCTGTCTACAGGAGGGTACTGGTAGGTATTGCTGGTGCTAGAATACACTGGGAACAGATATTGCTAAGCATTATGAGAGGCCTTTTCTTTTCTGATGGCAGAACCTGGTGAGCTATGCCTGGAGTAAAAAGGCATATCTGCAGAATTTTGTTATGCTTTGCTACTTTTCCTACTGCTATTTTGGATATTGTTGCCCTCTTTGGTGGGCCTTTGCAGTACTCTAGCTTGGTCCTGTAATATGATAGGAAATTGAGTTTCAGGAGAAACATTTTCTTGCTGGTGGACTGGAGGTTTTTATCTGAGCCTTTATCTGGCTTCTCACTGTTGTATGGGATGGAATTGCAAGTCTGTCACTTGATTTACCAAAATGAATGTTTTGAAATGTTAGCTGTTCTCATTTCCAGAAAAAGCTGGATTCTGCATCTGCTATTATGCTTTCCTCCTCCAAAAAGAGAAGGAAATGTAAGACACCATAATAACAGAAAAAGTTGAATAAATAGTAAGTCATGTCATTCAGTAATTGGTTCTGTTTGACTTGTGCAGCTAAATGGCTGGTGTTCCTCTTCATACACACACCTGTACCAACCACTTCCAAGCTGCCACAAAACTTATGTCAATAAAGCTTCCAGTAAGCGAGTGGAGTGAGGAGCTGCTGTGTTGCATTAAGGGCTTTTCCTTCCTCTACCTCTTTTTCCTTCTCTCGCCCAGAGTCTGTCAAACAAAAAAACCCCAAAAACCTCCTCAAGGTGTTGAAGGGCTACAGCTGGTCTGTGCAGGGGTGCAGAACAGTCAGAGCTCTATAAAGTGCAGGGTTATTTCCTCAAATGGCAGAGCTTTTCAGTCTGAAATTGGAATTGACTTGAATACCTTGACAGGAGATCTGCAGTGAGCTTAGTTTAATTTGTTGTAAAGACTTAAGCACCACTACTACCTTTTTTTACTTTTATATTCACATGAATCACCATTAAAATGATATGGCTTTCCTACTTGCATAATCACAGGATCTCCCACCTTGGAAAGGACCCATAAAGATCACTGAGTCCAACTCCTTGCTCCTTGGCTACCTGAAACTAAACAATGAGACTAAAATGTTGTCCAGATAATGTTAGCAAGCATTGGCAAGTTATCAGTAAAATTGATGTTACAGGTCATCAGTCAGACTTGAGCTACTTTTCCCTCTCTTCTTGTGGTGTGAACTGTGTTGTTTATCCATATAGTTAGTATACATTGAGAACTTGCCCATTTATATGCATCTTTTGTAGGATGACAGAAAATCCTTTATGCTGGTCATTACACCAAGATGCAGAACCTGGTAAATGATCTGTGTAAGGTATTAATGCCCCTAAACTTGTCAGTAGTTGCAACTTAAGCAGAGAGCTTAGATGTGGAATGGAGATCTTAAGATCATCAAAAATGATTTCTGCATAGTTACAGCTAACTGACATGCACAGGAAATAACAGCTGAGCTATATGACTGACAGAATGTTGGCCAGTGAAACTCTGAGTGAACTGAGACAACCAGGTTTTACAGCTCCATCTGGATGGGGTTGAAGACCAGTAACATCACAGGTGTCAAGATGCAGGCTTGCAATTTCCACTTTAAATTTGTTTCAATTTTATGTGGTTGTGAACTGAAAATTGCTTGAAATGAAGACACTTACACACTATTGTGGAATTCAATTTCACACATTATAGGTCCTGAAACTTACTGTAATCTTGACTCAGAACTATTGTTCCAAGTCAATGTAATAATCTGCTGCTTGAATCTAATTAGGATCATATGACCTGCCCAGAATGTTCCACATCTATTCATTTGGGAATACTTGAATAAATGTTTTTACTTTTTAAATGAAAAATCAAGCATGCGATGTGACTCTTGTAAAAAAAAAAAACCAAAACAAAAACCCCAAACTCCACAAAAAGCACAACAACAAAAAACCTAACCCAAACCAAAAACCCTCCAAACTTATTTCTAGTGATATTAATGCATTTTGTAGCTATTGCAATCTATTTTTTCCTTCTAGCCCTGCCCTCAGTCAAGGAGGTGCTAATTTTTTTTCCTTGTCTTGTAGCACTATATAAAAATAAAATGCAGATTACATGTGTTATTTGACTTGGCTTAGTTTCGGAGTAAAGCTGCATTGTGAAACAGGCTACAAACTATTTATAAGTATCTTATTAGCAGTGTCTGTAAAGATGGAACTTCAGTGCTGTAACCTGTGATGGGAAAGCTATACATACTCTGCTTAAACACGTGTTGCATATAATACCAACTGTTTTGTTATGGAAGCGTTTGTTTGCAGAAGGAAGTCTTCCATGGCAGAAGGATAGTGATGTTATTTCACAATGGATCTTTACTCTTTGGGTTTTTTCCTCCATGGAGAAGTAAATGATCCTTGATGGTGAATCTGGTTTGTTTTTTAGCTACTGTTGTTGTATCTCAAGTCTGAAAGCTGTTTTCCATTTTCTTCTAATCAAAAATTTTAAAAGTAAATAACTTAATTGAAAAACTTATCTGTTAGATCTGTAACCTTTTTGCTGTCTGCAGTATGAACAGAGATCAAAACTCTGGTACTAGATGTAACATGTAAGAAAGGAAAAAGAAAAAGAATAGCTTAATGTTGATAATGGTTTATTTTTGTTCTACAAAGGAGGGATTTCAAGGCATATTCACATTTCAAAGTGCTACTCTTGACATTCATACTCCAACATGTTTATTTCTGAAACCTCAGTATTGAGTTGATATGAGGAAACAGTGCTGCCGCTAAAGAGCGGGTTAGCTGCCCAAGTGGACCAAGATGGAAATGTCACACAAGCTGGGTGGGTGAAAACTGCAGCTGATAGTTTAGGCAATGGCATTTTCATTACTAATACAGCTGGGGTTTATTACTACCATTAAATTTAGTTGAGTCATTCTTAAAGCTAAGTTTGCGTGTGCCTGCTGTTCTTTTTGACTGAATACAGATGTTACTATCGTCCAAGTATTTTAGCAATTCCTGTTGAGCTGGCTGTTCAAGGTTTGTTCTAAATCCTCTTTTCTGCAGAACGGACAATACAATATTCCAGACTGGCTCTCTCCTAGCAGTATGCTGCTACTTAACCAGATGCTTCAGGTATAGGTGTTGCTTCTATTCAATAGGCCTATAAAGTACTGTTGTACAGGTCAGAACACTGCATCAATGAAATACTTAAAAGCTATGCAATGTTTAAACAAGGACTTTAATTCTTACAATTTTTTTAAGAAAAGAATAATTTTTCTTCTGCTGAAAATTCTTTGAGAAGAAGGATTTGGTATAGAAATTAAAGCAAAGTTTAGGTGATTAAACAAAGTCTTCAAGCAGCCTGCATTTGGGTGTTTTTGATTTTGCTATAGAAACAACAGCTAATGAATAATAAAAATAAATGAAGCTAAATGTACTGTACATGCATTTGGGCCACACTTAGGCCATCTAGCCAATGCTAAACATTCCTGGAACAATTATTGTAACAGATTCTGGAACTGCTCTTTGCAGCTCACGTGTTTGACCATCCTTTTGGCAAAGCTATGAAACAGCGTTGGTTTCCACTTTGGCTTGTAACCACCCTAACATTCTGAGTAGAATGCAAATTGTTCTGTCAGCTCGTCCCAAGGATTTCAGCTGCGGTTTTGTTCCCCACTAGGTGGACCCAAAGAAGCGCATTACGGTTAAGCAGCTGTTACATCACCCCTGGCTCATGGAAGGTTATTCTCGTTCTGTTAAGTGGCAAACTGACTACCCGGTAAGTGCACTTGTTGGATGAACACTAGAGTACTTAATGTCATCTTTACTGGCATACTAATGTTCTTATAGTATGAGGGTGTGAAGACATTTCTCTAAAGATGAACTTTGAGATGGCCATGGTTTGTTTCTGATTCTTCTTGCTGTCAAGATGGTGTTCTTTTCTCTGTTTCTCTTGAGGAAGAATTCCAAATGTCTTTTTGTTGTATTCTGCAGCTGATGGCCAATTAGCAAAATAACTGAATTCTCATCAAAATGTGAAATATTTCCGCACGTGGATGACCTGTTTATTCTCCAGGCTGCTTGGTCAATGCTTTAAAGTGCAAAAGGCAAATGTTCTGGAGAGTGTGGTAGACATGGTTATGGTTTATCTTGTATTTAGTCCTCACTGAAAATTGCTAATGTCAATTTGACCTCACTGAAGGTATTTGTCCTGTCTCTCTATCACTACTCTTGTGTAGTAGATAGAGATAGATAGATAGATACTAAGGTAGTATGCAGAGCGGGGGGGGGGGGGAAATAACCTAGCTGTCCGGCAGTAAGTACTGAGAAGTTCCTGCATGTTTGCAGCCAATGCTTCCCATTGGCCACCTGATGTCACTATTTCACTAGCTAAACAGCAGCGTTGGCGTGCCTGCAGCATCAGTTCTAACTGGCTCTGGAAAAGAAGTGCGTGTCTGGTAACTGAATATTTATGGAGAGATGGAAGTGTAGCTTCCGTTCTAGTAAAAAAAAAAATCACCTTGTCAGGCTTTCTTCTTTGAATTCACAGGCTCTCGCCAAGAAGTGGCCAGACTGGGAAGTTGTTGAAGTTGTATGACTTTCTTGGTCTGTTCCCTACAACGTGGTTCTAACCATGTAAAACACAAGTCTAAAATTTAAAATCATGGTTTGTTATTGACTCTGCACACTGCATTTCACTATTGTGAAACAATATATGATATGAGACAACTTGAGAGCCTCATGCTTCAATATCCATTATGTTCTTGCAGCTGGTACAACTTGATGAAGAGTGTATAGCAGAGCTTTCTGTGTTTTATAAACAAAGCAAGGAGACTATATTGGATTTAATATCAGAGGTAAGAAGTATGCATCGGTACTTTAATTGAACACTAATACAGTAAATAAACTTACTGTATTATCAGACTAGTCTCAAGTATGACACTTCTTAATACTCTTCAGATTTAAGGAGCCCTTGCAGAGCTCCAGAATCTAGCTATACCTTATATCTATAGTTCTGAAGTTTGAATTTGTTGGGGTTTTTTTATTTTTCTCCTTTAATTGTGCTCTTGATGTTTCCGCAACCTTACTGTAACTTCCCACCATGCTAAAAAAACCTTCTGAATCTCTTAAAGTCAAAATAGACTTAAAAAAATTTATAGCTGAACAACAGATGCCATTTGCTGGGTTAACTCTTTGCTTTGAAATGGCTCAATAATTAAGGGGAAAAATAGAGTTAAGAGAAAAATACCAGAGCATCACCCAGACTATAAAAATCATCTTTTTGGAGTTAGTGTTTAGTTTTTACAGAAGTGAATGTGTTTGTCAGTTTTGAATACAAATGACAGAAGTTGAATGGGCTACCACTGCAAGAACTGTACAAATGTTAGCAATGACATTGCAGGCTATAGAAGAGACTTAAAGCTGGAGTACATGTCATGTTTTGACCTGAGTCTGAAAATTCTCCCTTGAAATTGAATTTTTTTTGCTTCTTTCTACGTAATAGCATTGACATAGTTCTTTGCTTTGGAAAAAAACTTTTAGGTTTTCCATGTACCTGTAGTAGAAACAGATTTTTTTTAAATGCTTGCAGTACTTAAGATGGATTTGTAGAGCTAATGCTACTTGTTCTTCAGTTCTAGGAAATAATCTGAGTAATCTGTCTATATGGGGAAAAGTCCTTCCAAATGGGTTTGTGGAGTTTGCATAGTCCTTTACTGGAGGACTTACAATCCCTTATAGCTATTTCAGACTAACCGTACTATGCTGCAAACCTGTCAAGCATTGTACCGCTGTTCCTTACAGAAGCAGAGTTGCTGAAAGTCATGCAAAAAGTTGGTGTCACTTGAGGAGGAATGGGGGGCGGGGAGGGAGCAGACGACTTCCAAAAAAATTGAGACTTTGGTTGAAATATTGGCTAAAGCAAATTCATAGCTTTGCCATTCATTTCTTGATCTCAAACTGTGATTCAACTGAAGTCTGAAATTACACTTAGGGTGATCAAACATCAGGGATGCACATCAGGTAGAAAAACCTGAAATGTAGAAATTTTCCAAAGGTCGAGCTTGCTTTGTACTTACAATGTTTTCACTGAGGAGATTAAAATGCTCTTTTTTTCGTCCCTGTCGTCCCTCCCACAGTGGAAATATGATGAAATGTCCGCAACGTATCTCTTGCTTCAATCCAAGAAGGCTCGTGGCAAGCCTATTAGCTTAAGGGCTCCATATCTAATGGGGCATGCCAGTACAATGCAACCAGTAGGCTTCAAGGTAAGTTTTCAAATTCAACAGGATGACATACTGATTAAAATGCTGCTCTGCATTAAAAAAACTCTGCCTGGGAAAACAGGCTAGTGCCCTAAAAATCAGTAAGAGAGCATGAGTGCAGTCAGCCATAGTCTTGGTCATTAAACAGTTCAGTCTCCTTATTAACATGTTTTAGCAAGTTGGGCTGCTTCTATGAATTGATATTACTAGAATAACTGTCTGGGACAACATGGTGCTTTATAAGCATGATGCAGAATCTCCCCTTGGCTACTCATGTAAACGTACTAAAATTGCCCATTGTCTGGCCTACATGATCATTCCAGATCTTTCTGTGTGATGCCCAACTCCTTGCTGTGCTCTTTCGTGTTTGTCTCTTAAGTATTTTTGTACCTAGCTGGTTGCATTTAATATGGATTAGCAAGGAAAGTCTTCTGAAACATCCTGGCATGCCACCTGGGCAGCCTACTTTGGGATGACATGGACACTACATAAGCCAGTGGTCAAAGCAGAAATACCCACTCCCAGAGAGGGCTCCTAATTTTGAATAAAGCAAACACATTGCTGATGTTTTTCTGATGAATTTGATTCTCAGGTGGTTTTGTGTATCTTAGAGTAATTTCTGTTCCTCTGCTTTGGTAGCAAAGTGCAAATGGAGTATTTCAGAACTTGTCTAAAGTTGCTAAATTCCTTGCAATGTCATATATAATATGCAGCTACATGTGATGTCAATGATACTTGTCTGTTTGACAAACTCAAAAGCATTCAGTAAAACTGCACACCTTCCTGTTATCCATTCCCCCTTGAACTGTAGATATCTGTGTAAAATTGTTAACTAGCTATCTGAATGTGCTGTTCTCTGCATAGAGGCAAGCACTCAAATATTTTCTTATGTTTGACTCAATTGCATGTAAATCATTTCAGTTCACTCGTACAACTGCTTTGAAATACAGGTGAGGAGAATTCTAAGATTGCCAGTGCTGGATATCATATCATGAATCATAAGTGTTGCTGAATGTGCATAATGTGATTTCCATGATTGTGGTGGGTTAGTGTTCTACACTGTGATAAGGTGGAGGATCTCTAGGTTCAGTAGTGCTGATGCTATGAATTACTTCATGTCTAGTGGAGTCCCAGATAAATTTATCTGGCTAATGCTACTATTTAACATTTGCATTATGCCTTTGTATGTGATTGAAAATCATGTCTACACAACACAACAATCCCTTAGTCACCCTACAGCACTCGGGACACAACTTACCTGCATGTAGATACTGTGAGTGAACATCAACTGAATTTGCTGAAATACCCAACTGGCAAAGCTCTCTGGCTAGAGCGGGTCTAATGTGAACACGAGCAAGCAAACAGAACATTCAGCTTAGCCAGTTTCTGAATTTAGTGGCACAAGTTTGTACATAATGCTGCCTTATTTCAAGCAGCTTCATGTAGAAGGATAGGATATTCAAAAAAATTCACCATGGCATGAGTTTCATCTGGAGCACAGCAGCTGACAAATTGTATTCAGGCATTTGTATTGTAATGGAATGTGAGTTCAAATGCAGTATCAGCCTGTTAGCTTCTTGGCTGTAGCTAGCAGCCCTCTGGTAAGGGCTTTTTAGTAAGTCATCATAGCAGATCAGATGGCATACTAGGAAGGTCTGTTTCTATTCCAGTAGTAATGAGAGATCTGATCATTGCAATATCCTTGATCATGGGCCGAGAAACTTAGCTACCAGCAGAACTTAGCTTCCTAAAATGAACTCATGATTTAAAATAACTGTATGCAATTTCACCAAATTGTATGAAATGGGTGCTTGCAGAGGGTTTCTTGACAATAACAAAAGGTGTTCAAAATTTGGGATACTGTGATATACATCTGATTGCTAACCTTCACGGCTCAGACTGCATACAATCTGGGCTGAAGTTATGAACCCTGTGATTTAATAAATTACAACATTTTTCACAGGTAGCAATTAGATGGAGGGTGCTGAATGTTAGTTCAAGTACTCTTGAAGATTGCATAATCATACGTTTTGGATGTAACTTGTTTACCTTTATCCAGCCTCCCTTTCAGACTTTACTGCATTCTTTTCTTGGGTTCTTTCCAGCTTATTTGGCTTTCAGTAAAAAGAGGTTATGGTCTAAGTTTCAAAATCAAAGGCAGATATCTCTTGTGAATTGCTTCTTTTCTTGACACAGGTCATGACAGATGACTTGATAATGGTGCTTCAAGAATAAGTTCACATCTGCTTTTGATACAAATGATTAGTCATATGATAAAACTTAGGTCACCAGCATGGTATCTTCCATTAGCTGTTAGCCATAATTAGAAACTTAGAAAGAAATAAGATTTAGATCTCAGTGACACTTTTCTGACAAAGTCTTACTTTTAATTGTGCAGTGAAATCTCAACTGAATTTTTCTTTTCAGTCTGAAAAAAACATTAGATATGAAGATAGGCCAGACTGCAGTGAAATGCCACATGTATTTGGAGTTTTCTGATTCAGCTTCACTGTTTGAAGAATCTGCATTAGAAGAAATTGTTCTAAATACTTGCAGAACACAGCAGGTGCTTGAAGAACAAATACTAAATCCTTAAAAAAACCCACTGTTCTTAATCCAAAAAATCTTATTCTAATTGTACATAAAACTTATTACATATTTAAATGTTTGGTGGACCCTGGCCAAGGGGAGTTACAAACTGGGTGAAGAAATGCTTTAAATATATAGCTGAACATAAATTATGGCTTTCTCTAACTGTAAGTCATGATTCATTTGATGAGAACTTGAGCTTTGACATTTGATTTGCATAAAACCAGCATCTAGGGAATAAGTAAATGAGGCAATGAGAGTTTTAAAACTGATGGAAAAAAGTTAAGGTACAGCAAACAAGATCTTGGATCTAGGCTAGAGCTTGGCAAGTTTTTAAAGAGGTTCAGCCTGTCTGTATTGAACAAGAAAATCCAATGAAGCAATTAAAATTATACAGATAAACTAAATGAAAAATCTTAGCTGTGTTTAGATGAGCTGGGGAGGAATAGTCTTAAATGTGCAAGCTGAAGAATTTAGAAGGAAATATAAATAAATGGCAAATGACATGAGATGTTTATTAGCAAATTATGGCGATATATAGCAGATTAGAGATATCAAAATATAGTATTGAAGAGTTTTTAACTATTTTGCTCAAAAGGCAAGCATTGTATTGTATTTTTAACCTGCTTCAGTTCTAGAATTTCCTTGTCTGTAACATTCCTGAATGTGATCAGAATACAGCAAAGGATGTCTTTTTTTTTGTTACATCTCTTGTAGCATTCAAGGCATGATGCTCAACTGGATGATACAAAATTCACAACGTCAACTTCAGTGACAAGAAAAGGGGCACCAGAGAAGCATAAAAACAAAGAGAATGTTAGTCCAGAGTCAGCTTCAAGAAATGAAATGCCCTTTGCACTTCCTGCAAAGAGTCAAATTGAGATACAAGTACAAACCACACCTGCCTTCAAAGGTATGTTGATTGTAACTAATGAAAACTTAGAACACATATGTTGCTTAGGAATTATTGTAAATTCAAATATGAACATGATATTTGTGTATCTGAGACATCTGTTTCGGGAAGACTTAACTTTTTTTGCTGTACTGGCAAGCCTGGTCATTCTAGTACAATCTAGTAAGGTGCTGCAAGAGGTAATTTTAAATTATGAGTTAAAAGGACATGTTAACTGTACATTAATTACTGAAGTCATTGCTACTTACAGTATTGCGTGTACATGCCTTTTGGCACATATGACATGGAGTCCAGTGCTGTGTTCCTAAAACTTGTATCTGGTTCCACTCTTCCATGAAGGTTGAACACAATTTACTCACCGTTTTTTCTTTGTTATTACCTCAAGTGAAAATAAAGATATGCTTTTAGTCAAGTGTGCTATTATTGCTGCCTCTAAGAGAAATCTAACTTTTGAATTTCTCATGGTAGCATATGGGCACTTTCACAGTAACAATCTAGTGTGGCAGTAAAAATCACAGAATGGTTTGGGTTGGAAGGGACCTTAAAGACCATCTAGTTCCCACCCGGCTGCCATGAGTAGGGATAATTCCCACTAGACCAGATTGCTCACAGCCCTGTCCAATCTGGCCTTGAAGGCTTCCAGGTATGAGGCATCCACAGCTTCTCTGGGCAACCTCTTCCCATGCCTTGCCACTCTTACAGTGAGGAATTTCTTCCTAATAAGTTATCTAAATCTACCCTCTCTCAGTTTATAGCCATTCCCCCTTGTCCTATCAGTGCATGGCCTGGTAAGAAGTACCTCTCCAGTTTTACTGCTGACTGCTTTAGGTACTAGAAGGCTCCTATAAGGTGTCCCTGGAGCTTTCTCCAGGCTGAACAACCCCAGCTCCCTCAGCCTGTCGTTCCAGGTACTGAGGGACATTGTTTGGTAGCAGTTCAGTCTTTGCAGGCTGATTCAAGCTAAAGGCATCTTGGGCATACTGTTGTTCAATGACATCCTTTGTAAAGGATTTAATGAAGTGCACTATAAAGACTAGTTGTTTATATGAGTCTGGTTTTTGTCTTAAGATTGTATATGGTACTTTGCAGACTTGTGAAGTTAGACTTTGTGGTAAGTTTAAAAAGCAAAAGTAGGTCCTTTTTATGAAATAGGAAATGCAGGAACACTGTTTCAGCTCATGTTAGTGAGATATTTCCGAGGATTGAACAACTAAAAGCTAACTTTTTGTTTCATTGAAAGACTTTTGATTCAGGAAGGGTAGTATTAATGCTTTCACAGAGAAAAAAAAAATGTGGAAGTATCCACTGGAAATTTTGAAGTCATCATTGTCTAGGGCCAGGTGCAGTTCTGTAGGGAGCTGAAGTTTCAAGTGTTAAAGTTGGGTTTAATTGTAACAACTCATTTTCTGGCTGTCTCACTTGGTGTTTGCTTGTGCACATTCAAACTATGCTCCACAGACCTCTGTCAATGTGTGGGTAATAGAACTTTTTAGGCTATTATATAGTGTGTATTATTAAACATAGCTATATAAATTTACACCCTTCATACAAGGGAAATGGCTTGGTGAGTAACACAACTATTCAACACAGTAAATTGCTCAGTATTTATTCTGGGACCAGTGGCAAAGCAAGAATGCAAATCTAATCCTTTTCCTTTCCAAATTTCTAATATTGAACTGGATTGGTTGCTCTAAGGCTTGATTTGTAGAGCCCTGGGGAAATCAGTCACAGTTTTAATTTGCAGAGTAGGGGTAGTATTGTTGTTATATTAAAAACTTATTTTTTCATTCTGAAGATACAGACCTAAGATAGAAAAGAGGGCTGGTTTTAGAAATAAATTGCTAATAATGAGAAATCCTTGCTGAAGAAAAGAAAATCAGTTATGCAAAAACATACCTGCTTTGGCTTTCTTTCAGAGAATCCACTCCCTGTAGTCACCGCAACTAAGAAACCCACAAACACAGACGAATTGTCAGCAGCTGAGGCTCTTACAGAAAGAAGGTAAACGTCCAGTTATTCGTGTGCATTTCTGACTTGGAGCAGGACAACCTTAATCCATGTACTGCCTGGGAAGCCTTGTTACAACAGCAAGATGTTGTTTTCATTCTTTTGGTAGAAAACTTGCTAAAACCTCTTTCTACATTCACTAGAAAACAGTGAAGGCAGAGAAGTTTTAAAACTATGTGACTTGACTTTTCAGAATATATTCCTATTTTTCATAATGTAAGTTCCTTCTTATTCTAGTTCCCCATAGAGCTGCAGTTTCTATTTACATTTCTGGGTTTAAATCTCAACTGAATTCCCAACAGAAACTCTCATAAAGCGCTGCACTTGCTTTGGTTTTCTCCATTCTGTCAGGTCTGTTAATATTTTAGTGATGTACCTGAAATGACTAATTTCTCACTGAGGAAAAATAACAGGTTAATTTGTTCATGTAACAGGTGTTCAGGGGAGTTGGATCCCGACTTAACTCAGATGGTTACCAGACAAAAGAAGAGGAAAGCCAAACTACTTGAAAATCTTGAAAGAGGCCTAGATAGAATGACCAATATGCTTACACCAAACAAAAAGAAACTATTCACTAGAGATTGCCCGAGGAAAGTGAAGGTATGGTTTCTGGAAAAAGTCTAACATGGAAAGAAGTATAATTATTGAAAACATCAAACACCCTTAGAAATGCTCTGTGAAAACTTCTGTGATCTGACTTGCCTGCATTCTATAGTGAGGGGCAGTTGCTCTTACTGCATCTCTGTTAACATGATGATGTCCCAGTTATCACCAAGAGATGTCATGTTAATCTGGGCTCAGACAAGTCACCAGCAGATCAAGGGAGGAGTTTGGTTATTGCTTTTCATATCCCATCTAAACCAAATGTGAGGGAAGCAGGTTGGTTTAAGGAACCCTAGATGAAAATTTTTGATCTTGTTATTTGTATTGAGATACTGCTAGCTCTCACACTAAAAAAAAAATAATATACGTATATTACTTTGATAACGTTCCTGGCTTAGGTTTCTGTGGTCCAGGAGTGATATGTCTGTTCCATGATAGTCTTTAGTTGTCAAGAGAACCTGAGATTAAACTTAAAGCCTAAATAACTACACCTTATGAAAAAATTTCTGAACACTGTCAGCATTGTTTTGATGTCACTGCATCTGAGCCAGTTGGCTACTTATTTTTGTCTAAGTAGCAGTTCCTCAATGCATGGCACAGCACTTAAAAATTAATAATTTTTAACTGCCAGAGTAGAGTGACGAGGTTGGGATTAGCTTTGTGGAATATGCATCAAATGGCATTGGCATAATATAATACCAGTGTCGTGAACAGAATTGTACGGATGGCTCAGAAGCAACTAAATAATACTTTAACAGTTACACAAGAAGGAATTTATACTTGAATCTGTAGGTAACACGTTGGAAAGACATGATCAACATGAACGAGACAAGGCTGTTATAAGGCATAAATGGTTCCATAGAAATGAGTGATGTATACCTTCAGCTGACTGGCTGCTGGAGCTGTGGCTGTTAGGACACCTACTGTACAGTAAGAGCTGTCTGTCAGTAAAAGGACCACTCTGTGTTTTGCAGCCAGTGTAAATGGAATTCAGCTACTGTATTCCAGTTGGAAGCTTTTCTCAGGGGCTTTTGTCAGAGGAAAGGTTTTCAGTCTTACAAGTTCAGGACGTATGTTGGGCTCCAAACCTGACCAACTCATCAGACAGGAGTCCAGACTGCAAATAATTCAGGAACCTAAGCAATTGGAAACAAAAGCTAGATCTTCTGTCTCAAAAAGCTTTTATCCTTCTGCATCAGTCTCCCTTGTCCATAGTGTATGCAAAATTACTGATGCATGTCTAGGTACACTGGAGCACGATAGGGGAAGACAGAACTTTATCTCAGTGTTACAGCAGTTGTTGCAAGGAGCTGCATATGCTTTAGGCTGAAAAAGAACTGTAAGAACCAATCTTTTACTCTGACTTTGGATCCTCAACCTACATTCATTTCTTAAGCTATTTTATGGTCTTGTCTTCTCTCACCTGCTTCTGTGACTTCAGAAGCCACATAGAGCCTTTGTGGCATATTATACAGTTGGCATACACTTTCTCCCGTTACACAGGGATGTCTGAAAGCTGTTCAAGAAGACGCTTACTAGATGGAACAGACTCACCCAATATTAGGTGTCATACAAAACCTCTATAACAGTAAACTTAGAAATAGTTACCTTTTTTCTTTAAGCAGAGTGATGCTTTAGCATCTAGCACAAGACACATGGTGTCACGTGTGTTCTGTGGCATCAAAGTGCTGACTCACAGCTGGGCAACACACTGTAGGCAATCTTCTAGAGGTGGAGCATGCTGTAGGGTGCTCCAAGCACAGCTGTGAGGCTGCCTTCTGCAGTCCTTTCCAGGAATCGCCTCTGGCTACGTGCAAGATTTCTCTTGCCTCTGTGCTGTCCTGGCCCATCACTGCTACTTTGGATTTTATGATTGGGCATGCTTTAATATTAATTGTCCAGCAGTTGTTGTTTAGTGTTCCTGTTGTTATGACAATGTGTTGATTATGATAATATTGGGAAACTGAAGCATTTTAGCTGTTCTTGATGAAAATTTTTCATGATGTCTTCAGTTTTAGAAGAACAATTTTTTTTAATGAGCTGACTACTTTTAGGCATGCAGTAATGTTACCACCACTCAGCTACTGAATCCAGACCAACTGTTGAGTGAAATAATCACTGCGCTTACAAAGAATCATGTGGAATATGTTCAAAAGGGGTAAGTGTAAAATGACTTCAGCTTGTATTTGTCTAGTCAGTATTCCAATCCTTGATAAAGCAGAGTATGTAAACTTACTTTCTGAGCCCTGCTCTGTAAATTGCAGCAACTTTCTGTAAAGTGTACGGGCCACTAAATGAATGTGTGCAATAAAACTTGTACACACAATGCAGAACAGTGTTAAATGAGCTCTAACAGAGCTCGTTGATAGAGATGAATTGATAATAGTTAGGTAGCCCTTAGGCTGAGCTGAATTTTGTCTCTCTTGTGAAACTGTAAATACAAAAGGTTGGTTAGGGTGCAGTCACATGACCGAACTGGACAACTTTGTGACATGTTGGATACCTTTTAATCCTTCTTTTTGGCAGATAAGACATAAGCATTTAGCAAAAAGATTCATATATTTTCAAAACTGCACGGAATCCACACGCATTATGTGGATTACTTTAATTTGTAGAATTTACTAACTAGACTAAGTTACTGAGAATAGGATTGGTTCCTAGTTCTGATCAAAGCTTTATGTCAGTTTTCTAATTTCCCAGTGCATGAAAGAAATGTGCTCAAGAATATGCATTTTATCTAAAGTTCTTGACCAATTAAATGGGAGTCATTGTAGATTGTCAGGGTATACTTCAACCTGTGCTACATTTCCAAGCTCAAAGTCTGGAAGGATACTGAATTGTATAGAAGAACCTTCTCCAATTTTAATGATTTAAACTTTGCATTCAGTTTTTCCACTTTTCACACCAGCTGAGCTGTAATGAAAGTGAGAACATCTCCGTCCTTCCAGCTCTGAGAATGGGGATCTGTGGCTGGGGGTGGTGCCTGTGGTTGGGTAGGCTGTTGGTGCTACACATGGGTACTTGAGCATAAGAGTGTTCTAGGGCTAAAATATTCACAGCTTTTAGTCCACTAAATTCTGGGTGGCTTCCCAATATTCTGAATAGCAATGGGGCAATTTCTGTCAAGTGCCTTTAACTCAAAACTGAATTACAAAACATTAAATTACTTCTATTTTATATATATAAATCAATTACTGAACATTAAACAGTTCAATAATTATGTTCTTTGTTTTGTACAGTTATTGCCTGAAATGTGAAACACTGTCTGTCAAGTTTGAGTTAGAAGTATGCATACTGAGTAAACTCGGAGTAACAGGTCTCCGGCAACAACGGCTTAAAGGTGATGCCTGTGTCTACAAGAGAGTATTGGAAGGCATCTTATCTAGCTGCCAGCTGTGATGGGCTGATGTATGTACTGAGAAAGTAGCAGGTTTGCACCAAAGTTTTAGTCAAATATTTTAGAAAGGTCTGTTCAGAAAAGTAAAAGATTTTCCAAATACAGCTATGAATGCTGCAAAACTAATCTTCCTTGTTTTTAACTTTTATTTACAGAACGTTTATTACAAGTTTTACAATAATGGAGATGTTATGTAAGTTTTTCCCTGTCTCCTGCATATTTTACATGTACATGGATTAAAGTATTGGTGTTTGTGCTGAAGTTTATTTTGTACAGTTATCAAGTACATGTGGTACAGAAAGTCATTTGCATAATTCTCTTCTTGTCTCTGCTTAAGTAGGATTTATTGAGATCATTAACTAAGTCACAGCTGTGTTTCCAAGAGTTACACTACATACTCAATGTTGTACAAAATGGGACTGTCTTTAATAACTCTGAAGTCAAGATTGCTAGGATTTAAACTATGATCCCATATAAAACATAACTGCATCTCATTACTAAGCCTTGGTGACACTTAAAAAGTGTATGTACTTTCTGATGCTCTTGTGTTAAGTGCTCATGAGATCATTGTGTCAAGAACAGTAGCACCTTTGAACTGTTGTGAAGGGAGAAGGCATTTGTAACCCTGTCTACATGCAGTTCAGAGCAGCACCTTTAACAGTGCAGAACTTGGGCATGAGAAATATATGGAACTAATAAGTATACACATGAGTTGGGGCCAGCAACCCAGCACCATGCAGCTGCTTGCTCACTACCTCCCCCTTCCCCGTCCCCCCCCCCCCCAGAGGAGTGGAAGGAGCATTGGAAAGGAATGTAAAACTCAAGGGTTGAGGTAAGAACAATTTAATAGGTAAAGCAAAAGCCACGAAAGCAAGGAATTGCTCCCCCACTCCCCACGGGCAGGCAGGCTCAGCCATCCCAGGGCAGCCGGGCTCCATCACGTAACGGGTACTTGGGAAGACAAACGCCATAATGCCAAATGTCCCCCCTTCCTCCTCCTTCCCCCAGGGTATATACTCAGCATGACGTCCCACGGTATGGAATCCCTCTCTGGCTGGCTTGGCTCACCTGTCCTGGCTGTGTCCCCTCCCCATGTCCCGTGCCCCCCCAGCCCTCTGGCTGGCAGGGCCCAAGGAACCGAGAAGTCCTTGATTTAGTAGAAACATCACCCAGCAACAACTAAAACTGTCACTGTCCTGTCAACGCTGTTCTCACATCAGAGCCAAAACACAGCACTGTTCCAACTACTGAGAAGAAAATTAACTCCATCCCAGCTGAAACCAGGACAGGTATCAGCTTAGACCAAGGTATGTGTCTCCCAAGCACTTGTGTTGTCTGCCCTGTAGCACACAACCACACCAGGATAAAGCCAAGGAGAAGCAGTGGGAAGACATACATTGAAGCCTCTCTCTATGCAGATACCTGGTAATATTGAAACAAGTTGGCAGTGTGCTACAGTGTGGCATGTGCTGTAAGTAAACCTCATGTTATTGCCCCTTAACTAAAGCCTGAGGCTCACTTATCAAAGGGTTGGGTAGTTGGATATAGTTGAGTGTTGTTAGAAGCTTCCAGTAACAGACATAAGATATGGCTACTAATTAAAACTGTCTGCTTACTATCCATGACCCTGAATGCAGTAACTAGAGGGATTTTTTGTTGAAGCGGTTACTGACCGAAGTAGAAGTGTCTATTCTTTTGTGGTTTTTTTTTTCTAATGCCAAGTTGTCTCTTCTTTTTAGACATGTAAAGCAATAGGGACGTTTTTAGTGAATTTCAAGACAAAGCAGGAATGTTTGCAAAGGTAGGTGGAAGGGGAAAGCTCCTGCTCCGTGAAACAGTTCTGGTCAAAAACCTTCCAGATGTGGACGGGGATAATAAGAAAAGAGGGACGATGTGAGCAAGAACACACAATAACAAAAATGTGACTGACAGATGGTATGAGAGGTGCTAACGACAACCAGACCCCTGGTCAGTCACTTAATTGATAAGGGTGAGTGGAACATGGTAATTCTTGTTTTGGAAGGGTTATCTGATTGAGGACCTTGTCAAATTGGATACTAAAGGTAAAGGGGGAAGTCAGAAATGAAAAACAAAGCCTGACAGACAGAAAGACAACAAACAAGCCTGGCGAGTCACAGCAGCAGACAGGCTTTCAAGAAGATGTAGCACACCCAGGCTTTTGCAGCTGGTGAGGCTGGCAGCCCGGGGGCCCATGGTGTGTGTGGGTTCAGTGGGATGGTGCCCACTGGTGGGGTGGTGTGTGTGTGTGTGTGTCCCAGCCCAGTGCTGGCTGCTGGCAGGGTGAGTGCCTGTGTCCTCCCCCCACTGGGAGCGGGTGCGGGGTATATGCACCTGCAGATGTGAAGCTGGACCAGTGTGTGAAAAGGAGGTCCCAGGTCTGGGCAGGGGTGTCAGGTGGGTGGAGGGTCCGTGCTGGTTTTGGGGTAACCCACAAGCGTGGGTTGCCTGTGAGAAGAGGGTACAAGTGCTGTGTGGTTGTAGCGAGCACAGAGCTCGACCAGCCTGTAAGCAAGGGACCCATGAGGGGTCAGAGGCCCAGGGGCTGGGCAGGCGTGCTGCAGGGCACAGAGCTGTGTCCCTGCTGGAGGCAGCAGCCACACTCTTGACATCCCTTAACAGCTAATACAGAAATGTAAATGGTGATGCACACATAGCACAGGATCTTAAAACAGTATGTGACCCCCACTTGAATTAAGGGTTTGCATTGATAACCCTATTGTTCTAACAAATTAGGGCTTAAAGCTTCATAACGGCACCTAAATACTTCCTGTACCAGACTCCTCTAGCTACAATATTAGATTCCTGTTCGCTTTTTGGATGTTGAAGTTTAAGTTTGCTAAATATCAGCTGGAAAACATCTAAAAATGCGGACAGTGCAGCCAAGGGCTGTAGCTGATATGTATCTGGAGGGCTGCAGTATCGTGCAAGCTGTTTTTTGCTTGCTTGCTTGTTGTTTGAATGCAAACTTTTCCCCCAGAATTTGGCTTCTGCCTGGAACTTGATCTGAATTGAAATAAGGGTAGAAGGTGGAAGGGCCGACTGAAGGAGGCATATTGATAACAATCTAGCTGATGTATGGCGTGATGAATGTTTTATATCCCCAGTCACAACTGCAAAGCCCAAGGGCTGAAGAATTGAAACATTCACTTTCTTTTGCATTCCCTGAGTTTTAATTTCAGGAATGTCTACAGAATTATCCTGAGTTACCTGAACTGGCCACAGTTCAGAAGCACATTCTGTGTGAGTAACTATTTCCTCGCTGTGGTGGCAAGACTGAATTCATGAAAGGACAAACAGTAATCAAGAAGTTTTGTTCCTTCCTTCTTTTTAAGCTAAAAACAACTGGGAGATAATTCGAGTTCTCTTACAAGCTCTGATGTGTGAAATAAGGTTCTTCTTCATAGGCTACCATCCTGACTTATTTTTGTAATATTCTTGCTGTGAATGAATGACATCTGGTGATAAGAATCGGAGAATGGGCAAGAAGCAAGATTCATTTGTGCTTTTTTTGAAACCAAACTGCTGCTATGCTTAAAAATTGACATATATGACATAAAAATTATGTCAGTAATTTTTTTAATTATTTTTTTTAACTGAGATTGCTGGAAGTCTGTTTCAGCTGATCTTAGGTGGAATGCAAAGGGAGGCAAGAACAAGGGTTAACAAATAAAGGAGCTGTTGAATAACGAGGAGCTGGTGGAAGCCTCTGCACAGAGAAACACAGGACCAGAAGGTTTGTCTTGCTTCTCTGTGTTCAGACTACTCTTCTTACAGGCAGTCAGGCTGTATAAAGTTATGTGTATCAGTCAGTCTTGAAATCAACCGGTATGCTACACCAGTTGCACAGTGGTACAACTTCATTCCGTTTGCTAGGAGCCTCTTTGAGAGTCTAAATTTATATTCGTTATTGTCCTGCTTTTGGCTGGGATGGAGTTAGTTTTCTTCCTGGTAGCTGGTGCAGTGCTGTGTTTTGGATTTAGGATGACAATAATGTTGATAACATACTGATGTTTAGCTGTTGCTAGGTAATGTTTATTCAAAGCCAAGGACTTTTCAGTTTCTGGGGCCCTGCCAATGAGCAGTTGCTGGGGGGGGGGGGGCGCACAAGAAATCTGGAGGGGACATTATACAGAGAACTGGATGGATTCCTTTAGGTTTTGGGCACAGGAGTGGGAGGGAGATCCTTCTTTTGGGGAGCAAAGGCAGGCAGCACCTCTCTCTGGGCCTACTCAGAGGAGCAGCTCAAGGGATGGGACTTGTTCTGTCCCTGAGTGCCACCTGGAGCACTGGGGTCAGATGAGACAAGCTCCAGATTTGTTGTGTTTCTCTCAAACCCAAGTATGGTGCCAGTGACCAAAGCAGACAAAAGATATTGTCCTATTCTTAATCCAAGTTGGCTTTCACTTCCAGCACAGCGGCATGGCGCTCCCAGATCTCAAGTACCTTCTGAACTGCAAAAGCCACCCAGGTCCACACGAAAGCTCCTTTGGACTTGGTGCATGGGCACATTTTGGTCAGATCTTTGTGTTTAAGTAGACTTCCATAAAGCAACTAAAAAACCCTATTTCTGAAAATGTTTTTGCAGTGGTTAAAACTTAGACTAAGCCAGTTTCCCCAGAGTCAGGGAGACTGGATAGATAGCAGGTTGGGGAGTCACCGTCCCTGGAAGTATTTAAAAGATGTGTAGATGTGGTGCTTAGTGATGGGGTTTAGTGATGGGCTTGGCGGTGCTGGGTTAATAGTTGGACTTGATGACCTTAAAGGTCTTTTCCAACCTAAATGATTCTATGTTTCTAGTATAAGAAGGATTTTACTGTTAGATAACACTGTCATAGTTTGTGAACACTGTACACAGCATAATTCACACAGGGTTTTGTCAAGTTAAAAAAATATCAGGCAGACATTTACTTATTTTTGTCGGTCAGCTCTGGCAAAACCATGTAGACTCAGACATGCTGTGAACATTCTTTGGTTTAATATGAGGGCTGCACTTCTTTAGAGAAAATAGAATAATCCACTGTCATTTTTGGTTTTATCATATTAGGTTTTTGGCAGAGAATTTATACAGTTTCCAATATATACTTATTTATGTGCTACTAACTAGCTTTTCTGCATTCCCTAGAGAAAGCTCCATTAAAACTCTTAATGTGACACCACATATTTTTAGTAGACTAGAAAATAGTTACAGTTTTAATTTAAATTGAAATGACTGTGTAATGGCTGGACAAATCATTCTCTGTTCCCTAGAGGTCTTAATTGTAACTCTCTATTGTTTCTATGCATAAATTTTCTTTTCAAGTGCTCATTCTGAAACACTTACTAATTTTTTTAATGTTCTGTACTCATTTAATAGTTTTTTATGGTTAACAACTTCATGATTAAACTTTAATGTTAAATATAAATGGTGGAAACAATAAGCCTATTCAAGTGTTGGGAAAATAAAGTGTGTTTGTATTTTGAGATGATGTTAATTCAAGGAACATCCTTCTGCAGAAGGAAAGGGAAGGAGAAAACTGCCTTACTGAGCATAATGGGCAGATTTTGTTGTGTTTCCATAGCAGAGGAGCAATAATCGTGCTTGAGCAAGCAGCTCTTCTTTAGCCCTTCCTGCTGACTGCCTTGGGTCATCATGACATAAAATAAATCTTTACACAACAACCACTCAAAAAGCAATCAAGTAGTTTGCCTTTTGCATCACCCATGTTCTTATTCAACTTGGGCTTCCCCAAGAGACAGAGAGGAAGGACCAAGGGCCAACTCCTGCCTCCAGGGAGGTGGCACTCATCCCAGCCTGACACCTCCAAGGGAAGGTGTCTGCCCCTGCTTCACACAGGGTTACCTTGGTTTTCAATGTCTGAGACACACACCTGCAAAGCCTTGTCCTCAGCATTAGCTCTTGCGGTTGAGGTATCTTCATTCATCACAGCCCTGGAAAGTATACAGTCTGCCTCTCTCTATCCCCAGCACTATTTCCTACACATCCTACCCTATCTGCACGCATCCTACCCTGCAACCTTAAGACCCTTCTTACTTATATGACCTTCTCCCTCCTCCCCACCTATGCCACCAGTTCTCTTTCCTCCAGAAGTCTTTGACCTTCCCGGTCCATGGCAGCTCTGAGCACCTTTGCCTTCTACCCAAAGCCTCCCCATGGAGGGTATGCTCTTGGCATCCCTTCCCCAGGTACTCTTTACATCCTATATGCCCTCTGGGTCTTCTGCTGCTTCTCCCTTGTCCATATCCTTGGTCCAGGCTTGAGTCTTCTGAAGTTCTTGCCACCTTTCCTGAAGACAATACAAACAAAGTGAGAGAATGACCTCCATTTCTTGGGCAAAAATCTCAGGTTTATCTTCTGGTAGGAAGACAAATTTCTGTCAGAGACAGACTGTTGTCTTTAATAGCAAGATGAGGTTGAACATTCAGATCATCAGAAGACATCACAATCCCACAGAAGAATTATGTCATAAGAAGCTGTAAACAGAAAACCAAATACCCCAAGATTTGCTAGAGGAGACAATTTCCATGTCACACAGCTGACGCCAGCCAGTATTAAAGCTTTATTTTGTGGTATGTGCCACCATACTCATAAACCATGTGTGAACAGTACTGTCTATCCCAGGACAGGATGCAGCTTGCTCATATGAGTGGGAGGGGAACGCTAGTGGAACTGACAAGCTAAGGTACAGCAGCAGGTTTGGGATCTCCAATACTGGGACCTCTCTTGGCCTACATCAGGCCTTTGCCTGGAGTGCAGGACCCAGGTGTCCCTGTGAAGGTCTGGCCAGAGGGAGGAAGTCCCATGTTGGGTCTCAGAGAAGTTGCCTGTCAGTGCAGGGCAGGGAGTTCCCAGGGCTCAGAAAACACCAGTAAAGTTCTGAGGAGTTTCATGAGCTTGAGGAGGAGTACAGCAGCAAGCACAGAAACTGTCACAATTGGGTAAATATGCCCCTGCAACAGAAGAAAAAGCAATATACTTTTTCTCAGGGTGAAAGATGATAAGGATTTGCCTTGCAAAATGGTGCTAACCATTGTGACAATCAAGTTTTCATTTCGAATTTGAAATTCCCCATCAAAACTGACTTTCCTGAAAACCTGTAGCTATCTGGGAAAGGAGGAAGTAGGGGAAAATATATCCAGCCATGCTCCAGCAGTCATTTGCAGGGTTTCAGCTTCACAGGCCAGCTGTGAAAATGTAAAACTGAGTTGCGGAATGTGCTGGCCTTGAGTGCTAGCAAGGGGAAATTTAGCTAAGATAAAGCAAAGCTCCTAAATGGGGAACAGTAAAGTCACTTGCTGCTGCTGGTAGCAGCATCTTCATTTTGAAACATGGGGATCTGCAGTCACATCTTCCAAAGTCTCTCAGTATCACTGTGCAGTGATACTTTACATCTTCCTAATACAAATGTTCAGGGTGATACAGGTTCTCTTTTAATTAAAAGCTCAGCAGTTAGAAACTCATTCATTTTTAATTAATTGTGTAGTAATAGATTTTCAGTTTTGTTTAACTTGTGGGATAAAACAGAAGTTTAGCGTTAGGATCTGGGCTGCTTAGATAAAATCCTCTTCAGTACAGACCTACGTAATGAAACCTTAAAGCAAAAAGCAAAAGAGCGCCACTACACAGACATAATCAGTTTTAGAGACAAAAGCCTCTTCGTGGGAACTTGTGCTGGAGAGGGTGTTTTGTGGGTTTCCTCCTTGCTTGGGGGATGACAGGTGTTTCAGGGAGGGCAACTGGGGAAGCGGATGCCCTGCAGCTGGGAGCAGGTTGCTGTTTTTCTGCTCACCGGTGCCATGCACGATGCCATGCTCTCCCTCATTGCTTGGATGGAAAGTGCTTGTGCTGCTGCTGGAGCCCCCAGGCTGGTGAGGGTCCCTGGGGCTGGGGAGAAAAGGTGCTGCTGCTGGGCAGAGCACTGAAGAAGGGGCTGGCAGCCCCTCCGGCAGCAGCTGCACTTCGGGCTAATGCTGCATGCGTGGTCTGGTGTGGGCTCAGCACCTGCCTGTTCATACCATGAGGGGTCTCTGGGCTGTGAATTGGGAGGCGGGGGAAAGGAGCTGCAAACGCGCTCAGGGTGCAGAGTGATTGCAGTATCCCCAGCCCCGGAATCCTTGTACCCGAATGCTGTCAGCCCACGGCCACCCAGCCATGCCAGTGCATGGGCTGCAATGGGCAGAGCTGCCAAGAGCTAGCATGAGGATGGGGCTCAGATGCATGGTTATTAACATGGAGCTTGCTCCTGTCCCTGCTGAGCCTGGGGATGCAGCAGCCAGGGATGTTGCCTACATGCTGGTCACTCCGGCTCTGGTGGGGTGGGGGGTGTGAGAAAGCAACATGGCAAGCAGAGGTGAGCAAGTCTGCAGGTCACTAGGCTCCTCCAGTTCCTGCACTCACTCCTTGGCAGGGGTTTTCCCTGTGTCCTACTGCAGACTGAGCACGTCCTCCCTGGGGCAGGAGCAGCTCCACACAGCTGATGAGTGCTTTGTCTGCTGGTCTCCCTTCCCCATGAAAAGCTAGCCGGGAGCCACCACAGATCATTCTGGGTGGAAGCAGAACATCGTTCTTCTTGACTTTGTTTTCAGGGTCAGGGGAGACGTTTTGTTCAACCTGAAGCAAAATGCATATCTTGACTTCCAGGCAGATCTCCCTCAGAAAGGAGCTGACACAGTAGCAGGGGAGAGAAATAATTTAAATGTACCTACAGTGGATGATTTGAAAAGAACCCAAACACCAAAAAACAAGTCAAACCACCCTAACATTTTGAAGAAATCCTTTCTGCAACAGAGCACCTTGCAGACCTGCGCTGGCTCCAGCGATGGCTGTGACCTCCACGGCAGGTCTCCACCTTGGAGGGGCTGCTGTGACACTCAGACGCCAATGTGTCATGGGCTGCCAGGGGCAGTGCCTCCGTCGTTTGGGTTGCTTTCAAGTCTCGTGTCCCTCTGTGTGTGTTTTTTTCCCAGTGTGCTGCAACTTTGCAATTTTGACCATATTTTAAGCTGTATAGTCAACTTCTCTTCCTTTTTTTTTCTTTTTTTTTTTTTTCCTATAATTTTTCTGCAACCAGTTTATAAACTCTAGGATTGGTGGGGTACCCCTATCCCCTTCTCATGTTCCTGAGTTGGATGCCTTGATAAAAATGAGGTGACCGAGGCTGATGAGCTGTAAATCATTACTTAGTGGAGAATATTCAAGTAAAATCTTAAAGCCATCTTGCTATACTCTTCCTTGGACATCCCGTGCTGGTCACAGCCAGATGGGCTGAACAGACCTGTGTGGTTGCTCTTATTTTTTTCCTTTGCTTAGAGAAGTTATTCTAACTGCTTATCATGTATATGGTTTCACTTAGCAATGGCCTTAGAGAAAAAGCTAATTTCTTCTCAAAAAGACAAACTCAAAAGATTTTACTGCCCAGCCCAACAACCACCCCCAACCCCCACCCCTCAAATGTAACAAGAATGGCTAGTAAGTTTCTGGTATATCAAATGGAATTTATTAAACTTGATATCAAGGATTGTGTAAGGTAAATTAATTAAATTGATTAAGTAGGGCTCAGGTGGTCATGGGCAGGTCACGATGATCTCTGGGTTGCTGCTGGCACACCAAGGTTTATTAAAATGATAAAGTTACAACAGGAGAAGATCCTGCTTACTATGCACAGAACAGAAAGAAAGAAAAGAAGGTTAATCAACAAATCATAATCATATAAATGAGCACAAGCTCATCCTGAAAAGCAATTACTTTTCTGGGCAATTTCATTCAACAGTGGTAGGCTGTGCTCTTGAATCATGTCTCTAGCAGAGACACAATTAGCACCAAGATGGCCTCATTATGTCCTATCAAATGTAAACAAAATAAATAAATAAAAAGGATCCCTTGCAAATACATCCTGTTCAGTGATTTTCATGTATTAATACATTTTATGTTAATTTAATCATAGAATGAATCTTTGAGGATATGCCTTGTAAATAATTAGTAGAACTCCATTTAACAGCAGTGTGCCAGACCTTTCCCCCAAAGGACGCTGAGCAGTATGTTGTATTTTCTGCAACAAGCGATCTGAATATTGCTTTGGATGCAGCTTCTCTAGCCCTAGTGTTGAGCCCTCTGCTGAAAGGAGCAAACCAGGATGTCACATTTGAAGTTACAATGGATTTAAATTTTCTGTAGGTTTTTTACAGTTTTAGTAAGAGCAAACCAACATCTCTGCGTGCTCTGTCTCTTCCTGGCCAAGCAGACCATGCCTTGGAGGTGTGAGACATGCCTGTCCTCCTTTGTGGCCTTCTCCCCATTGAGCAGCACCTGGGGAAGGTCAAGGCTGGAAATGCTCCTGGTCGCCTGGGGACCACCATGGTGTGCAGGGGGATGACGGATGACTTCCCTTTCTCCACCGCTCTGCTAGCTGTGGTTCTCCTAGAAGCACACCTGGCTCTTTTCGAACACCTCCCACCAGCCCATGGCTTGTGATTTCTCCCAAGACTGAGGGTGCAGGACCAGGCAATAGCACTCACTGGGGCAGGGGCTCATGGCCTGGGGGTCTGGGATTGGGTCCCGCACCACAGGCAGGGTTTGGGGTGGGCTTCAAAGGGGCTGTTCAGGGCTGCAAGTGCCCTCAGGACCCTGACACCGAGCTCTCCTGTGAGCAGGATGACACATGCCCGAGATTCCCTTTCAGACTTTTTCTTCTGTCTACATTGTATCTTGTTTTTTTCCCTCCTTTCACCTTCCATTCCCTTTTCATTCAGAGGTGTCTCTCTCCCAGTGCTGCAGGAAGCCTTCTGCAGCACCGACTGTTGTGCGAAATTCTCACACTCACCACCCATCTTGCCCTTTGCATGGAGCTGGGCATCTTCTCTGAGTCTATTTCCCTCCTATGCGTTGGCTGGAGGTTGCTGGGACAGGACTGCAAAACCCCATGGTTTCCAGAAGAGCAGAAGTTGCAGGTTTTCTCCATGCAAATCACAGAATCACAGAATGGTTTGGGGTGGAAGGGACTTTAAAGATCATCTAGTCCATGGGCAGGGACACCATCCACTAGACCAGGTTGCTCAAAGCCCCATCCAACCTGGCCTTGAACAATTCCAAGGAGGGGGCACCCACAGCTTCTCTGGGCAACCTCTTCCAGTGCCTTGCCACCCTCACAGTGAAGGGTTTCTTCCTAATATCTAATCTAAATCTTTCATTTTAAAGCCATTCCCCTTTGTCCTATCTCTACAGGCTCTGCTAAAAAGTCTGTCCCCTGTGCAAATGGTCAGCAATGGTCTCTTGCTTCCAGAAGTTGTATCTCTGCCAGGACCCCACAAATAATGCAGCTCCTACGTCCTTTGCAAACTCTTCTCCTGCAGCATAACTTCTATTTATTTTTAGAAATATTTCTCTGTTCCTTTGATGTTAGCTAGGGGTGGTATGGGCTTCTATTGGACCACTCCTGAAAGACCAGCCCTCTTAGCATTTCTTGGCACCAGGAACTGTCCCAGGTTTCAGCCCTGAAGCAAGCAAAGCAGAGATGGTTTGAGCCAGGTCTGTGGCTGGTGACCCCACTCAAGGTGACCGTTTGGGGCAGACCACATCTCCAGACACGTTAGTTGTTGGGAAACACAAAGATCTGGCATCCCTCTGGGTGTAAAGCATAGTAAAATGCTGAAGCTGCCTGCTTCGCGCCCTGCTGATAGTACACACATGCCAGAAGAGGTTCATGCTCTTCCTTGGTGGCCAGAGAGACTCTACTCAACCCCACAGCCTTGGCTCCCCACACAGATGATGGCACCAGCACCTCCCATCCCTGCATAACTCTTTCCCATGGAACTGGGCCGGCTCGGTTGCCATCCAGCACTGACGGAGGGCAGAGCGCGTACACATAAAGCCTGTATCAAGTAGGCACAGTGAGAGACTGTGACAAGGCACTGGCCATATACTGTCGATATGGGCACACGCTGGTACATGCCCGCTGCGTGTCTCTGACAAATTGATGCTTCTCATCCTATCCTTACAAGCGCTGCACCTCAGGTAAGACCATCTCTGTGTAGCTGGCTGCTACAAACACAAGTTCCAATTATGAACTCCTTCTCCAGAGATTTTTTTTTTTTTTTACTCTGTCTAGATATCAACAAGCTGGACAAATAGGCAGGGAGGAACCTCATGAAGTTCAACACAGGGAAATGCCAAGTGCTGCCCCCAAAAAGGAACAACCGCAAGGACCAGCATACGCTGGGGATGACCCAGCTGGAAAGCAGATGACAGAAATAGCCCTGGGGTTCCTGGTGAACACAAAGGTGACCATAAGCCAGAAAAGAAGGCCAGTGGCATCCTGGACGTTGTCCAGAAGTTTGGGGGAGGTGAGCCTTCGTCTCTCTGCAGTGCTGGTGAGACACATCTGGAGTGTTGTGCCTAGTGCTGTGCCTCCCAGAACCACAGAGGTGATGAAGGGACAGGGACATCTCTCCTACAAGAACAGGCTGAGGCAGCTAGGACTGTTCAGCCTGGAGAAAAGAAGGCTCACAGGGGATCTTATCCATACGTATAGATACATAATGGGAGGAATGAAGGTGAGGGAGCCAGCCTCTTCCCAGTGGTGCCCAGTGACCCAGTGTTCCTCCTGAACATCATCAGCAAACACTTTTTCACTGTGAGGGTGACCTAGCAGTGGGCCAGGGAGGCTGTGAAGTCTCCATCCTTGAGGATGACCAAAACTGGCCATAGTTCTGCTCACCAGCTCTAGGTGACTCCGCTTGAGCAAGCAGTTGGACCGGGCCATCTCCAGGAGTCCCTTCCAGCCTCCAGCATTCTGGGATCCTGCCCTGGATTTTCACAGAAAGTGCAATTTAGGGAAACTTTTACCTTTTTATACAACAGAGGCAATAACATGACTGGTATACACAAGGTATATTATAGGGCAATGGAAAAACTTTGATTCAGACAGGAATGGGGCAGCTTGTGGGTAACTGAGACTGCTGACAGAAAGTATATTTGCACTATACTTTGTAGCTTTATGAAAACAATGCTTTTGCCTCCAAAACAAAGTACTAACAGGTATCATGAAAAACCTCAAAATCTGGAGCAGAAAGCTCGAGGTGTTCCACGTCTTGTGCTCGCGGACACACACATCTTTTGTGCGGGAAAAAAACTGTTGGCACGTGTGGTGTTTTGTTATTATGGCCTTTATTTGGAAGCTGTTCAAACATTTTCAGTGAGGTCTAGATGGGAATTTGTTTCTATCTCCTGGCTAAGCTTGTTGAAACAAGAGTGCCTATTTCAGTCACGATGCCATGAGCATGTTCGTGTTTCTGTCCTCATTCTGTTGCAACATGAGGGCATGTTTGCTGTTTAAGTAAGATGTAGTGGAACTGCACAGCGGATGTGTATTAAACAGTGGGTTTTTTTCCCCCCTAAAGCTGTTTTGTACATTCCTGCAGAATAAATTATTAGTCTGCTCTGACATAATCATGCATCAGGAGGAGCATACTTCAGTCAATGTTGTTACCAGATGCAGCTGCTAAAATCTTTCAAAAAAAGACTAAAAAGACATCACGAAAGAGGTTATGGTTCAGGATGGCATCCTGCAGAGGCAGGAGAGGTAAAAAGTCTGTGTTTGCATGTGGCTGTAGCCATATACAAAGAAGTCCGTACTTGTTACCCAGCCAGGAATTCCCATGAAAATAAAACATGCTAGATTCTAAATCAGTTACACTAGATTTGGAAGACTGCATAGATCTTGTAAGACTGTGGTACGCACAGAAAGGATGGTCTAGTTGATCAGAGTCAAATGCTTAAGCCTTGCAGCTGAACCCCTGACAACACCAATGTGAACTTTCTTAGACATGGCCAGAGATTAAACAAATTTGGTTCTAACAAAATGGAGATTGGGGAAAAAAATGCCCACATCAAACAAGCCTGCACTGCACAGTGTTATGGAGAGAGATGTCCTTGCTTTTAAAACTGTTCTAGAAGAGGGATATAATTATCTGGTAAAACCTATTGGTTATCATTTTCTATTAGTTCTATAGGACACTTCCATTATGGAAGGTCACTTTTCTGCCGCTACTATATTGCATTTTGTACAACAAAGTACTCATAGGATGTGACATTTGGTGTTCTGCAAAATAAATTACAATTCTTGTCCTGTGAAAGCAGCTAAAAATAGGAAGAGAGAGCAGACAGTTACCTTGCAGCATATGCCATCTTTAAATGCAGGCAAAGACCCCGACTTGATGAGGGGGTGAGTCTGAACATTCATGTTTACGGCCAGCGCTTTCTGACTTGCTGATGCATGGTTTTATCTCGTGAGGGGGCCATGGCTCCATGGTTAATAAATACCAGTTTCCACACATTGTAGCAGCTTTGTTTGCCTGCCTCTGGCACACAAACGAGAGATGGAGAGATCATTCCCATTTTATAGCAGTGTTAACACCAGGCAAAATCTTTTGGGTTTGTTTAGATGAAATTTGGCGTTTGGTTGGCAGGTGGCTTACATTAAGAAGCAGATTCTTAAAATGGTTGTGTTTACTACACTGTGGTATGTACTACATAGTGGTATGCACTACATAGTTGTATACATGTGCCATGAATGCCTTGAAGGCGAGTGCTGTGGTGTGACCTGGCCCCATCTCACACTTGACATTTGCATGATGTTGCACAGGTCCAGCGCTCAGCTCTGTGCCACGGTCCTGCTCGCAGAATCGCTAGGAACTTCCGACTTTTTGATTCTTGCCTCCAGGAGAAGCACTTCAAATACTTTCCCCTAATAAGCAAGTAACTGAAGGACTTCCCCTGACACCTACTGCTGTCTCCTTGCCCAGAAAGAGCCTGGTAAGTGAAAAGAAGAAACAGGACCTTGCTCAAAGCCTAAATGGAATATTTCCTAGGCAGGGCTCACAGATCTCTCATTATCTTTGAAGAGGTGGTTGCTCTCGCCTTCAGTCCTCTTTGTTCGTGTTCTACACACACCCCCCCCCACACACACACCCACACAGCCCCCCCACATGCACACATGCATGCGCACACGCACACACGTGCACGCACACACACACACAGTTTTTAGGTCTGGATTTGCTTTGTGATGGTGCTGCTGGGCCCACACCATTTGTTAGCCCTTGCACAACATTGCCGTGCTGCACATGGGAGATACTCATTTCTGACTTATTACAGATGAATAAAAACTTGCATTAATAGTTAAAAGTAGAGTATTAAAGCAGTGCTTTATGCAGGGGTGATTGATGGCTTCCATTACACTCCATTAGATATTTTATTCTTGTTAAATGAAGAGCAGCCAACTTTGTCAAGTATTTTTAGTTCCCTCTGGTCTTATTGGCTCCATCTATTCTCAGGGATGTCCTGTAAATGGCCACATATGGCTTTGTGTCTGTAGGAGTGATGACCGTACAGCTGGCTTTCATTGCCCACCAATTTACCGGAGCCCCCTTTATTGTGAGCCTGACAGCACCAGGGAGCTTTGTAGAACTAACAAAATATATCTATTTTCTAATTGTCTATTTATCACCTTCCAGGGATTGGTGGGCCTCTCATCTGAAAGCAAAGGGGGGACAGCCTTGAACAATGATCCTTGTCAGGGCAGTTGCTCACTTTAAATTAGGGTCTCATTGCTAAATAACTAATTTAGTCCTGCTATCAGACTGAAAAAGTGGGTATTCAGTGCAAAGTGCCAACTGGGGAATTGATTATGTCTCCTCTTAGTGTGCATGATAAAAGTGCCAGACCTGCAGGCGGTAGGTAGCACCCCAGAGGCCAGCAGCTTCCTGGCACGGAGGGTTTGCACTGGACCACGGGGCAGGAGCTGCATGGGGGAGCTAGACCCCAGGAGCCTCAGCATGTGCCTCTGGTGCTCGGGACCCCTGCCCAGTGCAGAAGATGTGTCCTGCTCCTCAGGCAGGCGGTGACGGAAGGAAAGCGGGTCACTGGCGCTGCCTCCAGCCTGGAGTCAGATCAGGAGGGAGGCAGGGAACAGAGGTGGCTCAGGAACAGGAACAGATTGAGGCTCTGGGAGGATGGAGGCTGTCTGCAGTTTAGTCTCCCAGAAGATATTTGCACAGCATCCCTGTTTGCTGTGAGCCCTCTTCTCCCATCAGCATTCCAGAAGAACAACCTCAGCATCTCTCATTAATGGTGAAATCTTTCCCAGACAGATCTAAGCACTGAGAAGCCTTTTTCCCAGTTGTCACCTGGGTCTGGGCTCTCTCCACAGCTGTCTGGTGGATGCTGAGGTGCCCTTCTAAGAGCTGCTCTGTGGGTGACTTACCTCTGCCCAAGGCAGACTGAGGGGGGTGGGGGTGGGAGGGACAGCATGCAGTGCTGGCCCCAGGGATTTTTAGCCAGCAAGGAGTGCATTAGAAAATATTGTTGTATAAACAAGGACAGCATAGACCGTTGATTAGCAAAATAATGTTAACAACAGGAGAATGTGTATTGTCTGTGTGCTGGAAAACACACACACAGATATTAACATACAAATATTCATATAAATACATATATCTGATATTATAATATCATATAATGATATTAAAGGTCTTTTTCTACCTAAATAATTACCAGATTCTATATTTGTAAAACATAAATATTTATGTTAAATGACAAACAGCTGGTTATGAGTCTTGTAACTTTCTCCCATACGCCCCTTCTCCCATGCAGCCTGAGCTGCCATATGCCTGCCTCTGCGAGTTTTGGGTCTGGTTTTGAATTCCCTGCTGAGGACTACGGTGCGGATGCGCAAATGCATGAGCACCCTGCACTGCACTTAGGGAACTTGGTTTTGAACACAGCCCACTGTCACCACCCCCATCCCAGCTAAAATCTAAAACAGCACTGACTTCGTTGAGAGGAGGGTTGAAGTATGAAGGCACATGCACAAATTGCCAGCCTCTGCCTGGGACTAAACTAGGCAAGAAACCACTGGAATTTGCGGGCGATGAAAGGGGGAAAGGTTGGCCTGCTCCAGGGGCTCCCTGCTCCAGGGGCTAAACTAGCAAGGCAAAAAACAGCAGGCGTGATGGAAGGTCCAGGGGAGGCAGCGGGATCACCCCTCCAAGGAAAGAGATCAAAATGGAGTTGTGGTGGCATTTGGACCAAAATGACCATAATAGGGTGTAAAATCAGCAAAACAGGGACCAATGTGGAAAGAGTAAATGGGGATAAATTGTTTATTTGGGAGGGGAGCTGAAAGGTTGTACAGGACACAACAAAGCACATACTAGGGCTGCCCTGCTGACATTGTGGCATGGCACAGCCCATGGCAGGAGAGCCAGCAGTCTCCTGTGCCTGACCAGCCTCCTGGGCAGGAGGAGAGCCCTGAGCATCCTACGAGAAAAGCTGAGGATGGAGGGAAACAGGGTGAGGACAAGCTGACAGCCACGAGGTCTCTGGCAGCATTGATGGGACAGACTTTCAATGCTTTCTCCTTAGGAAAAACCTGCTAATACATGCACTGAAAAAGTCATGGGAGAGTTCTTCTCCATTCCCAAGGGAATTTGTAAAGAAAATCTATCATCTTTCTATTCCAGCTACAATTTGAATTTCAGCATAGGTGAGGAAACAAAAGGGGAGAAGATCTGTTCCCAATCAGCATTATAGCTAGTGAAGAAGCACTTGTGCTTATTCCTTTTCAGACATAAATCTCAGAAAATATTTGCCTAGTACTGTGAGCTAAGCCCTGAGTCACCTGTGTAACCTCAGTGCTAAAGACTGGAAATTGCAGTCCAACACTAAGCACCCCAAGTTGTTTCCAGTGCACAACAGTGCATCTGACATATCCAGGAGACCCCCTTTCCCTCTAAGCCTTTCCCTCGCCTCTCCCCTGCCCCAGCCCAGGCTTATCCCCTGCAGAGACAAAAAAGGCTTTACCATATGAGCTGAGAGCAGCAATTTTCCACTTTGTTCTGCCTCTGCGGCGGCTGGACATGCTTGGTTCTCCAGGAGAGGGACCCTTGGCAGCAAGCAGGCCAGCACGAGTGTGCACTGATGTATTTGGGACACACGTCTCCCCTTTCTCTGTGTGTCTTAGGCTGGTTGTAGCTCTTCCCTGCTTCTAGTCCCAAGCTCAGAGAAGCAACGGACAGAGGCAGGGCCTTCCTCGCTCCAGGTCTCAGGTTCGCTTGATACTATTCAGGATTCCTTTTAATGCTGGAATTCATTACTCCAGGGAGGGGAACGGTATGGAATTGAACACCTTTTGCTTCCTGCTCCCATGAGTTACAGGGGCTGGACTGCACTGTGGCTCATGAGCTCCGTCTGTGCATTCTCTGTGTGATCGCCTTGTGCTGTGCCACCCCCATCACGTCCCCTGACAGCAGCTATGGTAACTGAGCACAGCCATCAACAGCAAACATCAGCATCACCTCTGTGGGAAAATCACATTGAGGGGGAAATCAGAGAAAAATTGGGTCCTAATAGAAGCATAGTATTACAGAAAGCTTTTTAGAGTAAAATACAGCTATCGCCTTCAGGATGGTTGGCATGCACAGGATCTCCATCACCGCGGTTCCCCAAGGCACACAGCCTGCTGTCCTGGAGGAGCAGTGGAAGGTGGAGCGGAGCGGAGCCACCACGGCCGGGTTCTGCTGTGGTCCCTGCAGGGCTGGGCACACGATGGTACCACACAGCCCATAAGCTGCATAGTGGCTGCAAAATATATGAGAAGGTGTCTGTTGCTGGGCCAACAGCTGTGGCAAAGACCAAGCAAAACCTCATGATCTGTGAGAGAAGGTCCTGAACTAGGCCCCCTCAGCACTTCAGAGCCTTCTGACCAGGACACGTTAACCACTAAAAGAAAACAAACTACTGAAGTGATAAGACTCAAGGATGCTAGGGTGAAATAATTGTGGCAGTGGGAGATCACAACCTCCTACTCAAATGGCCCCCCTGAAGAGAGTGAATCCCCACTCAGGGAGCATGTGCAGTAAATTTAGAATGAACTGTGCCTTTAAATGAAAGCAAGGGAACTTTACACCCATCATAATGAAGGAATGTATGACTGGAGTCACTCAGGCTCCACCTGAGAGTAAAGAAAAACATAAAAAGTCGATGAATGAGGGGACAAGTGGGGAAAACACCACCGAGTACAAGTTAAGGGAAGATGCCACTGAGACGGACTCCTGGGACTGGCCAAGGGGCTGAGCCTTGCTTCTCCCCTCCTTGGGACGCCTTGGGTGAGACTGAAATTAAGCACTTCTTCGGGACACTTAGAAATATCTCTAGAGAATCACTTTTCAACATTTGTAGTGAGGCTGTATTGTTGTAACTTTTCCACACGTTTCATACTTTATAACATCTCATTTGCATGTGCCTTTTTGCAAACAGTCACTATCACTGGCAATCCAAGAACCTGTGTATCTGTTGCACAAATAAAACTGCCCTGTTAAGTAGCTGATTGTCACAGTTTCTCATGGAACGCGACCAAACCCTGGAGTATGGCCGTGCTAGTTCACAAGTGCGGCTGGACTGGCAGTGCAGGCCGCTATCAGTGTATCCAGGCCTGCAGTAGTTTAATACACGTATTAAATGCGACTGGACTGATAGTGGTAAATTGGACATCACTTAGAATTTAAACCTAGCCACACCTAACCTCCCACCTCGGTGAGGAAAGTGGGAAGGCAGGGGCGGGGGATATTTCCTGGTGAATTACTCCATCCCCTTTAACACAACAACCTCCTCAGCTGGCTTGAGCAGGTCAAGCATGAAGGGGCATTTTTCTTGTCTGAAGCTTCGGTCTAGCAGGGCACCCTGCGCTCAGCTGTGGCATCTACCATTCATGTCCTGACTTTGGTCACTACACACTCTTCCATTAAAATGCCAGAGATGCCAGTGGGTTTGAAGGAAGTTGAAACTTTTGCAAAAATCAATGTCCATATGCAGCAAAACCAGCAACCCAACACAATGACAAGTTTCTTCCCTGGAACTTGCACACAGTAGCACCAAAAGATGAAAACACCTTTCCTTCTCCCCCAAAACACTGGCTTTGGAAATAAATTTTGCAAACCTGCCTGCTGTGTCGGGCTCTGCTCCTTTCAGGATATAGGCTATGCAAGGTCAGATTAGCAAACATGGATCCCTGTCCCAGCCCAGCAGCGTCTTAGCATTATGGAATGACAGCAAGACACCAAGTCTCTGGCGCTGCTGGCAGATGCATGGATTGTTTGCAGCTTGCTGTGCACTGCACTGGACCTGCAGCTCGGTGTAGCCACAAAAAAAGGGAAAGGTGCACACAAGCCCTATGCACAGTGCTGCTGTCAAAGGCATACACTGTTATCACCCACCAGGACATGCCACAGGACACATGGTCTGCACAACCTACTGTGACAGCACATGACAAAGGCAGCAGATCCCAATCAGCCACCCACTGCTGGCTGCTCAGCCTGTGCCATTCCCAGCAAGAGGAGAGCAGGTTACAGACATCACTGTGTCCATCCTGGCCAGGCTTTTCAGAAAGTGCTCCTGTGGTAATAAGCCACCACATGGTATCATGAAGGTCTTCACAGAGAAAAAAAATGCAGAAGTTTTACCTACATCTTCTGCTCAGATTGCTGTCATGCAGCTGTTGTGTGCTTAGCTGTGAAACAGTTCATTTTCAGTCTTTCAAGAATGCCTGTTTCCATCTGAAGGTGTTATGTATTTGGTAATTAAAAACAATAACTAGACTTGCATCTGACACCCATTAGAAACTAGCAAAGTGACTTGTGCTGATGACACAAAATGTTAGTGGCACATTTGCACATGTCCAGACCAGCTTGGGTGTAATGGGCCAGCAGAGCTGCCTTTTGGCAGCTACACCCCGCTACACCAGAGCCAGGACAGCCAGGGAATGCTCATGGGCATAATGGGTTTGCCTGCTGCTCCTACCCCAGTCTGTGCACCAGCAGATATGCTATAGGATGCAGATGTAAGGAAAGATGTGTCCTCTTGGCTCCATTGTGTCTCTCTGACAGATGCGTGTGAGACATGGGAGGTGTATTTGGGAACTGTGGTCAGGAACAGTCTCTTGCAGATCCCACCAACAGCTGCTTGGACAGGAGTGTTTGTGGTTGTTCCTAAGCTACATCTTTAGATGTTTCTCTAGAAGCAAGGTCAGGAGAGGGTATGCAGGTATTATAGATCTTCACAGTGACACAGAACCTCTAAGAAGCCCAGAGTCTAGTACCTCTGACTGTAGAAGCAAGCGTGGTGCTCTTTTCACCATGTGGATGCTATCTCTGCCTATAATGGTAGGAAATTAATCCAGGAATGAAACCAAGTGGACCTCCAGCATGCTTCCATTCTTGTAGGGAAATAGTCCTTCACTGCAACAAACCTTAGTCAGGTAAGTAGCGTCCTTCAGTCTTACGTGTCAGTGTTGCCCTGTGTGTTCAGCCAAGTAGCATGACAGCTATCGATATGCCCGTGTTCCTGTGGAAGGTTCTTCAGAACTGATCTATTTCCCAGGATGGTTCAGGTCAGAAGGGACCTCAGAAGTTTTCTAGTTTTATTTGGTTTACAAGGCAAAGTTTTGGTACTGCGGGGGCTACATATGCGGCTTCTGGAAGATGCCAGAAGCTTCCCCCATGTCTGACAGAGCCAACACCTGCCAGCTTCAAGATGGAACCCCCACTGGCCAATGCCAAGCCCCTCAGCAATGGTGGTAGTGCCTCTGGAATAGCATATTCAAGAAAGGGTGAAAAACTATGCAACAGCAACTGCAGTTGGAGAAAGGAGTGAGACTGTGTGGGAGAAACAACTCTGCAGATCCCAAGGCCAGTGCAGGAGGTGCTCCAGGTACCAGAGCAGACATTCCCTGGCAGACTGTGGGGAAGCCCCTAGTGAAGCAGGCTGTCCTCCTTAGTCTATGGAGGTCCACAGTAGAGCAAATATCCACCTGCAGCCCATGGAGGCCCCCAAGTGAGAGCAGAGGGATACCCAAAGGAGGCTGTGACCCATGGGAAGCCTGTGCTGGAGCAGGCTCCTGGCAGGACATGTGTCCCTGCGGGGGATCCACACTGGGCCAGTCTGTTCCTGAAGGACTGTACCCATGGAAAGGATCCATGTTGGACAAGTTCATGGAGGACTGTCTTCCAGGGATGGGACCTCACGCTGGAGCAAGAGATGAGTGTGAGGAGCAAGGAGCAGCAAAGACAACATGTGATGAACTGACTGCAATCCCTATTTCCTGTCCCCAGCACTGCTCAGTGGGAGGAGGCAGTGAAGTCAGGAGTGAAGCTGAGGCTGGGAAGATGGAAGGGGTTGGGGTAACGTGTTTTGAGGTTGCTCTTATTTATCACTATTCTGTTGTGATTCATATTGGCAATAAATTCAATTAATTTTCCCCAAGTGGAGTCTGTTTTGCCCATGACTGTAATTGTTGAGTGATCTCTCCTCGTCCTTACCTCGACCTTTCACCTTGTTTTCTCTCCCCTGTCCATTTGAGGAGGGGAAGTGACAGAGCAGCTTGGTGGGCACCTGGCAGCCAGCCAAGGTCAACCCACCAGACGTCCAACATTCTGTTCAAGGCAGGGTCAGCTATGAGAATGGAGCAGGTTACTCAGGATCCAGTTTGGTCTTGAAAAGATCCAAAGGTGGAGGCTCTACAACCTCTCTGGGCAAGTGGTCCAGCAGAGGTCCTTGTTGGTTCCTCTGTTACCTGGAGGAAGAAATAATTGTTCTTCCTTCTGTCCAGGAAGCTTCTGAATGGCTTACATCCTTCTGTGTTGAGGACCAGGGCCTGCAAATGCAAGGTTGCTCTCATCTGTCTGTAGAGGGCCTCATCAGCTTGTCCTTCCTGGCCACATGGCTTGTTGTGGACACCCACTATAATGTCCCCTGTACCTGTCTTCTCTTTAATCCTAACCTATAAACTCTCAGTAAGCTTCTGTCACATGAAGGTGGGGGCGGGGGGATGTCGGGGTGTATGTGTGTATGTAAATCCTCTCAACCCCAGGTGTTTGATCTGTCTGTTAGCACCCCAGGAAAGCTGAGACCCTTGTGCCCGACCAGTCTGTCAGTGTCCCGTTATAGGGACCCTTCACTGAACGGTCCCGCTGGATCGGAGGGCGATTCGACTGACTCGTTCAGGGAAACACGCCAGCAACATTAGGGGACCCCCCGGTGGGTCTGCCCACTTTGGTCAAATGTGTTACCCACTGCTGGCAGCTGCTAGTGCCCAAAAAGGACTCACACTAACAGTTTATGGAATAACACTCTTTATTAATATAAAATCATGGCAAATAAAGATTCATGATTGCCAGTGATAGAGGCTGTCTGCTTGAAATGATATACAGCCAAACTACATACAAGTAAATTATAATCACTAATAACAGCTAGTGTGAGTTATTTAGCATGTGTAAGTCAAAATTTTTACCCAGCAGTTGTCCCTATGGGGTAGAAGACAGGTTCAGCCCATCGACTGACCCCAGAAGTTATGATGGAGTCTTCTCTAACTTCTCTCATCTGTCCACTTTTTATACTTCAAAGTACCTTGCATATTCATTCATCTTACACAGGATTGGTTACAAGTTTCTCATTTCTAATGCAAATTAGAACACATCTCAGCACTACTGAAGTTCTCTACTAACTATGTATGCTCCTCAAGCTGGGTTTTACCCTCTTTTGGGGGGCTATTTGAGTTGGAGGTCATGATGTCCCACTACCACTATTATCTTTGTCCTATTTTTAACTAATTTTCTGTTGATGTCTGTGGATTGCAACACCTTATCAGCCTGTCCCCTCTTGTAGACAGAACTTTCCTCACTTGAAGGCTTCTTTCTGCGTAACTTAGATAATGGTGTTCTTTTTCACTATCTATTCTCATGCTCCCCAAGGCTGACTACCTTGGTTAGAAGTCCCTTCGTAACAACTTTAGAGAGTGAGTCAGCTTGACCTAGCATTGCGAACACTGAATCAGAGTTGGGTAATCTGGGAATTCAGATGATTTCCCCCCTTTGGACTTATTTCAGCCCAGAACTAGTCCATTTCCATCACATTTAGGTGGAGCTTGAGTGATTCTAGTCATACATATTGTTACTAGCTGTTACAGTGTGCCCAATGAGGTCTACTAGTACCTTGGAGGCAGGTAACTTTGAGATGGAGGTGTGCCTTAGTATGAGATTATTTCATCTCAGGAAAGTAATTTCTCCACAGTGGTAGGCTCAGCCACAGATATCTCATGGATTCTTTGTGCGACAACTGCTGTGCAGCTGATCAGCTGTATGGTGCCATCGAGTTCCCATTCCTGCAGGGAGCACAACAGAGCGTGGCCACAGCGTCTCAACTCTGCTCCATCCTCTGCCACGCCTAACAGCATTGGCTGAGCTGGCAGGATGTGGTGCTTAGGGAACTGTGGTGATGTAGATTCCGTGCATGCCAACCATCGTGAAGGTGATAGCTGTATTTTACCCTAAAAAAGCTTTCTATAATACTAAGCATCTGTTAGGACCCAATTTTCTCTAATTCCCCCCCCAAGGTGATTTTCCCACAGCTCCTCAGGCAGAGCTCCAGCTGGTCTCTCACATAATTGGCAACCTCTGCTCATCTTCACAGTTTGTCCTTCCTGAAGACCCTGTGTTCCTCCATTGCAACACTCAGGTCATGGGACCTATCCCACCATGCCTCTGTGACCCCAGCAAGATCAGAACCCTGCAGCTTCACACATATCTTTAACATACAATTAAGACATCTGGTGTAGAAAGTTACATTACAGATCAAGAGCTTACAAGATTTCTGCATAAATAAATGCTGCCCTGTTTGTCTTGCTCTTCATGTGACTGCATTTGATAGGAAACGGGAACTGAATTTCAGAACTGGTGGGGTTTTGCCAGTACAGGCTGTTGTCCACTTGTGTGGGGCTTCTGTAATGAAATAAGCTGAAGCCAGAGGGAACAGGGTGTTTCCTTCGAGGGTTATCTGGCATCTCCTTGCCGCAATGTAAAGCACTGGGCAGTTTGTTACTAGGTTTATTACCCATACCACAAGCATTATAGCACCTGCAATTTAGAGAGGCACCCCAGCATGCTAATGTCCCAGAAGGGGGTTGAGGTGTTTCTCCATAGCAGTGCCTTGTAGGCACTTCATTGTTTGCATGCAAGTGATGGAGGTGACCCAGCGTGAGCTCCATTTGGTTTGTGTTCTGTTCCTGTCACATCAACCCATGATCTTTTCTCATCAACCTAGTCTATCACTCCCTCACAGAGCTGCTGGTTATTCTCTCACTCCCCCATCAACTCTAGTTACAAGCCTTCCTTACCAGGTCAGGCTTCCTGCTGGCAAAGGCATTTTTGAGGTGGATCCCATCTCTCCCCAATAGATATTGGCTTGTAAATAATGTCCCAGGATCACAGAACCCAAAACGTCACCAGCACCAGTTCCACAGCCAAGTACTGATTTGTCCTATTAATGCCCCTCAGACAGCCCTTTTCCTCACTGGTACCTCACCACCAGATGGTATATCATCACCTGGGCCCCTGTGTCCTTGACTACCTCCCCTAGAGCTATGTAGTCATTTTTGATACTGTCTAGGTTGCTCCTGGCAGTCTTTGGTGGCCACGTGGAAGAATATTGTGGGGTAATAGCCAGAGGGTCAAACGAGTTTTGGCAATCCCTTCACAACACCTTAGATCCAGGCCCCATTGCAGGCAGCAAAGCTCTTTAAATGATAGATCAAGACTGCTTCTGTCCCAAAAAGCAGGGAATCACCCACCACTGTCACTCACTGCTTCTTCCCGGTGGTGTTGCACAGTTTAGGGTTAGGTGGTCCAGATCCTTTGTTTGAAAGCACATCTGGCTCCTCTTCAACTTGGAGAGTGGTAAATGTGTTTTGCAGTTGTATACTGTTAGGTGGGGCAGGAACTTTCCTCTTGGTGCCAGAAACCTCCATCCTTCCCCTTGTTCAGAGGTTTCACTGATCTTTGAGTTGGGGTAGACACTGCCTGATCTTCTATTGCAGGTGGGAACTGAGGATCTTCAAGGTGTTTTGTCTTAGAGCAGACGCTGTTTATCTCCTTGTGATGCAGGGCAGCCTGCTCATAGCTCCCATAACTCCACCATTTGGCAGCACAGGTCCGCTAAGATGGCATACCTCCTGCAGGACAGAGGGACATTGCTCCTGGCCCCAGAGCAAGCTCCAGGCTCTCCCTGCAGCCTGGGACCAGGAGGGCTGCATCCAGCATCTGAATCTCCACCTGCATCAAAGCCTCTGCCCTGACTGGAGCAACTTGGCCAGCATCTGATGGGGAAACTGCCCTGTGGTGCATTGCTACCATATCTGAAATGGGTTATGCTAGTATGAATTCTGCTGAAGACCCCTTCTTTACACTCCTTTGCACAAGCTGCTGCCTGTCAGAGCTGTGCTCTGGGTCTGGCTCTTACACAAGCCTCTCCCAACCACCAGCAGAAGGGTGATGGAACCTCCCTAATCAGGGGCAGCTGCAACACAGGCTCCCGGCACCCTGGGTCAAGGCCAGCTCTTCAGAAACTAATAGAGCTCCCTTAGGCCCACAGCCCTGTGGCCCCCCTTATATCTCGTCCCTGCCTGACAGCAGCAGGCACCCTTGAGTTTCTCAGGTGGTCCCCAGGCATCCCTCAAATATCCTCAACCTTGTTCCCAGAAGGTCCAGGAGCTCTCAGAGCAGAGCTCAGGGTCTGCTGCACCATCTGCTGCCTCTGTTAGCTGTTGGCATGCAGAGAACTGTAGAGACCTTGAGGATACCCGTTTGATCATTGAGGAGACCGCGGTGAGGATGGCATGTTCTTATAGAACTAATGATCGATAGGGCTGAGATTTCTTTTAACTGTATAATGGACCACAGCAGCAAACTCGCAGCCTCTTGTAATTGGTGGTGAGCCCTGAGAATCTGCAGACCTCACCCTTACCCAGAGCATGGCACATGATTCCTACAGTTGATTTGGCAGGACAGAACACCTGCAGGGACAGGACTGGCAGCAGTCAGTCCAATTACTCTTCCTCTCCTCCAGTCCACATAGTTTGCTGGGGCTAAGCTATGACATACCTGTGAGAAGAAGCGTCCTTGCATGGCCAAAGCAGAGTAACAGAAAAGCTGCTTTAGTCTGAAGGCACCAGGGTATGCTGGAAACCCCCCTGAAAGCCCGCATGCCTTCCATGCAGGGGTGGCATTTGACAGACCGCTTCTGGTTGCCGCACCAAGATACTATCTGCTGCAATGGAAGGAGAGGGAGAACAAATGCCCCAGGTGGGTGAAGCCCTCACAGCTTGGTGGCAGAGGCTCGCACGTGTAATGGGAGGGAAGACATAGAGCTGGAGATTATGTTCACAGGGAACACTTTGTTTTGACTCTACATTTAATTATTCCCAAGAATGCTGGGCTGAATAGTTCCGGGGAGCAGTAAAAAGAAATAAACCACTTAACCCCTGGGCAACGTGCTCAAGCCCAGTCTATGGCACTAGTCCCTGAAAGTTATTACTGTCTCCATGCTAATTTGTTAGAGGAATTAGTGTCCTTAAAAGTGGTTGCTTAGCAGACAGCTATCTATGTAATGACCCTTTAGACATTATATGTTTGCACTGCCAATGCCAGCACGGCAGTAATAGTAACGTGTATTTTCCTCCCAAAAAAGAGCTTGGGCCATGAGTAAAAACCTCAGTCTTTGGGGCAGGTTTAGTTGCCACCAGGTTACCCTTCCCAGAGGCCAAGCTCTTACTGGAAAATAACAAAAGATGTTGGGAATTTGCTTTGGTTTTTTTTACTAAAATTCAGAGGTGATCTGGGTGTGGAATACTAACTGTGTTGATCTTACGCCAAATAATAGGGGTGGTATATAATATCATGACATCAAAGAGCAGAACAAATATCCCTGAAAGGCAATTCCTTTGAAAGAGTTACCAAAGTACCACACAGTACGGCTACAACCAGCTCTGCAGTCATGCAGCGATTTGATTTTGTACTAGCTCTAACTCTTCTTAGAAAGCCAATTGTAGTACATGAAATCAAAAGGCTGTGATGGATTAGCTGAATGCTGTCTTCTAAATATTGTGATTAATTTGTACATTCCACCATTTTAACGGCCACTGTTGCTGACCAGATGAAGCTGTTGTGCTTACACTTGGTGAGATGCAATCTCATGAGCAAGCTGCAGTTAGCTCCTGTATGTGCTGCTGATGTGTCTCTGGCCACCCTGACTCCACTGACCGGTGTTCACTCACCACCTCAGTCAAGGCATGCTTTACAAGCAGAGGTCACTCACTTGAGTTCCCAAATCACTGCAACTTGCAGCCTCCACCACTGCTACGGTACTGTGGGCTTCTAGGATCCCACCATTTTCCATATCCCAGGACACAGAAATATATATATATATATATATATATATTTAAAGCAAATGGGGAAAACAGGCAGTACGCAAGTTGTGGCCAGCTTGTCCATGTCTCAGTCAAGGTTTTGAATCAAAATGTGATATCTTCCATGATTATGTTTTCCACTTCTGCCAATCAGTGAAAAAAATGACTTCATGACAGAATTTGTGCTTTTTTCCCACTTGGCATTTACTTTAGTACTGCTGTGTGTAAGGATGCCTACAAAATCATACAATGGTTATGAATAGGTGTTAATTTTAAGGTTGAAATAACATTGGTGATGAACACTTCCTCTTAGTGGTCACAGTTGTCACAATCACAAGGCAACTACAGGGTCCAACATGCAAAGGGACCTGAATTCTAAATTCAGGCTGAGCTATGCACAATGTGCACAGAAGCCTTGCACCTGCACTGCAAGGGAGCTGAGCTCAGCATGCTCCTGATGAAAACTGATGAAACTTGAACCGCTGAAAATTTGTAATAATGCAATGACAGACAGCCCTTGGCCTTTTGATTTTTAGCCTAAGCATCTGATGCATTTGAGGAGGAACACTGCAAAATGGTACACAGAAAGCTTACATGTATTTGTTGTTCTCTGTTGCTATTCCAGAACTGCTAAAACTCATCAACAACGAGACTTTCTGGCACTTCTCTCTCTGCCATTGTAGTAAACTAAGAGAAAGAGAGATTTTGCTTAGCACACCAAGGACTCCAGAGTGCAGATGCCTCTGATGTGGAGCAATTGGTTGTCATGGGCATCCACAGCATTTTAAACTGCAGTGTGCAGGGCTGTTATTGACATCTTGCGGGGGGGCAGCGAGGGAGGGGCTTGCACTTTCCACCTGCCAAAAATGAAACTGTTAAGAAAAAACCTACAGCAGAGCAGCAGCAGGCCTACCAGTAGAAGAAACCCAGTTGTCCCAAGCCTACAGCATGGATAGAACCACCGGAGATACAGAAAATGTCTCTACTGCTTCCTTTTTTCCTTATCCTCTTAGCCACAGGCACAACTCAGGTGCGTCAAAGAGTACAGAAACTCAAACTTCCCTTCCTCCTGGGTCACCACCCAATGCTTAGCACCTCCAGAGTCCCAGCTTACAAACTTGCCTTCAAGGGGACTACAGACTGCAAAGTCTGTGTGTGAAAGCACACACGCAGGGTCAGCACCCAGGCACAACTCCAGATCTCCAGACAGCATTGTGTTTTTGAGGCACTTTCTGTTAGGGTGGCTTGGTGTGGGGAAGTAACAGAGGGATCTTTACTTTGGGAAGAACAGGTCTCTCTAGCTGCTGAGACTGCTTGTCCATCATTATAAATTATTTGGTATTTATATGATCTAATCTAGTTAATCAGACATGCATTTCATTCCTTCTGAGCCATTTACAAGTGCATTATGAACGCGCCAGAATTCAAACAGACTGAGTGTTTCTGGTGTGTCATCAATACCAGGATGCTGGAAGGTTCTCGTGAGCCTGACACAGATTCAGACTTTGTCTCTGCAAGCTGCCCAGTGAAAACAAAAGCTAAAATCTCACAGTAATATTTTGCAGCAACTTGGCATGTTGACTTTCATCTTAAACAACAAAGAATATTGGTTCTTATGGTCCTTTTGTGTGGTGGTGATGTCAAAAGCCACAGCAGCTTAACAACCTGGAAGATTTTTCATTGTCTTACTGCATTCAGCCCTTGTCAGGCTGCTTCCCCTTAGCTGTCCAAAAGTGAATCCACAAAAAGAATGAAAAGTGTAATTTATTTATACATCTTCTGTACAGACATTAAAGATTCCACAACTGCTGTCTTCTAACTTACTCAGGCAGTGTCTTTTACTGATCTGCTGTAGATGTATTATGCTGATGCTATTGCAAGCAGATGTATCAGAGCAGAAGCCTGTCCTACAAGCAGAGCAATGCAAACTCTGGCATGGTTGAATTATGAAGCTGTAGCCGAGGCAGTGCCCATCACGGGCTGGGGCAGGCCACCGCTGCATCCTTGCAGCCCAGAAAACCAGCTGGCAGTGTGCGTGTCTGAGAAGCAGAAGCAGCAGGGCCAGGCTGAGGGTGGAAAGCCCAGGGATGATAGTTACCCTTTTGCTTAATCCTTTCAGCAAAGGCAATGCGTGTGTGTTCAGCGGCAGAGCTATGGCACAGCACCTGCGATATGGCATCATTTGTCCTTTCCTCAGGCTCATCCCTTAACGTTACAGGTTGGGAGATGAGCAAGGGTCCTTGCATTCCCTTTGCTGGTGGGCATGCCTGTCTTCCCAAAGCAGGGGCTATCTTTTCACTTGAATATGTAATAGCTACCTCCACCTGGGTGACAGGCACCTCCCATGATTCTCCAGGACGACATGACAACAGCAGACTTGCAATTTTAATAGACTCCAAGTAGTTTTCGCAGACCGAAGCCTTAAAAACTCCCCAAGGAGAGATCATCAAGCAGAATGGTCCCTGATGCCAGATTTATTAGCAGGCAGGACGGGGAGGCTGATGAGCAGACACGCTGTCAGGCAGGACTCTTAATCCAATCAGCTACCTGTCAGAGGGGACTGCTCTGCATCTCCCGGCCACCGCACCTCTGGGGAGTGCCCTGCTGTGGACCCCCTTGCCAGTCACCCCCAAGTGCTGCCCTGGCCGGGGTCTTGGGGGTCCCCATCCTGCAGAGGAGGTGTCACAGCTAAAGCCACACTCAGACCTTTGCTCCCCTGAGAGCCACTACTTCCATGTACATGTCAGACCCCACTCAGGCTCACTGTGAAAACCTCGTATAGGCGCAACTAAACCTCCCTGAGGCATTTTGGTGATTTTTCTTAGGCTTTTCCACCAAGGCAATGACCTGGTGGGGCTCAAAAACATGTCCAAAAGAGTATTAGTGTATTCAGAGCTGATGACTTGGATTGCCTCCCCTGGGGTCTGTTGAAGCTTTTTGTAAAGAAATTGATACTACATGCATGTTTTGTTTTGCTGATGTTTTTACACAACGCAGCCAAGAAGAGCTGCTCAAGTATCCAGAACTCCTTAAACTTAGTAGAAAATTGTTTTAATTTCAGTGGTGGCCATTTCAGGCTCTTACTAATGAAGATGACCAGAAAGAGATGGCTCTGCTTCACAGAAAAGGCTGAAGATTTATGATTTTCGCTTGAGGAGGACAAAGAATATTCTCACAACCCACAGGTTTGCTCAGGTTTTCTGGGACAAAGTAGGCCTGTCTGCACAGTTCAGATGTTGCACTGTGCAAGCATTGGGATGGCTTTCCCACAGAAGACTGGGAAGACTCCAGTGGCAAACAAATCTGAATTGAAAAAGGAACTCTTCGGTTCGCAAGTGCTAGGAATAACCTTAATTACAGTCATTAGAGGGTAAAAATGTGTACGTACACACATATCTATATGTATATTTCCAGTCCCTTATTACTATGAGGCTTTCAAAACAGATGCTGAAACATGAAATATTGAAGTGTTTGTAGCTGCAAGGGCTGCCACCTCAGATGCTTTCCTTCTTGGTCTGCATGGTCCCCTTTTACCTTCTTCCAGGTGTGATGGTAAGGACAATAAACAAATGGGAAAAGATATTAAGAGAAAGGCACTTAAATTGCAGATCTAAACACTGAAAAGTTGAAAGATGCAAGGTACAGAGCTATCTGTGCCATAAAACAAAAAACAACCCCAAAACACTAAAGCAGCCACAGTAACAGTTTGTAATGGCAAGTGCCGGGTTTCTTCCATATACCTGTGGAAATGTTTTGTGCAGAAACAAAGCCTCTTTTGAAAATCTGCACAAACAAGCATGGCTAGCCACATGCAGGTGAGAACCTGTATTTCCTCAGAGCTGGGAGGGATGGCAGGGACAGCAGTGGGAGCACTGTGGGGTCCAGCCAGGAGCAAGGTGCTGCCACACCAGCAGCTTCGCAGGAGACGGTGAGATGAAGGGGAATGGTGGCAGCAGCACCAATGAGGGTGGCTTGTGCCCAAGCTTGGCATGTGCATTTCAGGGTTTTACTAGCTGTGTGGCTAAATCCACCTCACTCTGGGATATAAGAAAACTACCTGGGAACACAGGGACACAGTCTTTGTTACAGAGTAGGCAGGTGACAGGTCCCTGCCAATTTGTGACCACTGCTTAGGCACACAGTGGCTCTATCCCACAGTGGCTCTTCTGCCGGGAGAGAAGCATCAGACAGCCTCGGCAGCAAATCTGCTCCCCTTTTGCCTCCCCATCCTACCACTTCATTCTGAAGTGGTCTATGGAGGCAGGGCACATCAGTTTGAGCTCTGGGGATGTTTCCCATTACTGTGTGCTCTACCTCTGTGGCTCCAGTCCCCAGTTTTTGTGATAGTCTCTCCATGGGCTTCTCCTTCCATCAGTACAGGAGGGTTGCCGTCACCTTCACCGAACTCCTGAAGCAGGGACAGCTGCACTGTCAGCTCTCCAGGCTGTCCAACCTCTCTGCACTGCACAGGTGCGATGTCAGACAGCCTCAGCCCTGCTGTTGCTGGTGAGGTCTGGCATGCTCAAAACACTCACAGCTGACAAGGAGCACTGTGAGTGCAAAAAGTTGGTCTTTTGTGCTGGAATAACTCCAGGACAACATGTTGGGTGGAGGGTCTGGAGGGTCCTCCTTGCTTAGCAAGTTTTGAAGTTGGTAGTGAGACAATTTGGCAGAGGTTAGATCGCAGTTGCGGTGGGGTTTTCAGGAATTCTGATCCCTGCGTTTTGAGTGCCAGTGCCCAGGCAGGCAGAAGTTGGGCACACCTGCCTGGCCTGCTGCTGGGAACACCCTGACTGCAGCACGGATGCTCTGGAGCTTGGCAGGCCTTGAGCCCCCTGCAAGGATGCACTGGTGTGAAAGGCTGGAGCACACCAGGTACACGTGAGCACCCAGGTGGCAGAGCTCCCCTCACAGGGACACTCAGCCCTGGGCTATCCTGGGGCACAGGAACTCCTCGTGTTCCTCCACCACCAACTGCCACTGCTGCTCTGCACTTGCTCTGCACCTTGAAACTACCTATCCGCTGCCCTGCCATTCTGGTGCTCCCCGCCATCACCTGATTTCTTACTTTTCATTCTTTGCCAAATGTCTCTGTGGCAAAGTTGTTTTACGCTTTGATGTTTTCACAGCATCCACCCATGGCGAAACATGCCACGGCTGCAAGTGCAAAACGAAGAGGCTGGACAGAGACTGTGACGTGGGGTTGCAGACATCATGGTTTCTAGCCCTGCTGCAAGCTTGGGTGACCCTGGGCAAGGCAGTTCTGTTATACCCTGAAAATCAGGAACTGTCTTGCTCTCTCACCCTCTGCATCTGCTGAGTATCTAAATAAGGACTCTTAAATTAGCTATGACTGGGTAGACAGGACATTACATATACTATTTTACTGGGTCCAATAGATAACTTTGGGGTACAAATTATGTAGGATAAAACCTCTGCCTAGAAAATACTACACAGCTCAGAAAAAAATAGAATTTTCTTAGAATAAAATTAAAGTTTTCCTTAAAATAAATCCAAAACCTGCATAATTTTACACAATTTCTGTTCAATAATTAGCAATTGAACATGTGAATCTGTTATTTTTCTGAGAAGATCAGAAGCCCAATGTATGCCAACAGCAGTTAGTTACTCTCTTACTAGTGAATGATCATTTCCAATGTTTTGCTTCCTGGTTCATTAAAGAAAACCACAAGTCGTTATATTTTATGTGTGCAAGTGTACATGACTTCTGCAAATTTAAACAGGATTAATGACTCTCTTCTCCCTATCTGCTAGAGACCTTCCCAGAACATGCGAGCAGTATTGCTTTTTTTCTTTCTAGTGGCCACTAACATTTTTTGACCAAGGGGACAATTTTTAACATGGCTGGGATAATATTTCCACTTACACCATAAAAATTCTTGCTTGAACTGTTCTTGAAAGCAACATCACTGGCCTTTTTCAAAGGCTCGTGATGCAATGCAGCATGCTGACTCCAGGAACATGGTTCACCTGCAATTTACGTTCCACAGTTATAAAGAACCTTGTCATGGTCTCTGCAAGAACAGAAAGCAACTTCTTGGAGGTCTGTTCCTGTTCTGATCCCCTGTATTCACACCCAAGGGTGAACCTTGTGCTAGCACTAGGTAGTTGTTCAAGTACATGTTCAAGTAATACAACTGACCGATGTAGCAATATTAATCTGGGTAAACAGTAATATGCATCAATTAATGGTGCTTCCAACTAAATAAAGTGACTCTCCAACACTGCAAGTGGCAAAATCCATTGTACAGGCAAATTGACTTTATGGGAAGTTCAGCAGAAGTCAAGTAAAATTCTGAAGGATACTAGAGATACCTAGATACTCTGTAATTTACAGTAGAAGCCCAGGGGTGTTCTTTACGTAATTCCAAGCTTTAGAGCATATGAACCTGCTAAGTGGAAGTCAGCCAGTACTGCTTCTGCCTCTGCTCCTTGAGATATCTCATTTTTACCTTTGTGTGCACACCCCTTGCACAGAGGGCTTTGGTAAGCGATCCTACAGTGTCTAACAGACTTCACAAGACTTCGCTCTTCTCACATTTGCATACTTTACAGTTTCATGCGTTTTGCTGAGATTTTAGAAGGGCGTGGGCAGTGTAGGGGGGGGTGGGGGTGAGGCGGAGTGTATGGTAGGTGCAGCTGGGACTTGTATGAGCCTTGTTGTATGAACGAAGAAGGATGCTGCTGCACTCTGGTGTGGTGGCATGCTCTCCAGGCTGTCTGGGTGGAAGTTGCAAGTAGGACTTAACGGCCACTGTGATGCAGGGATGCTGAGCTACCTGAAACAGAATGCTGTGGCAGTGCTGATGTACAGGGCTCTACAGCACTTTGCTCTGGAACAGCTGTGTGGGAGCACTTGCTGCTAACCTCTGTAGCTAACCTCCACAGGGATTTTGTACACAGAAACACATCTTCATTATTCTGACTGTGTTTGCTAGCATGACACTACTCTGTCCACACCACATGCCTTCAGCAAGCCATATTGCCTTCCCCCAGCCTGTCCTGCTGAGCAGGCTCCTCCTAGGACTGGCCAGAGATCCCCCTGGATGGAGGGGAGTGGTGCCAGCACCGCAGCTCATCAGTCTCACGGGAATGCAGGGACCCTCTTCAGCAGGACCTGATGCAAAAATCAGAGCAATTGCTGGAAGACCTGCTTTAACTGGTTTGGGCTTTCATAATTAAAACCTGAACACCTCAGTCATACATAATACTTGGCACTTCTCTGCTGCCCATGTTGTTCCTCTGGTCTAATTAAGGAGCCCACGTCTGAAGACAATTAAAGGAATGTTACATTGCTGTACAGAGATGAGAATGCCTGTAGACTCATGGACACTTTTTATGACAACAGATGTGCTTTTTGCCTTGTGCATTAATTGCTCGTCAGCTTGTGTCAGGCACCGTCCCCTCAGTTTCCTCATTTTTATTTTTGCATTGTCAAAATCTTTAGCACCTGGAGCTGGAAGGGGGAGGACCAAGAACAGCTTCCCAGAAAACACATCTCTTCACCTAGCATTCCCCACTTGCTTACGTGGATTTGTATCATTTTGCAAATTAGGAGCATCAACTCATCAATCAATCAGAAGTGTCTCCACTGGTCCTAAACACTCCCTCTGCCCCAAGCCAGACAGAAAATAACACGTTTACATTCTACTTTTTTGGAGGTCATTTATTAATACAATTCTACTTTTAGGCATATAAGAAGCAGTCAAAAATGGTAGGCTTTCAAGAAATAAACAGCTTCACAAAATAAAGTGTAGCTCTCTGTAGTGGTTTAACCCCAGGCAGCAACTAAGTACCACACAGCCAGTCCATCCCCCACCCTGTCCCTGGTGGGATGGGGAGGAGAATCAAAAAAAGGTAAAACCAGTGGATTGAGATGAAAGCAATTTAGTAATGAAAATAAAATAAAATAAAATAACCTACTAATACTATTCATAGTTATTGTAATGGTAAAAGGGAGACACAAAAAGAGAAAGAGAAATAAAACTCAAGGAAACAACCCAAGCAATGCACAATACAATCGCTTGAGCTCTGCTGAGCCTCGACCAGCCAGTCCCTGAGCAGCGGTATCCACTACGCTGGCCAGCCGCCCCCCAGTTTCTGTACTGACCATGACATTCTGTGGTATGGGATATCCCTTTGGCCAGTTTGGGTCATCTGTCCTAGCTCTGTCCCCTCCTAAATTTTTGTGCCCCCACGCCCCCAGCCCCCAGCCTTCTTGCTGGTAGGGCCTGAGAAACTGAAAAGTCCTTGTCTTAGTATAAACATTACCTATCAGCAACATCTATGTGTCATAACATTGTTCTCACTCAAATCCAGAACACAGCACTGCACCAGCTATTGAAAAGGAAATTAACTCCATCTCAGCTGAAACAAGGATGCTCAAACTTTATGAGCGGTGCAGCACCGCATTCAAAAAACGTAATGCCCAACAGGACAAGGACGTGTTTTAACGCTGTCCTCTGGCTTGAACTAGGCAGTGTCTTTGTTTATAACCAGTAATTTTTGACTGAATTCCACTGCATTTGATGTCAGGTTTGGCACTCCCGTAAACCTATTATGGGAAAAACAGGTATGATGTGAGAATGGCCAAAACAGAAGGCCAAGCTCTCCAGAGCACCAGCAGCAAAGCCCCACCAACAAGCCCTTTTCCCAGATTTTCCTGACAAATTCTTGCCAAAAGGGAGCTTTAGGGTTACCACAAATTGCAAGGTGGCTGACCCTGCAGCCCACCCGGCTTGCTGGTGCCTGAGGGGTTTTGGCTTGTGGGGTGTGTGTCTGTGCTGCTTTCCTTTCTCCTCACCTTACCTTCACTCCTTTCACCAGGTCCTCACAGGGAGGATCTGCCAGTGGTTCAGGAGCCTGGTGACAAACATCCTCACTGTGTGGCATGAGCGCAAGCCTCACTGCCGCCAGCAGTGCCAGAGGCCACCACCATGATCCTTGGAGAGGACCCCCACCCTCCATGCTGCCGGGTCCCCGCTTGGGAAGACCTAGTGCTGCCTCAGAGGACCTGTGTAGACCTTAATTAACACTGCCTATCTGTGCACAGCCTAAGAACCGAGTTTTGTCTAGTTTTACTCCAGCAATTAATTTTCCATTGGTTATATCATGTAGTACATATCAAGTACAACTCATTTTTTACTGTCTACTTGCATTTGAGGATTGTATTACAGAACTTCAGTTTTGGATAAGTGGTGTTCAGGGGAGAAAAGGAGAAATGAAAATACTATGCATTTCTCCACTAGTTGTGAAGACACAAAGTAAGAGATCTAGACATCTTTATCCTTACGGTGTCCTGAAGGGATTCAGCTGTCTTGGGGGGAAAGGAAGAAAGTAAAAAAAACGCCAATTGCCATAGCACAATGTTGCTATAGGGTAGTGCACTGTCACTTTCCAGGTGTTACACATGGTAAAGTTACAGGCTTTTTACATAACTCATTGTCTTTTTTTTAATATGTAATTCCCAACATATAAGCTGCTAGGAAAAGCAGGCATAGAGAAAAGGAGAATGTTCCCAGTTTTCCCTTTTCTTTATAGAGCAACTCAAGTATGCAGGTCTGTGGGATTCAGGCTCCCTGGGATATTTTCAGAGCTGCCTAAGGGGAGATATAGAAGTCCACTCAGAGGGCACAGGATCTAGGGCTCTAAATGGGATGCAGAATTTTCCCAAAGCATGCAAAGCTGTGCAGAAAATGCATGGTGCGTGTAGGCATGTTGCTGCCTGCTGCCAGTATTGCATTGCAGTGGAAAACACTGTCTGGGAGTGACACGGGCTGTGTGCTTGCAATCATTGGGCCAGTGCCCCAAACATTTTTGGGGACTGCTCCAATTCAGCTTCTGAAGTCACCTACCTGCTGTTGTCATGGCGGTCTATACTAGTAGGATGGAAACTGACACATAAGCAAGGGAGCTGTGCAGGTGGGATGTCCTCAGACAAGCGTTAAAGCAGGACACGGTTTATTTTCCATGGGGCAGGCGTCAGGAGCACCTGGTCTAACTTGATTTTCATCTCTACCAGCATGTAATGTGCACACAACAAGCATTAGCACAGGTAACGCTGGTGTTGCCTGCCAAAGAAAGGACCGATACTTTGGCACCCATCTCAAGATCTCTGAAGATGGGATGAATGCCATCTCACCACCCATGGGTGTGTTTGCTCTGAGCCAGCTCCTGAGGGCTTGGTGTTCCCCCTGGTAGGTGGTCTGCCTCTTCATTGACTGAACAGTGGCCAGGCCACTGCCTTTGACTGAACACTGGCCTCTTAAACAGCTGGGGTGGGACAGAAATCCTGCAATGAAGAGCATCTCCAGAAGTGCCTTGACAGCAGCATCTTTGCAAATCTAATCCAAACAGTTCAACTAATGAAAATACATCCTGAGATGTTTTAAAACTTCATTTTGTATGCTGTTCTGGAAAAGTGGGGTGGGAACCTTTCAAGAATGTAGTTTCAGTGCTGTGCGAAGAGGCAAATGGAGAAGTAAAGGTTGGTGAAATCCCAGGGAGGGATAGGACAGCAAGGTCCAATTACAAATCCACTTTGTATAAGTTCTGTTTTCCAAGACGTTATTTCTTAATGGGAGGTAAAACAATGTGATTCTGGCATGCCAGAGCAAGGCAGACCCTGAGACTGCAGTCTGGCTTGAAAACATGACATTTTATGGGGACAATCCAATTGGCTTTATATGCTTTCTGGTTTTGTAAAGTCAGCGATAAACCAAATTGCTAACTCACTTGTCTGAAACACGGGCTTTAGAGGTTAAATGTGACACCTACTGTGGAGAAAATCTTCAGTTTGTATGTCCAAATGCAGAGTGGAAATACTGTCATTTGCCTTGGGGACATGAGAGGCATTCAGCCAGGTCACACTTTCCCCCTGCCAGCAGAGACAGCTGTAAGGATAAGACTAGGAAGGAAAGACAGATCAGACTGGGGACATGGTGTCCAATAACCTTCCCTGCAGCAAGCACCATCACCAAAGGGCAGGCACTGAATCTTCAGGAATAAAGAGCATGCATTTGGACCCTTGCAGCATCCATAAATAAAAGCAATCAAGCTATCAGTACATTTGAGACATCCACCTTGAAGCAAGTGGACATCATTGATTATGATGGATGAGAGCAGTGACAGTGCTCAGGGGACTTGCAGGAGCCAGCACTTGTGCGACAAGTGATGACTTCCCTGGAAGGGACTTGACAAAAGCAGAGCACTCTGTATATCCACAAAGTCTGTTTTTTTCTGGGCTTTCAATTGCCTTTAACTGTCTGTGTGAGTGGTGTGGTGAGGAACAGGCAACAATATGGAACAGCTAGAACAGGCTGTAAAATCCCAGTTTTATGGGTTTGCTGTTGATTGGCATGTCGCTCTAAGAAGGGAAAAGTCTGAGTTGATTCAAGCTGCCTAACAGCAGGCAGCTGCTAATCTTTCATCTCATCTTAGTAAATGAATTCAGGAGGACCAACTCCAAATCCATCCTGGATCGGGCGCTTTATTTGCAAAACTGGGATTGCCAGAGCTGCTGTAGCATGGTTCAGAGAGGGAAAGTAAGGGTCATTCCGCCATTCAGCTTCATCTTGGAGCCCTTCAAGAGACTTCACATAGAGGGAATGTGGAGGCTGAGAGGGACCTGGGAGAGCATAAGAAATTAAGAATGACAATAGCATCACTTCTCAGCTTTAAGTTGCAGGTGATCTCTCATAACTATTACTTCAAGAAAGAAAAAGGAGGAACAGTTACCTGGGCCCTCCCAGAAAGCCCACATCCTTCAGGCTTTTCTTCACTCAACTATAACCGATTCAATCCACCTGTCTAAATGCCGCTGTGGTTTTGCAGCATGTGAGCAGATACATACCTTGTGATAACCACTAGTTCCCTTTACAACTTTGTGATATTTGGAACTGCACTAGACTTTGATACATCTGAAAACTAAGCAAAAAAATGCATGATCAGGAAAAATCAAGTCTACGCTGCACTGAGGGTACAAGGAGGGGATGGGGTGGCAGCAGGAGGGCAGGATCTCATGTACTGCCTCTGATCATAGCATCTCCACACAGAACTGTCCCACTATGCTGACGTGGCAGAGAGGCTTCTGGTCTAGCTCTTGTGGAGAGCAGCAGATGTGGTGGTGGGTAAGGACATGATACATGGTTGTCCAGGAGACCTCCAGGGAATGACCCAGTAGGTCTATGTCCTTGTCCATAGTACAAGTGTTCAGTAACAGCATGTGGGAGGAAGGCATGCCGGTGGAAATGTGCACAAAGGGTAATTATTTTTGATGCAAGATTTTAATTGCCATCAAGATGGGCAGTTCAGCATAGGCAGGGGGAGACAGAATAGAGAACAAAACCCCAACAGGTGAACCTCGCAGGCTGCAAGACTGGGAAAAAAAACACCTGGCCAAGGCAGAGCCCCTGGGGCATGGATCTGTCAGCACACACACACACACCCACACCCACCCCATGATGTTGAGCCCTCGTGGGGCTCCCCTGGCTCCATGGCCAGTGAGGTAGGACCCCTGTGCTGGCATCCCCCTTCTCAGCTGGGGGGGGCAGGTGCAGGTTTTGGTCTCAGCCAGCCCCTGGTCCTCCTACAAGGCTGCTGTGAGGGTAAATGCTGTGGGCATGGTGAGCCTCCGTGTTTTCACTGTGTGTTTGAGCCACAGCAATGTTCCCTTCAAGACGGTGCTAATTTTACAGCAGCTGAAGATATGTCCTGAGGCTTTTGCCTTGGTCATGTACCCTTTTAGCTTCTAATTTCTTGGATTTGTCACACACCCTGTAGATTAAAACATAGTATTTTATCTCTGAATCATTAACTTTTGTTGCTTTCTTATGCCCACTTGGATCTTTTTCTGCTCCAGACAGCCCCGATTATAAATAGTCCAATAACACATGTCCTCCTTATTTTAAGACTATCATTTATAGGACTAGAAGTATGAATGTGCAGTAAGTTAACAGTGATGCCATAAAGAGGCTAAAATAATTAATCACTTTGCCACCGTTAATGGATTCAAGGGCACAGGAACGTGTACATGAGCTCCTGCTGCAGCTTTTGAGAGTGTGCTCAGGAGGCAGGAAAAAGCAAAGGTGTAAGTAAGCATTTGGGATGAAAACTCTGGGGAGAGGGTGTGCAAGCACCTGTGTCTGTTGGACACCAGGGTTTCCAAGTATTGGTCTGGAAACATCTTTCAGCCCTGCAAGGACTGGCAGACAGCAGTCGGTGCAGAGGGATGCAAGGCAGAGCTGGACCAGGCCGGTGGGGAAGGAGGGGAGCAGAACGACAGTAACAAAACTAAGGGAATTCCTCCAGAAAGAGAGCATGTAGCATGCTTTCTGTGCTACTGCTTGGTAGATGTCCTAACTACGGGCAAGGCACTGCTAGCTCATGCAGCATTAGAAACCTTGCCTTTGTGGATGCACTGCCTAATGGGGAATTAAACCCATCCCAGCAACCAGTGGGGCAAGTGTGCCAGGGCTGTGTGCCATGGGTTTAGATGGTGCCACCAGTCTCAGTAGCTCATAAGGTGTAGGGGGAAAAGTCTCCTGTAGTTCCCCTCTGGTGACCCTCCCTTTCAGTGATCAGTCTTCAGTTTGATGTTCTGCACCGCGGTGAAATGTTGCCCCCATAGACCCCTGCTGAAAGACCCTGAGGGACACAGAGATCAAGTTGTCAGAGGCTTTGGTTGCAATGGGAAGTGCTGCCAGCAATGGGTTTGCTCACCACGTGTGTGTACAAACGTAAGTACTGAAGTCAGCTGTAAAAATTATGTTATACATTATGAAATCTGCAGCCAATGGCGTGATGTGTGCTTTCCACATCCTTTCCCAGCTACCACCTGGGAGACCCGTTGGTGGCATTAATGAGGTGGTTGCCTCTGCTGCCCTGTGGCTTTGCAGGGATGGCTTGTGAGGTTACCCTAATGTAAGCTTAATGGGAAAAAAACTGCCAGCCCAAAGTCCAAGGGCTCAAAACCCCTGGGCAGATGTGCTATCCTGGCTTAGGAGAATAAGTTGTACAGATTTGAAGTGAGATCTGTAGCAAGAGCTGAGCTGAGCCTCCACATCAAAATAAATTCCTCTTAACAAGAGCGCACACTTTCCCAGGAGATGCTCACTTCCTGAAAAATGCATCCAGGTGTCCTGTTTTTTTCTGGATCAGTGTTAGTGTTGTTAGAAACATAGAATCATTTAGGTTGGAAAAGATCTTTAAGATCAAGTCCAACCATTAACCCAGGACTGCCAAGTCCATCACTAAACCATGTCCCCAAGTGCCACATTTACGTGTGTTTTAAATACCCCAGGGAAGGTCACTTCACCACCTCCCTGGGCAGCCGGTTCCAATGCCTGACCACCCTTTCCGTGAAGAAATTTCCCCTAATACCCAATTTAAGCCTCCCCTGGTGCAAATGAAGCCCACCCCCTGTGGCCGCTCCCTCTTGCCCTATTGCTTGTTACTTGGGACAAGAAGCTGACCCCCACCTGCCTACACCGTCCTGTCAGGCAGCTGTAGAGAGCAGTAAGGTCCTCCTTAGCATCCTTTTCTCCAGCCTAAATGCCCCGATTCCTCTCAGCCACTCCTCGTAGGACTGGCGCTCCAGCCCCTTCCCCAGCCCCGTTGCCCTTCTCTGGACACGCTCCAGCACCTCTACGTCCCTCCTGCCGTGAGGGGCCCAAAACTGAACCCACAATTTGAGGTGTGGCCTAACCAGTGCCGAGCACAGGGAAACAGTCACTGCCCTGGTCCCACTGGTCATGCTGTTTCTGACAGGAGCCAGGGTGCTGTTGGCCTTCTTGGCCACCTGGGCACACTGCTGGATCATGTGCAGCCAGCCGCTGACCAGCACCCCCAGGTCCTGTCCCACCGGGCAGCTTTCCAGCCAGTCTGCCCCAGCTCTGCAGATTGCGTGGGGTAGTCGTGACCCATGTGCAGGACCTGGCACTGAACCTTGTTGGACCTCATACGATGGGCCTTGGCCCATCAGCACAGCCTGCCCCAATCCCTCTGCAGAGCCTTCTGCCCTGCAGAACATCAACTTTGCCCCCCAGCTTGGTGTCATCTGCAAACTTACTGAGGTTCTTAGTAAAAACTTATTAGGTTCCTACTTCCTAGTAGCTGCTCCAGTGCTGTGCTTTGGACTCAGGATGAGAACAATGTTGATTACAGACTGATGTTTTCAGTTGTTGCTGACAAATGTTTATATTAAATAAAGGACTTTTCAGTTTCTAGGGCCCTGCCAGCGAGAAGGCTGGAGGGGCACAAGAAGCCAGGACAGAGCAGGGCCAGAGCATCTGACTCAAACTACCCAAAAGGGCTATTCCACACCACAGAGCATCAGGCTCATTATATAAACCGGAGGGCAGCATGGGGGAGGGGGGAGGTTGGTCCAGTATGGCTGATCACTGCTTGGGCACTGGTCAGGAAGGAATGAGCAACTGTATCATGCATCACTTGGGGTTTTTTTCCCCTTTTGGTTTTTATTCCTTTCTCCTTCTCATTACAACAATAACAACATAACAATAATAATTACTATTAATAATATTATTAATAATATAATAATTACTAAATTGTTCTTATCTCAACCCATGAGTTTTACATTTTTCATGAATCTCCTCACCATCTATCTTGCAGGAGGAGTTAGCGAGTGGCTGTGTGGTACTTAGTTGCTGGCTGGGTTTAAATCATGCCACTGGGGAGGGAGAGAAGGGGAACTGAGGGCTAAAATTATATTTTTGGCATGTTAAGACCTACATGTACAGATTTTAAGGGTTGTTTTGGCTTGCAAAGCTGGAGTTCCTCTGGTCCTCCCTCTGCTCATTCAAAGCCAACACTCAAGTACCAGACAAAGCTGCAGACACTGCCAGACCGGTTGCTGGCATGGACAGCGATGCCAGTAGCGATTAGGGGCTAGTTTTCCAGGTTTAAATACTTTTCACATAAGACAATGCTGCTTTTCCTAGGTAGTTCACTTTGTCCATCACTAGCCTGGGGCTAACGTGATTTTTGGCATGACTGAGCCCTGTGTGAAATCAAGCCCCTGAATGGCACCTCCACCCTTGTTTGCCAGTTTTGTCCAGCTCATGCAAGCTGTGCAATGCTGCATGCGTGCTTTCTGAGCTTCAGGAAAACCTTTGTGCAATCCCTAGGAGAAGGAGGTAACCAAAACAGGCACTCCTCCGAAACATGGCTCTATGCGCCTGGCTGAAATTTTATCCTAAAGCAAAGGAACTGGTGCAAGGGGGGTCAGGGTGGAACAGCATAACCAGAGATAACAAAGGAGCAGGTAGACAGAAACATTTCTACTTACTCATTACGTGACTTGTCAGTGTTTGATATTCCTTTGTAGGACTGACTTTTTCCTTTTTCTCTTTTTCAAAAGACATTTTTTTCTGTCTCTTTTCCAGTCCACTCAGCGCTGAAGCAATGAGAGTGTATCACAGATTACAGGCAGGTCAGAAAGGGCAAATTACTTGCCAAAATAGTCTCTCTGCAGGGTCTTATTGGTGTTATGTGCTAAGTTATGTGATAAGTCAAAGTTAGTGTTGCATAACATTCTGCCAGTACTTCTTGTAACCATTTCTGCAGTAGAGTGATTCACTTTTCTGCAATGCTGCTGCTGTTTTATTCCTGCTGAAACTTTCCAAATACACGTGTTAGCTTATTGCTTGATGATTCCTGCTTCTCGTTCCTGCCTTTGTGCCAAACACATGCCTGCTTTCAGTTGATGACGTTCCTCTGAGTTATGAGTAAATGCAGGTTCAATAGAAGAGTGTCTTGCTTATGCTCACTGAATTTACAGCTCTTTAGATCTTTGGATCACAGAAAAGTCACTCTGAAACCCCTAAAAAGGGTGAGATATTTTGACTGACAATTACTGAGCCAAGAGACTGAGCTAAAATTCTACAGCCTGCAGGACCCATCTCTGGAGGTCTTGATGGAGTGCACATGCCTAGGACTAGACTGTGGGGAAATGGTAAGGTGTGCATAGGTGCAGCTCCCATGCACCGAAAAGCCAAGAATAAATAGGATTGTGTTGAAGGACACCCCTCTGCATTTGGAAGAACCATGCTGGGGAACTGTGAGCTGATTTATCCTGGAGAAAGGTGGAGCCAGTGTGTGTGGTGGCAGCTCTTGTGATCTGGCTCACATAGGTGTGAAAGTTTTCTGCCAGCAGCATCAGGACTCCAACAGTGTAACCAGTGAGGAGGAGGCAGACCCTGAGGTATCTTCATTACCCAGTAATAAAAAAACACTCTTTTTGCCATTTCCTTCTTCTTCCTTCTAATGGAGATGTTCTTAGAGAAGTTTTTTGCCTCGTTGCCTTGCAAGACAGCCTTCTGGTGGTATTGCCATTGATAAGACTGCTCTGTTCACCCAGTGTGGTGGGTCAGCCATGCATGTTGTGTAGGTTATTGAACGCAAAAACATAAAGACAACTAGAAGATTAACCAGAGAATTACCAATCCTGTCCATTTTTAAAAAGAAAAAAAAAATGTGAGGAGAACTATTTTTTTTATAATCATTCCTCTATGAGTATCAACAGCAGCTATGGGCCACATGCTAGGTATATGCAGGTCCATGGTGCTGAAAGCAGCAACTGCTTTGTTTGTTTTAAGTTCTGTGGTATCAGGAGCCTTCCCTTCTTCCTTCATACTTGCTTCTCCATCCACTTGCTCCTCAGCTACTCCCACAATGTGGACACCTTCCTCTAGCAGGGCTCCCTTCCCCTGCCACGTGTGCAAGAGGGACCAGCCATGGTGTACTACCAGGTATGCTGCCTGGTGTCCATGTTCACTATTCATACATTCCTGTACTACTAATAGACTTCCTGCAGCCCCTGGGAAAAGATGGAAAGGCAGAGCATCGTTCAGCAAGGATTCAGATTAAAGGACAAATGTAGTTGGCCAAAGTGAACAATTATATGAAACAAAGGGAAAATCACAACTAAAGATCTTTCATTGCAGCCAGCTAATTATCATGAGTTCTGGACTTAACTGTTCAGGCATAGAATTAAAAACCTTAATTATATTGTCACCTTTGTCTCTCAGCTCCCATTGCCCACAAATGAATATTTACTGTAACTGCTGCTGATGGGAAGAAATTGATGGCAGCCCCACTGAGGTGGGAGAAAGGAGCTGGGGGAAAAAAAAGAAAAAAAAGAGGCGGCATGGTGATGGCTGCACAGCTGGGTGACAACTGCATTCCAGGACATTATAAATTAAAAATACTTTTAATGAGACAAATACAGGTTTTATGGATTTTATGCTTTCCTTCCACTCCCTCCCCCCTTCCCCATGCTCTTGATGCCACCAGCATTGTCTTTTTAATTTTATGTTCTGCCTCTTGTCAGATCATTCTCCTTCCTCTGCTGCCAGCTCCCCAGAGACCCTCATCTGTAGCCCCACAAGATCACCAGTTCACAGGCTCTGGGAGGGTACAGGTGCTGCTGGAGAGCTGTGGGTCCCTGCCCATGGAGGGGAACTTTGCTGGTCACACACACAGGTATTGGATGCTTGCCAGCTGCAGACCTGGCAGCCACACAGCATCAGTGCTCCTTCCCTGCAGACAACGAAGCAGTTTGGTGCTTGCCCAAAGTCTCTCTGTTCAGCTGAAGATATTAGCTTATTTTTCCTTTCTTCTACTTGGTTCTGGGAATTTTGTTCCAGACCTCTCAAACTGACAGTCTGTGGGCAGAGGTGCTCATGATGAACAGAATTAAGGGGCCTCTTGTTAATGGTTTTCTTCCCCGGCGTCATGCATGCCAGGGTTGAGCTCAGTGGTGCCAGTGTCTTCAGTCCTGGATCCGGACCCGCTGACAGTGTTTTTCACACACGTTGCCATGGCTACACAGGACGAGTTAATGTGATGGAACCAGCACACGGAGCAGAGGGCTCGCTGTAGACTGTAGACGGGGCCAGTGCACATGGCCGTGACGGAGGCAGTGCGCGTTCACACCTATTTATTACCCTCGTGTAGTGGCAAGGCTTCCTGCTGTGGGTTTGAAAGCTCTGGCTTCAAACTCTATCCTAGCTTGACAGTTGGGGATGCACTGCTGCAGCCTCATCTCTTCGGCCCCCATGTTGGCTGGAGGGGCTGCGCTCGCACCCTACATCTACCCTCTGCCATGGACACTGAAATCAAGATTTTTGAAGAGGAGAAGGGAGGTTCTCTGGGGTGGGCTGCCCAGTGCTGGCAGCAACAGTGATGTGGATGAACCCAGTGTTAAAACTGGCTGGCAAGGCTGCAGAGTTGCCTTTAGCCAGTTTTACCAGCACCTTACTGACAGCTCACAGTCATCCTGCTTTGCAGTCTGTTTTCTCCAATTTTTTGTGGTTTTTTTGTTGTGGTTTTTTTTTTCAGTTTTAACGTGGAAAACTGCTCTCCACTCTTTAAATACTTCCTGCAGCATTTTCTCTCATTTCCTGCAATTGGAATACATTGCATTCTGGATTTTACAGCTAGGCAAATCTATGCTGATTTACACTGCAAAGCTCCCACTTTGTAGCAAACATTTATGTATCTGCCCTGCACTCCCATGGTAGCTGCTGACAGCTGAGCCATGTCAAATCTAGTCAGTCGTTACTGCTCTGTGTTAGTTGCCATAAAGTCAAAAGGCCAGTCCAGGGGCATAAACAAGGTTTAGTGTTACTGCTGCTAACCTGGGACAGACCCATGGACTCATGTTCACAAAACCCCTGTCAGTGCTGATGTGTTCCTGTGCCCACAGAGATTCTGGCAGCTTGAAGAAACACATGATGGAGCAAATTGGGATGAGGATTTCTGGTTTGCTGCAATTAAAAAAAAAAAAAAATGCCTTACAGAGAGTGAAATACAAGCTACAACTTTGACAGGAAAAAAAAATAATCCATTTAAAACCCTGTGAAAGTCCAATAGCATCTTGTTGAAGATGTCCCTGCTCACTGCAGGGGGGCTGGAATAGAAGACCTTTAAAGGTCCCTTCCAACCCAAACTATTACGTGATTCTATGATTCTATCAGAAAGTTGCAGTACAGCATAATAAATGGCTTAACAGAAGAAATCCTGAACAATGTGAATGAAACTGAAGAAGTGAAAATAGTTTTTACCTCCTTTAAATTACATAAATCCAATTGATTCAGTTCAACTCTCTCTTGCTGTTTATAAGGTTTTTTTAATAATGAATCAGCCCTGCTGGAACAACTGCATTTTCTGGTTGACAACTCCTATCCAGACTCCTGAAACTTTCAAAAAGTTCCCTTACCTTCTAAACAGTAAAAAAAAAAAATTAAAAATTGAGATCCTTTAGAAATTGTTTGGATTGCAAAAGTAGTTCTCTGGAAGAGCAGTCCACTGCTGCAGCAGTGTGCAGAGGGTCTAGTACTGCTGAACAGGCTACTGTGAAGTCCCCTGGACATGCTGTGGTGTGCAAGTGTTCCTCAGCCCCTTGGGAGCTCTCCTGCCCCAGCTCATCTTTGTGGACAGCTCAGCTCTTGTCCTCCATACACTTGCTCCAGCCTGGACAAGGAACTGGCACCAAAGTTACTGCCAGGGTGACCTGGAAAGTATCAAGGGTGACTATGTGGCTCTGGGCTGATGGTCAATGGGAACCTGGGTGGTTTTCTCCTTAAAACTATCAGTGAGGGACAAGGGGCGAAGGAGGAGTAGGTAAATCTTGCAGTTGACAGTTGGTTATGTCCCTGGTGCTGGCAACAGGGTTTTGGTATTTATGGCCATGAGACCTTCTCAGGGGACTTAGGCTTGCTTGGAAGACATGGGATCCACCTGACTGAGCATGGCAAAAGGATTTGCCAACAGGCTGACCGGACTGGTACAGAGAGCTTTAAACTAGAATATGCAGGGTGGAAAGAGGATCACCAAAACCAGGTGAGGAAGTGGTAGACCAGGATGGCAAACAAAGGGCGTGGGGTACAGTGAACAGGAGGGAGCTTATCATCCCTGGAGGTATTTAAAAGGCATGTGGATGTGGCGCTTAGGGACATGGTTTAGTGGTAAGCTTGGCAGTGCTGGGTTAATAGTTGGACTCACTAATCTTAAGGGTCCTTTCCAACTTAAATGATTCTATGATTCTGTGATTCTATGATCAACAAAACAGAGCTAAAGTGTCTCTGCCCCAAGGGTATCCACATAAAGAAGGAAGACCCTACCAGACAGTTATAAGGTCATACCCTTTCTGGGAAGCCAGCATGTGGGGGTCCCTCTCTGAAATGCCTGTACACTAACACACACCACATGGGGTACAAGCAGGAGGAATGAGGGGTCTGTGTGCCACTGCGGAGTTGCAATGTCATTGGGGCCACAGAAAGGTGGAGGGATAGCTCACACAACTGGTCTGCTACACTGGGTGAGTACCAGTGTAGCTCTATAGGAAGGACAAGCTGGGAAGGCAAGGAGGGTGAGATGTGAGAGCAGCAGGAGTCTGTCTTGAGATGGGTAATGAGGCCAGTGTGACAGCCAGGGCACGGTGTACTTATCCTTGGTAGAGGAGGATCAGGTTAGGGAATAAACATATCTAAGTCTGTGGTGTCTGATGGGATGCACGTGTCAGAGCTAAGGGAGCTGGGTGGTGTCATTGCAGTACCTCTTTTGACTATCTTTGAAAGGCTGTGGTGATAGGAAAAGGTCCCTGAGGGCTGGCAGAAAGCAAACGTCACTCCTATTTTCCAGAGAGGCAGAAAGGAAGATCCTGGGAACTACAGGCCTGCCAACCTCACAGTGATCTGTGGGAAGGTGATGGAGCGCATAGTCCAGGAAGCCATTTCCAAACGCATGAAGAAGAAAAAGATGACTGTGAGTATTCAGCATAGATTGACAAAGAGAACATCACGGCTGACCAACCTGATAGCTTCTGTGATGAAAAGTGGAGAAGGGGAAAGAAACGGGTGTTGGTCTTGACTCTAACAAGGCTTCCAGTGTTGCCTTCCATAAAATATTCATAGACAAACTGACAGAGTCGTTAAATGAACAGTGAGGTGAACTGAGAGATGACTAAACAACCAGGCCCAGGGGGCAAGAAAGAAGTCCTGCTGGTGGCCAGTGACCAGTGGTGCACCCCAGGAGTTGATACCATGGCCAGTATCATTTAACATATTTGTTACTGGCCTGGATGATGGGGCAGAGCCCATCCGCAGCAAGTTCACAGGTGATGAAAAAGCGCGAGGGGTGGGTAATAAAGAAGGTGGATCTGCTGCCCTTTAGAGGGATCTGGGCAGGCTAGAGAACTGGGCAGAGAGATATCTCATGAAGTCCAACAAAAGGCAATGTGAAGACCGTGATCTGGAGAGGAATAACCACAACCAGGACAAGCCGGGGAACAGTGGGCTGGAAAGCAGCTTTGCAGACCAGGAGATTGACATCCTGGTGGGCAGAAGTTGAACATGAGTCAGCAGCATGCCCTCGCAGCAAAGAAGGCTGATGGTCCCTGGTCTGCATTAAGAGACATGCCACCAGTGGTCAAGGGAGGTGATCCTGCCCTCTTCTCAGTGTTGCTGAGACACATCTGGAGTGCTTGGTCTAACTCTTGGCTCCCCTGTACAAAAGACATGGACTGCCTGGAGGAAGTCCAGTGCAGGGACACTAAAATGATGAAGGCACTGCACTATATAGTCATATGAGGAAAGGCTGAGAGAGCTGGGGCTTTCCAGCATGGGGAAAGGGAGGTTCAGGCAGGATCTTGTCAACATGTATAAGTAACCTGATGGGGAGGAGTAAAGAAGCCAGAGCTAGGCATTTCTCAGGGGTGTCTAGTGAACAGCTGAGAGACGATGGGCAGAAGTTGAAAGAAAATAAATTTCATTTAAATATAAGACAAAAACTTGTTACCATGAAGTTGGTCAAACATAATGACAGGTTGTTCAGAGAGGTCGTGGAGCCTCCATCCTTGGAGGTACTCAAAACCTGACTGGATATGGTCCTGAGCAACCTGCTGCAGATGACCCCAAGTTGAACCAAGGGGGCTGGAAAAGATGACCTCCAGAGATCCCTGCCAACCTCAGCCACACTGTGATCCTGGGATCTTCCTGAAAAACAGAAGTCAGAAGACCTGATAATCCTGCTGACTACAGTGCCATAAGATGGGAACTTCAGAAAAAAATCTTTGTGGGCACAATCCTGCACCAGAAATGGCCAGCAGTGACAGGGTAAAGCCTTTCTCATCTGAGGGAAGTCCTCTTCTGCTTGCAGCTGGAACAGTAGAAATGACCTTTCTCTTGTACAAACACCCAGAGCTACCAGGGAGGGTCACTATTGATCAACCATAGAACTTGGCTTACTAATTGCAGTCTTGTTCTGCACAGGAATGTGTAGCAGATCCTCTTTCTTCTTGATTATCTCTGTGTAATTTAGAAATAGCTGAAGATCAGATTTGGACCAGTGCACATTATTATTGCCAATATGAGTTTAAATTGCTCTCCTTGAATTATTTGGCTTTAGTTATCTTCTTCATCCTCGCTTTAATTTTTTGCTGGTTTAGGGTCAGATGCTGCCATTCCCACACATGGTGAGCGCGTTGTTCTTACAAGAGCATGTCCACTCTAGTCTGTGGAGTTCGTTTACCTTAAATGTTACAACAATTAGACTGAAATAATAAAGTTTAAGAAAAGTCACTTTTGCTTCTCTGTGAAGATGTTTTACAAGCACATGCTGGCCTTCCCCCCAGGCATTTTCACAACTTTTAAGATAAAAAATCACATGTAAATCAAATCCCAGAGGCAGTGCACACTTGGAAGGGGTTTCACCTCACCAGTCCTCAGCTGCCTAAAAAACATGGTACCCAGGCCAAGCCCTATATTCTTACACTGCACACCCGCTTTGTGGTGAGTGGCAGGAGGCCATGGAAAGGGACCGTCCTTTCAACTCCATCCCTGACTTTGACAGATGCAGTTTGGAGCCTCAAATGAGCCACAGATCTTTCTCTGCTCAGAGGAGCTGGTAACATGGCAAACTGAAATGCAGGGTTTCGCCACGCCATCCACTGCACGCTGGTTCCCCATGGGAAAGTGCCCAGAAGGACACTCACAGACGACCTTTGGTGGGCACATGATGACTTAGGGCAGAGAGGTAGCAGTCCTCACGCCAAGGCTGGTTGTGCAGCAGGGAAGTCCTTGTTCAGCAGAGCTGCCAGACCAATGCCAATGTCCATCAGTGTCAAATGAGGAGGCCTCTCTAATGAGGGGATAGGGCTGCATGTCAAAGTCGTCAATGAAAGGTAAGGCTCTGAACAGGACTCCCGCAGCCCTGATGCTGTGGGTACCTGCCTCGTGTCTGAACGAGGGTGGTGTCCCATTGGGGGAGGTTTCTGCTTTTCTCCCACTTTCTGCCTGGCTCTGCAGCGATTGCAAACCAAACACGCAGCAGCCGCTGCATGTGCCAGTTTCTAATCTCCACTCCATTACTGGGGCACCGCACCCTGTACACAGAGCTTTATGAAAGAAAATAAATTCACTGAGTTTTCTCTTGATTTGTTTTCTAGTTCTTGAAATACTCTTTTCTGCTAGGGGGAGGAGTTTCTCCCTTAAGCTCTAAAACAAAACTGCCCTTTTGATTTGCCCTTGTTATTATAAGACATACAAGTTTAAGTGAAACACTAGCATACAAATTTAAGCAAAACACTAAAAGCAATACCAGTATTGCTGATGCCCTTTTAAGCAATTCATTTTCTAACCCTTCTATTGCAAGAGCAAGGAAGCAATGTGTTTTAGTGACTCTACAACTGCTGCCTGAGTGCTCCTCCCAGATCTATCAGTGCCTGCTTCTGGATGTTTTGGATGTCTTATCTTTGCCCTCAAAGGTGGTGCTAGGGCATTCTCCAAAGAAGCTCCCTCTATTTCATGCTGCTGGAAGTGATGGGTGAACTGGAGTCCCATGCCATGCTGCCAGACCTCGGGGCTACAGCCCGGCTGCCTCCATCTGCCCTGGGCTGTACCAGCAGGGACTGAACTGGATGATGCCAGTCACCCAGAGAAGGGGATACTGCAGAAATTACCAGAGCAAACGTGTAGCCGTGTCTTGCTCATGACGAGAAGAGTATGTCTAGTTATTACCCAGCCTTTGTAAGTGTACCAACTAATGGAGCGAGAGACATGAAAGATTTCCATAGCCCACCTGGAGTGTAATTCAAACCTCCACTAAGGCAGGTCATGATAAGTAAGATGAATTTCTATCTTTCCTTTCCTTTCCAACACCAACCTTTGGCTTCTGAAAAGTTACTTAAACAGTGATAGTTTGATGGTAGCTGGGTGCCTTGATGAACTTACTAACTTTCCAAGGGCTACAGACATATCAGATATTGCAGGAGCTAGCAGAGACAAATATGTATTTCTTAGTCCTTCTTTTTGAATAAAGCTCTGGATTTTAATACTGTTGACAAGTGAAAGCATTTTGTGAAGCTATTTGTGATGGATGCTGAACTGTATGGTTCTAATTACAACAAGGTCATGTCATTACTGCTTTTTTTAAATCTCTGTTTCCTGACAAACGTTCTTCTAGCTAACCACATTCATTGCTACTGCAGACAAAATGATGGGATGTCAGTCTGTAAGAAACCCACTGGAAGCAAGGGCCAGGTCAAAGAACTTCCATTTTTTTCAGATCAACGGATTGGTTCTGTGTCTGCAGGTACTTAGTCCCTTGTGTCAGAGAGGATGTCACTTGAGGAAGACGTGTGAGGTTAAACTTCCCAAGCCCACAGCATTATGCCTCAGTCCCTTTTCCCAATTCCTCTCACTCCAGCTTTTCTCCAAAGTCTTTTTCTGTTTTAATCTATTACTTTTCCTTTTGTGATATGAAGCGTCACTTTCTCAAATCTCAAGTCAGTGCTGGGTTTGCAGCACCCCCGCCACAAAGGATCAGATTTTTTTTCCTGCCAGCAAAAATCTGTGGCCACTGTGCATCCCAGGCACATTCTTACTGACTTTGGAGCCTTCAGGTGAGACCCTGGGCCCGCAGAAGCTCAGACTGAATTGCATGAAGGACACCTGGACTTTTTCTGTAACTCTGCTCTGATGCTCAAAGGCCAGAAGATGATAGCTTTCTCCAAAGGCTCTCTCTTGCAAAACTGTCTCTCTCCTTGATGTTTGAGCATTGCTCCATGCCTCATGGGTTTCTCCCTCAGCAAGGCTGGGAGAAGAGCTTTTCCAGAAAAGCACCACAGGCAGGCAGGCTCAGGGCTGTCTCCCAGCTCAGCATTTCAGCTTCCCTGCTTCTGGATAAAGCTGAATTATGGGGTATTTTACAGTTCTTGGTTTTGGACACTGCCTCTGCCTTCATGGGAGGTAAATGTAATGTTTTCTTCCATCACGGACTGTGGGATTGTCTGAGGCTTGGGAGAGTCAACAATATCTCAGATTCTGCAAATGTTTTGAAACAGAAGGTATTTTAAAGTGTTTTTTAAAACCTTGCACAGTAAGGTTTTAATCTAATTGAGCAATTCTGAAATAAATTTTGTTGCCAGTAAAACATAGCCCTAAATATTCAAAACCAAGAGATCTTTCCAAGTTACAAGCAGCTCATTAATGTCCTTTTAATAGGCTTTGTACGCACAACCTGAGCATCAGAAAGATACGTGTGTTCCCTAATAAGGCCCTTCCTGATGACAAATAAGAGCTGCGATCCTTTGTGTCTCAATTCCCATGCTTTAATCACTTCAGCTACATGAAAATCTCTGTTAGCAGGCTGAGGAAATTGTGTCCAGTCAACAGATGTCCACGTATTCAGTCCCATGGAGCCTGGTGCCACATCCAAGCCCAGATGACCATCAGGGACCAGACAAAGCACCCAGCTTTCAGTCGCAGAGACAGCACCTACCCCTGACAAGACATAGGTTCTGCCTTTGCCTGCACCACAGCAGGGTAGGAGCAATAAAACATTATTGGGGCAGGAGTAATAAAACATTATTGAATAAGGGAATGCTCCTTCTTCAAAAAGTCAAGATTCTATTGCCAAAGTGAAAAGTAATACTTTTCCTTTGATTGGATCAACTAAGCAGTATTTTTAGAGATATAAAATGAAACAATTTTTTTGCACTCTACTGGAAAACACCCAAACCAATGAAAATTGCTGAAATAAAGTTTTGGAATCTTGAAAGAAAAAGTGCATGAAAAGTGAAATTAATTTACTAAAAATTGATGGACACAAAAGATAATTTTTTCCCCAAAATTACTACTGTTTACAAGCCATTCCAAATTAAGCCATCTGTGAAACTTTAGCGAATTATGAAAAGGTGTGATGACACATTTTTCTCCAACTACAGGACACACCTTTGACAATGTCTCTGCACACCAGGATCAGTATTCTTTAGAGGAATCCACTTTAGCAATATTTCCAGAGATTTTCAGCAGGTTTGGCCCTGGAGTCAGCCTAGCAGCAACTTCCCCATGAGTACCATGTCGTGTGAGCACAGTGAGTCCCTTTTGGGGGTGGGCAGCAAATAAACATGTGTGCAATTTACCAAATTCTCCTTCTCCTAATTTGTGACTAGTGATGGCTGAGCCATTTTTTATAAGCCTTTTACACACCCTGCCTGAACCAGCCATCCAGCTGGAGAGATTTCACCCACTGACATGCCTAGGCAGCTGTGGACAGCTGGCAAGCTTTAATTCCCAGAGATCCATGGTTGCACCTGCCTCCCATGGCTCGAGCAGCCAGTTTCCCAGCCCTGTGCTTGTTCATGGGATCACCATTTTCCCTAGCTGTCATTTCTCCTAGCCCAAAAAATGCTGTCATGACCAGAGACTGCACTAACTGGCAGGTTTTTTTCTCAGTTTTTCATCTTCAGAGTTTCTAAAGATGTTAGCACCATGCAGGGATGACAAGATGAATTCCGACAAAAGATAATTGCATGAGTCCTTTGTAGCCAAGCGCTTACAGTACCTCAAGACTGTCAGTTCCCATTTCATTCAAACGTGTGTGTTAAAGCTGCCCAGAACACATAGAGTGACAGGGAGTGCTGGGCCAAAACCTTTATGAGGATTGGAACCTGTGTGTACTCAGAGGTTTTCTTAATACAACGGAGTTGGGCAGTTGGAAATTCGGGGACCAAGGTGCATCTTAAGCAAGTTTATGCCATACATAAGGGACCACCGTGGACGTTCTGTAGTTGGAGCAGGAGCAGCAGTCGTAGCGAGGGGTAGTGGGAGCCACCCCACGTGAAACAGCCATGTCTCCACCTGGGACAGGGATGAACTCCGTGGGGAGAAGCTAGCAGCACCAGCATGGCTCCTCATGGTCCACGCCACAGGACTTGCCACAGGACTATGCTCCACCGCAGCACCACTCTTCCTGAGGAAAAAACACTCCCACCCAAAGAAGTGCAGTGTGTGTGTTTCCAGCCAGAGGCATGGGACATGGAAACCATTTGCTGCTCCTTCAGGTGTCTCCTTTAAAAGAGCCTGGTGCCTCTAGTTACATTATTTTCATGCTTGCCACATAAGCTCATGAGATGTTGTGAAGTGATACCAAGAATTACAAAATAATTCTATTTGAAAGGGCTTCAGTTCCCCCATGAAATGCCATGGCTGTAGAATGCCAACCTTCCTAAACCAATGGCTCTGCATGGCACCACTAGAAATACTTAATTTCACTCTGATTCAGGAGAATGACAGGTTTCAAAACCCAGACATTTCTCTTAAATCAGAAATTCCAGAGTTTTCCCGGCTGTGCAACTTGCCATGCACCACCTGCCAGGGACATGTTTGCAGCAATGCTGATCACAGCCTTCACCAGAGAGGAGCTGGCAAGGGGCTGCACAAGAAAACACTTCTCCCACTTCAAAGAGGTCGCATTACCATTTAAATTTCTACATTTTCTTACATTGTCTCAAGATTTCCTCTTTTAAAGAGCTGATCTCCTGCAGCAGCCCCTTGCTACTGCTGTGAGCCCAAATTCAAGATACCCAGCTGATTCCCAGTCTTCTGCTAAGCAGGCCTGGACCCGCAGCAGGGTGCTCTGTGGTTTTTTGGGGCTGTTTGCTTCAAATAAAGTTGTTCTCCCCTTCATGGGACACTTCACTGAGTCTTTGTTATCACAGCTCCAGTGTACTACACAGAAACGTTTGGCATAGAGTGCCAATCCAGGAGGAAATTCTGTTAACTATAAATATTAAATTTATTATTTCATGTAAGGATACAGATTGGTATTATCTTTTTCAAAATGCAGTTACAATTTATGATGCAAAACCAGGTGAGAAACAGGGGACACCTTTGGACATCCAGGAAAATAGTAAGTGCTTGAAAACTTTTAACTCTGAGACAGGGAGTTTTTAATTTAACTCGCTGACCATCAGCCAAGCTCTTCTCTCTTCATGTGATAGTAAAGGACCTAGGTGCTGGGAAACAAAGCAAGTATTAGTTTGGCTTCTCTCTTGCATATCTACAAAAAAAGGCCAAATTAATTGCACACGGCAGCCTGACTTCATAGACTTTGTGCTAGGGAAACCCCCTGACAAGTGGCACAAAAGCCAGCAGCGCTGCACAGTGTGCAGGAGCATGAACTCACTGCTGCAGCTCTATTCCCAAACCAAGAGAAGCTGTGGCATTGAAATGCCCATGCCAAGGACAGCAGGAAAGATATCTGAGTGACTCAAAATTACAAACCAAATAGTTCATAATCTGGCTGCAAAACGTTGTGCTTTCAGCCAGGGTAACAGCTGTGTGAGATGCACCAAGGTGATGGTGCTCGCAGCTAAAGACCAGCTTTGCCTTCCTAAGCTGTGATGCAGGTAGGGACCTGCAAATCTGCCTGTCCCTGGATCCATCACTCTTGCAACCCCTGCAGAAAGCACCCTACTTTAGTGGCCACCCCTGTCTGGTAAGCATCCCTTTCCAGTGAGCACCCATCTCTGGTGGGCACCACTCTCTAATGAGCACCCATGTCCAGTGGGCACCCCTCACCAGTGGGCTCTCCTCTCTGGTGAGCACCCCTGTCTGGTGGGCACCTCTATCCAATAAGCACCCTTCTCTGGTGGGTACTGCTCTCCGGTGAGCATCCCTCTCCAATGAGCACCCCTCTCCAGTGGATACTCCCCATCTCCAGTGGGGTCTCACACCTGCAGCTGGTGCCCAGGTTTGCAGTGCCCGAGGGCCGGGATGCTCAGGCATGGAGGGAGCCAAGCTTTGGCAGGACACAGGGCTGCTCAGCATCGCTGAGACCTGGCCAAAAGTAAGCTGCAGAGTGCAGGCATGGGGTTCTGGCTGAGGGGGAGACTTGTGCACAATAGAGAGAAAAAACAGAGAGAGGGAAAAATAAAAAGAGACAGCTTTCAATTGGCTGAACTAACTGTTGTACATACTTTTAGGAGGCTGAAATGAAATATGTCTGTACAACTCTCTTGTGCTTTCTGCTCGAAGCCCAAGAGAGTGTCTTCAACACAACTGGTAGCTCCAATCTGCTGGGCACATGGAGTGGAAAAGCAAAATCAGTCTGAGGTTGACCTGCAGCCTTGTGCTCACAATGCATAATATTCCTTCTCCACAGACCAGCACTGTGATCCTAATCTTCACCAATGTCAAAGAAGGCACAGAGGTGAGGAAATCTGCTGCCAGTCTGGAGGCCTGCCCACTGCCAGGGTCCTCCAGCCCTGCTGGGCAGAGCATCGCCTGCCCAGTCTGCCTGCCCACCAGCACGAGGTCTGGCTGGCTCCCACAAGTCTTGCTTTCTGAAATAGTGCTGCCTGCTTGGTGACAGGCGTGTTGGCACCCACAGCAGGTGCTTTGGCTCCTTTGGTTCATGGACACCCTGGGACTAATGTGTAATTCCTGGTTTATTGCTTCAGTAAAATTTGGAAAAACAAGTAGAAAAAACTCAGCTCTTTACTTTCCTCTGCTATCATATTTAGTCAATTCATTAACTTTACTCTCTCCCTAGCCTGTCTCCAGTTAGCTGTTAATTTCAGGTGCTAAAAATGTAATTTAGTAACTGCACAAGACCAAGAGGGAGAAGATAATTCACTTCTCTGCCTCTTAGGGGACCTGTACATAAAGTAAATGAACCCAGACTTGTAGTTATATAAAAGTTGGTTGGGGGGGGGGGGGGGGGGGGCGGGGCGGGGGGAGGAAATCAGTGTAAGCAGACAACTGGCAAACTCAAGTATCAAAAATTACGAGCCCTAATGGACTCAGTCGAAGACACTCTATCTTCAGTTGAAAGGGCTAGGAATTTGTCAACCAGGCGTAATTAGAACTTGATGAAGTGTTGCAGTGCTGCAGCATAATGCATGCAACGATGTGGCCTTGATATAAAGCCCTTTCCCTTCCCCAGTGAATCCCTTCTGCATCCTCAGATTTATGCAGTGGCTTGGCCACAGGCAAGCAAAAGAACTGGTTAAGAGCTGACAGAAACACACCCGACGATAACTCCAGGTTTAACCCAAAAAGAAGGAAAATCTATGGATGCCCATTCAAGCTGAAACTCTAAGAAATCATTAGTAAGCCAAGTTCAATGATGATGACAAAAGAAATTTAGGGATGAAATGGAATTATTGGCATTTGCTTAAGTTTGCCAGTTTCAACAGCAGAGGGAAAAGATCTGTGCTGGGGAGCTTGCAAAGGAAAATACAACTTTAGGGGATGCACACAGCAGTGGGCTGGTGAGTATTGAAGCTGTAGACAAGGACCAAACCTCCGTCTGTGTGTGGCTGTGCTGAGCTCACCTGGTCACGGGCAGCTCCTGACCAGAGCCAGGGTCAAAACCTCCATCCATCCTCTAGTTCATGTTCATGGGATGAAGTAGCCATCTCCTAAGATGTCTTGAGCCCATGGTGTCTGGAGGCTTCCAAGTCCCTCCTCATCAGCAAACCTGCAGCACTATCAGTGCAACACAGCTGAGGTATGTTACCCATCTGACACAAGATGCAGTTCTGTCTGTTGGTCCAAATTTTCACCATCCTTCCTCAGATAAATGAAGGTGCTCTCGTACTTCTGGTGTGTAAATGCCTTGTTGCTGGGTTGGATGATCCCTGTTATTCCTTTTGCTGAAAATTAAAAACAGTGTAAGCAAGGTGCTATGTCGAAGTTCAGTCCAGGGGAGATTCATACACAGCTGTTTACTTGCCTGTGTCAGCACTTTTAATAGCCCTACGTATGGATTGGCTTCCCCAGCAAAGCAGGAAAACTCTATCCCAAATCCTGATGAAAGGTCAGGTTATGGCTTAATTTTAAAGTGAATTGCCTGGAAGCTATGGGATGGTCTGCAAAACCAGTTCTCCATCTATGAGAAACTAAGCAAAGAGAAAGACCTGTGCCTGATTTTAACTTTCTGGTTTAGTTTCAGTGTAAAAATTTTGAAAAGCGTTTATTTGCTCTCTATAAAAAAAAATAAAATAAATTCAAACTGGCAGATAGATTCATTTAAGCCTTATTGATATCCTACATTTCTTCCTCCAAAACCCAATTTTTTTATTAAGCATTGTAATATTTACCAAAAATATTACATAATTATTATAATTTTTACTTGATCTGTAATGTTGAATCTTTAATTTGTTTGAGCAAAAACTAGCCAGTTTTAGAGCTAAGGCTTTTGACTAACCCAGAAAATCCCTTCCAGTGTTGGAAAGCCCCTTTGCTGACCATTGCCAGAGGATATTGAATCAGACAGACCACTGGCTGTGACCAGTCTGTCCTTCTCTTCATCCTTTGATTTCAGGTGTTGTCACCCTACATTTTCCCTCCATTTCTCCAGGGATGGTATGCGGAGGCTCTGGCAGGGTTCGTAGGACTGTGTTGCTGCAGAGCAGTGATGGGCAGATGCAAACGGTGATCCAGCCAGCTGACTGCAGGGATGCAGAGGAGGTATGGCTCCCTTTCACCCTGCCTGTGGTCACACATCGTGCCTTCCTCCTGATTTCAGACACTTCTTTTGATCTGAACCAGGATTATGAATTTCAGAGGGCATCTTGTCTCATAAAGACACTTGCAGGGTGAAGGACGGCAAGAAAAGGCTTTTCAGTCTATTTCTTTATTTCGTTTCCTTTTCTTTAAGGGCCATCAACCATTCAATCAAAGTGCCTGTACAGGAAGGGTCTCGTGACGATGCTTCTCCTCACCTCCCCCACCCCCAGAGACAGGCAAGGCACTAAAAATGATGGATTGTCCTCCCACTCAGACATCAGATGAGCTGTTTGCAGTGCAGTGTAAAGCCTCACACCGGGGGAATGCTTGTCCACCCTGGAAGAGAGATGGATACTGTAGGGGCAGAGAGGGGGCAGGAGCTGGGAAAGGGCAGGCTTCTGCTGGGTGGGTGAGGACCTGGCCACCCTGGAGCCAGTAAGAGAGTGGAGGCTGGGACTACTGGGTGAGGACAGGTCTGTCAGGGCAATCCTGGAGAGTGTTGGGCCTCTGCAGCCTGTTCATTTGTGGAGGTATGTACATACAACATATACCTCCAGACACGCTACCTTATCTCCCAACTTCTTTGCTGCCTCTTGCTGTTTTACAATGGCAAAGAAAGCCTTCTACCCACACCTTCCAGCTAATTTTTTTATTTCTACAATAGTCTGTACTTCAGCAAGATTGGGGACATTTAATAGGTAATATAATCAATTTCTGACAAAGTATGTTGGGTTCATTCTTCCTTAGCCAGCAGAGAAACCATTTGTCCTTTTTCCCTCCCCCCAAGATTTTAAACCCTCCTCCTTGCCTAATTCAGTGAAGAAACTGGAGCAGACCTGAGAAACTTAAAAGGCATCAAAACAGTTAATTTACTCTATTTCCCTACTTTGAGGTCCGTCAAGAGCTGGCATGAGTCCCCTAATCTGCAAGCCCTGTGCAGAAAAAGCAACTTGAGATACACCCAGCAGTTCTCCAGCTCTTCATCATGACCACTAGTCATGCCCCCCAGCAGTTCTGTCAGTCTATGCACTCCTGTCTTCCAATCAGATTTAAATGTATGCATGGTGCTTCCTGCCTTTCTTTGGCAAGCAATGAAGGACACCATCTTGGTTGTACTAGTCTCCTCATGAAGGCTGGATTCATCAAGCCGGAGTGGCTAGTCTAGGGACCTGTCCTTTGCAGAGCTCTGTGCCATGGGGCAACCACACTGAAACATGCACTTGTCACACACAATAGCTTCTTCAGTTCAGCTGTTGACATTGCTCAACAGACTTCATTTGATGGGACATCAATTAGTCCTGCCATAGGTGTCCACTTTGCACATGCCTTACTTGACAGAAGCCATCAGGTAGTGTTTTTTTCTGGACCTCAGTTTCACTGGAAAACAATAACCTGGGGCTCCAAAGTTCCCCAGGTATGTGGGGAACAACCTCACCTGACTGCAACTCTTCCATGAAAACTGGGCTACAAGCTTAAAAAAGTTTCTTCAAGAAGAGGGACCTCCAGCACCTGCAGCTGGCTGGAGGAGTGCTGCTCTTGGGGCAACAGGGCAGCCCATGAGAGTGTGCATGCTAGGGGTCCAGGATCCAACTGCAGACTTAACAGCCATGTCATGTATTCTTCTCAAAACTTGCAGCACCAGCCAGAATGGTGCTTTGGAAATCTCCAAAGGCTCCACAGCCAGACCTGAATGCTTCTACGCTGAACATCAGGTGCTGGAGTTAATAAAGATTAATATGGGTTTACCTGCAACCAGATTTGTTTGCTTGACTCCTAGTGGAGTTGGAGGAAGCTTAGGCCTGCATTTCTCAAAGGTCTGCCTTTCTTGTTTGGAACAGCTTCATCTGGTTGGCAGATTACTTCTCCCACACTAAAAAATAAAAAGAAGTTCATAATTCATTTTAATAAAACAATTATTCTTTTTAATTAAGATAAGCATCACATACATTTTCTAGCAGTTCCTCTATGCCTATCCAAGAACATCTTGCCATGAGAGACTACTATCAGAACCGACTTTGCAACTAATAATGTGGTCTTCGTCACTTAACTCAAAAGTCCCTATCGGCTTTAGCACAGTGAAGCATTAAGGAAATGAAACATTTTTTAAAAATGCATACCCTCAAGTCTGATTTGTTGAAAGCATTTCCTGAACTGACAAGCTACATGCCGTGTGTGTAGTTCCCACTGGGAACTTTCAAAATTTGAGCAGCAGTTTCTAATCACTGACTATCATTAGCATTTTAGTGAATAGATTTTTGATAAGAAAAATCTTTGCCCTGTGAAAAAAGATCCTGACATTTTTAGTGCAAACAGGACTTCTCTTTTAATTATTCCTTTACCTCTGCTCCAGGCATTGGGTACTGCAGTGAATATTCCTGTTGTGCCCTAGCAAGGGGGTATGGTGCTCTGGCAGCAAGTGCTGTCACTATGCTGAAACTTTACACCATCACTTACATATAACTGCACTGTATGATATGTCTTCTGCTGTGCACAGCAGTGAGGCAGGGGGTGGGTTCCCATTGTAAAGGGCACACCAGCACTTCTGGTGGACCTCGCAGCAGCTGAGCTATGCCAATGCCATTGCACTGCAGCCTGATAGCACTGGAGACCTGAGCAGAGCAGGTGGGACCCCAGGTTAAGGATACTACTGGCAAACACACACACCACAGCAACTTCTGAGGAGAAAGCTTTGGTTGTTTCAAGCTTGAGGGCAGAAGGCTCTGCAGAGGGATTGGGGCAGGCTGTGCTGATGGGCCAAGGCCCATCGTATGAGGTCCAACAAGGTTCAGTGCCAGGTCCTGCACATGGGTCACGACTACCCCACGCAATCTGCAGAGCTGGGGCAGACTGGCTGGAAAGCTGCCCGGTGGGACAGGACCTGGGGGTGCTGGTCAGCGGCTGGCTGCACATGATCCAGCAGTGTGCCCAGGTGGCCAAGAAGGCCAACAGCACCCTGGCTCCTGTCAGAAACAGCATGACCAGTGGGACCAGGGCAGTGACTGTTTCCCTGTGCTCGGCACTGGTTAGGCCACACCTCAAATTGTGGGTTCAGTTTTGGGCCCCTCACGGCAGGAGGGACGTAGAGGTGCTGGAGCGTGTCCAGAGAAGGGCAACGGGGCTGGGGAAGGGGCTGGAGCGCCAGTCCTACGAGGAGTGGCTGAGAGGAATCGGGGCATTTAGGCTGGAGAAAAGGATGCTAAGGAGGACCTTACTGCTCTCTACAGCTGCCTGACAGGACGGTGTAGGCAGGTGGGGGTCAGCTTCTTGTCCCAAGTAACAAGCAATAGGGCAAGAGGGAGCGGCCACAGGGGGTGGGCTTCATTTGCACCAGGGGAGGCTTAAATTGGGTATTAGGGGAAATTTCTTCACGGAAAGGGTGGTCAGGCATTGGAACCGGCTGCCCAGGGAGGTGGTGAAGTGACCTTCCCTGGGGTATTTAAAACACACGTAAATGTGGCACTTGGGGACATGGTTTAGTGATGGACTTGGCAGTCCTGGGTTAATGGTTGGACTTGATCTTAAAGATCTTTTCCAGCCTAAATGATTGTATGATTACAAGCTGTAGAGCCAAATATGTAGACTACAGGAAGGGAAGGCAAGGCAAGGGAGAGGAAGTCTTCAAGCCCTCCATGGCCGAATGATGCCCCTGGATTGTGTTTGCAGGACCACGGAAACCCCACAGAGGTGAGTAAAAATTGCAGTGCTACGGAGGGTCTCTCCGGAGAAGGGGAACTGCCCAATGAAACAGAGCCAGGACTGAGCTTAGCAGCAAGCCATGATCCTCCACATGGCTAAACAGTCACTGTGCCTCTGCCACAATCCCTGCAGCCTCAAGAGCTCAGGGACCAGGACCAGGAGTTAGAATGGATGAGACTACAGCCTGCATGGGCTGACAGACCCACTCCAGCACCACCCCACCAGGTTGTGCATCCTTCACCTATCTCACTTTGTATGAACACCATGAACTGCAACACATTTTCCTAGCTTCTTGCTAGGTAAGTATCACTCTGCTGGACTGGGCGGGAGTTCTTGCATTACTTCATGTGCTTTAGCTGAACATCATGTCATGCCCCCTGTCAAAAAATAACTACTCCGTTATTTTTACGATTTATTTTAAGAGTGGGGCCAAAGGAGAGATGGGGCAAGTGCTCTGTGATGTGAATGCAGCAGTGCTGAGTAACAGCCTTTGGTTTTCACCAGTCTGGTGTTTTAGCAAGAACTCATACCATCCTAGGGGCTGGAGCTGAGGGAAAGAGCTGTTCCATCACAAGCAGTGCCAGGTTTTTCTTGAGATGTGTCTGGTGATGTGTGTGTGTGGAGTGCAGGAGAGGAACCCTGACTTTGGAGAAGGCACCAGGAAGACTATCCAATCCAAGATGCCTGGTCCCTGGCAGCACGTGCCTGAGCCTGGCCAGATGGTCAATGCTGCCTTAGGCAGCCTTTCTCCTGAAACATTTGTGCCTCAGGCAATAAGGAGAGAGGAGAAGAAATTAGCCCTGATCAGGAGGGGTTTATGAGCATCCACTCCACGATTTCTGGTCCTTCTGAAGTCCCATGGACTCAGCTACTGTCAGCTCCTTCATAACTGGGTCCACTTGCAGCCTACTCTTCACTCTGTTGGAGTCCAACAGCTCCTGAGCTCTTCCACCTTGGGTATTGCAACTGCCACCCCTTCTCCTCATCTCCCTCCCATTAGGAGCCATTTACCTTCTGCTTGCTGACATTCCTTGGCCAGGGAAAGCAGTGCTGCTCTCTGCAGAGCGAACAAGGTGAGGAGGGGATCTGGAACACAGGAGGTTCCATCTGAATAGGAGGAAGAGCTCTAATAGTGACTGAGAAGTGTAAGAGGCTGCCCAGAGAGGCTGTGGCATCTCCTTCTCTGGAGACATTTGAAACCTGCCTGGACACAAGCCTGTGTGACCTGCTTTAGAAAAGCTTGCTTTGGCAGGGGCTTGGGCTAGATGGCCTCCAGAGGTCCCCTGCAACCCTGACCATGCTATGATTCGGTGATTTTCTGATCTATCCACCTCCAGCAGCATCTCCCAGTCCAGCGTAGACACAGGCTGCGTGCACCACTGGCTGTCACCGCCTGTGCTGGAGCCCACCAGCAACACTGGGCTGAGGTCTCACACAGCTCAGCAGCCCTGCCTTGCCTGCCTTCATCTGCCCTGGCCCTGCTTGCTCCTCCTGGCGATGGACACGCTGCCTGGGATCTCACCTCAGTGGGCAGGGAACAGCAATGAGCCGGCAGAGGCGGGCCGGGTGGAGTGAGGGCCCTGAGCGACACAAGGTCCTGTGTGTAGCAGGTGAAGTGCTCATCCAAAGCCACCTGACCCACCTTTGGGCTTCCTGAAGGAAAACATGGCCTCTAATGGCTGCTTTACCCCTGGGGCCAGCCCCCACTCCGTTGTGGCAGGGGGCACCTCTCCTCAGGGCTTGGCTTGGCGTGAGGGGAGCAACGGAGTGTCAGGAGGGGACATGGTGGGGCAGGCCAGGCTGTGGTGTGGGGCCCGACCTGTCCCTCCCAGGGAGCTGGGGAGCTCTAGGCCCAGCCAGAAGAGAGAGGAGGAGACCGGGGCTGGGGTGAAGCACCATGGCTGGGATTTTTTGAGGAAGGTGAAGAAGAAGGGTTCACGAAGAGCTCGCAACTCCTTCTCCCCGCCATGTACCCAGCCACCCTCCCGCCTGACAGGGAAAAGGCGAGGTGCTGACAGCGCTCGGCAGAGAAAAAGGGATGGGAAAGAGGGAGAGGCTGGCTGCAATCCCTGCTCAAAGCTGATAATTAATAAATGAAATGCCCTGGGACTCCACTAAAGCTTCCTCAGATGACTTATCTGTCGTGGGCTCGGCAAAGCATTAAATGGCCATTTTCTGACAGAATGACTTCACTGCGTCGGAGCTTCCTTGACTTTGTGAGGAATATTTCTCCCCTCCTCCCACCCTTTTTTTTTTTTTTTTTTTAAATCTTTTCTCTTTCTTCCTCCCTCTCTCCCTCCCTCTCCCTCTCTCTCTCCCTAGTTGACGGCTCTAGTTCATTTCTGCCTATTTAATTGGGCCCCGGATGAATTTACTCGACAGGGCCATTCATCATGTGGCAGCGGCTGGCGGACGAGCCCAGGGGGAGTGGGGCTGACAGCTCCGGCAGCCTTGGATGCTGCCTGACTCTGGAAGTTCACATATTTGGGCATTAGTGCAGCTATTAGTTTAACAAGCTTCGTTTATCCCTGTCACTACCACTTCAGCTTCCCATGTAATCATTTGAAATGTAGATTACTGCTAGACAAATGGGACAGAGCAAGAGTACACAGGAGGGAAAAAAGTGACATGGATTGCTTGTTACAAGCTGTGGGGTTTTTTTCCCCTCCCCTCTTTTAATCCCTTCCAGTGCGAGTGCTTTGATTAACTTAATATTCGCATTATTTCTATTGTAAGCAGTTTGTCACCTGTGTACACCCCTTTTTAGAAAATAGTTGGTATTATTGACCCAAAGAGAAGGTTTATAGAAATTATACTGGTGTCCAGGGGTCTGAGGTCTGTGCACACCCAGCCCTCTCCCTAGGAGCTGCTGAAGGTCAGTCTCTGCCAGCCAGATACACCTATGGATTCTGAAACTGGACCTTCCCAGAAGGGGTCTGTTCCCTATGGTGGAAGCCATCTGAGGTGTTGTGATAGGGCAATGTGGCAAGTTTAATCAGCCCTGCCAGCCTCCATTTTAAAGGCTTTTGCCCACCATGTTGTTTTTGCACTGCAGGGGTCAAGGCAGACCAATGTCCCCAATGTACAAAGAAAGGTGTTGTATGCAGGAATAGTGTTCCTGTCTATTCTGCCATCCTTACTCCCTGGTCCTTCCCTGATCAGCCAGGCCCTGGGAGCTCTTGGTCAGCTGGTTTTGCACCTTAACTCTTGCCACTGCCATGTGCCACTGCCCTTTCTCTGTCACTCCTTCCCAGACATACAATCATAAAACCATATAATCGTTTCGGTTGGAAAAAGACCTTTAAGGTCATGGCATCCAACCATCAACCCAGCACTACTAAGCCCACCACTAAGCCATGTCACTAAGCACCACGTCTACATGTCTTTTAAATCCCTCCAGGGATGCTGACTCCACCACTTCCCTCCTTCCTATAAATCTCACAATATTCCATGCTTGCACCTGCAAGACTTTGCATTTCATCATGTGAAGGATGTGTTGTTCAAGTAAAACCAGCACACTTTACAGATTCAAGTGATCTACCAAGCCAGACACTTCACTAACCTGTGGTGTCTGCAGACTTTGCCACTGTGGGCTTGGGATTTTCTTCCTTGTTCCTCATAGAGCTAAGTGGAATTTAGAAATTCTGCTCTGGGGAATTCTGGTCATTCAGCACCCCTGTCCACACTTGAGCATTAAAATTCAGGAAATTCTTCAGATATTTTTTTTGTGGTTTAATCCATTTGAAGACACTGGAACGTGTAATGAGAAAACAGTCAAATGGAAGTTGCCTAAATTCCCTGGAGTGAAAGATGCATGTGCTATTTGTCTCTGGAACTGCAATTATGGTGGTGTCCCTCTTGCAAGAAACATGCTGGCAGCTCTGGGTTTGGATGTGATAGCTGGTATCACCATGGTTCGCTCTGTACATCTTCCATCGCTTCCCCTATCTGCACAGTAAGATCTCCAAGGTGCAGCTTGTGATATGTTGTTATCCCTTTCCAAGCCACTGCGAAGTGACACAATTCATTTATCCCTCACTCTGCAGCTCTGGGACTCCCCTGAGGGCCTCAGCAGCTGGTGTCTTCTTTAATGAAAACAGCTCACAGGTCCGTGTCAAGCCTAGTGGCAGATCAGATCAAAGGCAGCTGATTTTCTTTCGTCAGCAACAAGCCAAGGCACAGCACCCAGACACCTTCCCATTCCCCCATCAACATGACTGGGACAAAGAGGAAGGTCCTGGCTGGACTCCGGTAGGAATCTCAGGCTTGTGCCCCTGGTTTGGCTCCGCAAAGCCCCTTAAGTATTTCTTCTCTTCTGTGTCCTATTCCAGCCCTGTAGAGCTCCAGGGGTGCAACAGGAGACCAGATCTTCCTGTCATTCAGGGAATTCTGCAGGAGATCCAGCGTCAGTGGGATGAGGAATTATTCCAGAAAAAAAGCCAGAAGGAGAGAAATAAAAGAGGGGGTGGGGGTGGGGGGTGGGGGGCGGCGGAGTGGGTGTGAGGGGGAGGCAGGAACAGGCAATGGGAGTGATTAATGGGTGCTTGTCTCCCTGTCCGAGCTTGGAAAATCACTGCTTTGCAATAGTGAGGACATCCCTGAGATTCCCCAGCTGAGCTGGAGTTCCCTAGCCAGCTGTGCACTCCTGCCCTGCTGGGATGGGTCAGCCCCAGCCACTCTCAGAGCTCAGGGACTGCAGTCTCCAGAGAACAGGAGCAAATATGTTGATTTAAGGTTCTCTGGCATGCTTGTTCCTCCGTGTAGAGCGCTACCTGCTTCAGCTGCTTCCCCATCAGCGTAGTCAGTGTCTCTGCTCTCAGGCTGGGCCATCACAGGCAGCTTCTTCCCTTCATTACTGCACACATGGAAAAGAATAACTGATTCGAAGCCACATCACCTGGGACAGGGATGTTGCAGCCAACCATTGGTTGAACACACCTGAGCTCCTGTGGTTTCTGACCCATGTCACTACTAGAAATCCATCCTCCCAGCCTGTGCCCAAAAATATCTGTTGGGGTACAGGGCGTAGGAAGTAGGGGATAAATCACCTGTCTCCTACTTTCCGCAGCACTATTTTGGCCAGAAGACAGCTCTGACGAGCTGGTTTCATAGTCAGACTCCTTTGGATGCCACCTTTGCTGGGATGCCTGTGATTTTCAAGTAGGGTAAAACGGATTCTCCAAGGCACTGGTGCCATTGTCCGCATGGTTGTCTCTTCAAGAAGGTTCAGCAGAAGACTGTTCATCATTACTGTCTGTTAGAAACCATTAAGTTCCTGGGCTCTGATGAATTTGAATCCCATGCATGCCTAGGAACCTTGGTTACAGTGACTGCATCCTGAGAAAAGCCCAGCTTTGGTAATGTATATCTGGTCAATACCTCAGGATCATAGAATCTTTGAATGGTTTGGGTTGGAAGGGGCCTTAAAGACCATCTAGTTAAAACCTTCCTGCCATGGACAGGGACACATTCCAGCAGATCAGGTTGCTCAGAGCCTCACCCAGTCTGGCCCAGAACACTTCCAGGAAGTTATTTTCTGGCAGTCATCGGGATCCTCACCACCCACCTGACAAGTCTGAAAGTCTTGAAGCTCCCATCACCAACAATTTTTTGCTACCTTTCCAGAATGTGCTTGCAGCCCAGAAGAAGGGCATTTGCAGATCAAGTAGAGAACTGAGGAGTTTGGCCAGAGGCACCACGATCTGATGGCAGTTTTGCAGTCACTTGCAGTGTGGCCCTTCTGCGTCACAGGAGAGCTAGGAATTGTTGTCCTTATTGTAATTAATTATAAGCTATTAGCTAATAATTAATTAACTATTAAGTGACCAAAAATAGTTTTAGAAGGCCTTACATGCTCATGAATTTTTCAAGAAGCTCTTTTAAATGAAAGTGTTTTCTGATGTCCAGTGAAATGCCTCTCTGAATAAAAACACCTATGTGACACATGGTCTGAAAAGGTGGGGAATAAACCCCAAGGTAACATGCTGACTCCCTTCAATGACTTCTTTTCTTTAAAAAAACCTACTGAATAATAATGTACCAATTTTCCACCAACTGTCAACAAGTCTGGGGAAGTTTTTTAGCCTGTCAAATGCCAGTGATTCCTCAAACTTGCATCCTCTGGTTCCCATGCAGCTTCTTCACTTCTCTCCAAGCTAGCACATAGCTGGGTTGCAGGGGCTGAGCTGAGCACTGCTTTCAGGTACTTGTCAAAAAGTGATTTCACATCATGTGCCAGTGGTACCAGCACCTGCCTTGCCTGGAGGTACGACCCTTGCTCCCCTACTTTGAAATAATGGTGTTTTCGAAAGGGTTTGGTATTTGCCCCAGTGTTTGCCTCTGCTCACCCTTTGCAAAACACGCTCTACAGAGCGGGGTGCATTTGGGGATCTGATTTTAAGGGTGTGTGAGGTCTGCTGAGGATGGCGTGTTGCTGCTGTCAAATCCAATCCAGAAAATTCATGATCACCCATGGGGATGCTTCAGCAAGAATGGTTCATTTGCCAGGTGTTCAGCAATGGATGCTTTTTCTGAATAAGTAGAAAAATACTAGAGAAATAAATGCATCTGGAAAGGAGACTTTTCCTGGCCAAACACCAGTGTTTCAACTATCATGCTTCCTGAAGGTTTGTGGATAAAGAGTGATTTCCTGTCTTGGGAAACAGATTTCCATGCAAACAATAACCCAAACCCCAGTAAGCAGGACTTCCCTTTTCCCTGAAGTGAAATGTGAATAGCTCCCACCAGAAATGATGAAATGTGAACAGATCCCACCAGAATGGCTGTTTGAATGCATCGTGGTTTTCAGTTTCTTTGACTGTTTAGATTTGAGGCCCAAAAGCCAACACATAATCCACAGCCATTTGAGATGTGGAGGATGTGTATCTGCTAAAACTTCATTTAACCTCAAGGGACTAGCCTCACCATTTGTCAAATATTTCTCTTTCCTTTATGCTTCAAGGCCAAGCAAAAAAAAAAAAAAAAAAAAATAAAATCCTTCACTCAACATTCAAGCAGTAATTATGACTGGACTTTACAAATGGAACATAAATAAAATTACATAGCTAATTAAGATGTATCATGAACTGAAGCTTGTTTCTATGATACTAATTGCATATTTCACCTCCCTGTTAAATGAATTTGATAGTCAGAAAATAAGCTATTCATGTTATGCAGTAGGAGAGGTTTCAGTGAGCAGGTACTGCCCTCTGTCCAGTGGAATGTCAGGCCCCCCAGCTAGACCCAAGATTAACAGGGTGAATTGATGAGCCTTTTTCCCAGCCCTATAAGGAGTCTGATTTTGAATGTTCCAGATTTTTGTCCTGCCCTGACCCCCTTTCACCCGCAAGACGTGCATGTACAGAAGAGTAAAATCCATTGAAACAGTGTAAGTGTTTCAAATACAAACTGATTTATTGCAACTTTTATTCACAGACGAGACAGGTTAGCAAATTAGCTTGGCTACCTCTACCTCTGTCTAGCAACAGCCACCCACAGCATTTGTTGTTTTAACTGTATAATTAATTTAACTTAATTAATAAGTTAACATTAAAGTAAGTTAATTGGTTTAATTCTGTAATTATCTGTGGTTCTGTACAGCAGGCAGACAGAGAGCTGCCCACACTGATCATCACGTGAGGATGCAGTAATTACAACATTAACGTAGGACCTGGAAAGGACGATTTAAAGTCTTCACTCTGTGGAGGGTGTTCCTCGTGGACTTGACCAAGTCCTGGGATCCTCTTTTCCTCATTGTGAAGTGAGGATGACTGCCTCGTCTCACAGCAGGGACACATTTCTATACATGTACGTAAGTGTATTTAATACATCTAATATAAATGTAGGTCGAGTATTTCTGGGGAGCGCTGCCTTTCAAAAAAACCCAAAAATCGCCGCATGAAGGACTGAAACCTAGGGTCTGCCACACAGAGGGACAGAGAAATATTTCAAGATTAAATGCTTTAAGTCCTGCAGTGAGGGAGAATGGAGCAGCGTACCCATGCCACAGCCTTTGCTTGCAGCAGGGGCATGCTCTGTGACCTCCTGCCTTGCTCACTGGGCATGTGACCCTCATTCCTCCACTTCTTGTTGAGAAGTTTTTCTCAGCTGTTAGCAACTTTGGAAAAAGGGCACAGTATCTGCATGGGCTGAGGTACATCCCCAGGAAAAAACAGTAATTTTCCCCCAGAGAGCTGCCCATGATTGAACTGGTCCAACTTGCTGCCAGCTGTAGAAAAACTGTCCACAGTGCAGTTTTAACAACAGGCAAGACAAATGGTGGAGAAATAAACTTTGCACACCTGTGTATTCAAGGCAAGTGTTGCTGTGGAGGGGTCACACATTTTGGTTATGAAGCACTGTTTCATTGAAATACAGGACATGGCTCACAAGTTGGCAGGTGGTGAAGGAGAGTGGTGTCAGGTGCTGGATCCAGCACCTCAGCAGGTGTCCATGGCCCATGTCCAGCCAGCAGCACAGCTGAGCACGCGGTCCCAGCAGACGCACGCAGACACACATGTTTGTAACACATACATACGTGCGAGCACGGCCAGCTACACCAATTGACACAAATGCACGGAATGCACACATGAACACAGGCAGCACTGTTGGCCTCATTCTGCTCCTTCTCTTGCTGAGTAGGACAGAGGTTCATGTCCTGGTTTCAGCTGGGATGCAGTTAATTATCTTCCTAGGAGCTAGCACAGTGCTGTGTTTTGGCTTTGGTGTCAGACTTTCCAGTTCCTCAGGCCTGGCTAGCAAGAAGGCCGGAGGGGCACAGGGAGCTGGGAGGGGACACAGCCAGGCCAGCTGACCCCAACTGGCCAGAGAGGTATTCCCTACCATGGGACGTCACGCCTGGTATATGCACCTGGGAGTTGGCTGTCGTGGGTATGTCGTTGCTCGGGGGCTGGCTGGACATTGGTCAGCAGGTGATGAGCAGTTGCATTGTGCAGCACATGTTTCTTCTTCCTTTCTTTCTGGATTTTATTCTTTTCGTCCTCTTTTTCATTATAACTCTTATTATCATCGTTATTATTGTTCTTTCATTTTTATTCTACTTCAATTATCAAATTGTTTTTACCTCAACCCTTGAGTTTTACATTCCTTTCCAACTTTCCTCCCCACCGCTCTGGGTGAGGGGGAAATGAATGAGTGGCCGTGTGGTACTTAATTACCAGCTGGGGACAAACAATGACAGTTCACCAGTGGGGTTATATAACCATGGACCAGCCCACGGTTCCTACTGTCCTTCTGTACTTGCAGCTGTACCAAGAGCAATGCCAGATTAAAGGTTTTTCACACTTTCTTCAGGGATGGGTTTGGTGTGTGCCTGACATTCTGGGCTGGATCTTCAGACTTTCCCAAATTTAGGGTTCTATTTTGGATTCGGAGAGCGCATGGTGTTTGTGGTTCATGTTACTGTCTGTCTTAATGAAACTACTCCATGAGTTATTCCAAGTGCTCAGATCTACAGAAATCAGGACACTCACTGGGGCTTGTGAATGGCATGAGCCCTAGGGTACAAAGTTTTGGCATCCTGGTTCCCATTCATCTAACACAGGGGTCCTCAAACTACGGCACGCAGGCTGGATACAGCCCCCCTGCATCCTCAATCCAGCCCCCGGTATTTACAGAACACCCCCCCCCGCCCCCCCCAGCTGGGGGCTGGGGGGGAAACCAAGCAGCTGCAGATGACTGCCTGCCACTTCATCCGCGCCGGCCCCCTGTTTAAAAAGTTTGAGGACCACTGATCTAGCAATTCAGGACTCCTTAATTACAAGTTAGAAATGGATATGAAAAACCTCACTTTATTTAAGAGATTGTTTATTTATTTATTTCTATTTAATGAGTTTATTCAGAACACTCAGTGCCATCAGGGCCAGGGTGCAACCCAGCCCCGGGAACACCATGAGTTTCTCTTCCTTTCAGCTCTGGGAATTTCCATCAAGTGACATTCCCCTCTCCTTCCCCCAGACCCTGTGTGTGATGCGCTGGGCCACACATGGAGCAGGCAGGAGATCCCCCCAGAAGCAGTGCTCTGGCTTCAAAAAGCAGAAATTTTTCTTTTCTGTTTGCCACCTTTTCCTCTCAACCTAGTGTCTGCTCTGGGTGTAATTCTTGACTTGTTCCCAGTAATGACACAAAGCGGTGAAACCAACGAATTGTGAATCAATGACACTTTCATAAAAGAGACATTACAAACTGAAAACATAAAGATCATTTTATCTTTATTAATAGTTTAATGCATATGAGAAAGCAATTTGACATTTTTCACACCTCCAACTCTTTTCTTCATGCATTGCTGAGCAGGCTGCGCCAGAGCTCATCCACTTAAATCCATTTCATAACTCAGTGGATATACAACAGAAGGATTTCAAGGTACAGTAGTACATAACTAGCTGTGTTAAATAAAACTAAGCCATGCCCTCCCTCAAAGTTTTCTGGTTAGAGATTAGAATCGGTGATAATAACGAAATTGAAATCAGACCTGATATTTGAAGTGGTCTGTCCCATTCCATTTCCTCCAGCAATTTGTATGCTCTTGTGTTGAGTATTTCCAATTCTTATCAGGAAACAGCTTTGTTCTGCTGTGTAGTTGGGGTTACCTCACCCAAGCTCCTCCAGAGTTTTCTCTTAGCTGTTCCTTGTCAAATGCTAGCTGTCTTGTGATCAGCCACTGTTTTTTGCATTTCGTTTCCTTGACAGTGTATTGCAAAAGTATGGTGTGATGAGTGCAGTAGACCAAGCTCACAATAGGAAGGCTTTAAGCACAATCAGCACGATAAGGAGTCGTTTCAGCAGTCACACTTTGTCCATGTCCCACCTTGATCTCATCTCTCCCCAGCTGCACTGCAGCCCAGCTCCTGGCACCATGGTAGGGTGCTTCAGCCTTTCTCTCTCCATCGCTGGCCTCTCTCCCCTCTTCACACCACTCCCAGCCTTCACCTCTTTGAGGTCCTTTTCTACCTCAGCTGGACAAGAAAAGCCCACCCACATGCAAATGCTTCCCCACCAGGTAGAAAGGCCATGGACAGATGAGGCTGGAGCAGCTCACAGGGATGCATCATGGAGGAGAGGGTGATGGCATGCACACTTATGTCAGCGTTTGTTTATCCTCATCTCATTCTGCTGAGGGGCTGAATAAGCCTCTTGCCCCACCAAACCAGAAAGCAGCCTGTCTGATCTTCAAACAAGTCGTTGCAAGGCTGTGGGAAGCAGCTGGTACGGTGGTAGGCTGTGAAGCATCTCTGGTACCCATGGCAGGCTGCAAGGCAGCTCCAGTACCCATGATGGGCTGCAAGGCATCTCTGGTACCTACCATGGGCTGTGAGACAGCTCCTCACCCATTTCCATAGAAAGTTGAACACTTTGGTGCAAATCTCCTTGGAAAGATGTCCTCTTCTTATGTCCCCGCAGCTGGTTCCTGTTGTCAAGCCATGTCCTGCCACCCAGACTTTTGGTAGGGAAGGTGAAGTACATTGTGGGATCTGGCAGGGCTGGCTCTGGTGCTGTGCCCTAGCAGCATGACTGGGTGGGCTATGGGCTACACGCTGGACAACAATCCAGGAATTAATGATTCAGGTCAGCTGGACTTGTGATGTGCACCCACTTTCTGCCCAGCATTCAAGGACCAGTAGCACCCTAAAGGGTGTCCATGCTACTCTCATGGTGCTCGTCATGATGCTTACCATGGTATCAAAGGTAGGTAGGTCATTTTCCCTTCATTTGCCATGTTTGCAGGGTGTTTGCTGATCCTGAACTGAGGCAGAGCTAGAGCAGCCATGATGCCCTGAGCCAGCGGTGCCCCATGAGAGCCCTGCTTCTGAAACAGCAACCACTGCAGCAGGAACATGAGGGAAAACCCCTCCTCGAGTCTGGGTTTCCAGTGCCTCTTGGGGACCTTGTTTACTCAGATAGCAGTCTTACAAATTACTAATCAAAAAACATTAAAAAAACTACTTTGCATTTTCTCAAAGTTGTTATCCTATTCAGCAAAGAATCATCTTGTGTCTTTATAACTTACACAATTACTGTTCTTGATTAACAACAAAAACTGATGAGCTGGCCTTTCCAGCAGCCATAAGCAGAGTCAGCCAAGCAGAAAATATAAGTGAAGGGAAAACAATTAAAAGTTATTTTAGTTGCTACGTTGGAGTTGATTGTTACATTTACATATTTTTTCCCCATACAGCATGAAAACCTCCACTGCATGCTCAGTGCTACTCTTCCAAAGACAGTATGTGATATACGAAGTCAATATTTCATATTGGTCACATTAGTTTGGAATTAGTAAGCAACACGCATGTGGCAGTTTTGAGACTTCCTTTTATAAATGTGAAATAGATGAATACGGTAGAGAATGATTTGTTAGCTGTGATTATAACGCTTACAGTCCAAAGAAGTGACACAAACCAGGAAGAACTGGCTGTAACCAGCAAGGAAGATGCATATACATTTTTTTGTTGGTGTGATTTGTTTTTAAATAGTCCATTTGCAGTTTTCTGTATCATGTCATGCATTTGTGAAATGTATGGCATGATACAGAAAACTGCAAGAAGAGTATTTAAAAACACATCAACAGCAAAAAATAATAAAAAAAAAAGAAAGCATCTTGCAAATCCTATTATGCTTTGGTTTTGTCCTAAAATGCATATTTTTACAGGGTTGTACATATTGTTGTCTGGGTATAATAGAATTTAAAGAATCAGCCACGGTCTCATTTAAATTTTTATTGATCATACAAACAGGTGATGATATATTGAAAAATCATCCACATGTTGGCACCTGCTTACAGCTAAATAACTGCTGAGAGAGAAATCCACCAAAACCAGTCAGCAGAGATTTTGTGTGAGGGAGTGACAGTTTCCGTGATGGGTCTAGAGATCTGAGCTCTGTAGTGATTTCTTCTGTGTCCAGCTCTGGGCCTCCCAATACCAGAGAGACATAGACATACTGTAGGGAGTCCAGTGAAAGGCAACTAAGATGCTGAAGGGTCTGGAGCATTTCTCTCATGAGGAAAGGCTGAGACAACTGGGACTGTTCAGCCTGGAGAAGAGAAGGCTCAGAGGGATCTCATCAATGCATGCCAATATTTCATGGGTGGAATGAAGATGAGGGAGCCAGGCTTTTTCCAGTGGTGCCCAGTGACAGGACCAGAGGCCACAGGCACATACTGAAACACAAGATGTTCCCCCTGAACATCAGGAAACAATTTTCCACTGTGAGCATGACCTGGCACAAGTTGCCCAGAGAGAATGTGCAGTCTCCATCCTTGGACGTACCCAAAAGCTGCCAGGATGTGATCCTGGGCAACCTGCTATAGGTAGCCCTCCTTGAGCAGGCTGGTTGTACCATATGGCCTCCAGAAGTCCCTTCAAACCTCAACCACTCTGTGATTCTATGAATGTCTCAGATGTTTTCAGACCTTCTCCTGGGACCTATTCTGGTATTGATATTCAAGTGAGTTAGCTGAGTCCATGGTGGCCATGGCTCTGCACAGTCGCAGGACAGACATAAGAGCAGCCTTCAGCCCATCTATAAAAGGTGATGATCTGTAGGTCAGAGTGTCTCAGAGCATCATCTGTGTGCCTCCCGAGCCCCTCTCAGACACTTCTTTGGCAGTATCTTTTTGTCTTTGGCGATGTAAGTAGCCACAAGTCAGGTGTCCTGGACAGCGGGGAATCTGAACTGTTTGCTGCCTATGAATATAGATGTCATTGAATTTAGTAGGTCTTTCTAGTCCTCAGTTCTCCTAGTAGTAAGAAATGCATCAGTATAAAATGAAGATTTGCCGCATATCTGAGCTGCTCAGGTGCTCTGGTCCTGTCTGGATCTAGTCAAGTGAGCAGGTATTTGTCAACATGGATTTAGCTTGGTGTCTTTGGTTTGGCATGTGCCAGCTAGCCCAGTTCCTCTATAAAGAACCTGTGAGATGCAAGTTGTGACGGTGACTACTGAAGCAATGCATTACCTTCTCTGTACTGAGGGCTTGTATGTAACACATGTGTCTTTACCACTGAATCACTGCTCTTCGTTTACACAGCCACATAATGGACACCTCCTGGTCTTGATGCTTTTGCTAGTAAAAATAGAACTGAAATAAATAAAATGAGAGGACAAAGAATGAAACAAGATGGTAGGATGATGGTGTTGGCACAAAGCCATGCCAAACCAGCTCCAAAACCAGAATTTCCTTCTATCTGCTGTGTTTCAGGAGCTCTAGAAGCTCAGCCACAGTGAAGACCCCGCTATAGGATGTACAGAAACAGACATGCACCCTGCTATCAGTCTTCATATTGGACAAGGAGTATAAGAAGAAATGGAAGTGTGGAGATGTGACTCCTGCTCCTTCCCACCCGTCTCTAAGATATCACACAGGTTCTGGGATCTCCAGCATCCAAATTAAATCCAGCAATTTTTACCTCACAGAGTCCCTAGTATGAAATGTCGCTGTCCCTGCCACAGTTTAGACCATGGTTCCTATTATACTGTATCATCTCCTCTGCTTGAAGGGAAAACTGTATCGCAGGCCTTCATCTAGGACCCCAGAACTCTCTGGTTGTTCTCCAAATACAGCAGCTTTACACAAAATCCATACATTCCCCTGCTTCTCATTCATCCTTCACACCTGATCTGGTTGACTGTTTTCTGGAATGAGATGAGAAAAAGAAGGATTTAAACCCCAAATTCAGGCCATTCTATATCTTCTACCTGTACCTATTCTGCAAACCCTAAGGCATTTCCCTTTCTTTCCACCTGTGCTCTCCCATTTCCAACACTATGTGATTCAGGAATATTAGCAGTGGCCTGCTTGTCTGAGCCCTACAGTCTCTGTCTAATGACAAAGAGAAGGAGAAGAAAAAGAAAAAGAAAGAAAAAGGCTCCTTTTAGTATTTGCCTTGATCATCACATTAGTTTTTAAATTAATCTTCTCTTGTTATTTCTGTCTTCCAGCCACTAACCAGGACTTGTTAACATAGACAAAGTTCTTGTCTGTCATCTATCAATAGCTGGTAGCATCACTGCAGTTAAGAGATGAAGACATCAACCTGCAGACGAGCTGCCTTGACTTGCTGATGCCCAAGGGTCACTCTCGTGACTCACTGCCCTGCTCCGTGCTACAGCTGCTGGCCTTTAGGAGCGCATCCTTGATAACAGCATGAGAAGGAATGACCTGAACTGAACGTCTGCTTGCATCTGAAACATGCGCTATGGCTTGGATGACTGAGAAGGCATCACCCCATCCCTGTTATACTTACTCAAATATTGCTTAGAATGAAAAGATAAATCTCCACTGGGGTTTTAGTGTCTTTAGGACTGTGGGTCGGTATCACCTCCATCCATCAGAGATGCTTCTGTTTCAGACTAAATCTGTTATGTGATGATAACCTGGGGGGCAATCCAGCATGGTGTCTCCCTGCTTTGCTTGCTCCTGTCCCAGACTGCAAAGTTTGAGCAAGTAATTTTGTTTGCACTGTGCTGCTCTTCTTCTATCAGGTGCTTGCAGGAGTGATGGAGTGAACGTGAAATTTTAAACCTGCTTGCTGTTTCCCTTCATCCCCTTGGAAATGGCATGTCCTCTGTCTGAAGTTTAATTCTGGCATGATCTTTTCTGGATCAGGTATATAGAGGTACCTGTTTCCAGAAGAGGGTTAGGGCAACCCGTGACTTTTGCTAGCTGTTATTGCCATATGAAGGGTATGAAGTGGATGATTGCAAGGGGTTAGCAGCCATGCTAAATAAACACCTGCACTGAGTTGTAACCTCTCTATGCAGCAGCTGGCATTGGACACTAAAGGAAGGACCAAAAGAGAAAGGGCTAGTTTAGAGCATGCATTGTCCCCATCTCTGGGAGCTGGTGATGGACAGACTCTAGTGTAAATACAGTATTAACATGAAGATCAAGATAAACACCATGGTAGAAGTTTTGTAGGAGTCTATTTCAAGAACATCTTGCAAGCCAAGTCTCAGAAGTTTGCTAGGGAGACACCAGCAATGTGCTGCTCTGGGGACTTGCTGCAGGGACGGAGGACACCCACTCTAGCTCTGACCTGCAGGACTCTTGCCAGTGTTCCCCACAGTCCTTGTGCAGACAATGGAGCTGGCACATGAGCAGGAGCCCTCATGCCATCATAAGTGCTCCTCAGTGGGAGCCATATGTGGCCACAGTCCTTCTCCTCCAGGATGTCCATGTGCCCATTGGGAATGGAACATGCTGGGTGTGCAGCTCCAGTTCCCCTCCCCAGGAAATGAGTGGAGCCATGCTAAAACCAGTTTGCAACCTGAACTGGAGCCCAAATGCGGAGGCAGATGATGACTTAATGAGAAGAACCTGCAGCAGGTCATGTTGGTCCCAGAGGGTGTGTGGATGGAGGCGAGCACCACAGCTCTGACAGCTTCTGCCCATATAGAAAATGGTGCATCCCTGGGACAGCCTGCAACCTCCTCTGTGGGGCCTTACCCCTTCCTGGGAGCTATTGCTGCCCACACGGAACAACCTTTCAAGCAAGCCCCCGAGCCAAGCTATACAGACAAAGTTCCTGCAGGACCAGCATGCAGCTACCCACGGACATGAGGCTGGTGTGCCAAACCCCTGTCTTTTCCTGCCTTTTCTCACCATATAGACACTATGAATTACATTTTGCTCCTCTAATTGAACGTTTTAGTATCATATGCTTGCATCAGCTGTATGTAAATTAAAAAGGCCTTAATGTGTTTGTTAATGAAAAAGTTACACTGGTATATTAAAGAAGAATTTATTTAACTTAGTTTAATTTAAAGGCCACTTAGCACATTGAGCATTAATGATCTACAGTAAATGTATTTCTTCAAAGGATTTCTCCATTATCGGGTGTTCTTAGACAAGAGTCTACATTGCATATATAGGATTTAGATAAATTGCTGCACAGGGTAACACAGTGTGATAAATGGGCATTAATTCATGCTAAATTACAATGAGATTCCTTCAGAGGAATTATTATATCCGTATGAATATAAAAGGCATCCTCTGTAACTGGGGGTTGCCTGGGAAGCCAGACATTTCTGTGTGTTATACCAAATTGCAGATGTATCCATTATAATAACATTAATCATGATGACTCCATTTGTCAGTTCCACTCTAATTAAGCATTGCTGCCGTAATAGACCATTATTTTAAAGTGTTATCAGGGACTGTTTACAATGGGTCTAATAGAGTTAGAAGCCAGAATTCTGCGGTCTCCCATCAGGTGTGATTTTTCTAGCACTGTGAGGTGGCAGAGGCTTAATAGGGACATCAGATGGCAGGAGTGGCTGGAGCATCCCTCTCAGCCCAATGCACATGTGTTACCTGCTGCACTGGGTCTGGCTGGGACGTGGTTCATTTTCTTCATAGCAGTCCCTGAGGGGTTGTGTTTTGTGTTGCTGCTGATCAGCTCCAGCTGAGCAGTACTTGCACAACATCGGTGGCTTACCTTTCCCCTACACTGCCCCACAAGCAAGTGGGCCCGGGGGCTGGCAGGGTACAGCTGGCCCCAGATGACCAAGGGGATATCCTGCTCTATATGATGTCACACGCAGCAATAAAATCTTGGGGAAAGAAGGAGGAAAGGGGGACATTCATGTTTATGGCATTGGTCTTCTATGGCTATGCGTGCTGAAGTTCTGCTCTCCAGGAGTGGCCGGATGTCTGCATGCCAATGGGGAGCAGGGCGTGAAAACCCAATGGGGAGCAAGGCAAAAAACCCTTATTTTGCTTTGCTTGTGCACACAGCTTTCCTTCTCTTATTAAACTGTCTTCGTCACAACCCACAAGTTTTCCTCACTTTTGCCCTTCTGATTCCCTCCTCCGTCCTGCTGCAGGAGTTGTGAGCAAGCAGCTAGGTGGGGGCATGGCTGTTGGCAGGGTCAGCCTACCACACCCAGGGAGAGACTACGGGGCTATGACCAGCAAGAAGGCTCATATGGACTCCATTGGTGATACCAGAATCCGGCTGGTCTGCTTCCAAGTTCTGGTACTTCTCCCACCTGTCCTGGCTCAGCTCTGTGGTGGGTGATTCTCGGAGCAGCTGCTCTCCTGCTGCTGAGTGTTGGCAAAACCTTCTTTTGGCCTCTCATCGAAAGATAGTATCTTTCTCAAACTAAGGTCCCATTGACTCAAACATAGTATTTTCTGCTGCTTTACTTTCAAGGGTCTCGTTCTCTTACTGTGCTTTAAAACTGTGGACACCTTACAGGTGTCCTGGAGGAAACGATCTTCATCTTCCCTCAACCCTGTTTCCCCCAGTGCAGGATTTCTCCTTTGTTTGAAAGCATTCAAACTCAGATGGTGGAGGAGAGGGATGTGGTGGGTACTCACTCTGTGTACTGGTGTTTCCCTGCAGTGCATGACAGTGAGATGGGGCAGCCTTGGAAGGAGAGAAGGGTCCACTCTGAAACACTGACAACACCTCTACCTTTGTGGCTGGAAGCATTGTGTAAATGGCCCAAACTTCAAGTCCTTTCTAGGAAAATCATCCTGAAAGAAAGGTTTCCTCTTAAGTCCTTTCAGAGCAGCTGTGTCAGTTTGGTTGCACAGATGGATGAGATAATGCAGCATGATGCATAAATATGTATCTTCTGGAAGTTCTCTGGGGAATCCATTTCTTCATAATCTTTTGATGCTTCTGCAAAATATGCCCCATTGATAATTCATGCTTCTAGCCTTTATTTGAGTTTGAAGTTGCTGCAGTCTGCCAAATTTTACCTGTTTTGTTGTGGGTGGGCCAGTTCCTCACGCGTATGGTGACAAGCTTTGGCTCTGCAGTTTTGGCTACACTTTCAATGCCTACTTCTCAGTTTGAAGCAAGGGCATGGGATCAGTTTCAGGTGTGCTCAAAACCTCTTGGCCAGCAAGTCTTTGGAGGAGCGAATGAGTGAGAATCACCACAGGTTTGCAGGCAGAGAGAAGTCCATCCAGCTGGATGGCTGCTGGAGCATGTTTTTCAGTTCAGGTACAGTCAGTAGCCCCACTGTTTTGGAAACACTGTCCTGAAGGACACTTCCTAATGGCTCCAAGACAGTGCATACACAGACAATGCATTTTCTTTTCTCCCTAGGGCTCTTCAAGAGTTTGATTTTTCACGGAGAATGAAAATAGGTCATGAAATCCTCAGGCAGAAGCCACAAGTTTTTACCAGCTGTCTGTGACATTATTTCCAGATGTTCCTGCTCATAGCTATCATGGTCCACTGCAGGAAACCTGGCAAAGGGGCTGTCACTTTGATCTCTTTGTACCAGCTCCCGTGTACCCACCATCTCTGCTGCTGACTTTCCTGGCTGGACTGCATATTGTCCTTGTCTGCAAAATCTATTACAATACAGGGACATACTTTTGCTTAAACAAGGGTCTTCATTTCCTATTCATTAAAAGTTTAAATGACAATTCCCAGGCATCTTAAACAATGGGCATTTGTATGGAGGCTTGAGCTAAAATCATATTTGCATCCTTGAAGGGCATTCTCACTGAATGAAGCAGTATGGGGCCTCACACCTGGAGAGCCAGGAACATCCCACGCCTCTCACCGCAATTTTGTCATTTCTAATCCCACTGTTTTGCTGCCAGCAGGCTGACGTGGCATTTCACATCCAGCTTCCCATCCAGTGGGAGGGCTTCATGAGTAATGGGTACTGTTTGCCTGCTGCAGGACAGGCGATTTGCTCCTCTCTTAACTTAGCATGGCTGAAAGACAGCAGAAGTACAAAAAGTACAAAAACAGAGTCAGGAATGGCATTCCCTGCCATCAGCACCTCGCTGCAAGGAGAGGACAGCCACAACATGGCTCCTGGTGTCACCACCTGATAGCTCTCCTGCAAAGTCCCTTCGCTGCAGTGCCATGAATCTCCCCTGAAGGCTGCCCAGGCATCAGCACGGGCTCTGGGAGGGAAAGGGGCTTGGGTTCATCCACTCTCTGCCCTCCTCACAACGTGCTGAAAGCTGCACTTGAACATACCCTGCTGTAGGACGCCTGATGAGTGTGGTCTCCGAGCACCAGATGCGTTCTGGAATCCTGCTGCCTGGGAGGTGAGCCGTCCATGTCAATGCAGTGGGCTCTGAAGGGCTGAGGGCTTTTCTTCCTCCCCAAGAGGCATCACCACCAGTGGACATTGCCTACAAGAAGTTGAGTCTCCCAGGGCTCAGAGGGCAGCACAGGAGATACCTGCCCCTCTGGTGACACCTGATTGCTCAAGGCACCTGTGCCTTGATGGAGGCTGGAGGACAGCAAATGCCAGCGTGCAGCAATGAGGTGGGCAATGTCACTTCAGTCTGCACAGGGCATGGGGTGTGAAGGGCTGTTCCGAGGCCATACTTTCCAGAGACCATGGTGCATAGAGAACAGCTGGTGTCAGACTGCAGGAGAGGAGCAGGGGGGGAAGCTGGACAAGTGATGCAGGATGAACGGGGCTATTACAGAAAAATTATTTTTGAGCACTTGTTCTTAAGCCTGCTCCATGATACTGCAGGCTCAAGTGCAAGAACACCCACTCCACTCTGAAATACTATTGCATGAAAGCATCCCGGCTTTGTGCTGCCTGGACAGAGAGTGCAGGCTTCTCCAGAAAGCGGAGCCTGCTGGGGACCGAGTAAATACTAGATGCAAGCTGCTGGTTGACTAAATTCTGCCTCTGTCTGCCTATTGTCTGTGATTAGACTGTGATTTTATTTATCTACAATTACTTCCTGAATGGTGGAAAGTTCCGTGAGTTTCTCACGTTTAAGATTGAAATGTACGGTATTGGGACACAGAAATAAAACGGCATTGCACCCATTCTCCTGAACTCCCTGGAGGATACTGACTGTCAGAATCGATATTAATGTTTATTATAAGGAGTACATTGCTGTGGTGGGTTTAACACGGACAACAGCTCAGCATCCACCTAGCCACTTGCTCACTCCCCCCACAACAGGATGGGGCAGAAAATAGGAAAAGCAAAAGTGAGAAAACTCATGGGTTGACATAAAGTTTACTAAGTGAAGGACAAGGGAAAACAAAACTAAAAAAAAAAAAAAGAAAAAAAAAAAAAGTGACGCAAGGGTAACCACTCAGCACCTCCCACAAGTAGACTGATGGTGCCCAGACAGTCCCTGAGCAACAGCTGTTTTGGAAAACCTCTCTCCCCCAGTTTTATTGCTGAGGACAACACCGCACAGTACAGATAACCCTTTGGTCAGCTGGGGTTAGCTATCCTGGCTGCATCCCTGCCTGCCTGTTGCACACCCCAAGCCTACCCTTTGGGAGAAAAGCAGAGAAAGCCTTGATGCTGAGCAAGACTGCTCATTCAGAGCTAAACATTGGTGTGTTATCAACACTGTTTTAGCCACAAATCCAGAGCACACACCATATTTATGAAGAAAATGAACTCCATCCCAGACAGACACGGTATAAACATCATTAGTAGAACACTAGGAATTCCGAAAGGGTGAAGACAGAAGTTCTGGACACATTCACCATTATTTGCTCATTAAAATTTGCAGTATCTCAGTTGTGAGAATACTGTTAAAATTAAGACAGAGAATACGGCAGCTCAGTCCAAATACATCTTATGTCTAATCAAATGGGTATTCCTTTACCACTGTTTCACAAACCGGGTGTTTGGAGTACTGTGGCAGCACTGGCCAGCACAAGCAGGACATGTGTGGTAACAAACCCAGTAAATTTCTCACAACTCAAGGCTACACAGGAGGTTTGGCTCTGAGCAGTCCCAAGCACATGGATGCATTTGGAGGGGCACAGAGCTGCTGCCGAGATGGCAGATGGAGACACAGGCGACCTTAAAGGAATGTCAGTAGCACCAAAAATAAACCCCCACATGCGCTTATGCATCCAAATGTAGATGCATTCATAAATAACTCATTGAGAACAAATAATTAGTAAGTCATTAGCTACGGCTCCTTTTAATAAAAGGGGTTTTACAGTAGTAGTATTCAGCAAGATTGAAGTGGCACATACACGTGGGTATGTGCATCTCAAGACACAGCTGGGATGGGAGTCCAGGGCAGGGGGTGGGAGGGCTTGGTACTCTCCTGACTGGCTGCAGCCCTCTGTCTGCTGGTGGCTAGCTGTGACATGGGCAGATGTTTGGGGTCTTTCTACCTGTCTCACAATGGACAAGAGATTTTTGTATGGAACAAGAAGGAAGCTGGGGAGAAAATCCCTGTACCTGGGAGACCCCTTCCCTTCTGCCTGTGTAGCCAGAAGACACCTTCTCCCACAGCAGAGGAGCTGGGTGGCAGGGCAGGACAGCAGAGACCTGCTCTAAAGCAGGGACAGTCTCAGCAAAACCACCACCATCTTCCGAGAACAAGAGCTGCTCTTTAGGCACCCCTAAACAGCTGTTGACTCCAGTCCCCAGCAAACTGTTCCAGTTTGCATCTGGAGTTGGCTTAGAGGTTGCTTCTCCCTCATCAGGAGACCAACCTGCCTGCAGGAATGAGGACATCTGAGGATCTGGACATCCCTCACCAACACAAACCTTACCATTTGCCTGGTAACTGGGGCTTTGCTGGGTCCAATGGTGCTGCCAGCTGGTGAGGTGGGTTCGGCTGCAGTGGCTGGCCCTGCCTGATGGATGCGTTTTCACAAAGGCCCCCCAAATCCTGCTTCAAATGCAACCGTTTGTTCTGGGTTGTTTGGGTTTTTTTCCAAGGGATCAAGGACACACAGTGGAAACAAGAGTGAAAGTGGGGTTTTGAACTTAAAAAAATTACTTTTATTTTAGGAACCAATAAAATTATGGTAAATATTTACAAATAATTATCTCACATAAAGGTTACATAAAACCAAATGTCCACAAGTAACAGTCACTCTCATGAAAAGACACACAGATATTGAACTACGCCAATCTTATTGCATGTTTCTTCAACTAATCTAAAAATAAAAAGTGTTGCAGTCAACCATTTAACTTAGAATAAAATCACAAATTTCAGAATTGACAAGAAAAAGAATTGAAAAAAACCAAATAAAGGAAAAAAACCTTCAAACGGCCCCTCCCTTTTGACCCATGCCTTAGCACCCCCATTCCCCAGCCCACCTCCCTTTTTGCTTCCCAAAACAAAACCCAAAACAAAACCCCAAAATAATGTTCGACATCTTTGGCAAATTGGCACTGCTGTAATTACATTCAAATATTAAAACACACAAAAGCAACACACAGCACTAAGGAAAAAACACCAAGATTTCAAGTCTGTTCTTTTCCTACTAGAAAAAAAGAATACAAAACATACACATTTTAAGAAGCATTTTTTCATCTGTTTTGCAACAGATGTTATCCCCTACTTTCAAAGGCAATTCAACAGTTATTTTTATGTGGTTTTTTTTTTGTAAGTTTTTGTTGTTGTTGTTTGTATGTATTTTTCAAGGGGAGGAGGCTTTTATTTCTCTCCCTCTCTTTTCCTTTTTCCTCTCTTTTTTTTAAGACTTAAGCTTCAATGCAGGCATTGCAGACTTTGGTGGATACAATAGATATGTATTTCTTTGATGCTAGAAGTCCCTAATACAAAGTAGTTTGTCTCCAGGAAAAAAAAAAAAAAGCCTGTTCTTTTTTTTTTCTTGGAAAGGAATTCCATTTGCAATGAAATGAGTTTCTGTAATTTCAAAATGTACAAAGGCCACTACAAAGTGAAAAACCAGGACAAGGTTTCTTTCTACACGAGGCTGAGCAAAGCAAAAGGCAGGCCTAATGATCACCAGCCATTTTCCCATCTCGCTTTGACAGGGCAAGAGCAGGAAACCCTGGACAGAGGGGTCCAGCTGGGTGGTAGCCAGGGCTATCGTAGGACTCTGGTCCACCCCTCCACGACCCCTGCCACGGTTTAAGAGACTCAAGCATGTCTACACACACACACGCGTGTGCGTGCACGTCCAGCCCAACGTGCACGTCCACCCACACTGCAGTGCTGTGGCGGTGTCCTGCAAAGCCCCTTCAGCCTGGCTCCTGCCCTGCAGCTCCTGGGCTGCACCAGCCCTCTCGCAGGACCAGCTTGGAGCTGACAGTGACGCCAGCTGTGATGCCAAAGCAAGCAATCCTGGCACCAGGCACCTCTTTGACGTGCTTTTCACTCAAGTGTTTGCACGTCAAGTCTCATTAGCTCCACCAGAAAAGCAACGCTAACTGTTTTTGATCCTTTCAGATCATTTTGTTTCTCATGCTGCAGTAATGCGTACCTGTGACAGGAGCAGGTTTCAGTTTGAGGGACACAACAGGGCTCCCCAGCTGGCCTCCCCAGGCCTGTGGTGGCCACGGCTCGGGACGTGCATCTGGCACCTGTGTCGGTGCAAGCCGCCCGACCTGGCTCTACGTGATGGTCCCATGTGTGACCATCACCTGCATGCTCTGCAAGATACAGCAAGGCACGTTACCCAAGAACTGTTGGCCCTCTGACATCATTTTCTCAGTGAATCCAGAAGAAAAAGCAGATTTTCCCAGCATTTGCTGGGACAAAAAGTCACAGGGTGGTGGTGGGTCAGTTTAATGCTGTGCTGCCTGTTGTGGCTGTGGCCTCACATGTCCTGGTGGCACGTGCATGGGCACATACATGCAGAAAAGAGCACGGCACTGGGGAGGACACTGGGTTGCAGCCGTGTAGCTGCCAGCAGCAGCCACACAATTTAACTCCACTACGGGCCACGGCTCTTTGAAGCTACGGGTACTTGTGGCTGGAAATAAGCGACACCGAAGCATGGCTTCCTTTCTCCCCCATGCTGAAGGATATGAAGAATAGATAAAGTGAAGAAAATAAGAAAAGGGATACAACCCCATTAGTTAAGACCAGGCATGGCAGAGCAGTTATCACCAGCCAGCAGCTGCCATCAACTGGTGCAGCGAGCCCACCATGCTGTCCTCGCACTCAGCACCAAGGGGACTTGGCCACAGGGAGCTGAGGAGGGACGACGGGTGCCCCAGCCACTCCACTGTTGTGAGCTCCACAGACCTTCCCTCCCTGGTCAGAAAGGCTTTCTTCCAAAAACCACCTCTCAGACTTTATTTTTCCTCTTCTTCCTTTTTTCTCTTCCTGTTGCCATTTCTTCCCTTGCTATCTCCTTCCCAAGTGCCTCAAGGACCAATGCTGCCCGAACACCTGCAGTGCCAGCACAGAATCAGAGCACTGTTCGGACATCTCCGAGTCAACATGCACTCTCTGGCCCCATGCTCCCAGAACCTAGAGCATTTTTCTCATTTGTCAGAAAAAAACCAATGCTTTTGGTCTGCAGATTGGGTCCAGAGACATCCTGAGCTCTGAAGTTAGTGGAACTGCCCAACAATAATGCCCCCGTAACAGAACCTTTGGACACAGATGCTAAGCAAACACGATGTCCACAGTGTTTTATGTCTTCTTTATAGTCATATTCTCACAGCTTTTGTCTAAGGGTTTCCTCCACAAGTCAGTTCAGGTAATCTTAGCTCATGGCCTCTGTTGATTTAGTCTTATTGGCAGCATTTTCCCACTCCATCTCTCAGATTTCATTTCTCAGCCTATGTTGGCAATGCACTTAATACATTTATTGCTGGAGCGCATACTACTGGAAAACCCTCCATCTAGCTGAGCGTATCACAGAGTTTAGTGTTTAAAGTGCCTGAAGGCACTTTATGGGGCTGATTTCTGCAAGGGTCGTAGTAATGATACATGACACTACAGGGCATCCCACCAGAGCAAAGGGTAGGCAGAGCACCCCAAACCTCCATGCTGGTCTTGCTCTCTCCCCTCCTTACAGCCCCAAGGGTTCACTGGCTTCCAGCTCCCACCTCACCCAGGGATCCCTGATGATATGGAGGGGCTGTGGAGGAAGGGGCTGCAGCCAGCAACTCTCCATCATCCCCAGAGGACCATCATTTGCCAGAGGCACCTTCCAAAGATGCTCCCCAAGGAGGAGGAGGATTCCCCCAATGGAAATGGACAGAAAGTTCAGACCTCCTGAGGAAAGCATTTTGTAAATCCCCGGTGAAGTATTCTCAACACCAGCAAGTACTGTCAAGAAGTGTCTTTTCCAGAAGCATGGCGTGCATACTCAATGTGCCAACTTTTACTGCCCTCTGCTGCCAGCAAGGTCCCAGCAGATACGAGCAAGCCATGGCTGCCACATTTTGGGAGGTGGGCTGGACGCAGGCACCTGCCTTGTGCAAACGAGGGTGGGAGTTTGGGGGTTCGCCTCTGCAGCTCTGACCAGGACCTGTATGCTGCCTGTGCACCCACACCACCCCTGCCTAGCTCCACAGCTGGCAGGGTGGAGCCCACTGCTGTTGCCCAGCAGGGTGCCTCCAGCCAAGGGTCTCCCTCCTCAGGAAGTCCTGATGAAAGCCTTAGGGCTATCCATGTCTAAGCACCTCGGGTCACTTCATCCAGTGGCATCCATGCATCCTTCAGAGATGCTAAACCCACTGTGCCTAAGTCCCCAGCCCAATGACAAGCACTGTCAGCCTGAGCATACTAACATCTGCCAGTCTCATGTTTCATCTTCCCAATGTTACCTGAATTTGCGTACATCACACAAACCGTGCCGCTGAGGAAACAAATAGAAGAAACGTGTTTGCCCGGCAGTACACAGAGTGGGTGAAGAACCCACATGCCATCAACAGGAGCTGCTGTTCCTTCACTGGGTAGACAGAAAGGCTCGTTTCAGCCCAGTCTGGTCACCAAGGGGTGGTGTCTCCATAGCTGGTGTAGCTCAGCCCACCTCTGCTCCAGAGCCATCCCCTGCATCCTCACCACCTGTGGTCAAACCCTCATTTCTCTTCTCTTCAGCCAATGCAGCAAACAGCTTCATCCCTTCCCAAACTCACAGAGAAGGTGTGTGTGCTCAGGGTGCAGGCAATGCGCACCCCTCAGCCAGGGGCTTGGATGGAATCCCCCTGCAACCAACAGCCAGGGACAGAAACACCCTTTGCAGCTTTGTCAGCAGGGTCCAAGCCATCACAGTGTGCCCAGAAAGGGACAACAGCAAAGCAGTGCTTCAGAAGGCTCCCTGTGTAAATTGTCCATGCTGTTGTTGTTTGTCTTCAGTTAAAAGTATGTATCAGCTATTAATTGCTGAAAGATGAAAAGCAGTACTCTTCTCACTGGTAAGTTTGTCACGAAATTTAATCCTGGGTTACGGACAAGGTTTGAAGGACTCTGGCCAAGATCCCTCATGGGCTCTGTGAACAGCTCACTGAAATGTCATTGAACTTGTGGGACCTGTGTGCCTCCATGGCTTTCAAAGATCTGAACACATCTGCCCTGGAAACTTGGAAGTGATAGCTGTGTTTCCATGGTGTGAGAGGATGCCACTGGAATCGGAGAGGGAGCTTATCAACAGGTCAGTGGCCACGAAGGACACCAGACACGCAGCACAAGCAATGAGGTGGGGAGGGAAGAGAGAGGACAGTGCTAACTCAGGAGCTGCCATTTCAGAATAATACTGGAAGCAGGTATTTGTACTTGAACGTTCGTTCACCCATGGGAACGCATCTCACGATCAATATGAGCAACGCCCTGGGACATACACAGGCAAGTGCTAGGAGGACCCCTCTGCAGTGCCTGTGCTGCTCTGGGTGGATGATGATGGTCAGCAGTAAGGAGGCTACAGCCAGATCTTCATCTCACCAGGGCTAAGGAGCTTCTCAATTGCCCTCAGGAGGTGGGATGGATGGGTCATGCCCATCATCCATCCATGAATGAGGTTGGCTGCCCCTCAGCCTGGGGCAGGGGGAGGCTGCAGGGAGAAATCAGCAGCTCTCCTGGCTCCACTAAGTGGCAGTGATTGGTGCAGCTGCTAAGCCGGTCATTTGTAGCCACTCTCCTCTCTTCATTAGCCCCAGGAAGCTGCACATTGAAGGACATGTCACTATTAGTGCTGCCTCTGCGAGTGGGAGGGAAGAATGATGGAATTAACAGGGCAAAATTCCTTCTGGCACATGTCTGGACTACGGCAGCTTAAATTTGAAATGCCTTCACCGGAATGCACAGACCCTCCTCCACCAAAACAAGTGCCCTCCCTTCCCATTTGCCTTGGAAAGCCCATGTGGCCGCCCCCACGCTCAGTACGCCCCACTCAGTATGTCCGTCTAACAAAAATCATTACAGTGATACTTCTCCCCCTTCCTCTCAGGGTATTCATAATTAGGTTTTAGCATACAAACTATTGAGATGTACATAAGGTGTCAACTATTATTTAGGAATTCCTTCTTGGATGCAGCTTAACTTGAAACCAGAGAATTTGTTTCAGTGCTCATTATGATGACAAATGAACATAAATGAATATTAAGCAGTAAAATGTCACAAAACTGCCCATGTCTTTCAGTTGCCCATGTGTTTGATACCAGCACATAGCATGATCGCACACGACTGTCAGATAGGATGCTCTATACAGAAATAACATCAGCCCAAAATATAGCCACAATGAGTGTTAACGTGGTTCAAAGTTGCTTAAAGCTTACTGAATTCTTTGAATCAGTGCACCAGTTTCAAAATGCATTTTCAGATTCGCTTTGAGTTCGTATTTGTACAATGTTGTTGCTTATGCTTAAGCCACTCTTACAGTAATACAAACAAGCAGGTATTTACAGTGGTGCTTGGGTAAAGTTGAGCAGACTGATTTTCTCTTTGCCACAAAAAAAAAAAAAAAAAAAAAGGAAAAAAAGAAAAAAAAGAAAAAAGAAAAAAAGAAAAAGAAGAAACGAAAATAAGAAAATTGCCTTGAGTCTCACAGCCTGTTTCAGTGTGCAGCAAGAGGAAGCCACCCCAAAGGGAGCTGCTCACACCTCTTCCTTATCCCCAGATACAGCCGTGGCACCCACAGGCGATTAAAGCAGTAGCCAGATGGCTGCAGAAGACATGAAGCTACTGCGCGTTTTTGATCACACAGAGCGTCAGGAGAACGCTTCCTCCTGTTTCTTTGTTTGAGTTGAGACCCAGCCAACATGACCAGATTTAAAGAACACAACAATAATCAGTTCACCAGGTTTACAGAGCAAAATTCCAATTAGCATGTTCCTACTAGGTATTTTCTCCTTCCCTTGCAGCATGGCTGGTGTGGTTGCAGCAAGGTGTCTTGTCACAGTTGTCCCAGGCGGTGCATGCAGTCAGTGCTAGTGCCCCAGGCCCCAGCGTCAGTGGCGGTCATAGGCAGCGGCAGCCGCTGGCGGGGCTGCCCCACGGGCTGCAGCGCTGTAGTAGTACGGGGAGCCTGCAAGAGAAGGGATGACTGTGAGGAAGACAAAGGTGGACAGATGCCAGCTTGCAGCATGCCGACACGGGCTGCAGAGAGCTCTCCTGCCTGAGCTCAGGCTCACAGCAGTAAAGGCAGGGTAATTAGAATAAAAATCACATTCATGCATCCTGCATGAGAACGTTGCTACCATTGCTTTGCACTTCTGCTGGCTGTAGGGTACCTGGTTCCCTTCCTCCACTCAAAACAGTAGTACTTGCCAAAAAGAAGTGAATTACTTTTCAGAATGGAAGGTCGAAATGCTCCTGCCCCAACACATTACCACACTCTGGCTTCTCTGATTTACTTTTTCTCTCCTCTGGGGAGGAGGAGGTTGAACCCCAAAGCATTTAACATATTTCACTGGGACTCAACAATAATTCCCCCTTTTCTCAAACTCCTGTCAGGGAATAACCCCCTGGATTTTGCTTAGCTCCCATCTGTGGCCTCAGAGCTCCAGAAAAGAGTGGCCAAGTTTGTGCTCCCAGATCTGCCTTGTGATCACCCCACCACACTGGGCTCTGCCTGGCCAGGGAGAGTCCTTCGGCATCCAATACATTTGTTGAGGGGAGAAACTGCCTTTAGAAAACATTGGTGACCTTCACTTGGTAACGAATTTGAACTCGGAAAGTAGTTTACAACTACCTCCAGTGAATAATGCCTCATCCGATGAAGTATCTGATGCTCCAAATCACAGCTCTTGAAATGGACACTTAAAAGTCTCAAACGGATCAAATTTATGGTCTCCGTTTTCATTGAATACGTGTCGCACATCTGAATAAACTAGCGGGCCGGACTTAGCGCTTTGCAGATTGATGAATGCTGAAGCACTTGTTTACCAAGAAAAGGCCTGAAAGATATTGGTGACAATTTTCTGCCCCACAGGGCTAAGCAGCAGTAGACTGGGTGATCACCAGAGGATCACCTGGAACCTGGGCTGTTTGCTTGGATGAAGAAGAGTCTTTGACTACAGACATACCTGGAGACATACCAATCTGTCCAGACAGAACTAGCTATTAAAAACCTTCTGTCGTGGTTTAACCCCCAACAGCAACTAAGTACCATGCAGCTGCTCACTTGCTCCATCCCCGCCACCTCCAGTGGGATGGGGAGAAGAATCAGAAAAAGGTAAGAGTCATCAGTTGGAATAAGAAAGTTTAGTAATTGAAATAAAATATGAACAACAATTGTAATGAAAAGGAGAGAGAAAGAAAGGAATAAACCCAAGGGGAAAAAAAACAAGTGATGCACAACATAATTGCTCACCTCTCGGGTGCCCAATGCCCAGCCAGACCCTCAGCAGCAGACTGGCATCCCCCGGCCAACTCCCTTCAGCTATATACTGAGCATGACATACTATGGTATAAAATATCTCTTTGGCTGGTCCGAGGCAGCTGTCCTGGCCCTATTCCCTCACACCTTCTTGTGCACCTCCTTGTTGGTCACAGCACGGGAAACTGAAAAGTCCTTGATTTAGAGTAAGTACAAATTAGCAGCAACTTAAAACATCAGTGTGTTTTCAACACTGTTTTCGTGCTAAATCCAAATATTGTGCAAACCTGGGCTTGTGCAAAGGGCTGGGTTTAAAGCAGATAAACCAAGCTTCAGAACTGTGGTCCCGGTTCTCTAGAATGGTAGTCCTCCCATACACAACAGTAAATCAATACAGTCTGTGAAATCACTGGCCAGGCTAAGCATTTGCAAACACGTCTGCGGAACTTTTAGGCAGGACCCCATCTCACTTAGGTTTACGAACTAAGACATTAAGTATTTTAAGCCATAATCAAGAGGCAAAGTAGACCACCTCAGAGGGTCATCTTCTCATTTACATCTGTGTAAGTGCAGAGCTGACAGCCTTGCGCTATCTGCTGAGGGCACCACAACCGCTGTCCTGGGCTGGACGGATGCTCCTCTTCCAGATAGCTGATATCAGGTTAACAAGCCCGAGCCTCAGGAACCATGTTTCATGGAGGAGAACACTGGAAAGTTTCACAAGGACAGCAAACATCGTTCTCATGGGTAGCCTAAAATAAGCTGCTGTATGTACTGTGTGTCCCAGCCAAATGCAAGCAATTAAAAGCATGGAAGCCTTTCTTGGCCAAACGAGGCAGTCTTGAATGGGCAAAGGGAAACTTAACAGTTCACCAGACTTCAAAATGTGCATGCCCTGTATAGCTGGCGTTTTGGGGATGTTCTCTGTACCCACTGAACTGGGGGCCACCCTCCTGGGGTGCCCATTTTGTCAGTCTGTGTCCCCTCACAGCCAGTTCTGCTGCCTGGGAGTCCCTGGGGATCATCTGCCGCTGCAGGGCAGGCAGCATCTCAGAGTAAAACACTTCACAGGCCCACAAAGGGCCAGATGAAACCAATGTCCTCACCCACTGCCGCACCAGAAGGTCGATGGTGAGCAGGGGACACTGGTGCGCAGCAAAGACCCCAGTCCCCACCAGCACCAGCATGGGACAAGGCAGGTCAGCTCAGGCAGAGGGATGGAAAATGCAGGGAAGTGATCCAGTAGCACCAAACAATTTCACCCTGACTCACAGAGCAGCATGTGCATCTCACCAGAGCTGGATGCGCTGCTTCTGTAGGTTTGAAGGTAAAGGGTCTTTCTGGGATCAGGGCCGTGGCTTTCCCCCTCCCTCTTCCTCCGCTGCTGTTCTGACTCAGTGCAACTACTGAAGCCCAATATTTCTCTCATGTTTTCCGAAGGCCTCATGCTTCTCTCAATTTTGATTTTTCCAGTTTGCCTTTCAGCAGTGAAATCAAAAAAGCTTGTATTTAAAGTGAAAAATGAAAACATCACATCACAAAGCATTTACTCTTCCTGTCACCATACCCCCATTCAGAACAGCCTTCTCTGTCCTTCTGCCATTTTTCCTTTCTAATTCATACTACCATCAATTTATTTCTTGACACAGTCATTTCTGGCACCTACTTGTTCTCTAATCTTTTTACAGGAACCCACAGAAGAACAGAATCTAATCCTAATTGACCGGCTCCAAGCCCTGCCTTCACCTGCTGCCAAGCTGGCACCAGCAGCCATGGCACCACAACAGTGCAGGCAAACCCTCCCAGCCAGCGTGCAGGGACCATGTCCTGGCAGCAGTGGAGACACCGTGTCACCAGAAACCTGCTGCCAGCAGCGTCAAGCTGACTGCAATGAGCGAAAGAGGTAAAGAAGTTACTGCAACAAGTCAGCATGAAATTGAATCGTTTTTCTTCATTAGATGGTGTGGCCATTAGCCACTCTTGGCACGTACGCATTGAGCCAACTCTGTGCTGGTGCTCGCCAGGACACGCTGACAGTGACAGAGCTTGCTTCCCCTGCGCTCGTGCACGTGCCTCCCTGTGCATCCCTGTACTGTACCACCTGCAGGTCATTCACAGCACATTGGGGGGAAAAAAAAAGAAAAAAAAAAAAAGAAAGAAAAAGTAAGCCCCTTTCCACCTTCTCTTCCAGCTTTGAGATGGGGACACCTGCTACAGCCACCAAGCCAGACACCATGCGAGCAGCTGGGGTTTGTGTCCTCTTCCCAGCATCACCCCTCTGTAATCTTGGGGTCTGTCTGCACTCCAGCCATGGCTGGGGTGGGATTGAGCCACCCCACGCAGCCAAGTCCATCAAGCCTCTGCTGCAGAGCTGGCTGTGGGTGCCACCACGGCCGACAATGGGATGGGAGAGCAGGCAGATGCCGCAGAGCTGCAGCAGGTAGCTGACTGCTTCTTCTGCCCATGCTTCTGTTGACCACCTGGAGGACTGCAGCTTGGCTGTCCCCCCTTCCACAAGAGCTGTGGGGCACAGCATTCAGGACTGCCCTGGCGAGGAGGGATCATGGTCACCTGGGGGAGACGTGGATGGGTTGCCCAGTGCAGAGGAGTGGGGAGCACCAGAGCAAGGGCAGAGCAGGTACCGGGGCGATGGGCAGCAGCCGGTGCTCTGCTGGGACCGGACAGCTCCCACCACCCGCATGCTGAGAGCATGGTCCTGCCTTCCCATGGAGACACGGCTCACATCTCTCACTCCGCACTCACGGGGCAAAGGCCAGGGACCAACTACCAACACCTTTTCACCATTCTCATCTCTCTCCATTCGTATTCTCTTTATTCCCCATAAAAATAATTTTTCAACCCAAGTATTCTTTCTTCCTGCCACTTGCAAATCACAGCATCTCTCCTTTTAGCTCCTCTTTCACAGGTCTCAGCCTGGTGTGATTGCTGTTCGTTCTTGCCAGCACAGGGAATTAATTGAATGTAGGCACTGTTAAGTGCTTACAGTATTACACCTTCATCTCAGTGAAGGGAGCGGGACTTAGTAAAACAAACTCTGTCAGTCCATGTACCAGTCCTGATTAATTTTGTCAAGGTTTCTACTTTGAGGCTGATAGTGCCAGAGCTTCCTCTCAGGAGAGAATTACTAAATGCACTCACGTATACTCCTGAGAAGAGTGGAAGCATCCTGGATATGGTTTAAATTAACCTCCTCACCACTGTGGGTGCTCAGACATGTCACACAGCGCCTTCTGGGTGTTCAAGGAGACCTGGAGCAGGTTTTTAAGGCTCTGCCACAGGCTCCTACTTGCCCTGAATTATCAGTGGGGTTAGCAGGCACCCTGGGAGAAGCGAGTACGGGATCAGGCTCGCAGGGAGAAAGGGAGAGCTGTGGATAAGCAGGATCTCCACAGGGCACAAGAGATGTGTCTGACACGCAGCCTACAACCAAACATAGAGATGCTCTTGCTCAGGTCCTACAGCTGTACTCGGACCTGGCAGTGTCTCCTGGAGCACCAGGTCAATGCTCTTGCCCCCCAGCACTGTGTCCCACAGGCAAGCAGTCTGGGCTTCCTGTGGAGGAAGACACTCACTAAAAAATTATTCCCAGACATCCTATTGGCAACCTAGATTTCTTACTTTGTCTTGCCATGCAGTACTCGGGCTTTTGCCTTTTCAATCGGAGATGCAGACACGAGGTAGTGGGCAGCTAGGACCAACCTGGGGAAAGCTGGTCTTGTTTTGCCAGGCACCTAGTGCCACCACGTGCCCAAGTGTGCCTCACCACCATTGCAGAACATTTATCTTCCTTTTCAGTTTCTGGTTCAGTGAGTCATCCCTCTTCCAGAAGACTCAGAAGGACAATCTGAGGAAACTCCCAGGGCAGATTTTGGAAATTCTGACGGAAGGAACACTCCTGGGCTCTCCAACATTGGTGGTGGTAAAGGCAGGCACAAGGCTGGCAACAGGAGCCCTTAGGCTTCAGTGGGTTTCCAACCAAAACACAGCATCCTTGATCAGCAAGATAGTTGCCAGTCGCGGCAAAACAAGGAAATAATCAATGAAAAGATCAACTATAAAACCGATCATAGGTCTCCAGTACTGTAAGAGAAAAGGATCTCATCAGCCATGCTGAGGAAAATTATGGCAGAAAAGCCAAAGGCACAGAAAACCGATCCCAATCAAGAAGATCTGGGGAAATGGGGACTAGGAAATCATGGACCTTTGCAGCATCAGTGTGGTACGATGCTGACTTCTAATAACTGCCTTTCCAAACAGTCCACCGTTTTCCTTTTGGTGCTTCATGGACAGAGAGGTTTGCAAAGAAAGGGAATCCCAAGGTTCAGCTCGCTGAAACCTCACTGCCCAGCTCTTACATGGTGGCCACGGTGCATTCGAGCAGCACAAGGAGGTACAGTTACAGGCTGCACCAGCTCTTGACCAGCTCAGCAGTTCTTGCAGTAAGGACAGGAACAGAGCAGAACAGGCATTTCTACAACTACCCCTTCAGGAAACTCCATCACTCCCAGTTTTGAGACCAGGCTGAACTGGAATGGTAAATTCATCCTCAGTACTTGCTGCAGAACAAAAAAGTCCAATTTATTTTTCTTTTTGATGCATCAAAACTTCCAGTCCTGTAACTCCAAATCAGTGTGTCATTGTACAGTCAAAGCAATATAATGTTACCTGTGCAGTGACCCAGTTGGTGCCTACTGTAACACAAGACTCTGAAAATATTGAAAAAAAAGTATTTAGAAAGGATAAAACCCAGAAAGCCAAGAGTATAGATTTTGACAACTCCCGCCAGCAAAAAATGCCAGCATTGTTGTCATTATATTGTGAAACATTTCAATGTCAATAAAGCTGCAGTTTCTGAAGGAAAATGGTAGCATCCAAATCTTGTTGTCCTTGCCTCACTTAAACACATGCTCACAGCATGCTGCTGAGTAAATACTGCTGTAGAAATCCTCTCCAGCCCAAGGCGTGAGCCTTGCCACAGTAGGCAGTACACCAACCCTTCATCTTCGCTCATACCGCATGCCTCCCACACAGTCGAAGATGAGACACAATTTCCCCTCAAAATGGAAAGGAGAAAAAGAGGAAGAATAGGAAAAAAAGGGAATGGCACAGGGAAAGGGTGTCCTGGCAGCAAGTGGCTGGCTTCTGACCAGCCTCTGTCTTAAAGTCTTCTCCTGACCCAGACCTGTCCATCTCCGCTGGCTTCAGGCCACCACAGGGACATACCCTGCCCTGCACCTTGCAGAGCAAGCTCTGCCAGCATGCCCATCATCTCAAATGAAGAGCCAAGCAGGTCTTGGTGCAACCTGCTGCCGCCAGAGTCGAAGAGCAACTGCCTGTCCCTGCAGGGCGGCGCGGAGCTCCAGGCTGGCTCCAGTGCAGCGCTGGTGTGCAAGTCCTCCCCTGTGGAGGTGTGCACCCCCAGGGCAGGAGCATGGCGTGCGGCCCAGGAGCCTCGCCAAAAGCTCTTTCCTCCATGGGGAAGGGCAGGGTTGGGGCTGGGTTTTCATTTATTTTTAATATCATGACTGGTTTTTTGCTCGTTTGCAAGCAAAATCTGAAAAGCTACCCAAAACCTGGCTTCCCAGGCCTGTCCAGGCAGAGCTTTGCTACAGCAGCTCTCCTGCTTCCAAAGGAGCTGCAAAATTAGAAATGAAGGTAAAGCATGGCTCACACTCTTACCCTGGCTAAAGCATCCTCCCCACATGGCTAAGCCAAAATCCCACAGGCGCTGCCAGCTGTGGCCATGGAAACTGCGGGTTTAAGCACAGGGACTCCCCTGGCTTTGTGCAGCTATGCTCATCCATATTAGCTGGAGATCTGTCTGCTGATTTATGATGGAAGCGCTAACAAACCCTTAAATGTGGCACGGCAAATAGCAGCATTATACCAGCACCAGGGCATGAGAGGCAGAGGCTGTGTATTGCTCCCTGAGGATTTGTTTAAGGACAAGAACCATGATGAATACAGCCTGGGTGGCTCAATTACATGGGGACTCAATTACTTAAAACAAAGAAACTGGATGAAAAAAGTATGACAAAAATTCAAAATTATTTCGCTGCTGGAGGTCACATATAACAGCCCTGTCATCCATAAATCTGGAAATCTCTAAGGCATGCTACTCATGTGTTGAGAGATGACAATTAATTGGTATTTTACTTACCTCATCCATGCAAATTATGCAGGGAAAAATTCTAATTACTGCATGCTACATGTATATAAGGTCAAAGTGGGCCAGATTTTTGACAGTGGTGTAAAATGGATTATGTTTATCCTTCACATGAGGGCCATGATCCTGCATGAGCCACAGGGCTTCTGCCTCCCACTGCTTGTAGGGACCATGCCGGCATCAGTGAGGCTGCGCGGGCACAGCGGTCCCTTGCAGAGGAGGGATGAATCAGGCAAACACACAACTGGGGAGCAAACACAACGTGAGGTCAGGGAGAAATGCAAAGTGCTTGAATGAGCAAGGAACAACAGCACGGGGAACAATGGGGCTTGCATTCAACCGTAAGCAACCTGGCATCCCAAGTTTTGTCTGAACAGGATTCCTCACCCTCAAAAAAAAAAAGGGGGATCATGTCTCTGGAAGGATTTTATGGGGCAGAAATTGGAAGACAAGAGGTTTGGGCACGGGTTTCGTGCTGGCAAAGGAAGCCAAGAGCATCTGTGCACCTCAGTAGAGACCTCCAGTCCTCCAAGCACAGGGACTCGGGACCACACCAGGACGTGCATCCTGCCCACCCCAGCAGTGGATGATGGCCAGTGGGTTACAAACAAGGCACGGCTTGCACCGAGCCCCTAAGGTTCAGAGGAGACAGCAACTTACCCAGGAGTCCAGGGTTGGGAAACCTCCAGGAGTCATTGTATGTTGAATATTGTGGGTGGCTGTATGGGCTCCCAGAAAACTCACTCCCTAAGGTAAAGAGAAAGAGACAAAATGAAAGATTATTTGATCTGAGACTGCAATTACCACTGTGGGGGAAAGGGGCTCATCAGTGCATGCTGTGCTCTAGTGATGGCCACTCTCTTTGAGCAAGGGCAAGACGGGTGGGCAATTTATTAAATAAATAGGGGCAGCCATCTTTTACATGTCCTTTTCGTGCTGTATCTCAGGCCTGCCGAGCAGGTTGGATTTCCTCAGGCAGCCCATGCTGCAGGAGCGAGACAGTGAGGAGGGATGGAGAAGACTCCGGGACACACCCACGGGGCTGGACTTTGCCTCTCTGGCCCTACAGCACTCGGGGCAAGAAACATAATATGAGGACAGGGCTGCTCAGCCAGCCTCTCTGCTGGCAGGAGAAGATGAACCAGCTCATCTTCTAGATACTGGGTACCCTTACAGGCTCTCCATGAGAACATGGTCTTGGTCCCAGACATCCATCCATCACTGCAACCCAAGGAAAAGGGATGCTTGTGGAAGTTTCAGATGGTTTTTAAACCCTCCAGACAAAGGCACAAAAAAGGCTCAAAGAGTTGCTGCTGTTTATCTCCTCGCAAGCTCCTGCTCTCCCCATCTGTTTGCTCTCTTCCCATCACCTCCTTTTTCATACTTCATCTGCAAGCTCTTCAGGACAGGGCCTTGCACCATGGGGCTCTGACCCTGGGCAGGGCATGCGGTTCCACCACCATGCAAATACCAACACTGTTGCTGATTTATTAGGAAATTTTCCACAAATGACGGTTTCCTGCTCTCCTCGTTCTTCCTCCTGTCCTTCTCCCTCTGCAATACAGAAATACACGCACGCACAACACAGCACGGCAGGAGAGAAGAGCAGGTCTCCTACGGCAAGAGGAGAGGGCTGCCACACAGCAGAAAATGCTCACTGCGACATTTGCCTGTTCTGGTCCTCGGCGCCGGCATCTCCCCTGCCCCATACTCGGGGGGCTGACTACCCCAGCTGAGCAGCACACCCTTGATGCCAGATCTGCAGCTCTCCTGGGGCTCAGCACCGCCAGCCGGTACGGTCCACAGACCTGTCCTGGGGACCTTGTCTGGGTCCCTGGGACCACTGAGGCGAGATGCTGGCCCCAGGGGAGAGGGGATGATGCTACAGTGACCGGTGGGATCATGCTGCCTGGCAGGGGGAGCTCTTGGCTTGGCTGTACGGTGGGCTGCAATGGCTGTGCGGTTCCTAGCAGCCACTGTGGCCACCTGCAAAGGTAGCTTCTGCCAATACAGAAGTAACACAGATCGGTGTCAAAAAACAGGCTGGGGCCCAGGGTAGCTCAGTCTCCACATCGTGCTGCTTCAGTAAAAATAAGCTGCCTCTCAGCCTATACCAAAGGATGCCAGCAAACACACTGAACATGCTGACAGCAAGAGCTGCCCACCACTGGTCCGCTCCAGGGGGGTAATTAATACCCCTTAGCCCTTGAGACCCACAGGACTGAACCCACCAGCCTTGACCAGCTGTCTCTCTCCCTGACTTAGTGCTCACAGACAGGGCAGTAAGATGAGCTCTGAAGCCAGAAGCAGCAAATGCTTCCACGCTCAGCACACCTTGCTGTGTTGACCACATTTCTTCACAAGCTCAGAGCAGATTTTCATTACTGCCTCTAAGGAATGGTATTAATGAACCATAAGCCATGGAAAATGAAGCTGTTCCCAAACCTTTCTTGTGGGTGAAGTACATCCTATCTACATTTTATCTCTGTTCCCTGACCTTATGGGTGATAAATGACTCGAGTAACCAAAGGTTACCTCCATTACTGTGCTCACTCTTCTACAGTGAAGCATGGTGAAGACGGAGAAGCCAGAAGAGATGTCAGAAGCCACACAAGGTACCAGAGCCACTGGCAAAGGCATCCACATCACCCTCCGCCAGCTAGGGAGCAAGTTCCCTCCTGTACAACGCAGCAGCTTCTCTCTGGTCCTTTCTTCTGCCTCCTCACTGCCACACTTGTGGCTGCCTGCTCAGGCAGAGCCCTCTCTGCTCCCCTCCCTGTTCCCAAAGCCCCTCACCTTCCAGTAAGTCCCTCACCCAGCTCTGTCCTAACAGTGTTTGCCCAAGCCTGCAAAGTGTGCGGGCAGCAAAGTGGCTGGTAACTTCATGGGTGAGCGGTTAAGACCTTCCCCAGTCCCTGAAGGCTCATGGCCAGGTCCTTCTTCCAGCATTGCACCACACAAAAATCCCTTCATCCTGTGGCTGCCTCTTTGATGGGGAGCAGCTCGCACACCACCTTCCCCACTGTTTTCACTTCTCCCTTTCCACAGGGCAGTGAGAAACACGGAGATTTAGCCTTGGTTTAGTTGCACGAAACGGTTGCACTGGCTGACCGACATGACACACGAAAGCTGATGGCCACGAGTCTCGCTGCCACATCCTCGCCTGGAGCTGTGCAGTGCATGGACAGAGGGACAGAGCAGACAGCACAGTTCCCAACCCCTGCCGTGGGCTGTTTGCACAGGGTGTGCAGAGGAGGCTGCCCAGCTCCTCTGTGCATCAGGAACCCCCCAGGCTTTGAATGAAGCTCATGGCGAGCTGCTGTGTGCCTGCCAGAGCTGCACCCTGGGGCAGGGCACACATACCCACCCTAGATCCGGACAACCTCCATTTTCAGCCGTCCCGCCACCCTCCCTCTCTCCTCTTTGCACCCACCGCTCCCCTCTCCCATCCCCCTGAGGCTGCAGAGTCCCAGTCTGTCCCATGCCGATAGCGTGCACACCGCTGAGCAGGCGGCAGCGCTTTCTAAATGCTCATCAGTGCTGCGGCAGGGCTGCGGGTGGGAACCGGCTGACATTTCATTGTTTCATCCTCTCCTGCCTTGCTCTCCTCCCCCACCATCCCCACTGCCCTCCTCCCCACACTCACACACAGACACACATCGTGGACCCTCTCTGGGGGATGCTCCAGTGCCTGTCAGGCTGAGGCTTCCAATTCTCTGTTTTTTATGCCTCAGTGGTCAGGGTGTCAAGCTCCTGCAGTACAGACCAGCCAGGAGCTCGAGGAGTCACTGAGCACCATCAGCTCGGTGACAGTATTGCTTGCTTCTTAACATACTCTGCATATCCATCAGCCCTGCTGAGGGAAAAGGAAAAAAAAAAAAAAAAAAAAAAAGAAAGAGGGAAAGAGAGAAGGGGGGCAGGAAGGAAAATGAGAGAAAAGAAATATGGGAGAGGGGAGGGGAAATGAAGAAGTGGGGGAGAAAGTCTCAAGCCCTGCTACTACCATCACAGCACTCGGGCAGACAAATGGTACAGCCGTAAGTGAAACTAAGCTAGAGGAAAGAACGCTGCATGAATACCTCGTGATTTCCAGCTGATATCCCAAGGTCCATCAGCTACACTTCTTGACAGCACTGCTTAGTAGCCAGCCCTCGTCCCATTCGAAAACGCAACGCATCAGCTACCCAGGGGCACGCGCACACGTGCAGAGCGTTGCACACACTTGCACAGCGCCTGCCCGCACCGCAAGGTGGCAATGGGACCCATCCGTCCTTCATGTGAAATGGTAAGCCCCCTCCTCAATAATTCCCGCGTGGCTGAGACACAAAGACACCAAACCAAGGGCTTCTGCAAGAGTTAGCCCACCTCTCGCCACCAGACCGGACTCCACACTGCCACAATGCTTTACGTGGCCACAGCCCAAACGGGGTCAGGCCCTTCCGTCACCCCCGAAGGTAAGAGATGCAGAAGGAGAGAGAACAATTCCCTGTATTGCTGCTGCTACAACACAGCAGCAAGCCCCAGGAGATGCCCTCCACCCTGAGCTGGTGGGATAGAGGCAGAGGCCCCTTGCCCACAGGGAGAGCCCCAGGGGGGGCTGCAGACAGAGTCTGACAGTAGTGGATTGACCCCCCCGCTGCAGGCAAACAGCAGATACCCCATTCTGCAGCACTGCACTGTCCATTCTACAGCATTTCCTCTGGGGGTTATCAACTCATGTTTACCAGACTGGTTTTAAGGTAAGCTTCCTGCATGTCTCCTTTGTGATGTGCACAGAAACTGAAAAGCATGAGCTGAAAAACCTCAGGAACCAAGAAATGAAGAAAGAGACTTCACGGTGTCTTTCAGACTGCCATGGCTTTAGAGAAGTGCCCCTGAGGAAAATGGGGGAAGATGCTTCTGTGCAACGGTGCTGGACTTGGGACTGGAGGCTGCTGGGACACTTCCTCACCTGCTAAAAGCCAGAAGGATGGGGCAGATGCTCAAAGCAAGGCCAGTTTTGACATAGACCATGTCCAGCCAAGGCACAGAAAGCTCCCACGGACAAAGCCTAACCACTGTCATTGCACTACCACTGTTCACGGCACAGAGCATCCAGCTGTGATCCCACCAGGTAGGACAGCACTAACAACCATGTCCTTTAGCCTTGTCTTCTTAGGACTGTGTGGCATTTAACACTGGCAGAAACCAGCAGCCTAGTCAAACACAGAACATGTTTGTTACCCAGCTGCTGGTGGTACTTCTGGACTGAAATGCAAATTCAAATAAATACTCAACACAGAGGTTTTATATGTCACTTCCAAGTTCAACACGTTGCTCCGGTCCCCACAGTCTCAGAAAATCACATGAATCACAAGCTCCAGAGCCAGTATAGCTCAACCAGAGCCAGCTACATGAAGGCAGACCTGTTTATACACTTTTCACTGCATTTTGTCACATATCAGGTTTTTGCAGCTGTATTTGGGACAGGGAGAAGCCACTGGGACCCTGGAGGTGAATGGCTGTATCCACATGACAGCTGCAGGTAATCAAGGGTGCAGGTGATCAAACATGCCTTCTACAACCACCATGCGACAGCTCCTGGTGAGCACCGGCTGCCACCCAACAGGGAGAGCAACCACGACCCCGTGGCTGTGCCGTCCCTCCTGCCGGACTTGTCCCAGCTGCTGGTCTTCTCCACCAGTCCCCATTTGCGGGGTCATTTTGCTATCCAAGCTCCAGGTTTAGGACAGTGTCTTATTTACCCTTCTATTTGGCAGAACATTCAAACAAACCAGGAGAAATGGCGTTCGATAAACGCAGCTACATAAGGTACAAGAATGGGAAGCTGTGAGACAAAAATCAGTCTGGACAGGAACAGCAGCACCGTGCCCATTCCTCGTTAGGGTCCCAGGTAAATTTAAAAACAACCTGATGTACCTGTCCCTAAGTTGAGTTCCTGCAGATGAACCCCTCCCCCCCCAGCCTGACCTCTTGTCACAGGCTACAGGTGTCTCTACCTTTCCTTTGCAGCAAAGGACCTTACTGTAACTTTTTTAACATTCTCATGGCTTTTATTTGTTCTCGAGCATTTCCTTTTGTGGAAGGAATCAAATGGATCACAAATTTCTTCCGCAAATTCCAATAACAATCGTTACCCTGATAGCAAAGATATGCCTGACTGCATGAGGAGCAGGGCTAAACGCTGCGCTGAGCCACACAACTGCACCCAGGCGGCCTGCGTACCGCTGACTTAACACCACGGAGGAGCAGCTATCCAAACGCAGCCTTGAAAGATGTTACATGGAAGTCAGGTGTGCAGTGGGGCCAGGCGTCATCTGTGCTGGAGGTCGGCATAAGCCAAAGGAGAGCAGCAGAAGTCACTTCTCACCATACGCCAAACACAGCCTGAGGGATTGTTTTGTGACCCAGCATCCCTGAGCAGCATCCCATGTGAAGTCGGAGTGACAAACAACTGTGAGAGACCTTATAAAAGAAGGGAGATGCTCTGGCCTCTCTGCAGAGAAGAATGGCCTATCTTCCCCTCAGTAAAGCAAACTTGCCTCTCCACACCACGCGCTGCAGCAGCTCAGGGCAAGAGAGAAAGGAGTCTGCAGCTCACAAAACTCACTCCCTTCGAAGTCTTCCCCATGTACAGGGGAGCTGGGAAACACCTCTCAGTGAAAACTTGCTTTCACACAAAAAAGTCATTTCACACCACTAACACACTTCTGCAAATCTGTGACAATTTTGTCAAAATTCTTCCGTTAAAAAGAGCCCTGGGTTTAAACTAATTCTTTTTCATCTGTTGTTTTCCAAAGAAATATCTTCTTTTTCTGTTAAATTCAGAGAGATGGTAAGTTTTCAAATTGAGTTCAGTGAGGCTAAAAAAAAAAAAACCAACCGAAAAACTCAAGTGGAAAGCAAACTGTCCTAAGTAATTTTTATTGTCATTTTTGTTTTGACTGAACTTTGGACTTTCTTGCAATTTCAACAATCATTGGCAAACAGGATCAGTGGGTTATTCTGTCCTAATCTGTAACATTAGCTGCATTTAACCTGGGGAACTAGAAACCCAGGGCACACCATGGGTTGACCACCAGTGATCTGCCAGGTCTTATCCCAGACCCTCATGTCTTCTTCGCCCACAAAAGTCCCAGGACAATGATAACTGCCTTCTGCTCCACGGACCAAGCACACTTGGTTGTTAATTTGCCTGCTCTAGATCAAGCAGTCCACGTGCTACAAAAAAAAAAAAAAAAAAAAAAAGGCACTAAAAGGGAAAAACTGCCAACGTACAGCCCTACTGAAATACAACATGTAGTTCAGGAACAATGTCCCCCCTGGGAAGAAGCCAAGCAGGAAAATACACTATATATAGCGAAAGCCTCCCATGTTCTACCCAATTTATTTCCATGAAAATACCAGGGTGATAACCAGCTAAAAACGCAGGATTCAAAGGCCGGTCTTGGGAAATTTTGTCAAGATTGGATTCTCAGAAACCGTGCCAGCACAAGTCACGGGTCCAGCCCGTGAGGACGATCACTGTTGCCATGAGATCCCCCTGGAAGGGGGTGGCAGCCTCGCTGGGGAGGCCATACGTGTGTCTCAGCTGTGGATGCCCACCCCTCAAGCCTGGCTCCTGCCAGGAAATGTTTCCCAAGGGGGACTGAAAAAGGCCGTTTTGGAAAGCTCTTCAATGAGAAGGTTTCAAAAAACAGGGTACTGCTTTTCGAATGCACCTGAGATCCTCTGCATCAAAATGGGATGCCGTTCCCTGTCTGTGGTCCCTCGCTTACCTGGTGTTGCATCCAACAATTTACCTACTCCCACAGGAAAGAAGCAAATAAAGCATTAATAAGTGGAAATGGGGAAATGCTTTCTGTAGTACAATGAATATTTCCCCTCTTTTTTTTTTCCTTTTTTTTTTTTTTTTTTTTTTTAAGAATCGAAGTGGAAGTGATAGATTTCAGCAACAGACAGCCCTCACAAATGATTTTCAAGCAAAACTTACACAAAATCTTCACTTCTTGATATTTAAAAAAAAAAACCAAACCAAAAAAGAACAAACAGCGAGTTCTTAGAGCACTAAGCCCTCTGCCCATGTTGTTCAAACACAATACAATAAAATTTTGTCACAAATTTCATCCAGCTGTAGCCAAGACAGAGTCCCTGGGCCTGGAAATGTATTGCAAAAGTCCAGCCAACCATGAGTACATGGGCACTCACAGGATCTCAGGTAGTCCTATTAAAGCCATATAATTAATTACAAAGGGTCTGGAATGCTCACTGAAAGAACAGCCAGGAAACGTGGCAGCAACTCTTAATTAACCATGGCCAGCAGTGTGAGCAGCACTCTGCTTCTGCAGCTAAGCACCTGCAACACCCTCCTCAAATAAACCTGAACAAACAGTGAAATAACTTTTCCTCCTTAAAGCTCATTTCTCTCCTTAATTCAGGAGGAACAATCAGCTGGCTGTAACCCCAAAATGCTTCCTAGAACCTCCCTGTTCAATTATCTACAGGCACCATCACAGCAACCTGCCTGGACAGCCGAAGTGATGCTGGGGACAAACTCCAGCTGCAAGCCGGGGCAGGGTGTCTGCTCTGTTAGCGGGTGGGGTATCACACACGGACCCCCAGCAAGGGCACCAGGGAGCCTGCTGCCACCAGCACGCTCGGGCAGCGTTTCCCCAGGATGTCAGGGAACTGCACTGTCAGCAGCATCTTCCTTCTTGGGAGCACCAAGGTTGCACAGGCAGAAATACAGCCCGTGTGCACGGACAGACACACACCGACACAGAGATCTGCCCATGCACAGGCGTGTGCATGCTCTTTACACCTGTAAGGAAAAGCAGGCTTGCAAATCCCCCAGTAAATCCACTGGAAGAATTCAGCGGATCAATAGATCAGTTATTATCATCATCGATGACCCCTTCCACCAGTACACTTAACTCACCAAAGGCACATCCCACTTCTGTCTGTAACATCCTGAGTCACCGATTAACCCTTCGGTGAACACTCCAGCTGCAACCATCACCCACACTTTCATGTGTGTGAGGTCAAAATGAAAACTAGCCCGTGCACTGGCTAATTTTTCCTGCACATCAGCCAAGCAGAAGTTTATTGCAGTTGCAGCTGGAAGGCACTTGGTCACATTCAGATATCTCTCCAAAGCTCCCAGTCCCGTCGAGACTGCCAATTAACTTCTAATGAAGGCTGTATATAATCCTATGATCACCCAGACTGGACAGTATTTCCCCCTTATTTTACCTTTATATTAACTAGCACCCGCTCAAAGATGGGCAATTTTGTTTTAAACATTTCTAAGTTGTCATATTTTAAGAAAACCGTAACATGCAGATTTTTGTAACGCTACCTCATTTCCAAGAAGCTACAAGGCACAGAAATCCCATCAATGACTAATGAGTTGTGGGTTAAGGTGGACGTACCTTGCTGTGAAGTCACTGTACTATTCTCGACCCGTGCTGCCTGCCATAAAATTTTAATGCTGCTTCTGACATATTTATGAAATACCTCACCTAGTCTTCGCAGGGTGACAAAAAAGATTTACATCCACAATTACTGCAAGCACATAGGTTTTAGCTATGCACTTTAAACTTTTGTACACAAAGGTATTTAACTTTAATACAACAAAGGTAGGTGGTGCCACCAAGCAACCATATTGGAACTGCATTAGGAGAGATTTATCTCCCTGGACCAGGAGGACAACTGCCCGACTCATCTGCACAGGAGATGGCATCGCAATTAATACGATGAGGAATTTGCCCCTTCCCTCTCCCAGCTCCCCCCTCCAGGAGCCATCTACCGCCTCTACCAGCCGCTGGCATGCAACCTGTTGGGACCCTGGGCAGACCTGGCAGCAAGAAGCTGCGCCGCCGGCAATGCCAAGCCCCGCCAGACACGGTCGCCATGTGCACAGCCCCACCGCCAGCGCTGACGGCCACAGAGATGGTGAGTGGCACCGATCTGTCGCTTGCTGCCAGTGCTCGTCCCAGCCCAGCTCGCTGCTGTCCCCAAACGCAGTCTGCATGGCTGCCCGTGACCTTTGCAAAGCCCCATCTCACCCTGTGCCCCGGGAGGGCGTCATTTCATCCTGTCTGCTGTGGGCTGACCAGTTGGTAGCGCAGGTGGGACTAAAAGGAAAACTGTCCTGCAGAAAATACCAAGCTTGACAATGCAGTTTCATCCCAAATTGATGTAAAAAGTGCCAAGAAGTACCTTGTGCGATTAAATTCTCCAAACTACGTAATGGAACTGTTGCATTTGTTTCAGATGAAAATATTGCACTCTGTGCTTCATCCTGACTTTAGCCTCTTTTGTAAGTTCAGCCTTCATCATCATAATGTAACGTGTAGTTACTTCCACGAATTACACAAGCGATTTAGCCAGTAGAAGAAGTAGATACAACATTATGAGCCATAATAAGATAGCTACAACGTGGAAATTGTGAAGTCTGGAAATTAAGCATTTTGGTAGATTGATAAACGTACTTTGCTGCTGATGTGGAAGCAGTCTTCAATTATGTGCAAACACAGGTGTGAACAAAGGTAGGAAAGTGTCTGCATGGATGAAGGAGCATCCTCCCACACTGGCATCTTCTCAGGCATCCTGCTGGTGTCCCCATCCTCGGTGACTGTGTCAGACGACGCCACAGCTCCAGCTATGCTGGGTGACAGCCAGGTCCTGCCCTTTCTGCTGAGGTGTCAGCACCTTCGACAGATGGAGAAGTCTCTTGTCCTTGTGTAAACCCCCTGTGTGGATGAGCACTTCTGGCTGAGCTGCTCGAAACCTCAGCATCTCAGCTCTTCTGCCTGCAAGACCCGTTTTTCAGCTGGACTCTAGGATTCAGCCACCTCTGGACTGGGGCTTTAGCATGTCAGCAGGGTCTGCTTTCCCCCTCTGGTTCCTTCTGCCCTGGGGAGCTTGCGCAAGCTCTGAAGTACAGAGACAGCCCCAGCAGAGATGTCACTTCTTCTTTCTGACACCAAACACAATGCAAATGAATGCCTGAGTGACAGAAGACAGATAATTTCTCACTTGATTTTCACAGCACTGCTTTGGTTTTACACCGCATCCACGTTACAGTCATCCTTTTAATGCAGAGAAAAAACATGTCAGCCAGTCTCAGGTCAATCTCCAGGAGTGCGGCAGTTCAATCCTCTGGCAGGACGGATGCTCTGCTGGCAAACATTTTGTAGCCAAAGTCATTTCCAAGTAATGCAGGCAGCTGCTTAGCCTGTCCTGATTCAGCTGAATTGGTCAAAAATTGCGCTGAGGAAGAAAACACATGATGGGGAAGGGGTGAAGGATGGAGCATCTCCTCCCACACGTGGATCCCAAGTGGATGCTTGATGACACTGTGGCTGCCGTGGCATGTGCCCAGGGGGTACCCACGGTTCCCCACACATCCCGATAGCCCAGGGCACACCTCCAGGGAGCGGGCTCCCTTCAGTAAATGTGCAAGATCAAAGACTTCTAGGGCTGAAGGAGGCTGGTAGGAGGAAGAGAAGACAGGGCCGGCATCCTCACCCTATGCCCATGCCTCTCACTGGCACAGCAGGCAGCCCTTCTCCCATGTGGGCACTGCTTATCTCACTGTGGAGTCCATGCACACCTCTCCATGTAAGTAAAATGTCCATGGATGCTTGGAAGTCATTAATTCTATGACAAACCGTCCACGTAGCAAACCAAGTTTTGCCGCTGCTAGCTGAGACTGATGGGACTTGGTGCATCTGCTCCTAAACAGACCTTGAGTCAGGACCAGAGTGCTGCTTTTAGTCTTTTTACGTAGGAATTAAGTGGGTTATATTTAAATTTCCCAGCTTACTCTGCAGCCAGTGCAGAGCCCGATCCCGAATCTTCTGCAGTCATAGCTGACAGATGACTCGTTCGCAAAGAAAGCGTTCCAGTGCCTTATCTGCCGCTTGAAATAAGTGAATGTATCTTTCTTTCTGGAGACTTCTCACTGCCCCGTCTGGGCTGTCCCTCTTCTCCTGGCACAGCCAGATAGCCCATGAGCAGAGCACACAGAAGACACGTCCTTGGAGGCTTTCCAACCCACACCCCTCTGGGCAGGGATTTACACCTGCCCGACATGGGTCCACACACGAGTTTCCCAACGCCTGCACTGCTTCCTACACTTTGACAGCCTCCACTTTAAAATGTGTTTTCAGAGGAAAGTTCTGCCATGGAAATGAGGCAGTCCTTTGAGCACCTTCCTTCACTTTTACTAAAGGCACACCATTTTGCCTAAAAATTTTCACTTGATTTGGTTTTCTTTCCATTACCGCATTTTATTTCCTTTTGCACTGCCTGCATTACATTGCACCGCACTGCATTGCAATCTGCTTGCAATTGTCTTGGAATCTTCACTTGTTTTGATGAAGTCTCAATGTGTCCAGAAACTCCTGGAAAGAGAATACTTAATTCTCAGAATATTTCATTTCAATTTGTGCCGTAGACTGTTCTGAGCACTGGGAGTTTACCGCAGGGCAGATGTTCGATGTTCATACTGTCCGAACTGCAAGCAAACTCCCTCCAGCAACCATCACACAGAAAGCAAGCGTCAGAAAACAAGTCTACAGCCTGAATTCATAAATAATGCTATGCAGGAGCAAACCCCTGCAAAAAGACTTCTGCACAGGTCATCCCGCAGCAGCAAAGGGGAGGCTGCAGGGAGCGGGCAGCGCCTGTCTGCGGGATGTCATCTCCAGTGTTCCCGTGGCTACATAAATGCTGGAAGCAGAAGACATCCAGTTCATTGCAGGGCAACTTGGAAAGTGCTTCCTAACACCATGAGGCTGGGCAGATACTGCCCTGAGCCAGAGACATCTTCCAGTATAAGCAGAAATCCAGGCTTGGGGTGACGCAGGAGAAGCCACCCTTCCACGGGGTGCTCAGCGTGGGCAGCAGGTCTAACACCCAGGAGAAAAGAAACTGCATCCTCCGCAGCACCCACCATGCAACTAACCGCCAGGCAGCTGGGCTGTAGAGCTCGGATGTGACGGGAACAGAGACTCTGCTCCCCCATCACTGCCACCAGCTGCTGCCTTTGGGGTGACACCACGCGCTCCAGTGCAGCAGGAATACAGCAGCCACATCACACTCCTGCTCGAGCTGCTTTCCACTCTGCTTACTTTGGGGATCTCAGCGCTCGCTCGTAGCCAAACACAGTTTGTCAGGAAACTGCCTGATTTGATTCTGGTGGTTGGGTTCAGCCCCCAGCATGTGAGGCACAGAGCTGCTCCAGCACCTGAACTGCCTCCGGCAGCTGTGACGGATGCTGAACACGCCACTGTGCTCAAAGCTCCGGCAACTTGCTCTTTGGAACCGCGATGCTTTTGTAATCTCCAAGTTTTTTAAACTCTGGGCACTGACGTAACACAAGGAGGCACAAGTGTAAAAAAGCTGAAGGCTTAGAAATGACAAAGCATTTTGTGTGCTCCCACGGCGTTGCTACTCCGGTCTGAGAAACCTCATCATAAGCAAGTGGGCTGAGTTCAGCCCTGCAAGCACAAGCTGATCCAGGCCAGCTCTGATCATGCTTTCCCGTCTCAGCGGCAATGGCTCAGGACATCAGGCACCTTTAACTGGCTTTTCAATGCTCTGCTTCACTAATCCAAACCTTCCCCAAACCAGAACTAACTTAGACCTCCCAGCTTTCTAATTACAATTAGCTTTTTCTTATTGTGTTTCCACCAACGGACAGATGTCAATAACAACAAAAAAGCAGAGCGAACAGGAGGGGACCCACAGAGGGTAGAGGATGCAGCAGCGTGCCTCACCTGTGGCACACTGTGCCCTGGCTGGACACCACGTTCTCATGGCCAGCTCACTGGGGGCACATCATCTGGGGAGCCACTGTCACCGTGGGTTTTGAGAGCCAGGCAGGCAATGATCTATGAGGAATTCCTTTGTAAAGCTGTTCCTGCCTTCCTGGAGGAAGAGGACGGTGGTGCAGCCTGCGGCCCCCCGCACACAGAGGGGACATCTGGTGGGCCCAGAGGAGACCTTAGGAGCTGCCCTGGGGGGGGGGAATGGACCCTGCGTAGGGTGAGCTTTGCCAACCGGCCCCATGCTGGTCGGTTCCCAATGCCAGGCACTAACTACAGGGCTAACGCAATTAGCGATCAGAGGGCGAGCTTTTAGCATATTTCATGTACAAGCGCCTCAGCTTTAATTTTCTGGCTCTGGATGTTTTGGGGCAGAGACTCATGCTTGTTGCTGCTGCCAGCATGACGGGACTCAAAACAACTGGCTTACAGGGCACAGAAGAACGTTTGGTAACATTAAAAAAAATCCCCCAAAACAGCTGAAAAAGGCTTTTTAAACTCTTGCTGTTTCTTTTATAATCACTGCGACTGCTTAAAAGCTGGGCAGCACATCAGACATGTAACACTGAATGAACCGTCAACAAGGAAACAGCCTGTCTTTTAAGCTGCTGCCAGTCTCCTTGTGGGTACTGGCAAGGTCCTGCGATTTCCCCCCTCAGAGACGCAGGATGGTGCCCTGTGCCGTCGGCTGGGCACCCCAGCCCTCTTTTCAGGGACGGACACAGCGCTGCAGGCAGCAACCTCCTGGTGCCAACAGCGTGCTCTTCGCACGGTGCGACACCCTCCACAACGATGCTCTGCGAGCTCCGTAACCGCAGCCAAGCCAGAAGTCCTGGGCAGGGCTCCAAAAGAAATGACCGAACAGCCCCGGCTTCCACCCCTCGGCATTAAACACCCCCCGCCCCCCCCCGAAAAGTGGCACTTTTTGCCACAAACCACAGGTCAGACCTGAGAATCAGCATCTCAGCAGGGCACTGCCCTGTCCCACCGTGGACAGCATCGCTCAGCTGCCAGAGCCTCAGCCCCCAGTGCTGTCCTGGGGTGGGGAGGGGATGGTTTCAGCATCGAGGTCTGGCTGGAAACTGCCCCCCCACCCCCCCCCACCCCGCCCCCCCGGCATTGCCACGCGCCGCTGCCGGCTGACGCGACTGATTGATTTGACTGAAGGTAGCCAAACTGTCACTCAGGAGGTGCCCCCTTGGTACCTCTTCTGGATGGATCTACTTGAGGGTGGGCTTGCCGGAGCCGCTCCTGTCAGGGATTTCAAAGGGAACAAGCGGCTGAATGCGGATCTGACAGCTCGGCCGAATTAGGGCTATTTGCATGCTAATTTCCACCGTGCTTAACTCACTGGCAGACCTAGAGCGAGAAGCAGCCTCTGCATGTTTGGAACAATGCTTGACTGATCTAGCTGCGTTAACGAGCAAATTATGGTAATTTTGTTATTACAAATGCATAGAAATTTCCAAAGAGTGGAGCAATACAATATGTTTTCTCTCCTCCTCCTCACTCCTAAATACAGACCCTTTTGTTTATACACACTTTGCCTTGCTTACTTATGTTTAGATAGGCACAGCATCTCACCTCGACAGGAGGAGGCAGAAATTGTGGCTGGAGCAGAGGGAGCCTGCAGAGCAGACCGGACTGGCTTTGCTGCGCACGGGACACTTGGGACTGCATCCTCAGCTGGTGTAAAGCTGGTGTAAAATCCTCAGCAGCACAGAGCCATGGCAGTCGGGGGTCAGGGCTAACTGACCCCAGTTGAGGATCGGGTTGTAAGAGGAAGGCGGGTTTGGGAACAGAAGATCCAGAGTCTGTTGGCTTCCCAACATTTCACCTTCTTGCCCTCTCTAGTGTAATTTCTAAATCAATTTAATGAAATAATAGCTGACAGCATCATATTGAAAACAATATAAATTTTATCTATATTCTGCGTGAGCATGGTAATTACATTCCAGAGAGATGAACAGCAAAACATTTCTCCAGGCTTCCAAGATGCCAGCAGAGCCTCATTCAAAATGTACATGAGCAGTGGATAAATGCATACCATTTACTTAACTGCTTCATTATTAATTAAGGGAATCATTTGTCAGTTGATCTGCAATGTGGTATTGCCCCCAGATATTCACTTGCTCCATCATATGTGATGAAACTTCTCCAGGATTTGCCTTCCAAGATTACAGGAGGGTGGGGAGGCACCTTTGTGGAGCAGCCCTAGACCTGTGGAAAAAGCAGCAAATCTGCTTAACCAGAGAACGCCAAATGTCACTGTTTCTGCCTTTGGCAGCAGGTCTTCTGGCTGTGCTGGTGGAAGCCATGGGTGCTTTTGTGTCCATCTCTGGAGGGTGAAGGCATTTTAGGGGCACTGGGTGGTGATACTGGCACAAAAAAAGTCAGTGCCCATAATCCCAGCAGAGATGGACATCCCTGCCATAACAGCAGCATGAAGCAGGCAGAACAGATGGCAAATGGACCGAGGAAGCACCTCCAGGCTCCAAGGAGGTAACTTGCAAACCTTCCACTTCACCAACGAAATGTAACAGTTTCTCTCTCACTTGCTTTAGCTCCTAGCATAAAAGGCCTGATTCTCCTTTCCCTTTCAGTGGCCACAATGGCATCACTGTGCAAGTAACCAAGTGGTTCCGGCTTTACGCTGTACGTCGGAGGACGACCCGGTTTGGGCTGCACCACTGGTGCCCTCCGTCACCCCACGTACTGCGATTTGCTTTCTCTGCCACTGTTTTGAAGCGGTTTACCTCCCAGCTGCCTCGCTTTCGGTTACCACGCTGCTGCACATCAGCAATTTGTAGATCAGCAGATTACAAAACACTGTTGCAAAACTTTGGGAGAGTCAGAATAAACAACAGAAATGCACCACAGTAATCATGAATGAAGTTTTTGGTGTGCCAGGGGAACTGAATCCCACCAATCCCTACAGGCTTTGTTTGGGATGTCCCACAGTCTAACTGCTGCCTCCAGACTCCCACCACGACACCAGGCTCACGTTTCTGCCCCCCCTGCACCTCTTGCTGCAGGCTGGTTCTCAAGCAGGCTGAGGGAGAGTGCTGGCCCTTGCTGGCTCTGGTGGGAGGAACAGCCCCAACAGGGAGAGGTCACGCAACTTCACTTCTCCTCCGCATTAATACCTGCTAGCCACAAGGGGAAAAAAATGCATTTGAAAACCACGTTTGTTTCCCAACATCATCTCCTGCTTTGCACGTTAGAACTACCATCTCCTCCTAGACAAAAGATTGCTAATGACACCGTTGCTTTCTTTTATGCTTTTCTTTTCAAAGCCCAGTTTTGAATGTCACTGTTTTCAGGTCCCTTTAGTCGGGTAATTGCACATAGACTTCATATAAAGGAAATTCATTTGTTCAGGGTCACTGCATGGTTTTTCATTAAAAACAAATTACCGGTGTTCAGAAAGGACATCTGGGTTTCGAGAGTCCCATTAATGACTATATTTTCAGCATCACTATTCCGGACAGTCTACCCTTTCCTGTCACCCAGCAAGCAGGGCCTGCCAGGAGAGGAGGGGACAGGGCAAGTGACAGTCCCTGGGAGGGGAGAATGAGTGGCAGGGTGGGGGCTCCATCCCTAGAGACAGGGAGAAGGAAGAAGGGGGAAAACAAACCAACAGGCAGCAGGGGCTGCTGTCCATCCCAGCACATCTAACACAAGAAATGAAATTAAGTATTTAAGTGAACGATAATGGCTCCTTGAGCACAACCTTTTTCCAGTTCAGTTGCGGCACCGTGAGCCTGACGGAGAGGGCAAGCAGATGCTGGAGCCTGACAGGGGCATGGTTTGCCCAAGGTCTCTCAGCTGTGGGAACCACCATAAGCCCCCCCGCTGCGCCGACCCTTAGCAGGGACCCAAACAAGACACAGCTGCCGAGACAGTGGTCCGCAGAGCAAGCATGCAAGCTGCAGCTCCAGCACCACTCCTCCTGTCTTCCCCTCTGTGCCCTTGCCAATGGACACCATCTTCCCAACACACGGCAGGACACAGACCTTCAGACATTTTCAGGAGCACTCCCAACAAATAGTGATCCACGGAGCAAGACTTGACTTGGCACTGGAAATAGGCTGGTGGTGTGCGGAACAACAGAGGACCAAGAAAAGACCCCAGGCAAGCAGCGCCGGTCCCCATCACCATGCCAGCCCCAGCCAGCAATGCACAGAGCCTAGGCAGGAGGAGAAGCAATGCTGGAAAGAAGGTCTGGCCTCCCAAAGGCAAGAGAAATATGGTAATGGCGTTCTATCCATGACTAGCAGACCGTCACTCTAGCAGCTGTGCTCCCTTTCAAATGCTTCAAAAGCTGGGTCACTCACGTAGGCCACGGAGCACAATCCCTGCAAATACTGCGTTTCCCAGCGATGCGCTCCCAAGTGGCTGCTGCTAGGCTCCTAAAGCCAAATCTGCAGATATGAGGTGGTACAGGGAGCGAAGAGAGCAGAAGCTGCAAGCAGAAGAGAGCATCACCTCCGTTAGAAGAGCCAAAGAGCCCTGGGACACCTGTTTGGAAAGGAGTAAGCAAAACCTAGTGGCACTAGGCTCCGGGCTGCAAGTACTGGATGGGATGAGAAGATGCAGTTTGCACCTGCCCGCTCTTCCCAGGAGACAAAGGGAAGGCTGCTGGGAAAACACTGCTCTGTGTTTCTAAAGAGACAGAACCTTAGGGGCACAATCACAGTGCGAAGAAATAATAATAATACCAAATTATTGGAGATAATTTTCCATATACAGCGTCTCATTAACCTGTGGGATCCTGTGCACTGAGGTGGTACTGAGACCACAAACCTAGCAGGAATCAATAGTGCATTAAACCTGTAAATAGATAATGAGAACATACAGAGAGCTACACTAGACAAAATAAACATTTACAAGGGATACAGACACTCATGCTTCAAGGCATAAGCCACTACATGACGAGTAGTAAAGTTTCTACTTTGGGCAAGATGCTCCAGGACCTGCTGCATCCCTAGCCACAGGCCAGGTGATGACGGTGGGCAGCAGTGGCTGTTACCAGGACCCTCACGGATTCACATGACAGATGCCACATGATGTTGTCCATCTCCTGCCTGCTCTCAACACGTCCAGGAGTATTTACCAACAGTCACCGATCTTCTACCGGGTCCAGCTGCCAGGAGAGGCCCCTGACCATACCCTGCAGAGCCACACGTGCCACCCACATCCAGCTGGGAGCATGGCATTGACCACCACCTCCAAGCCCGATCTCCCAACCAGTTGTTTTCCCATCTATGTGCCCATGCATCCCCACCGCCGCATTTCACTTGTGCCCTGTGCTGTCAGAGGACTGTGGTCTGTGGGAACCACAGCGCATCCTTGGAGAGCTCCTCTCCAGTCACCTTTAAGGGGTGACAGCCACCAAAAGGTGGCAGGAGAAGCGTGCAGGGTCAGTGACCAGCAGAGGGAATAAGTTTACGGGAGCCTCAAGCTCTCAGTTTGTAAAGCTCTGGACTGCACTCAAACCCACACTGTTTGTTTAGTTGGTTCCTTCAGAGAAAAGTAGTTGATTAATTTATTCTCTGGGACAGGGCAGACATCCACAAACTACAAAAAAAAAACCAAAAAAAAAACCCCCCAAGAAAATTCTTGTTGATATGCAAGTCCCTGTTCTTGCAGGGAAGGAAGGGAGGAGACACAACAGCATGGACCAGGTGCCCCCAGATGCAGCGGGGACAGGTCCTGGGGCATGTCTTTGCCTGTAGGAGAGGCAGGGAAGGACCCAGGGCTGGCTGGGGGAGAAGCCTCTCCTGTTCGCACAGAACAGCAGGGGGGTTGGAGAAGGGATAAGCACAGAGCAACACGCTGAATCCACACAGCTCCCACTTCCAGCTTGGAGATGTCAGGGAGCTGGATGGTGTCCCCTGCCCTGCCGGCATGCAGCAGATCCCCAGCAAATGTGGGACAAACAGCAGCAGCATGGCAAGGGACAGGTTTGCTCGCTGAAGCACAAGCAATGGCAGCAGCAACAAGCACGCAACAAAACACTGCCTATGTCTTACCATGTATACATTTCTCCCATGTCTCCGAGCACTTAACTCACACAATCACTTAATTACGAGCAGAAATTTATGGCTAATGATTAAGAATCTTATCAAGGAAGCACACTTCCAGCAAGAAGCTCCAAAAACTATTGACAAGGCAGCAGTAGGTTGTGAAACAAATCCCTGAGACCCGGTACGACAAACGCGCACCCTTGCTCAGGCACGGTGATTTTGGAACAAGTAAGGATGTGCCAACGGCACCAGACTGGATCTGTCACCAGCTTCACAGCCAGTCCCTGAAGGACTGTGTGCTTTCCCTAGCAAGGCTCTGAAACTGGTCCTGCAAAGGACAGGAGTCAAAGAAGGATGGAGAAGGTATTTTGGATGCTAGTTAGCAAATTCTCACTTAAATGAGAAGAAGAACCTACAGGAATTGCAGCTGACCTTCACACTAGCTGGAGCAGAAGGTTGTTATTAAAGGAACCAGTGAGAGGAACAGTGCAGTTATTCAATATAATGGGTCACACAAGCCTATGTGTAGTTAAAAATAAAATCTATTACCCGGGAAAATCGGCTCAGATGACTCTGCATCACCGAACCTTCACTGCACCTCCTCTGCCTGAGCACTGCCAAACCCCACATCCTGCAGTTTTGCCATCCCACCCCAAAAAAAGAAGCAAGAGCAAATATTCCCCTTAGCTGGGGAAGGGCCTGGGGCTCACAGCCGTATTTTCAGTGAAAGGTGCTCTGAAGGAAGGCGGTAGATTCCCGCAAGGTTTATACAAGCCTCTGAATCTCCACCTTTGTCAGGAATGATGTGTCCAACGCTTCCAGGTGTTCACTCTCAGCAGGAGGATGCCCCTGGAGAGACGGAGGGTTCAGGGCATCGGTGAAGGACAAGCCCAGGAGGGACCGGGGTGGGTGGAAGAGGAGGGAGTGGGACATCTGTCCCTCCCCAGGACACAGACACGACCAACCAAGCCTGCTGCTCCTCATGCTTTAAGGTATGATCACAGCTTGTGGTCACGCTAAAGAGTTCATGCAAGTCCAGTTCTTCACCTGGCACGAGAAGTTAGATGTGCCATCACAGTCAGGCAGGCCTGGCCAAGGGCGGAAAGATTGTACCAGTCCCGGTGTCTGTATGTGTGTGTCCACGAGAAATGGCATGAAACCAGGACCAAACCTCATGCTCTTTTCAAACAAGGCTTGCTTTCAGGTTTTCACTTATTATTCTCACGTCTCACCAACTGCATCTGATACCCTTTCAGCGGCTCCAAATGATGTTACATTTTATGGGTAAAAACTGGTTTCAATACAACCTTTGATGGAACTTCTGTAGCCAGTTTCTAACTCTAATACACACATAAAATAGCTGGGGTTTTTTTCTTAACTTCTTAGCAAACTGGTAGAACTCCATTTGCGGAACATAATCAAGACTGGTAGCAAAGGTCAACCCTGAAAGAGCCTGGACACCGAACCACCATCACCCACTTTGCTGAGTACTTTCCTCTAAATCACCAACTCCTGGAGCCATGCAATTACAACTGAAATCCCCCTTTGGAGGATTCTCCTCAGTACTCCTCTGACCTCGCTGACTCCAAAGAGCTGGCTCAAATGTCCTGAAGGGTTTGGAAAGCAACAAGGGAAAAGAAAAGAGTATCCCCAAGTTATCACCACTTTTCAAATCATCTGATACTTAGGGGGCCAGATCCATGACTTTTGACATCAGAATACTGCCCTCCCTCACAGCCAGCAGTGCCTGTCACGTCTAAACCAAAGGTGGCAAAGCTTGGGGACAAAGCCCAGCGGTTCTTTCAAGCTGAAATAAATCTGCTGATTTCCAGTAGTACCTGACCTCCAGCACCCAGGCAGGAGCAAGCCCCGCTCAGTGCTCCCACCACCACCTTGATGTTGCCGTCCCACCCTGGGCTGCATGCAGATCCACAGCAGACACCGATGAAGCTTGCACCGATGCTGTTCCGTGGTGCCAGCAGACCCCGCTGTGCCTGCACACCCTCTGCTCCTGCTGGCCACCAGCCGGCTCATGCCATGTGGCACTTCTGACTGCGGGGCTCCAAAAGGGGAAGGAAATCACAGAAATACAGTTGTCCTGAGGACAACTCAAGTGTTCGCCAGGAGTCAGGTGGGTGGGCGCAGTTTTGCACAGAGAAACGCGGAGATTAGGACAAGTCCACCCCCCATGGGCCAGCGACCTGAGCAGGGGGACAGCACGGAGCCACACAGCATGGTTGGAGAAACAGGTAGGTTAGAGCAAAGCCTGTGTCAAACAGGAAGAGCCAGGCATGGTCCAAAAGGGAGCAAACCCCAGGGGAGGCTGGGGGCTCCTTCAGCATCCCAGTGCAGAAGATTTGCCTTGGCTGTCTCCAGGCTGGATAACCTCCGGTGCTGGGGAGCCTGGTTTTCCTTCCTTCAGGCCTGCTTTGCACCTTCCCTTCCCCTCTTGCACTGTGGCTTCTGCCTCGTGCTCACCTCAGCGCAGAGCATCCACAGCATGCCACGCTCTCCTCCTGAAATGCTGTTGAAAATTTTTTCTTTTCCCTTTTTTTTTTTTTTTTTTTCTTTCCCCCACTCCTGTTTTGAAGACTCACCAGGCACCATTCCTGTCAGCGCTGGAGCGGAATAGCTGCCCTGTCCGGCAGGAGGGACGTGCGGAGGGTATCCTGGGAGGGTTGTGCTTGCCAGCTCACGACCTGAGGAATCAAACCAACAAATCACCACGTGAGCATCACGACGAGCGGACATGGTTTTACATCTCCCCGAGCGCCCAGAACACAGCCATGCATTTGTCATCACTGCTCTGTGAGGACCAGCATGGGATTTCCAGCCTGGCAGGGAGGGCAGGCAGTTTTGCTTTCTCTACGAGCTGCCACAAAGCTCTGACGAAGTGAGAGATGGGAAGGGGAAGAGCAGAGCTCTGCAGGGAGAGGAATGTGCCGGCCTGAACTCCGGCTGCTCGCCCCTATTCCCAAGTTCCTCCAAAGCTCAGATTTATAAAGTCAGAAACAGCAAAATGTGCAGTAACACTGATCTTAATGACACTTCCCTAGAAAACTCTCCAGAAAATCACAGTGCATGGGCTGATGTTTGGCAGAGATCTAAATGCAGTGCACGACATAAGTGTTTTTATCTCTTACTAAAGCAATTAACAAAAAAGAACAAACACAGGACACTGAGATGCAAAGACAGTTTCAAATACAGTTTGCTGTGGTGCCAGTGGTGCCAGCAGAAGGGTCAGATCTGTAGACACAGCCACAGTAAGCCTTTACTTAAGACCCCGCAAACATGTATTTTTACTCAAGTACCCACAGGTCTTCCATAGAAATATTCCTGCAGAAAGCAGGCAGTGGGGTGCCCCCGTCTCCCTCTGACCCTGGGCCGGGGGTCTGGGGTGCCCTCTCTTCACCCCTCCCTCAGGCACAGCTCCCAGCACCGTCCACGACACATCGCTGCCAGCGGAGCAAAAACAAGAGATGCAGACGGTGCAAACTGCAAAGGGGGGCAGAAGTAACATCCTGACGCTGTCTGGACCCTGGTCCCGCGGGGGGGGTCCCACGATAGCCACTGTCCCCACAGACTGCCGCTGCCGCAGCATGATTTTGGGGAAACTGCTGTCTTCTGTGGCCACAGATGACCCAGCAGGAGAAAGGGATGCTCCTGCGATCCCATCAGGGAGGATCCATCCCTCATCACAGGAGGAATCCTACAGCCCACTCACGGCCTCCCAGAGCATCCTTGGGAAGATCCCTTATCTAAGGACAAGCTGCCTTCAAAGGGCACCAGAGAATCTGCTCCGGGACACCACGGCTGGGTTTGCAGCTGGATGCAGGCACTGCTAACCCCTCCTGGTGAGAACCACACACAGTGCCCAGGCCACTGCTTTGCTACGGGGATCTGCCTGAGCCACCGCCTGGCAAGGGAACGGTGCTGCCAGCACCTCTGTCCTCCTGCCAAGCGGCTGCTCCAGAGGCCAGGAGGAGGGAGGGGACCCTCATGACAGGGTATGGCCCTCCCTGGCTAAACCGCAGGCTCAGAGGCAGAGGCACAGCAGCAGCACCAAGCTCTGAAAAGGTGGGTGTGCACATCAGGTAAGAGAAAGGGACTCTGAGCTGCAGGGAGCCCCCGGCCCTTGCCCGAAGGATGCATCCCTGCTCCTCTGTCCCCTGCATGGCAGGGACCACTCAGGCTGCTGTCCTGGAATGCTGTTGGCCCAAAACAGCTCGTCAGCCTGGCAAAAAAAATCACTGTGAGCGCAGGTTCCTTCACCAAAACGCGGCATGTCAGATCAACAATAAAAGTTATGTGACTGTTGATTTTAACACCAGCGACAAGAAGAAACGCACAGATTCTTGCAATTAAATTGCTGTCGTGGTTTAACCCCGGCCAGCAACCAAGCACCATGCAGCAGCTTGCTCGCTGCCCCCGACCTGGAGGGGTGGGGAGGAGAATCAGAAAGGAATGTAAAACTCGCGGGTTGAGATAAGAACAATTCAGTAATTTAAACAGAATAAAAAGGTAAGAACAACAATAATAACAATAACAATAATAACAGTAACAACAACGATTATGACGGAAAGGTGAAGAGGGTAAAATCCAAAGGAGAAGGGAGAAAGGAAAACAAGTGATGCACAGGACAACTGCTCACCACCCGCTGACAGATGACCAGCCAGTTCCCAAGCAACAATCCCCCCCACCCCAGTAACCCTCCAAGTCCATACACCAAGCACGATGTCCCATGGTGTGGAACATCCCTTTGGCTGGTTCAGGTCACCTGTCCTGGCTGTGTCCCCTCCCTGTGCCCCCCCAGTCCTCTGGCTGGCAGGGCCCAAGAAACCAAAAAGTCCTTGACTTAGTAGTATAAACGTCACCCAGCAACAATTAAAAACATCAGCACATTATCCACACTGTTCTCACATCAGAACCAAAACGCAGCACTGTACTAGCTAGTAAGAAGAAAGTTAACTCCATCCCAGCCGAAACCAGGACAATTGTTTTCTGTAGGCACTGGATTTTATGCTAGTGGTTTTTTTCAAGTCTCTAGAGCTTGGAGGAGTTGAAACTAAATGTTTTCCCACAAGCAAAACCCACTTTTTAACTGTTTTGGTTGGCAGAGATTTTGAGCCGTGATTTCATTTTGAACTGATCTAAAAATAAAATTTTAACTTTTTTTTTCGTTATCATCAAAGAAATGAGACCTCATCTGATGAGACAAGAGACAGAAATGCGAGTTACTGCAAATTGCTGCTCACCACCCCCGGGTCATGGCCACGAAGGCCGCTTTCCCCACTGCCCCCATCAGATGAAGAGGTCCATGCCGAAATGCTCCGGCAGCGTCTGGCACACAGGCATCGCTGCCGTGATCTCTCAGCACATGCCCCACTTTCCTTGGCGCTCTTCATCCACAAATTGGGATGTGTGCCGTTCCTCTCAGGCCCTTCCTACAGAATATTTATGGTGCATCCACATCCTGAAAGAATTTAAGGTTCAAAACAATTGATTAATTTGCTCTCCAGTTCTGGGGGGAAGCCAGATCCCTTACGGAAGGGCATCATGAATTCTAATTATTCAACGCAGGCAGAAAATGGCTCTTTTAGATTAAAATGTTCTCCCCTCATCACTGCCCTGCTTCTTTTCCTCCCACACAAAATTAAACTCTGAGTATGTCACCTCTACAGCCTGGGGATGGCAAAAGTATCTGCCATCTACTTCAAGTTGACCACAGAAGCAATGTTCATCCCCAGCTCTGGCAGGGAGTCCTTGACAAAGGGCTGCCTCTGACGCAGAAGAGCATCTCAGAGCCTGACCTCCGCGCTGGTACCCCACCCGGGAGACCAAGAAGGGACACCACCGTTCTGCCCTTCCTCAGTGGCCGGTGTCACTGTGGAAAGCCGAACGCCTTGTCACCCAAAGATGCCAAAGTCAGTGGGCAAGCTCCCCCCGCTCCTGACTTGTCCCACACTGACCATTCCTCACTTTCCAATAGCTATTAAAAAAACCAAAAAACACATTGCCCTGCAATTTTTTTCAATGTACTGAAATATTACAACATTTTTCGCTTTCTCCAAAGCCACTGTCACATCCAGCACAGCCGAGGGCACTGAGCTGTGTAGCCACCACTGGAGACACCAAGGAACGTAGGATCTCAGCTCCTCCATAAATCAAGTTCAACATCACTCATGGTCTTTCCACAGGTCTGGTCTGGTTTCCATCACACCCCATTTTCAAATTAAACATTCTGGAACCTGCCGACAAATGTTTGGGCCAAAGGTGACCAAGGGCACAGCTGCAAGTGCTGCAACCCCACCTCGTCCTCTCAATTGTATCCAATGTGCTTTCCCTAAAAAAAGGAGTGGAGCACCCCCATCCTCTATGAGATTTCCCTCCAATATTGGCAAGCTTCAATTGCACCGAAATAATTATTTCAGAGAAACAATAATAACCCTGGCACAAAGAGAGGATGAGAAGCAGTATCCATGCCAAGGTGCTCCCACTCTACTCATGCAGGGAAAGCAGCCAAGAGGTCATGAACATCTTTGTTTCAGCAGTGAGCCACGGAGACATGGAGACCAAGGTCCTTCCAGACACACTTTCTTTGGTCTGGGCTTTTTAAGGTTATTTTAAATGTGTAAAGTTGGAGATGGGGCACAAGTGGCTGCAGGCAGAGCTGCCTCCCTCCTTGCCTTGCTGGGCTGGTGTTGTGTGGGACAGAGCAGCTCAGCTGCCAGCTCCAGCCTACGGAGAAGCTCAGCTGGAGCACAGTATAGCATGATTTCCCAAGAACCTCTGCCAACACTATGAGGCCATGGCTTAAAGCTTCAGGTACCCAAATACCTTGCAGAGTCTTGCCTGGTAGCCCCAGCAGCACTGGTACCTTCAGTAGTATCTGCTGGCATGCCTCCATGATGGGACCAAGGAGACCCTGGCTTGTCCTTCAGCCTGCCACCTCCTCCAGGCCACTTCGCTGAGCTCCTCCCCAGGAAAAGCACGCCCAAGGTGTGCATCAGCAAGGCAGCTCCGACTCATCATTCGTCCAGCCTCCAGAGGAGAAATGTCTTAGGGGAGAGGGTCGAGATGCAAGGGAGGTTTTGTTCAAAACACACACCATATACCATGCTTGTGCTACCAAAGGCAGAGCAGGTCCACGTTCTTCAAGCACAATATGGTGAGACTGGCAGTGTCCTTCCCAGGATGGGAAGAACGTCCTTTCCCCCATCACGACCAGGTCCTGATAAAACTGTCTCTTCCGTAAGTGACCTTGCCACATAGATGCTTCCATCACACCAACAGAGTAAAGCTCTATCCCTTTGCCTTCAGCAGCACCTGGCTGCAAAGGCCAGCAGGTGAGTACCTGGAGCCTTCAGCCGGAGTCAACGTGCTCTGGAGGCTCCCAAGAGCATTTGAGCAGTCAGGTGTGATGCTGAGGAGATGGGCTGCCACCACATGAACGTGGTGGGCTGCTGGTGCCACATGGCACACCACTTTCTTGCGGCACCCTACTTCAACAAGCCAAAGTGCACCGTTTACCAGGACAGCAACTAAGCCAGAGCCTGGATGATGGAGACAGGATAAAAATAGTAATGACATGAGAAGCGGGCTATGGAGAGAAAACAGGAGTACAGGATTATCTGCACTCCACAACTTGCCACAGCATCACACAGATAGCAGCAGATAACCCGTCTTTGAAAAGCAAAGATGCAGCGCAGAAGAGACCTGAGGTCAAGACGACTGCACAAGGTTGAAGTACTGCTACAGACAAGCTGCTGTCCCTCTCCAAGCCTCACTCAGCCTTTGCACCTCTCCAATGGAGAAGAAGGTTCGCCGCTTCTTCGGCGAGTTGCTGTTGGGTCTGAGGGTTTGAAAGTGCTGCAGCATGGAAAGAGACGTCATACTTGGAACACTTTTCTCACCCAATTGTGCAACGAGGACAGCCTGGCTACACAGCCCCTCCAGTGGGCAATTAGCAGGGAGCGATTCTCAGCGTTGCCTTGAGATGGTGTCGAGCTGCACAGGAGGGGACAGCACGGGAACAGGCACAGGTCCGGGCATGGGCACCACACTTCCATGAAGAAGTTCCCAACTGTCCATGCCATGGAGCCAAGGCTCCCCCAAGGGTCCAAGGAGCCAAAACACTTTGTCTGCAACACGGTGCCTCTGCACCGCACCCACGCTGAAATAGTACAAGGGTTACAACACCCGGTTCTCCTGCTCCAAGGAAAGCACTCGGCCTGGAGTCCCAGCTCTCTGCAAAGCCCCAGCAAGTCTGGATGCAGCCACTGCTCCCTTTAGGGAGCTGCCGGTGCCACTGGGATCACATGCTCCTCTGGGTCTTCCCAGTGCAGAACCAGCACAGCAAAGCTCCCAGGGTTTCCCAGTGCAGGACCAGTGCAGCAGAGCTCCCGTGCCTGCTGCATGCCACAGTGCAGGTACGTGGCAGGGCTGCCTGCAGACAGGCTCCACGCTGAAGGAGCACATCCAACTGAAAACCCCTGCTACCGTGCCAGCTGGAGCCACCTGGGGAGGGGCTGGGGACCACGGAGCTGGACAGTAAAGTACCCCATGGGATGGGGGAGCACCACCACCCTGGCTGGCATCGGGGGGAGGGGAGCAAATGCCTCTGTTACAGATGCTCCTGCACATATACAAGCATGGCAAGCTCACCAAGGGGATGAAAAGTTGCACATCCCTTCCAGTCTTAGGCGTATCTCTGCCAGAATTTATCCCACATTACTCCAAAAAGCAGAATATGATGATGCCAAATAATAGCTGTATCAAGTGGCACCGCGGGACCAAAGGGTGCAGCCACATGTCAGAGTGCTTGGCTCTGCACAGAGAAGGTATGCAATAAATGTCCACCCCTCCATTCACCAGGAGCTGGCAGAGTGCTCACACTGAAAGCAAACTATCATTTCTCAAAAAAAGTGCAAATAAGTAATTTTCTGCCGTGAAGGAAATCATTTTGCAACCAGCTGCAGGAGAGGTCAGCAACACCCTGCTGAGCAGATGTTGCAAGCAGTGCTTGGGCATCAGCAAACGTCCCCTCTGCAGGACAAGCGCCCTGAGGCTGGCTGGGGCAAAAAGCAGCATGTGGCAGCAAAGGACTCTCCTGGCTCCAAACCGTTGTGAAAAAAGATGAAAGACTCATTTCGGATCACTCTTCAGTCCATCTACCTTTTTTTACCACAAAAAAAATTAAAAGGTGGCAAAGAACGTTTCCAAGTGTGTCTTTGTATACTACTGCGTGTAAACGTGAATCCAATTAACTTCAAATTTAAATACTAATGAAATTATCTCATTCGGCGATCAGCTCAGCTCTCATCCATGGCAGTAATTAACCACTGGGGGTTGTCACTCCCAGACACATGACACGAGGACTTCCCCAAGCTCAGGTGCTTCAAACCCTTGCAGAATTCATTACCCTGACAGTGTGAAAACCCTTCACTTTCAATACCACAGGGCACCAAGACGTTTTTTTTCCCCTTTATCTAACAGATTGCCAGTAACAGTATGAAAGAAATGAACCCACTGGACAGGTAATTAACTACTGCAAAGGATACACTAGAAAATGCGGGGGGTTCAGGTGGTGGGGAGGGGGCTCACACACCCCCTTTGCCACTGCCTCCGAACTATCCTCTACAACAGCAGGGCCAGTGATTTTCCTCTCCACGGTGGGTGGGCTGTGGGATGTGCTGAGGGGAACGGAGCCTTCGCCTACCTCTCCATGCCTACAGCACACATGAAACTGCCATCAGCCCAGGAGCATGGTCACCAATCAGGCAGGGCGTTGGGTTCACGTGGTAATCCCACCTCTCTAGAGACGGGGGTTCAACACCAACAGGCCTGCAGCGTTGGGAAAGCCAGCTGGGCAGTGCCGACGTTATTGCCGTGCGTGGTCGCTCTCATCGCCAGCATCTCCGCAAGGTGAAATGACCACCCAAGGCAGCATGCACCCTCTGTCACGTCCAGCACCGGAGTGCTCCGCCAGCAGAGACCAGCATCCGCCCAGGGTCCATCTCATGTGCGTGCACCCTCTCCACTCCTGCCCAAAACCAGCCCCCCTCCAGACCTGCCCGCCTGCCCAAGGCAGAGCCTCCCTGGCTCCACACAGGGGCTGCTGCCCCACCTGTCTCTTCATGTCTTTCCAGAGAATAATTTTGGTTTTAAATGCAGGTTTACACTAAGCAAAATGGAGGTGAAGAGATGCCACCACACCGGCACACTGTCACCTGCCCACAGGATTGTGCGAGGACCTGGGCAGGCGCTTCCAGCACCGTCCCATTCAGTCTGCAGGTCTGTGGTCCCTCACCCAACAGCCCCTGCACACCAGGAAAGCCAATGCTGACTTCATGCAGGGACACCACGTAGGTGCACCAGCAGAAAGGGCAAACCTATCCCAAAAGGCAGCCAAGTTGGACAGATGGGACTTGGCTTTCAGTTGTGCTCCCTCCTAAACGACCCTGCACAGTCTTTGAGATCCTTATCGCTCCCTACAGCTGCCTGACGGGCTGTAGGCAGGTGGGGGTTGGTCTCTTCTCCCAAGCAACAAGCAATAGGACCAGAGGAAATGACTTCAAGTTGCACCAGGAGAGGTTTAGATTGGATATCAGGAAGAATTTCTTCACAGAAAAGGTGGTCAGGCATTGGAACAGGCTGCCCAGGGAAGTGGTGGAGTCACCATCCCTGGAGGTGTTCAAAAAACACATAGATGTGTCATGTGGGGACATGGTTTAGCGGTGAGCTTGGCAGTGCTGGGTTAATGGTTGGACTTGACGATTGTAGAGGCCTTTTCCAGCCTAAATGATTGTATGATTCTGTCCCACAGCATGGCACTGCCATCATCAAGCACCCACAACCATCAGTAGCAGAGGAAGGGACCTGCACTGGTGCTCCTCTGCCACCAGAACCCCAGGGACCACTCTGCTGCTCCCAGGAGCCAGCATACATCACTCTCTCTATGGATGGGCTTTGGCAGCCTCCCCACCACGCCAGGCACCAGCCGTCCCAGAAGTAAGGGAGCGCTGGGATGCATTTGCTTAACACCAGAGAAAGCATAAACAACTAATTGGCAGAGATGACGTTTTGGAAGTCACTTCATCTCTGGGAAGAAAACCCCAATTTCCAGCCAATTTCAGTCAAACCTGTTAACAGAACTGACTTTTCTTCTGAAAAAAATTCAGCTCCTGCTTAGAAAAGCTCTTCCCTTGCCCGGTGAAGATTTTGACCATTCTAACCCTGTCGTTTAAATCATTACCCTAAAGGAATTGTTTTAGCCAAACACACAACCCTGTTAGCAGGATATGGACCTGATGAGTTCTATCATCCTGCTCCCTCCTGCTCCTCCTGCAACCTGGGGACAAACATGTCACACCCAGGGTCTGCCCAGGGCAGCAGCATGGGGCAGCAGAGCACCCCAAACCAGAGATGAGCGCATCTTAAAAAAAAAAAATAAAAATATCTGGTTTGATCACATACAAAACACTGCTCCACGCTCGGCACAACAGCAGCGCAGCACCTCCATTGTTACTGCCTTGGGTCTGGAGCGGCTGTACACGTGCCCCGGCATGTGGTCCTGCCTGAACACAGCAAGGACTTTGCATCCTGCCGATGCATCCCACCAGTGCCTGTGGGATGGCATTTCACCCCGTTACGCTGGGAAAGGATACGGTGCCTGGCGCAGGACCCCGACACATTGAAACGCCGCTGTTAATGAATAACTTCCCTCCTGTGCTCATCTAGCTCTATTTGTGGACATCAAACCTAGTGCGGCATGCTTACTGCAATGAGTTACCTCTCCTGCACCTAATTAGAGGCAGATAAAACAGTGGTAACACACAGATCACCTGTAATGATTTTGCTGACTCGATTATTCTTCTGACAATTAGCTCTGGCTGCCAAAGCCTCACAGGAATGTCAAAGTCTACTTCCTACAAAGCAGGTAATGTCACAGGTGTGACCATGAAATCAATAATGAGGCATAGCTCTTGCAGAGGGCATCCAGGTCAGATGGAACAGCCCTTAAATTAAACATTGATAAGCAGAACACAATTATCCATCATGTTTAAGTGCCTGCGTGAAATTAGCAGCCAGGGAATGGGAGCAGTGGGGGAAAGATTAGTGGAGGAGGTAGTGAAATGCGCAGTGTCCACCGTGACTGGGGCTGCAAGGGCTTGTGACAGCGGCACCGTAATCTGCTATCAAAGCTATAAAATTCAGATTAAGCACACTGCGCTGAAACAGGGGTTGCAGATGTGGGTCTGTTTTTCTCCTCATCAGCAAGGCAGCAGCAGATGTCTGAAGGGAGTCCAGAGCTGCCCTTCATAGCAGGCATCTCTGCTACTCTTCCCATTGACACAACCACACTCCTAAAAAAGACGCAGGGCAGGAAAAAGAAAAAGGAAGAAAGAACAGTACTTTCTGGTAGAGGAAAAAAGCAGTGCAGAAGTACAGACGAACACTCCAGTCTCTTTTCTCTGCAATTTCTAAGCAAGAGCCGTGGAGCTGCAGCAAGCTCTGCTCTCACCCTCATTTGTTCTGGACAATCTCTTCCAGCTGCTGCTGTGTAAATCTCCTGTCCCTTCTCCCTTGCAGCTGTGGAGCTCTTGCACCCCAATGAGCAACCCAACAGTCCAGCTTTTCACATACTCTTTAGGGTTACTAGTATGAGAAGGCTTTGTTTGTAGACTTGATCTGAGCTGCACCATCATCCAAATTGATCTTCAAAGTCTACCTGGGTCTCTCCCTGCTCCTCTAACATGTGCAAGGATAGAATTCCCCAGGTTGACCCCGCTCATTTAATGCACACACACAAAAAGTATTGGAGGGACATCCGTGTGGAGACTAGAAAAAGATACCCTAGGTGGACAGCATCTCTGCAAGAACCCATCCCTACCCTAATTCTTGTGGCCAACAATAAACCACATGCTAAGACACATCAGCGTTATTTAACCTCTCCCTGGCTCCTAGCAAATGAAACTTTCATGCCTCGCACAACCTTTCTCTTCATCCAGCTCAGCACAGGACTAGCAGGCACACCGGTGGTCCAGGCGCAGCAAGGCACGGCGCGGTTGGGTCTCAGGTGCCCAGCTACGTATGTGGAAGGATGTGGGGATTCATGGGAGACAGGTGGAGAAGGTCCCACCACACTCAAGGTACACGCACCACTGACTTCAGAGGGGACAACCAGCTATTGCTGGTGCTTCATCTATCAAGGGGGCACTGACAGGAACAGAGGGCAGATGGAGGTGAGCACAGTAACGATGAGACCTTGTGGGAGGACATGCAGCGGTCTGGAGGCATTTTACCAACACAGCCATTAAATCCCTTCTGTGGGGTCCTTCCCCTCCGACACCCACGTGCAGAACAGCAGCAGAGCAGCAGGGCACAAGCAGCACAGGGGGCACGCTGCTGCAGCCAGAGAAGAACCCCACAGGAGAGGGTCCCCTGGGGCACAGCCTGCAAGCCCCACACAGGTGCTCGTCCCTGCATGGTTTTAACGACAGCGATGTCGGCCCATTAAATAAAATTAAGGGAAGAAAAAAGATGAGGAAAGCCAAGCAAGCGCGGTCAGGCAGACAAGCCAGCATACCGGGGTGCGCAGCTCAGGACCAGGGATGCGCTGGGCAGGCGCTGGGGCATCCTCTGGCATACGGTGAGGGGTACGCAGCAGACCACGGCCATCCAGTTCACCTTTACGCCAGAGCCAGCCCAGACCTTCTTTAACGAAACCTTTTCATTAAAGAGACAGAAATGCCAAAACCACACTTGAACTGTGGACTGTACAGAGAGGCTGCTCATTTGGGTATTTTAACTCTGAAAGCTTTTGGGAAAAGCTTTGAAGATATTAGAATATTTGATTTTCCTTTAGTTTTTTTTAATCTCTTCTAAATTTTTTGAATTTTTTAATTTAAATTTTTGAACTTGATTTTTTTTAATCAAAAATGTTTTTTAAAAAATAATTTTCAAGTTGGGGATGACTTTTCTTGGTAAAATGTAGGCTACTGGGGACAGACACAAGAAGTGGTCCAAGGGAAGACAAGAGGTGCACACTGCCTCTGGACTGTCATTACCTTGTTTGCTGCTTTCAGGGACCAGGAAAAATGTCAAAATGTTGAATATCTTCACAAGGCAGGAAAACCCACTCCCTGCAGTCGATAGTTCTGAGTACACCTCAGCATACAACAGCAGCTGCTGGGTCCACTGGGCTCGGCCACAGACAAGGGGAATTGGGCCCTGCATGTGCTCAGCCTGAGGTGGGGACCCCAAAAAGGGCTACAGAGGCAGAAGGACCCAACCACCCACCTGGACAAGGGCTCAGTCCCTCCACCAGCATGGAGAAGCATCTCCCTGGACCCCAGGTTTCAGAAGCAGGGGAAGGCGGCCTGTGCCGGCCCCCACAGGACGGGGTCTGCTGCTGGGCAAAATGAGATCTCAAAGACAAGACCACAACATACTTAACACGAAAACCGATGGGCATATTGAAAGAAGTTTTGTGCCTGGTCACACCTTCTCTTTATGTGGAGATCAAAGGATAAAGGTGAGAACTGGCATCCCTCTGTCCCAGATGACAACAAGGAGGGCACAGGGACTTTGCTGAAAACAGCCCCAAATGCACACCTCTCCCCATTTGCACTTCCACAGCTCATAACGCAAGATGGGGAGAGGCAACATTGCAGACAATTACTGCATGGGAACTGATGAAGAAGTGTGAGGGAAGCCAAGCCAGCTTCCACGGGCTCTGGAAGGAAAACTCTGCAGGTAAATGCAGCCTGGAAGCATGGATCCACAAGGGTGTACACGGGACAGAGACGTGCACAGGCTTCTCCTCCAGCTCTGGTCATACCACTGGTGTCAATTATACCGATTTGCAGTTTTCACTGTTTCAAAAAAGGATTCATTCGCTGCACATCAACTGCTCTGCTTGGCAATCTGCGTTAGTTTGGAAATGACATCAAGTGTTGCCTTCAAAGGCAAAAAACCCCATGTGTCTACTTATCTGAGAGACCAGTTAGCCTCCTCCTGTCAAACAGACATGTTAAAAAGGGAGAGAAAAGAAATCTCACATAAAAATAATGGGCTTACCACCATGGCAGGTCTTAGCCTTGAAAATATTTTTCAGACAAGTGCAGTTCATTGTGCAGTGTATTTTACAAGCAGCAATGAAATGATACTTTGCTTTAAAATAGGAATCATAAAAACAACTTCAAATAGTTCAGAACTTAAATAAACGCAAAAGAAACCAAAACTAAAAGCGACAAAAAAAAAAAAAAAAACCAAACCCAAAACCAAAAAACTCCCCAAATAAAATGCCTCTTCCTGCTAAAATGCAGAAAGTGCCAATCTGGCTGTTTTTCTGCTGCCATGCAACATGCTTCTGCATTTCATATCCCGTTGCATCTCAGGTCTGAACAGCCCTTACACACCTCACAACCACTGCCAAATTAAAGACGGGTTTTTTTTCATCCCATTATTTCTAAAATGTACTCCAGCTAGCACACTACATGCAATGAATGAAAAAAACTAGGAGAATTAAACCACGCAATGAAACAGCTTTCTGACGAATAAAGCTATGGAAATTTTAGGCTCCATTTACTTCTCAATCTAATTTTGCCCTCCAATGCACATTATGTCTGAAATGGGATCTCATGTGGTTTGATCAGTGCTCTTAACGCATGCAGAAGCAACATATTCCCTTTATTGTTGTTTCCTTTCTGCAGCACAGCAATACTTCTAGTAAGAGCAGCACAGCAGGCTCTGTGAGACTGTCTCTACTGTAATCGCTATGCTGCTGGAAAGCTGCAAGATGACCAAGATCTGCAGCTCAAAAAGTTTGTGGTCCGAGGGATCCCTGTCCTTGCAAATTCAGGGCTAGCTGTTCAATGCGCTACCAAAATAGCAAGTGGAACTGAGTTATCACAAGAAATTTAAATAAAGTATTTTTCCCTTTTGTTTCTTTTCCAGTGATTGGATTTTTGCATACGCCCAGAAGCTATTTTCTAGCCTTTTTTTTGCAACCAAGAGGACTAGAAAACTAGGACCAGTTTATGAAGAACGACAGACTCCTCTAGCTGTAACAGGGGTCCAGCCACTGGAGCGACAAGAAAAAAATGCTAGGAGCTACGGGATGAAAACAAGGGCATTGGTAGCATTTCGCTGTGGAGCCATGGATGCTCCTGAAAACTAATGTATGGGGAGAGGTGGCTGGCCTCTAACTTAGCCCTCTTCAAGAAATGAAAACCCAGCATGTTTTCACGTTAAGCCCATTTAGCAAGTATTTAGCAGTGAACAAAAAAGGACACGCACGTCAGAGCCAGCCCTGAGCCCTGAGGAGGGTGGGGGGTCCCGTATACCTCGTGTCCTCCAATGTAATGCTTGGGTCAAAAGCCTTTGCTCAGGCCAGGAGCTGCCCTGAGGATGGCAGAGCTGCTCACGAGGGACAGCATCCTTTAGGGCGAGGACCTGCCAGATTTACTTCGGAGACCTGGCCAGAAGACCCTGCTGTCCATAGGCAATTCAGGTGGAACAGCACACGGGCAGCTCCCTTACCCACTACTGGGCAGTGCAGCCAACAGCCATCTCCAGAACCTTCCCTGGCACCGCAGTAGTGCTTCAGGAAAGGCACGGTGACAGCATCTCCACCAGCATCTGCTGCCACTGCCGCTCCCTGAGGAGCAGGACAGTGGTGGCCACCACTGCCTGCTGCCACCTGGTACTGCCCCCACCGGCAGCAGGGCTGCTGCTACCTGGGGGATGCCAGGCTGTGACATGAGCCACCTGCCCGAAACAAGCCAGCTGGTACCCATGTTCCAGAGCATCCCCAGTGGCAGCAGGCAGGGCAGCCCACCTCCTCTGGCCAGCCCAGGTCCAAGGGCTGTGCGTGGGGCTCCGTAGACAGTCCCAGAAGCCGGGCAAGCCTTTGCTGGTGGTCTGCAGGGCCCTGGGTCCTTGTCATGACCCACTGGGCTGGGGCAGTACTGTGGGGGAAGGGGCTCTGTGCTCCCCAGCCTGGCACGGGAGAGTAGGCCAGTGGTCCAGCAGCAGCCTGGAGGAACCCAGCCAAGTGAGCAGGTGAAAGAGAAGGACACGGGTTTCCAGTCACCTTGCAAAGGACAGCAGTGACATCCACAGGGCTTTTGGGAGCAGTAAGAGCAGGAGAAACCCAGGAGCTATGCCTCAGTGCAAATCCTGCTTGCCCCAGGCCAGACCCTTGAAACCAATGCCCACCGCAAAGACGGGTGATGTGCTGGCAGGTCTCACCATCGCTCGGGGCCATGGCACATCCAGCCTGGCCCAGGGCACCACTGCAGCTGGGAACACCCGATGGCAGCAGGATACTGGGGACTGCCAAAGCTCAGCGAGATGCCAGACAAGCCACGGCTTCACTGTCGCATCCGCTGCCAGACAGACAGACACTTCTCGGTGCCCGGGAGCCCTGCGAGCACTGACACAGTGGGCACAACCCTGTTAGCTCAGCAGCACATCCAGGAATGGGAAGAAGGGAGTATATTGCTAATCAGTTATTTGGCTTGATAGATAAGCACAGAGGGGGAAAAAAAACCCACCCAAACAACAGCTTTCACAGGCCTGTTTTGCAGAGTGGTTAAACCCATGCTGAAATCTTCCATCTCACAAGAATCAATATTTATGATCTGCATGTGGAATTAATCTGAGATGGAGACATTTCCAATCTAAGGATCATTGCTAATGTCATCAGCAGTTTTCTGCTCCTCACAAGAGAAATATTTACACCCTAGATTTTAACATCTTAATTAGGGCTCAACAAAGTCCAGATCAACAACACAAGTGTGTTTTTTTCTGATATTTCAATAACACTATTTTTATCCTGGAATAAGATGGAAAGATGAAATCAGGCGTTTTACCTGGATACTGTGATTGAAGAAGTGAAGCTGTGGAAATGACATACTTGTGTTGCAGTATTTTTCCATCAAAATACTTCTAATTTTTAAAATCACAATATTTTATTCTCTTTAGTTGAAAGAACCTGGCACACCTCATTTGAAATCGCTTTAAGACACAATTGATTTTTCATCTGCCCTGTGAAGCAGCAGGACCGAGTTCATACTCCCAAGTCCCACGTCCTTCCTTAGCTGCCCGGTGGGTAGATAGCATCTCCCGTAAATGTAGCCAGATGTGTAGCTCAACTGATGCACCAGGTAGTTCAGAAAACAATAAGCGTACAGATTACTTTACGGAAAGTGTCGTCCAGTGAGTTCTGACCAGAGGACAGAACGAGATGTGGAACTGGATTTTGCTCCCAAGTCCCAGTGGGAGATTCCCCTCCTGCCACGTTGAAGCAGGACCAGAGCAGCCCCACCAGCGCTGGCCCCCCAGACCGGGGGATGCTGCAATGGTGCCCTGGGCTGGGCTGTTGGGCATCTCCACCCGCCATGAGAGCCGGGGGCTGCACAGCCTGCCTGTCTCTAGGTGAGATGCTCAGGGTTTGCCCAGCCCTTGGCCACCACCCTCCAACGTGGCAGCTCCAGGTTCACCTTTCCTCCCTGCCTGCTCCCCTCCCAGAAGCACCACTGAGGACAGCAAGCGGGGAGACAAAAGCAAGGTGGGAGAGTGGCCGGAGGAGGTCTCTGGCCGACAGCGCCCGTCACGGCGTCAGGATTTATAACTGTATTAAATGGCGTGACAGTCGGCCACAATAAATCAGCTCCCCTTCTTCCCAAATCACAGACAATAAAAGCTTTGGCAGTGAAAGTCATTCATCATCATAAAGGCTTGAGACGTTCCAGCCATCAATTTCACTCACATCCTTAATACACTGGAGAGGAGTGGTAGAGTTTTAGGGGGCGGGGAAAGAGAGGGAGAAAAGAAAGGGAAAAATAATTAAAAGAAAACACGAAGAAAGATTGGACAGGAATAATTACAAAGGTCAGAGAAAAGAGTCCCTTCAGGACAGTGCTTCTGATGATGGGGCAAAGCTGCCTGGCTCTCCACAGGGCATGTGTGATGCTGAGCGAAGCTGCGGGGCATCCCCACCACCCCAAGGGGGCCACGGGGGAGGAGAAGCCAGGACCGTGTCCTGGAAGGGTGAGCGAGTGCTATGCTACCCCTTTCCAGCCCCCTGCATGGTGCCACCGCCAGTCCCCGCTGCCTACAACTGAGGTGCCGGGTCCAGAGCCGGGCCAGAGGAAGGGTGAGGAGTGCCAGGGTCTGACGCTGCCCTGTAGCACCGTCTCGCAGCAGTCATGGTGCCTTCCCTGCCACAAGGGCTGCAGGTTCATCGTGCATTCCCGCAGCAGGATGGGGCTGGTGTGCAGCCCCCCCACACACACACACCCCACACACACCCCTGAGGTCTGCTGCAGCCAGGGGACCTCTCAGAGTAGCTGAAGAAAGGGAGCACTTCAATGAGGGTCTGCGGGCAACACCTTGCAGATGAAAGCAGAGAGGTAACCCTGCTGTCTATGAACCCTCAGATGATGCGACGCACCAGAGCATCACTCCAAGGGGCCAAGCACAGAGACAGGCACCACTGCCCACCACAGGGAACTGAGCGGCTGGGGAGGCAGCTCCCCCGGGGAATGGGTGATGGGTCCATTTCCAGAAGCGGATGAGCCCATTGGTGGACGGAGATGAAAGGCAGCGCAGTGCTCAGCACAGGCATACCTGTCAGGGCTCACAGGGCCACCTCCTGCTCCTCAGAGTCCGCACCACGCTCAAAGACACCGATGAGGCCACCGCTGCTTCAGTACCAAAGCCATCACTCATAACACACCCAAGGAGCATCACAGAGTGACTTCATCCATGTCACAGAAGGGCCCACCAATATCCCGCTCTTATCTTAAGAACTTTACAGGGGCACACAGCGATAGGACAAGGGCTAACGGTTTTAAATGAAAAGAGGACTGATGTAGATTAGATATCAGGAAGAAATTCTTTACTGTGAGGGTGGTGAGGCGCTGGCCCAGGCTGCCCGGAGCAGCTGTGGGTGCCCCATCCCTGGGGGGGCTCAAGGCCAGGCTGGACGGGGCTGGGAGCAACCTGGGCTGGTGGAAGGTGTCCCCGCCCGTGGCAGAGGGACTGGAACTAGATGGTCTTTAAGGTCCCTTCAAACCCATACCATCCTGTGATTCTATGAACTTAAAAAGATTCCCTCATTAAAACCTGGGCTGGTGAGACTTGCAGATGGTAAACACCCAGTACAAAACACGGACAAAATTTGTCTCCTGAGCAGTGAGCTGCACAAAGCCGCCTGCAGCAGTGCAGCCCCAAGCCTGTTAAGCAGCAATGAACTCTTACACAATGGACAACAGTGTGCCTGGCTGTGAGGTGGTGATCCCACCTCTGCACACCTCTGCAAGACCTGACGAGCCTCTTGCAGCCTTGTGCATCCTCACAGCAAGAAGCCATGGCAGCAGCTAGCACCCCCTGTGCACTGGGGAAAGCAGCTGGGCTTGGCGATGCTGAGGTGGTTGCACAAATGTTTGACTCCAGAGTGAACACGGGCTACTCCAGGGTGGATGAAACCATGGAGGTGCTCTGGGGCAGGACATGGGAGGTGCGTGGAGCATCTTCTGGTGTGACCTCCACAGCCATAGGCAAGGGCATGCAGAGCAGAAGTACGGCTCTGCACCCCTGCACACCACGCGTGTATGTATGGTGTGTGACATACGTGACACTCGTCCCACGCATCCCTGGCACACAGTTTATCACCAGTGATCGCTGGTTCACGTGTGTCTGCCCCTTGCTTGCTGGGGAGCGGCCAGTGCAGCTCCACAGGGAGAGATCGGCAGGGCAACACAGGGCAATGCTCCTCAGCCAGCTCAGGGTCCGGACAAAGCTCTGCCACCCAGGCTAGGCTGGGTGAAGTCCTAGCTTCACTTAGTTCTGATCCAGTGCCTGTCTCGCAAGCTTGGGTGACCACCATGGGACCAAGCCAGGTCAGGCAGCACAGGGCACGATTTTGCTCCGCAGCAAACTGCTACCACACCTGTTCAAGTCTACATCAGTGCCTGGGAACAGTTTGTGTCCATATTCCATCCTGATTACAATACTACTAAGGACAGAAGGAGCAGAAGCAAGCCCTCTGTTCAGCACCAAGAAACAGATCTGCTGACAAAGGGAGCCTCATCCACATCCCCCAACCTCCCACACTTCTCTTACAGACTTCGCAATTATTGCAACTGCAGCAGCATCTGATGGCTTCCCACCTCAAACTTCCAAACCCTTCATTCACCTGAAGATCCTCAAGCCCCGATGGTCCAGGACCAGCCTTCCCACAGAGGATGCTCACCTCTGGTGAGGCCACCAAGTCTGGATCCACAGCTACCAGAAATGAAATCTGCTGGGTAGGGGATAACCCACATATATCCCCCCCTCTTTAGAGCGACACTGCTGATGCACAAGCCTTATTTTAGGAGTTAGCTCAGAAAAGATACATTGTCCTCACAGGGCTGAGCTCAAAGAATTTAAATTGTTGCAAAGAATGTAGGATGAAAAGAAGAAAAACTCCAGTGGGACACGGATCCTCCTTCCACGCCCTCACTGTATTCACTTTTCAGCCGTACCTACGGAAAAATCACAAGTCAGGTGTCAAGTCCCTGGCAGCACAGGCAGTCCCTGTCCCTGCTGATTCTCGTGGGATTTCCACAAGTGATATTCCTCGCTGTTGGTAGATGTTCCAGTTTCATCAAGCAGCTCAAAACCAGGCACCCTGTACTCTGAAGAAATGCCAGTGACATTTTCTTTTTTCCACTGCATTTTGCTTTATGTATTTTCTGTTGTTTGGTTTTTTTTTTATTACAGTTCAACATTTTTACGAGAGATTACTTCAAAACCTGAAATTCACACATTTTTGGCCCCATGTAATACAAAGTCATAAAGAAACAATGGTCCACTATAAAAAAAGGTCCAAATGGGTTTATAAAATCTCTATTCATAGATTACACAGTGTTTTCCAGGGCCAGAACCACAGGAAGAGCTCTTTCAACACAGAGAGTAGGAAAAATGAGCAAGAGCTTTCCTTCCTCCCCTGCAACAGAAGACATTCCCCTTCTCCCAAAACATGCTGCAACATTACTAAAACATCCAGGCCCTTTGGCTTCCTCTCCTCTGGTTCAGCAATGGGCACTTTTGCCAGTTCCTGACTGGGAACAGCAAGGAGCTGTCGGTGGCATGGAGCTGTGAAGAGCTCCGGCAGCACCAACTCATTCCCCGTCCTGGCTCTACACCCAAGCTGTCTCTGCTGGCCTCCTGGAGACCACGGCATGAAGTTGGGGAGCCTGCCTCCTTGAGGGCCCCTCCTCGGAGCCAAGCCTTTCAGGAAGCTGCTCAGCACCTGGAGGTAGCATCACCCACCAGGCTTGCTGTTCATGCAGTTTTGGACACTTTATATTTTGCAGCTTTTCTTTCTTGAGTCTTCCTAAGTTTCTCTTCTGAGATTTCCAAAAAAAGAAAAGACATGATTTCTAAGTGACAGTTTGACAGTGGGAGCTGATAGCAGACAGCAAGAATCCTCGTGGCACGCTCTCCATCACCTGGCAGTGCACACAGCCCCCAAATTGTCTCTGGTTTACTATTCCCTCTGCTCACTTCCCAAACTGCCCCTCTGACAATTCAGAATCTCCCAGCTGGTTTGGTATCAGATGAGAAGTGACTCATATTTGGCCAGCTAAGGTGGTGCAGCAAGTTTGGAGGTATCTTCAACCACTGTCATCAAACCAATTACCTCATCCTAGAAACGGTATGTATCTGTAGCCTGACTCAGACTGCCACTAGATTTTATTTTTGTTCGTGCATATGCACAGAAACCAACACATTGCTCTGCCCACCTCGAAATATCATTCTGGTGCCTTGCGCAGACACTCTCAGATGTTTTGCTGTTGTTGCAGGCCAAAAAAAAAAAATAATCTGGAAGCATTTATGCTAACTGGAGTGGTTTGCTTTCTCTTTTTTTTCCTTTTTCTTTTTTTTTCTTCTTAATTTCCTATTTGGAAATCTATGACAGATTTACAGCATTTCTCTGGCAAGGAAAAATGCTGCCTGTGGCCTGAATTGGCCATTAACGCCCTAAAAAGCAGCAAGGCAATGAGGCGGCGAGCCACCCCGCCGGCTCCGTGCACCCAAAGCCCTGGCTGCCGTGGTGGTGGCGGCACAGCTGTGGGTGAGTATCCCCAGGACCCACACACACCAGTGGGAGATGCCGCAGGTGGAGCTGGCAGGGCATTTTCTACCCACCTGTGCTCAGTGGGTTTGATGTCCAGATCTTATCTGAGTGTTTCAGAGGGGGTGAGCACCAGACGAGGCTGCTCGGTGTGTTTGCACAGCAAACCCCAGCCCCGCCACAATCAGGACCAGCACGGGGGTACCAGAACCCTCTTGTCTTAATCCTCCTGCCACGGCTGCTCGATTTGAAATTGTATTTATTATCCATACCACAGTGGTATTAGGGGCAGGGGGAAACAGATTTAATTAATTAGAGATAGCAAAGTCCTTAAGTAAAAGATGCTATGTAAATGCAAATTGTTATTATACATGCTTTGCACCAAAACATGTTTACCATAGTTAAATTCAACATTTAAATCCACAGCCAAACTCCCAACAGAGTCAGGCTGTACATCATCAAAAGAGGCAGTTAATAGCTTGGGTCTTAGTGGGGTACAAGTGGCCTCGTTTGCTTTCTCAAATGCGCTTGTTCTTTTTTAATGGCAAGATAAGAATTCATAAAAATGGAAAAATTCAATGGTGTTTTCAGTTAGACTCTGTCCTATCATTAAAAATGACACTTTTGTTTTTCAGATTGGCTGCCTTTCCACGGGACTTTATGTGGCCTTTTTTCAAGTCTTTAACATGACAGGCCCTATGGGGAGTGACGAATAGATTATTGGAAAATGCATCTGCACTTTTATCTATTAAATGTAGAGACTAAGCTGTAAATCTAGCATTATGCTGCACTAGAAACCAGCCATCTACCAACACCAATTTGCACTTCAAAACAGACCCACAGAAATTAAAAGTATAATTTGGTGATAATGTTTAAACACTGAACAACATTTCCACGTAAAGAGATTATATGACCAAAACATAACAGCCTCAGAAGACCTTTTGTTATTGCTATTATGATTAGCCAACAAAAAATTTAACAAAGCATTTTTCCAGAAGAAAAAGCAATTCCAACAAAACCAAACCCTTTCTTTACTTTCTTCAAGACTGTGTGGATTTTATGGAAAAAAGAGAGGGAAAAAGGAAGAAGGAATTCTGAAAATGTTACATTACTCTCTATTTCAGACAGTTCGAACTGGTAGTATACACTGTTCACTTTGAAACTACTTTTCATTAAAAAATTGCAAATACTGTTTACTTGGAAACAAAAATAATCAAAATCCTTTCATTCAGCTAGTGAAAACACAGCTGTAAAACTGTTGCTGACCCATATTTCAGCAAACATCACCCGGATAACGATTCCCTCCAGGACTTTCATCCAACCCTCCTTCCCCTCTGTGGGGCAGGTCCATCCCACCCATGCGGGTCTGTCTGGCTTAAGCTAAGTGCTCATTGCTCCCTCAACAGTCCTTGGAAAGAAACAGGTACCCTCTGATGCAGATCCCTAATTTTATATCCAAAAATGCATGGAATAAGTCATGTCCTGCAGGTGCACTCTCCTTTCCACCTGGAGATCTTGCTCTAGGGATGACCAGCCACTGACCTCATAAAATGGTGAGGAATCAGTGAAGAGAGTCCCCTGCCACATCATTCTGAAAATGCAAAGTAGCAAATGCATTTAAGGGTCAAATAGGGTTTCCTAATGAAACCAGGTTCTTTCATTGTGGTCAGCAAGACCTGGAACTTCACAACAATAAACAAACCACAACTGCAGAATCAACCAGATGGCTTCATTTTTTAATTTTTTTTTCACTATGTATATACACTATATATATATATATATACAGCAAGAATACATATATATATATATATACACAGCAATAAACAAATAAAATAAACATCCTCTTTTTCCCCCAGGAATCGCCAATGGCAGATTTCACAATGCATTTCCCAGCATTATTAAGGCACTTTTGGACTTCAGATGAAAGAAACATTGACCCTGTACTACATTTCTTCATCTCTAAAATAGCTGTCTTCACAGTGATCATCAGGCATGCAAGTAAAAGTGAAAAGTCCTGTTTCACTGCACATTCCTCAAAGGCATGTACTGGGAATCTTATTTTTGCTCCTGAGCTTCAGGTTATTGTTTCTATTGCACACAAAAAAGTACTTGGTTGTCTCAGATCACCATCAAAACTGGTCCATGAAAGGCAGATCAAACGAGGCCTACGCCGAAAGAAGCAGCCCTTTCTTAGCTCCTTCCAGCACCAGAAGAGCACTGCTTATCAGTTAAACATCTGCCTTCAGCTTGGCAATAACAAAGAGAAGGTAAAACTTCGAAAGAAGCGGTGACTTGGTTTTGATCTGGGACGAGCACCCAAGAATCCTGCCAAGCCACGGCTGAGGAGGGCAGCATCTTCCCTCAGGATCTACGTGGACCTTCACCAAAGGGTTCAGCCCATGACAGTTTCCCACCTTAACTATCCACACTGATTAAATACTCTACCTAGACACACACACACCTCACCACACACCACGCCTGCAGCTTCTTACTAAGACTAAACTCTTGGTTTCCCTAGCGCGCCCCTCAGACACTTAATATCCAAAGCCACAAAAATAAATAGGCCAGATTCCAAGCCACGTAAACAGCGCCGATCTCCCCTCTTCTCCTGACACTCTCTCAGCCATTCCCAGAGGGACACAGCCTTTACAGCGTTCATCAGAGAGATCCAGTCAGGTCAAGGATCCCAGGGAAAGCTTTCACGAGCTGGTATATTTGCTGGGTGGGTAGAGAGCCAGGGATGAGGAAGAACAGGGGAAAAAAAAAAAAAAAAAAAAAAGAGGGCAGGGGGAGCGGGGGGTGGGGGGAACAACCACCAAAAATCCCAAATGAAATGAAACCAGCAAAATATCCATCCTTTCTTCCATGTTTTGTGGTATCTAAAGAATGTTCTGTTAAACACATGTACAGATAGAGCAAAATAAATGGACGAGAAACTTTCCTCCCCCACCTACTCCACTTTCAGGCACATCCCACTACAGGCAGACCCTCAGAAGGTACCAGTGGTCCCAGCTCCATAGACTGCAGACGGTCTAGAACCACCTGGGCACAATGCCACCAAAGAAACGATGACACACAGCTCCTACCCAGCAATATGGAAGCACCGTGCCTCTCACAGAAAGAGTTTCTGAGGTTAGAACGCAGCTCTGGAGTTCATCTAGTCCAACCCTCTTGCTCAGAGCAGGGTCACCAGGACCATGTCAAATCAGGTTTTGCACATCTCCAAGGATGGATGCTCCACAGCCTCTCCGAGCAACCTGTGCCAGTGTTTGACCACCCTCACGGAAGAAAGGTTTCTTCTCATGTGTAAGAGGAGTTTTCCATGTTTCAGTTTGCGCCTGTGGCCTTCTGCCCAGTCACTGTGCACCATCAAGAAGAGTTTGCTTCCATTTGCTTTGCTCGCCCTCCATCACGTACTGATGCACACGGAAGGCTCCCTCTGTGAACCTCCCCTTCCTAAGTCCAAACACTCCAAACTCTCGCAGGGCACGCCATCACCACTTCCAAGCATGCATACGAAGTTTCTGGCCCCCTTCTCTGCATCCTTCTGCACAAACTGCTGCACCTGCCAGCTGCTCCCACTCTTGCTTTCTCTTTGGTGCACTCCAGTCCTGCCCCTTGCAAAAGACCCCTCCTTAGCATCAGCTCAAAAAGGCCTTGACCCTGCCTAATCGAGGACTGCAAGGACTGCAGTGCCACCACCTCATGCTTAGCTTCGGAAGTGACCAACAGTATCTGCCATTCAACAAAACCCGGCGAAACAGCAGCTCACAAATAGCAGTCACAGCACAACGGAAGGAACAAAGCAGGATGATGTCAGGAAACAGACTGAGCACTCCTAAGAAAAAACATGCTGAGAGGCTAGCTGAGGACCGTGCATTACAGCAGAACAGTAGCAAGAAACAGCTCATCTTTTATCTGATTTCAGCATTTTCATTTTCCTAACTTACACAAACTTGACAAAATACCATAGAATCATCAAATCATCATAGAACCATCGAGTGGTTTGGGTTGGAAGGGACCTTAAAGAGCAGCCAGATCCACCCCCGCTGCCATGGGCAAGGACATCTTCCACTAGACCAGGTTGCTCAAAGCCACATCCAGCCTGGCCTTGCACATATGTAAAATACAGAGAATATGCAGGAACATGGATGGTTAAACATACTGCTGTTGCCTGCATTAGCCAGAAACCCGTGCCTTCTGTGAAGAAATTACCGGGCATAATACACTGCACCTAAGGTGCTGGATGCATCCACACTGAGGAAAAAGTCAACCTGATCTTTCCAGGAGTGGAGGAATCTGCTCAGCCAGATGCATTTGCCCCACCTGCTCTACGTTCAGTTCAGCCTGAAGTCTGGGATCCATTATGTCCAGTGGCTGAGCCCAGCAATGCAAGCCAGAGCAGGTAACTTAAGGTGACAGCCACTGAGAATGTCCCTCCTTCCCCATCCCTCCAGATGACAAACTGACCCTGCTCCTGGTTTCATTCTGTTTCTTCTCACCTTTTTGATGGGAACATGAAATGTGCAGGAAAAGCCAAGGCACTTGGCCCTACAGGAGCACCATCTCCAGGGCCGACCTCGTGAAGGAGCACGTAAGGTAACACACCTCGTGTGGCGTGGTTACAAGGCTGAGTGCAGAGGATGAAGAATAACCTGCCCGTATTTGGCAGAGCCTCAGCCTCTCCCTGCACGGGTGTGTAAGCTGCAAAATGCACTGCGAGTGCCCTGGCAGCAATGAGGAACAGCGGGTGAGCAAGGGATGACGGAGATGCCCCAGCATGGGAGGGGACCAGGCTCCGCCACTCCCAACACTTGCCAGAGGAACAAAAGCAAAGCCCGCTGCCAACGCTTTGCTCTGCGCCGCTTCTTTTAACAGAGCGATACAGAGTTCGCGTCAGATCACCTGCTCCGGTGAAACGTGCTTCTCTGGCTGCTGTGCAAGGCTGGCCGACAGCTGCTGCTGGCTCTGCTAATGCAAACTGACTCTGCAGCCAGCCGCAGCCAGGGCTGCCCACAGGTTTGTCAATCTGCCCTCAGCGCCGTGTCGGAGAGCCACGCAAAGGTGTCAATTTAGCATGACTTTGTCCTCTCAAAGTGATACCGACCACGCTGAAATCAGCAAGCTGGAGCAGGGAAAACGCACCTGCAGGTAATTAGTAACAATCACGGGATGCTTGGAAACTGCTGACTACAGCAGCAATGAGCTGGGCACATGTCATCGGCTTGTAAATGGAGAGAGCACTTATGGACTGTGGCAGCAAACAGTAAGGGAAGGTTGTTTTTTTAAAAAGCTTAATATTTAATGTGGCACAAAAATGATGCAGAGAAATCGAGTGGTTCTCTAATCAGAGGTTTAGCTGGAGCTGGTGGATGAAGCGGTACCAAAAATTGTAACTAAATTTCGCCTTAGGCGTATTCTAGCAGCGAGTACTGGCACAATTGCCAGTATTTAAGCAATTCTTTCACCTTCAAGAAATATTCCAAATGTTTTGATCTACCAGCTTGCTAAGAAATAGAAACACTTTCTACCAACAACTGCACAGAGGCTCTTTTGCATGTCGACCCTCAACATTGCTTTGCCACCCACACCAGAGCCCAGCAACAAGAACAATGGAAGACCGTGATAATAATTCCCTTAAGACCTCCATTCTTACCTTTATTTGCATTAAATTCTTTTACAATCTCTCTTACAGACTTAAGGCTAACAAGATGAACTAGACTTTGGTTTCTTCGCATACGGCAGGGCAGCCCAGAAAGTCTCCACAATTTCTCATAAAAACTGATTAAGCTTGAACAGCAGATACCAGCTATCAAAAGGACCTAAGTGTTCTTGGCTCCAACTTCTCTATGTCATATTTCAAGTTCTCTGCCTCTAAAAGGTTTTTCCTCCCTACACCCACCAACAGCCCCACTCTGTCACACAACCACACGTTCACAGCTCTGCTTCACACACACTGGCAGAGTTCCTGATACAAATGACATTTCCCACCAACAAACCATTCTGGATACTACGCCTCGCTTGCCAGTGTTTTGAGCAGCTCTTGGTCTCATTACAGTGAAGCTGTTACGAAAGTGTTTATGATCTGGAATGTCAACTGAGAAGTCAAGGTCAGCCTCTGAAGCCAGTAGAGGCTGGTAGCCACCAGACACAGACATTTTGCAGAGCTTTATCCAGTCTCCCCTCACTGTGACAGTTGGAAATACACTACGTAGCATGACTGAAACAAGTCGTCCCCCAAGGCTTTCAGTCCCCAGCTCTGAGTTTGCCTGGATGCACTATGGGACAGAGTGCATGGAGTGAGGAATAATGGAAACCTCCAAAAAGGGTGCAGAAATTAAAAGCAACCCAACTTCATGAATCTCAAGAAAAGACTGGAGTTTAAGTTGGCCATCCCTCCTCCAACTGAGGAGCAGTTCACAGAAGAAATGCTATCATGGATGCTCAGGCTCCCGCCTGCCAGACAAGGGGCTGAGGTTCAGGACCTAACTCTGGCAGGACTTCTCTTATCAGTCAGTGCCTGCCCACCAAAGCTGGGCTGATAAAAAGCTAACCTTCTTCCAGGTGTTGCCTTCCTTACCTACCATCTACTCCCACCCGCCCAACCCAGCGCTGGTTTAAGAACACTAAACCACTGGATTTTACCACACCTTTGGTTAGACCACAGGCAACAACACAGTTCCCAGCAGGAGGAGCGTGTGAAGTGTTAGCAAATGTTTGCTGGACCTCGCACTCATAACCACTGTCATGCATCACTGCCCAGCTCCTGATTTTCAGTGATACTACAGGTGAAAGGCCTGTAGCAATATGCACCTCTTGGTTACACAGGAAAAAGGGTCAATAAATGCATCTCCTCTTCCAAATCCCCCGTCCCACCAAGGGAACAGGGTCAGAAAAGAGGCATGACGGAAAAAACGAGTTCGTTCTGGATAGAAGTCCGTCCGGTTCTATGGCGAGAAGTGCATCACCTAGCGTGCCGTCTCTTACATGCTTTGCACATGATAAAATACGGCTTGCTGCTAAAAGTTTCCTGCCCTTGATGGTCTGCACACCCCCTCAGCTCCTAAGGAAAGCCGCGGGGTAGGAAGCATGACACGGACAAATAGTGTGTGCCCAGCACCCTGGGGCCCAGATCACGCCGGGGGCTCCTGGGCGTTCCCAGAGCACAAGCAGCACTAAAGAGTTGCTATGGGTGTTATGGCATGAAAAGTGAAGAACACAGTCAGTGTCCTCCGAAAATACATCAAAAGGCATAGGTTTTAAAAGGGTTTTGATATTCTCGTGTAAATCTGTTTTATGAATGCAGGCGTTCGAAAACTCTACAGCAATATCAAATCAAAGATATAAATACCTACTGCCTTGAAAAACGTGTTCTGTTATAGCTCTCACCGTGTCACATTTAAGACCAATGGCAGGTTTTTTCTAGACTTGCTACTCATAAAGTCTGCTCCATGTTTTCGAAGAGCCCTAGTAAATCGAACACTTGGAACTTTTGCTAAAGTGTAGGTAGTATCACAGGGAGAACCTATGCAAAACCTATACTGAGCTCCACAGCGTCACTTTTGTAGTCAGTTTTGCTCTAACGAATGTGATCCGTCACCTCACCGAAGTCTAAGGAAGTAGTCACATAAGAAGCACAAGTGCTTAAACCAGCAAAAAAGAATGAGCACTGTTGCAAAACAAGAGCTCTTGGCTGAACCTCGTTTTGGCCAGATGCAGATCTTGGATATGCAGTTCTTTAGAGGAACACGGAAAGGAGGAAGCATTCAGCTTCTCAATCATCTTCTTGCCTTCCTAACTTTCACCCCAGGATAATGCAGCTCAGCAATTTCTTGCTATTTTGCCTCTCCCTCAAGACACAGCTCCCATCAGTTCCAATCCTGCACTGTGATCTGTGCATGCTCCCAGCCGGGAGAACCCCAGAAAGTGATGCCCACAGCATCCGCTTGTGCAGTCCAAGGTGCTGCTGGGCTGTGCTCATCAGCAGAGCACAAATGTCTCTGGCAGGACATCAGCTTTATCACAGGGCCACAGACTCAGATGAGCAAGAGACAAACACCCAGAAGATGAACAAAGGGCAACAGGCCACTTGTGATGTGCTGAAGCAGCCTAGGTCTTTTGCAATGAGCAGCACTTCAGGCTTCAAAGAAAGATGCAAGGAGCTCCAAAGCAAACAATTACAGAGTAATTTGCCTTAGAAAGACATTTCTTTTGAATTTTCACAGGCTGTATGGGTGGCTTATGACCCTAAACGTCTTCCTGCTTTTGTATTTCTTTTAGATTCTATTTTGTGCTTTCTGTATCTATATACGTATCTATATTCCCTATCTCTGTAACTATGCTCTATCTCCCTACCTGTTATAAGCCACACATGTCCAGAAATCCCTCTTTCTGTCCATCCAGCCACCCCTAGACACCTTTCTTGTCTATGAGCCTACCACTTGAACCATCCACCCAGTACCAGACAGGTAATTTCTCGACATCTCTGCCCTCCCACTTCAAGGTAAAAATATCTATTTCCTTACGGTTCATTCTCCGATTTCTCTTCAATAGTCTTAACATTTTGGCAAGAAGAGCCAAAGACTGACACCATGTTGGGTTACATCAATTTTCTAACATTCATTTTGAAAACTGCTCTCCTGCTAGCTGAGATTGTAAAGCTTTCAAGGTATGATAGTACTATACTAAAAACAGCATCACCTTCCCTTTTAGCAACAAAATAAACCAGTATATCCAATCTTGGGCAAAATGGAGAAAATCCAACGATGAAATCTGCACAGGTTAGACACAAGGATGGAAGTAAACACATACGTGAAACCTACATCCTTAAATTTTAAAATCCTTTTTTTCCAATTCCCACAATTCATCTGGGACACAACATTGTGATTTTCTTACCGTTTGGGTAATCTGCTTCCAAGCACTGGGGTCAGTCCCAACTAACTAGGTGAGCAAAGCATTCATCAAATTCTAGCTGTGCCTTAACTCTCACCCTATGCCTGCTAAATAAATGCAGATGATGCTGCACTCCTTGAACAAACCACCTTTGCTTTTCATTTAAACACTTGGCCTTGCTGCACAATTACAGTTCCAGAAACGGTAGAAAACACAATCATTTGTAGGAATCAAAAGCAAAAAAAAAAAAAAAATCAGGCTAGTTTGAACTGTCATAAAAACCCTATCCAGCCAAACATGCCGGGCACTTTTATGAAAAACAAGCAACAAAGCCCAAAAGCAGAGGCAGGCATTTCACTTTTTGGTTCCATGTTGGTACTCAGGACGCAAGTTTGGGGTGGAGGCACCTGTCCCTTCCTGCACAAGAGGGATGGATGCTTCATCTGTCAGCTCCAAGTGAAGGCTACTAGTTTATACAGGCCATACACCTGACTTGCAATAGAGCTGTATGAACTCACACTTAAAAAGAGTCTGTCTGAGCAAACGACTGTGCAGCTGATAGAACTCCTCCCTGAAGGGCATCACGCTGCACTAAGCACACTCGCACACTTCACACCACCTATCAGCGTTGTAAAATTGCTTACCTGCGACAATAGGATATGACTGAGGCCCAGGAACGCTCGCTCCCAAATCTGCAGAAGTAGGGCTGGTTATATTTGCCTTCATATCATCTAATCCACCAGCTAATGATGCCATGGCTGAGTATTCAGTTGCCTAGAAAAGGAAACAACAGGCATTTTAGCAATAACAAATTTGCTATTCAAGAGCTTTTGCCCGTATGAGAAAAAGTAGATGCAATGTAGTACTCAAAAATCCTTTGCTCAGTCAGCTTTAAAGGTGACACACATTTACACAGGGCTGTTAAACATTCAAAATGCTCAATAAGTGGGTCTGTGGTTAACACCAATGTTCTCAGAGAACACCAAAATGGGCTTTCTTTATAAAACCAAAGCCAAACTCATGAACAAGTAACAAGGCTTTCCTTAAAGAGGAAGTTTTGTCGTGTAACTGGGCGCTGTAACTGCTGAGTGCACGTTACTTGCTTGTTAGAGAAAAAATGTTCATGCCGGTTAACCTGAAACCTCCCGATTTCAGGGGTGGCACCTGAACAGACATGCACTAATGAGCAGTTGGAAACAGGGTGTCCCATTTCCCCCCTTTTTTTGGGAATGCTGCATTTCCTCATCATTTCACAAGAAACAAAGTTCACATAAATGAGTGTTTGCTTGCTTATGGATGGATTTTTAGCCAACTGTTTCTATGTCCAAATTACTTAAAACTAAAATCACCTGACTGGTTTAAGGATGCTCTCCCATCTCACATGGGAATGTTCTAATCTCATTAGCTGAAGCTACAGTAAGTGAGCACAGGTCCTCAGAAATCAGACTAGTTTTGTCCTATAACCCTGTAAAAGTCCAGGTAGATCTGGCAGTCTACAGCAGGTGAGGCCAATCCATACATTCAAAAAGACTCCCGTATACATGGCACAAAGCTCATCTTCATTTGCCTTTTTCCATGATTTCTTATTGTCAGGATCGTTCACACAAAACTGGGAAGCTTCTTCCTTTCAAAGTTCTCCCTTCCCTGTTGCTGTGTGCGCTTTACGTTTTAATCCCTTATTTGTGAGATTGTAGTCCTGCCTGTAACAACTGGAGGATGACGACTTCGAGTGAAGAACAGTAACAGGAACAGACAAACTGAAGAACAAGCGCTCCCAGGCTGATGCCCATTGCATTTCTGCAAAGTCAATTCAGAAGCTGTGCAGACTGAAGCAATGTAGGGGAACCCCAGACTCCCTGATTTTTTTTGAGTGACCAAATAAAAAACGTAACTTGTTGGGTATTTAAAGAAAGAAAAGCTGGTCTGAGTGAACACATCTTTCTCGCTCTTCCCAGCACACGATCTGGTATTTGCCACAAGCTCAGCACTTCAGGTCAGACATATCAGTTCGTGTCTCTGTTGCTCAGTTCTCACTCCATCAGAAGTTAATTTACGTGGATAACCCTGTATTAGCAGGCCTGTGTTCGTACACATACTTCTTCTGAAGATGCAACCTGCGAGAGGCATGAGTACACCCTGTGACCTCGAAGGATCCCCCATACAAACCTCTTGCAGATGAACACATCAAATAGATTTTGCCACAGACCAGTTGCTGGCCATGCTGTCCCTTCACCCGGCCCACAGGTCAGCACTACAGGGTCCTCTCGGTCAAAGGTTTCTCAGCCACAACCCATCTCCCCCATGCTCCTGCCCAACCTTTGCATTAAACTTGACCTATTCCTCAGCCACTCCAGCTTCTTCCCCCTCCGGTGCCGCCCATGCCTCCATGCAGCCCTGGCCTTCGTGCACCCAGCCCCTTTCCTACCAGCGCTGCCTCAAAGACACGCATGCCTCTGCTTCAGCCCCACTGCTGCACCTTGGAAAGGACAGCCCTTGGAGCATCCCTCCGCTGTGGAGGATGCCAGCAATGGTCCCAGCCTTCCTCCTTCCCACAAGTGCAACCAAAGCTCCTTCTTCTCATTCTGCGGCCTACCAAGGTGCGTTTTTCAGCCTTCCCACACCACTCCATGCTGCACCTTCCCCCTGTGCTGGGTATACACACATGCAGTGGCACCACTGGGGGTTTTTTCACTCCCCCAAGCCCTGATCTGAAAGACACTGGAGGAACAGCATGGCTGCAGCCCTGCAGAGACATCCCGGACAGCTGGCGATGCACGAGTGGCATGGGATGGGACTGTAGCACGGCAAAGGAAAACGCTGCCCTTTCGTGCTGCTGTTCAGTATTTCTGATGCCTGGAGAAGAGCACACACCACTCCCTGGGGAAGGATGCCTGATGTCACCTCTGCTGCTGTAAGAAAGCTGTAACCACACCGTATCCAGACTAGAAAACCTCTTTGTATCCTCCCGCAGCACCCCAATCCACCACTCCCCACAGGCAGGGTGCGAATGTGGCTTCCAGCTTACGAAGGGGCAGCTGCTCACTTGTGATTTGGGAGGGAGCATGCAGCTGTGCTGCAGGCTGGGTGACATTTGGGGCTGGTGCAGGGCGTGCACATCTGCACCCACAGTCCAAAATGGCTTTTAGGGCTGCCACTCCTTGCAAAAATCCAGCTGGAACCAGTGCAAGCCCTTGCCTGCAAACCCCAGACATGGGAGTCTGGAGCAGGCTGCAGATGTTAAAACACCACCGCTTGCTTCCCTTCTGGGGTCCGAGGAACTGACCTAGGAGGAAGCAGGACCAGGTCTCACTTCTCAACTGCGACGAGCTGGAAGCACTATGTCAATAAACCATGAGCTTGGCCCTTCAAGCTCAGAGGGACCGACCCATTTCAGTAACAGAAACAAGCAGCTATTAAGGTGTAGCACACCCAACCAGGGGCCAGGATGGTGGTACCCCGTGTTCATCCATGTCACCTCGCTACCAGGAGATGAAGGCACATGCAGCGGTATGGCCCCAAAAAGCAGAACCACTTCTGCAGGCCGTAGGGACTAGAAGTGATACAGCTGCCCAGCACAGTGCGGAGGGAGGGTCCACAGCTGGGCAGCACTGCTGCAGGGCTCCAGAAGACAAGATGCATGGGAAACAGAGATTTAGGCTCCCTTCCCACTTTTTAGTCACAGTAGCCTGCTGCAAACAGGAGCTGCACCTCTCTTCCCAGAGGTTAGAATAGCGGTTTTCAGGGATTTTCCAGCTGCTTCCCTCTTCCCAAGGCAAAACTCTGCCTGCATCCCTCCGCGGAGCCACCAGTGACCAGCCACCAGCAGCCACAGCAACCACGCGCCAACCGCCAACAGTGAGGGGTGGCAGGGAGGTGAGGGCCAGCAGAAGGCACCTTCTGGCCCCCAAAGAGTGGGGAGCCAGGGGTGCAGAGCGGAAGAGTCTCTACCCCCTGAACTGACCAGTGGGCACTGTCTGCAGCCCTCCTCACCCCCGCGTCAGGACTGGGAGACCACAGCACCCCAAGAAGAAGCAGCAACCCTCGCTGGTGCCATGGGTCTGCAGCACCGGGTGTTCCCCTGCTCGCGAGGGGCACAGCGGCATCCCCTCTTCCCGCTCCCCCCAGACAGAGCTCATCCTTCCAGTCACCCCATCCAGAAGAGGGGAAGAAACCCCGGGGGGGAGGCAGCACTCATGGAGCAGCTCCTCACCTCGTGGGCCCATCGAGACCCTCCTGCCGACCCTCCCCAGAAGCCTCTCTAGCCACTCAGCAGGGGCAGCAGAAAGGGGTCTCAGATCTGGCTCCTCCACCGGTGAGCCGGCACTGCCGCCAGCGAGGAGCAGCCCGGGATGGATGGACATGGCCAGAGGTCCCTCCCCGCGCAGCGGGAAGCCTGACCTGCTGCTCAGTAGGTGAAAAAGCAAGAGTCGGGTGTTCAGTACCCTAGAAATTACCTGAAAAATGACTGCCTGCGGTTGTACCACGCACTGTCTCATCAGCATGGAGCACCACTGCCATAGCATGGAGGAGAGAAAACACAAGACACGTGAAACGAGGAATATAAAAAGGAGAGACCGAGAAGGACAAACCAAAAGGAGGGGCAAGCCAGGGTCTTGTGTGTTCCCCCTGCCCCATCCCGCTCGGCTCAGGTGGATGGGACCAGGGGGCCTGGCAGGGGGCTGGGGCTGGGCCTCCCAGCAGGCACAGCACCTGGCGGGGGGTGGTGAGGAGAGGGGTGGTCTCTGCATGCCCATGGGCAGCAGCACACTCCCTCTCACAGGCAGCGGGGTCTGCACGGTCCTTCCCCCACCAGCCTTCGCTGCAGGGAGCAAATGGGAAGGTTTCTGCACTGAGTGAAGTTTCACATCCACCTCTACCACAAAAAACTTTATTTCTAAATATTAACCCCTGGGGCAGGGCAGGTGATGGGCAGACGGAGGGGAAAGGAGTGCAGGAGTGTTTGGGTACCATTTGCAAACAATCTCCATGGTGTGGCAGGAGGCAGGCTCTGCCGTCTCTGGCTGCACTACAGCGAAGCGAGCGGTGAGACAGCCCATCACCGGCTTCACCCTGCGCTTTTCCTAGCAAAGATGCTTGACCATAACCTACCGAAAGGTCAACCCACCCTACATGTACAGCAATTTTCTCCTTGACATTTACCTGGAATTTTATCCCTAAGTGGCAGGCAAGACAGACGCACAGTGGGGAACAAGACCGCTCCCTGAAACAGCCTGGTCCTGGGATGCCAGTGTAGGGGAGCCCTGGGCAGCACCCCAACCCAGCCAGCACGAGGCAAATCCACCCCACTCCTGCTCTGTCCCTTTTACAGAGCACAGACCCTGCACCCCTCTCGAGGGACCACACAAAGCAAAGACAGAAAAGAGTGTCTGCTGCGCTGGGCAAGCGGTCATCAAAGGGAGCCAGCTGGTGCCCACTTGGGAATCACACGTGTTGCTTTTTTTGCATCTGCTCGGTTTGCCAAATCACACCTGCAAAGCACCAGGCAGGCATGAAGTGACACCTCTTGTGCCCTCCTGCTGCTGGCACAGCCAGCCCCAGCCCCGCAGCACTGCTCGGGATGCAGCAGCAGCGGCGGCGGCGCGACAGGGGCTCAAACCATCAGAGCAGTGTCGGGGCTCCGAGATTTGGTCTGCCTCCACACCGACCACGTGTGCTGCCTGCCCTCCCTTCTGACAGACACAGTGCTCAGAGCGCCTTCGCTGCCAGAAACAGCGCTTCTCCTCTTCTAAGCCAGCCGTTAACCTCAAGTCTCCGGAAAGTGCAGTGCCGTCCCCCAGGTCACGACCACCAAGCCCACCGCTCGCCCCTCACGGCAGCAGCGAGCCACACCTCATATGTAATATCTCCAAGTCATTGTGTCGTAATACTTCAAAAATAATAAGTAAAGGCAGAAGAGGTGTGCACCAGGCAGGCTGTCTAGGGAAGCTCCCACCTCAAACTGACAAAGGGACGAAATTTGTAACATTAGCTATGGTTCAAAGAGCTTAATCCAAAGCAGCTCTAATTAATCTCCCCAGGCTTTCAGAAACCCAGCGCCACTTGCAGCTGCATGGGTACCGGTGCTGCTCTGCCTGAAATTTTATGGGAACATAAAATCCATCCTAATGCCCTCCTCCTCAGCCGCCTCAGATCTGGATGGGAAAGGCATCCGAAAACCTATATGTAAAAGCCACACCGCTGCCACCTGCCAGCAACCCCTCCGTTTCCTAATTTACGTGACATCCCCTGCACTGCCCACCACAGCCACTGAAACCAATTGTGCTCTGGAGTAAAAGCTATTTACACAGGTAAGTGGGCCAAACCCCAGTTTCTCTTTGTTATCAGCAACATTGGGCTCTTTGCTGTCTCACAGTGGCATGGAAGTTTGTTTTTGGTGGTGCAATGTTTTTTTCCTGGGCTTAAATGGAGTTATTTCTGAATCTCCCTTTCACAAAACATGTCTGTTGTTTTTTTTTTTAAATTAACAGCTGTGCTTTGTTTTGGCCCAAATCCAATTAGGATTGTGCACAGCTCCAGAGACTCCTCTGAAGATAGCAGGTATCAGATAGGGCACCCTGCCATGAACACATTTACCCTCATGCTTCAGAATAACTGACCTGTTTTTGACCCAGTCTTCAGATTATCTGCATGTGGGAAACAACATGCTACATTTTACATTTCCACAGTGCGATCCGTAAGTGGACGCAGGCATCTCAGATTTTTCCAAAGGGACACCCCCCCCCAAATCCAATCTAAATGCCTCGAATTTACCTGTTGTTTTTCTTTTATACATATAAATAGCTGCATTTCCATTCGCTCTTTGTTTCTCATTTTCATTTTGTTCTAATATCTGCATGTAAATGTCTGAAAATAGCATCTGTAATTGAAGATTATGAAGTATAGCCAGCTCCTGACAGGCTGCTAAGGAAGATGGATTATCCTCATTTTTCTGTAAATTTTGTCAATTTTGGAATTCATAAGCTATCAACACTGATCAAAATGTGACCGCACAGCTGTGTCAAAGCGGACAGCGCGGTGGCGGCGCAGCTCCCGAGGAGGAAGGTTCTCCCCAGCCGCCCGGCCAGGGGCACGCGCTGCGGGAATCCTTCCTGGCTGCTCCACATATCTACATTCCACCCCTCCAAAAATAATATATATATATATATATATATTCAAATAAATAAATTGAAAGTACGCAAATTCTCTGGTGCGCCGATTCACATCGCAAAGCGTAATTTATTGCATGTTCTCCCTTTTTATTTATCCCTAAGTAGTAAACACGATTTCCATTCAGGGGGTTCGTTATGTTCCACTCCTACCAGGCAATCACGGCACACTTGAGGCAATTGTTTAGCCTCTTCCTCTCAATTTTCCCATTACTGGGAGTAAGTACTGTTGGGACTCTTTAATAGCCCGACTGCAGCCCATATCAATAACAGATGAGGTTTAATCGTCCAACACAAAAATTATTTAGGCTCAGTAAGGACATTCAATGTCATTTGCATAATGGCATTTCTATCCTGAGCACCTAACCCATCGCGCATAAACAAGGCCCTGGGACCATAAATAATAATAAATCATGACGTCCACGCTTCTCTTGCTGTAATAGGAGCCTCTCTTTGTAGAAATTATTTCAGCGGGAAATGGGCACTGCAATTTTAAAGACATGTGGCATTGCACAGGACAGTAAATCACACCCGTGTGCACACACACGCACGCTCCAGCGAGGCTGCCTGTGGCAAACAACAAAACCCCATGAAACAGCAGCACAGAAAAAAGCCTGCACTTGCAGCTGCAGTTGTCCTTTTTTTTTAATTAGTAGTAGTAGTAGTAGTAGTATTAGCATTCCTTAGTCAGAGCTAGTACACTGAGAGCAACGGCTGAATAGCCTGCGTGGTATCCGGGGATGTGTACACAGGGACAGTGGCCCCGTAAGTCTGCCCAGTCCCTGGCTGGCCGTCCCTCGTATCCGTCAGTCCCTGCACCCCTCCTGGAAGGTCTGGTGGGAAGGTAGCAGAGACACGCAGACGCTTGCAGTTGTTTTCCAACCAAGCCTCTCCCCAGCCAGTGCAATCCCAGTTGCTCGGCTGAGCCAGGGCAGGCCAGCGGCCTCTCTTCCTCTGGTTTTTAAGCAGAAGCCTCCGTAGAAAATCATGGTAAGGCCATCCCAAGGGAGGTACACATCCTGGGGAGCTGAGGTGGGTTTCCAGATTTCAGCCTCACCAGGCCACCAGCAAGGACCTGGGATGACCAGAAACAGCATGATGGTGGTGAGAGCTGCCCTCTGGTTTTGACAGGATCTGCAAGTTTGTTTCATCATCCACGCATTTATCCTCAACAGCTCCTTCCCCTCTCAGCATCAATATTGTTCTGTTTCCTCCAGGCCACGGAATGAAATGACGACGCACCCCAGCTCCCACCCACCCTGGTCAGCACTGCTGACCCCTGCATGGGCTCTTCCCCCAATGTTTCCATGCCAGAAGCTCCCAGTTCAGTTTACTGAGGAATACAGAAACTGCACGATCCATTTTGCAGCAGCCTCCTCCCACTGCCGGTAGTGCTCACCCCATCCTGACAGCAGCACCACAGCAGGCTACACAGGCGTCTCCTCCCTGAAATGGCATTACCCCCAGCCCCCCCTCCAACCTCTCCTCTCCCAAACCTCCTCCTCCTCCTCCCAGGACAGCCCCCACCTCCTCCTCTCCAGCTTTTCCCACGGATTCGCACAGGGCGTTTCTTCTCTTCCCTCCTTCCCACCCTCTCCTCCCATGGCTCTTCTCACCCCAACGCAAACTGATCGATCACCTTGATGCTCTGTGGGCATCCTTCACCATCCCACCTGCAACGCTAAAAACAAGGGCACCCCAATTAAAACAAAGCATAAGACACCCAATTGAAATACAGCAAAATGAAACAGAGCATCCCACCCTGGTGGAAAAAAGCAGTTTGCTTTTTGTAAACCCAGCACAACCCCTTTGTGCCACTCATTGCCACAAGATATTGCTAAGACCCTCTGCTTCTCAGGAGAGGAACTGGACACTTCCACCCGCAACATTAACAATTTCAGCCACAGGAGGAGGGCAAATGTATGATACTCCATCACAAGTGGCTCCACTGCTTCCACCCAAGCACCTGGCACGGGTAAGCAGGGACAAAAACACAACCAGCAGCCCGGTCAAGTATTTCCCTACAGAGAAATATGAAGCAGAAATATGAAGGCACGCTGGGAATACGCATGAAGTTTACATCAATACTGCCAAACCTTCAATCCATCCTACTGACAGCTCCCACGACTTCAGAAGTCTTGTGCAAATTTGCAAGAACTTTTGTATTTCTGTAACTCTTTCAGACCAACTATCTGAAGGTGTTTCACGAACGCCTTCTAAGAACTGTTTGATAACACTCTCTGTATCATATTATGTATCGTGTACAATAAACTGGTTTTAAAGGAGCACCCCAGGCAGCATTTACGATGGACCAAGCCTCCCGAGTGGCCACCGCCTCTGCAGTTGCTGCAGCTCTGGGTGCCGCAAATCTCTACCCAGGCGAAAGCCAACAGAGCAAGCCAGGGAGTTTTGCTGTGCTTTCTGGCATGTTGCAAAGTTCAAGCTGAATACATCCGTATCAACCCATAAACTCCCAAATTTCAGGGACTTTCAAAGACTGACAGAAACACACGTCCTTCATTTTCCAGAAGACTCGCTTTTCCTGTTGGCATCCCTGGGAGCCTGGTGACCCTACGGGGGTCAGGAGTCTTCTGCCTTCTATCTTGGGGGTGGCAACTTTCCCTACAATGTGATGTGAATTTCCCATCCAATCCCCAACGTGGAAAGGAGCTCAATAAAAAAACCAAAAAACAACAACCAAATCGAACAGCACAACTTTTTCTTTCGTGTCTTCACCTATACCCAAGACTGGAATGGCAAGGACCACAATACTGCAAGCCAGTTTTCATTACGGCATGTTTACGAAAAAAGCCAAAAATACAAGGACAAAAACATTGTTCCTGGAAGATTTACGAAGCACTTTCTAGTAACAAGTCCTCAGGGATGTGGAGCTACAGAGGCAGGAGGAACTGATCTCCATGGGGAACAACCCATGCGCTAACAGAGGGCAATGCAACTCCCCCAGCTTGGATCGCTCGGACAGGGTATTTTGTGCAGCAAACAAGGGTGCCAGGGAGGGCTTTGGAGGATACAGAAGTGTGAGGCAACCCTTCCCCTTCGCACACGCTGCAGGCATGCTTTGTGTGAGTGAAAACCCCAGGCAGGACAAAATGGGAAAATCTGGGGAATTACGTGGTGCTCTCTTTGCTGCGACAATGATTGAGAAGCTGAATGCTTCCTCCTTTCTGTCTTCTTCTGAGGAAGGGAAAAGGCCTCCTCAGCTTCAGAAAAAACACCTAGAAACATCAGAAATTGTCTGAACATAGGTACAGAAAATGAAGCAAAACAGGGGCAGGCTAACCAATGAGTATGGTACCTACAGGGTGCCTACAGGGTGGTGGTTCCACGTAAAGAGACTGTCTAATGACACCCACAGCCTGCTGCTGCTGGAGGCTCTGGACATCCTCCCTATCATGAAAGGCTCCAGCGAGGGACCTTCTACACAGAAAAACCATCAAAGAGCCCGAGTTTCGGTGAAACATTTCAGGTTTTATCAAAAACAGGTTCAGGCAGACACGCTGCTGTCTCAAGAACCATCATTTTGCCGCTCAAACGTCAGCTGAGCTGGAGACACCCCGGCACAGCACATGCAGTAAAACATCACGATGAGTAAAGAGCGTCAGACAACCAGAAGGGAACCCACTGCAGGTATGAGCCGAGCATCTCCCCCCACCCTGACAGCTGCCCCCGTTCTTATGCCAGAAGTGTATTTGGGGTTAAATTTTCAATTTTTTTCTCCACAGCCACAAGAAGCAGAGGGCAACCGTTTGCCTGAGGGGAAACACAGACAGGGGGCTGTGCCTTCAACAAAAACTCCCACTGGTGCGAAGCCTTCCAGCTTGGCAGTGCTTGAAAACCACTCATCAGGCACATAATCCTATGACAATTTCTTGCGTACCTTAATTCTGTCTGTTACTTAATGCCTTTTAGTTATTTAGGCAGGTCCTAATAACCGGTCCAACGCTCTCAGCCAAACGCAGCGTACGATGAGCGCAGTTCTTCTGCCTGGCTCCACTTTGCAGCCCCCATTTCGGAAAGGCACCTGCCGCCTCCAGCACCTCCTTCTCCCCCAGCCTGCCGGGTACGTCTCTGGACGTGACTTGTCTGGACTGACTCATACTTCAGGTCAGCTCTCAGCCCGGAGGAAACTTCTAGAGCACGGAGAATGAGCAGAGGAAACCCCTGCCTCTCCAAGGTTGCCCTTACTCGATTATATTTTCAAGGTGGGAGGAGAAGGGCTGTAACCCCCCCCCCCCACACACACGTTAAGATGCTCTCTTAGTGTAAGAGCTTCCTTCCTTTCAGACTTAATTATTTTTTTTCATTTCAGTGAATTCTGCCGCCACCAGATTTTTAAGCAGCTGCTATTCATATGAGCGGAGAGGAATTATGAAATGAGCCCTTTTTTCTGGCTTATCTCCACAACGGCTTTTTGTCGTCACACAGCCGGTTCTGTAGGTTGTCTCATTCGCTGACCCTCTAAACAAATGACAACCCAAAACTACAGCATTCTTCCGAAAAGCCAGCATCTGCACTGAGCAAGCTGCACAGCTCCTGGCCACTTCATCCCAGATGGGTCTCCGTCTCATCCTGCACGCTGTGTGAAACAGGTCCTGCTTTCCCACTCCAGCCGTGCTTTTTACATTTTCCATTGCAACCACACGGAAGTTTCCCCAGCGTCACAGCAGCTGGAAAGAACAGCTGGTAACTGGACATTAGGGTCATAGGATAATCCAGGCTGTAAGGAAGCTCCAGAGATCCCTCAAAGCAGGGCCAACTACTGGGCCCAGACAGGTCGCTCAGGATTTTATCCAGCTGGGTCTTGAAAACCACCATGGATGGAGACTGCGTAACTTCTGAGGGTAACCTCTGCCCTGCCTGCCTGTCCTTGGGGCAGGGAGAAGGGCTCCCTTGGACCCTGCAGAGCCTCTCCTGCCTCAGCTCATGGCCCCTGTCTCCTCTACTCGCACTGTGTGCGCGTTTGGCTCTTTCTAAGATGCTTCAGCCCATCAAGATCTCCGGGTGTTCACTAGCCGTGTAGGGAACGTACTTTGAGAAACTCATCTTTGTGGATTAAAGTGATGGACAAACGTAGGGAAAGCCTACAGAACGAGTGTCAAACAGCAGTAATTTCTGAACCAAAGGGTGGGCATTGTGTTTGCAACTGTGCAAAGCAAGCCTGAGGGATCCAGGCGTTTACTGGGGAATAAGAAGTCTTGTTCTATTCTTCAAATGCCGGTGCAAGCCCTTCCCCTCAAATACAACAGGAGCATGCCAGGCATTAAACAAACCAACGTGCAAGTGTGTTTACTCACAGATTTGTCCCTCCCTCTCTTGCAGGGCTAACACAGACATAAGGAGGTCATTCAATTTTGCTATGACATGATCTTGGCTGACTAGTACTGTTGCATGTTGCATGACGTTATCTTCTTCCACAGAGAAAACCAGCTTCAGGACAATCCCAAATCTATTTTCCTATGCAAGCGGAGCATCACCTACTGCTGTAATGTGCACGGATGGCTCCCCTACTGTTTCTCAAAGGGACAGAGACTACATGAGCAATTGTAAGTCTACTCATCTTGCTGATATATTACACTTTGATGTTTTATTGAAAATCTAATGGGCAGCCAGTAAATCACTCATCTCCGTCAGCTCTTGGGCAGAATCTGCTGTTTGACTGGCTACCTTCTGTGACTTTTTCTGTAATGACAGACCCTCTATCTGCTGGTGACATGAAACCTTGGAAGGAAGACTCCACTGAAGATAAAGATGAGGGGTATTATTTAAAACTTGCTGATATGTTAGACCTAGTTTATCTCTCTGAACTGAAAAAAATCAGCTATTTCCCGCAAAACACGTGATGAACAATCACTCAAAGCCGGTGCCCAAACTGCAAAGAAATGTGGACACTCTGGAAAGGTAACAAGAGGGGAAAGCTTTTCTTAAATTTCCCACCTCTGTACCACACATGGAAACCACAGCGAGATCACCCACTGCCTTTTGCAGACTCTGTGTTCCACTGTTGTCACTAAGCTGCAGGTGTAAAGCTGGTGTAAAGTGCTAAGGTGAAACCATGACTGGCAAAGCATCCCCTTGTGGTGTTACCCAACAGAAACAGTGCTAAGGCTGCAATTTCCAAACACGGTTTCCCCAGACCCTTGAGTAAAAAGCACACCACACTCCTCTTCGATGGCATTTCGAGTCCCTGAGGAGCTCCCAGCCATGTCTGAACACCAGGAAGCCAGTTCGACATCACAGGCTCTGGACCTCAGCTCCTGCAGGCTCAGTCGTGCATGTACGCCAGAGCCTCAGCCATGTCACTGTACCACATGTCACCGACAGTCCCTCTGCACGAGCCGGTGCACAACCTGGGCAGCCTGCCTGGGGGAAGAAACATCCCCCACTGCATCTGTACAGAGCAAAGAGCAAAGAGACAAGGACAAAGGAGATGTCAGCGCTGCAGACACAGCAAGGCTGGCCTTTCCCTTAACTTCAGAATTTGTATTTTCACATACGGTCATATCTGAGAGCAGTCAGGAGGAAAAAAAGGGGTTGTTAAAAACCAGGAATTCACTGCAACTCCTGAAGCTGTTATCTACCTCTGTATTTTGGGATCTTCAGTCCCTGCTGGGGCAAGGGGAGGAGGCAACAAACTGGACTCCTCCAAGTAGGAGACAGACCGACACGCTGCCCTGCCAGAGCCAGACATGGTCCCCAGTGAAGCCACATGAGCAGGGGGATGAGCCCCAGCAAGCCCTATGCGGCAGACGCAGAGGGAAGCAGCATCAGCGTAAACCCAGGCTGTCACTGGGGCTTCTCCAACAAAGTAACATGCACTGGGAGAGCTCAAACACACCCTGAAATCCCCAGGACCCGTGCGCTGCTGTCCTCCCCCAGCTTGGTTTGGTTGCACCGATTTGGCCACATGTTGCTGGCAGGAGAGGGAAGAAGGAGGCATGGCCCAGTGGCTCTCTTTTTTTTTTTTTTTTCCTTTTGGTCCATTTCTTCAGGTTCTGACTCATTGCAGCTGAGTTGAGACGGAGAGACCCAGAAAGACAAGAAACGGCTTGTGGGTTTCCTTACGTGACAACAAGCACCTCCACGCTTTGCCAGCACAGCAGGGTCAGTGCGGTGAAACCCCAGCGCCAGTCCCAGGGCACTGCCCGCTAGGCACTGCAGACCCATGGAAACGCTCCCTACCACCTTCTGGAAAAGTCTGCAGAAATCCTGACCCCCCAAGATGCCTGTTGCTTCCAAAGCAGGAAAGCCAGTCACCGCCTGCTCCCGCTGGCAGGGACCCACAGGAAGGGACACTGAGCTCAGGTGGGGACACAGGGTATCTTCAGCTCTCTGCCTGGACAGAACAGTGGGCATCCCTTGCGTTATCCCACCTGGGTTTCTTCCCACCTGTTTTGCTTACCCAAAGACCAGACATTTCAGTTCCAGCCCTGCTCAGACAGACACCCCCAGGTATTCACGCAAGCTGCAGGGCACTTTTTAAAAGGATGATGCTGATGCAGAGAGACGTTAGAAGGATACACAGCTCCTGTCATGCTGCTTCCCCACCAAACTCCCTGCTGCCATGGCCCCACTGTCACGCAAAATACCAGGTGTCATACAACACAGTCTGCTGTGACTGTCACCACCCAACACATGTCACAACAAGGCGGCGCACATGGTGAGTTTTGTGCAGTGCTCAGAAGCTCACGCATAAAAAAAACGCCTGTACAGGAGGGCAGAGCGGCAAGGATGCAAACGGGAGGTGTCGGCCCAAGGAACTGTGCTTTCTGCTGCTATTCGTAAAGAAAAAGGCTTTCTACTCATAAAAGTTGATTTGCAGCAGGAAGAAACACCATGGCAGGTTTCTTTTCTCCTTCTTGATTGTAAAACAGCGCAGAAGGTGGTGCATTGTCTCCATCCCATCCTGGCAGTGCAATGGAAGGATGGAGGGATGGGAGAAGAGACTCTGTCCCAAGGAGGCTACAGCCCCTCCATGGCACCGCAGAGAAGTCACTGCATGTGGCTGCTCTACCTTGATCTGCGCTGCTGGTGGAACTGCTTTCCCCTCCCCAGCCATTATTTGTCTTCTCCATCCAGACAGCATGACCCTGGGGGACACTGGTCCTCCCCAGCTAGCCAGTGCCCAAAGCTCTTAGCCCTGTGCTGCCTGCTGGGTCTTCCCAGTACCACTGTAATGCAAGTAAGTGACAGTCGCAGTGGTAGTGAACACAAATAGGAATCCTACACAAAGTTTCGCATACTGAAGGCTCAGCCTCCAGAAGCCAAGGGCAGTTCAGAGCAATGAGCTCCCTGGAACAGCCAGAGGGTCCTGGAAGATGGCAGAGCTCTATCCAACACCTCTGCAGAAAAACCCGTTATTTGACCACCATCTGGTGGGGCTCCCCACGAAACCAGAAGCTGCAGTTGGCAGCATCCTGTTAAAGCAAGCCTTAGCTCAAAGGGCTTTGCACATGGAGCACCGCTTGAACAACCACCTCACGCAGGTGTCGTCTCCGAAGAGCTGCTGCTCCCTCCCAGGGACAAGCTCTGTTGTTATGGCTGAGCACTGCTACTCTCCAGTCCCTCTAAATTTCACCATTGTTGAAAGGTAATACTCGGGAAGAAAAAATATTACCAGCCGGAAAGCTCCTTCTGAGTAGCCTCTGACTGATGCTCTCCCTGTCTCTGCCCATTTTTACCACTAGCAGAGACGGGCAGCACCAGGAGCAAGTACATCTCCGCAGCACATACACATGCCCCCTGGGATGCAAGCACCCCCGTTCCCACCCCCCCCAAGCACGGCTTGTCTTGGAACCGGCAGCAAAATCCCGCTGCCAGGCAATCCCCAGAACCAGCCAGCACCGCATCCCACTGTGTGAGCACGGCAGGGTCACCCACCTCCAGCGCAAGGTACCGCATCCTGCTCCTGCCCCGTCACGGGCCTGAGCACAGCGAGGGCGGACAGGCAGGCGGGTGGCTGAGCCACGGCTGCCCTTGCCCACGCTGCAGCCCCGGGGTGGGGATGCATTCCCTTCAGAATTCCCTTCGGAAAACAGCTTGACCCCCTGCAGCCCCCACACGGGGCGGGGGTCCCAGGCGCCCACGCTCCCAGCTGCTGTCCCTCCGCCACCCTACCCGCTCAGACCCCGCGCCCTTTCCATTCGGTAGGGGTATTGATCTGCTGGCAGCAATGGGCTGGATAATTAGCCAGGAATTAGGGTTTCTATTACAGCCAGGAGGCTGCCCCAGCTGATTTATCACCTGAATAATTTACTGTGATTGAAAGGAAATTAAAATGAACTCCATTTGACAACTGTGCGCTTTTATGGGCTTTAGTGAAGACTCAAAAGCCAAATTAATAGCCTAGTGTTGTTTAATAGTCTACTGAGAGTAAATACGGGAAGGTTTTTCCTCTCCTGATGTGCTCTCTTATGCTGGGGTTTAAAGTTGTTTTTTTTTCCCCTCCCACCGATAAAGCCACAGACTGATCAGAGGAGGTTTCAGCTGGGAGAGGCGCAGCTGTAAAAACCACAGAGCCACCCCGGCTCCTCACCTGCCTGTTTCTGCAGGTGGAGGGGCTCACGGCACAGGCAAAACGGGAGCAAGCCAGCAGCCCCATTCAGCTGCCCACCCTGGCCAGTTTCCACCGGCATGGGATGAGGGACCAGCTGCTGGTGGGAGTGGGATACGTGAGACGGCACCGGGGTAACACAGCTGCCCACAAACTCATCCCGCACCATGGACCCCCGTGCACGGCGGCACAGGGTGCCCACAGCAGGGACATGCCTTCCCACCCAGCTCTGCCAGACTCCTGCACACGAGGAGCAGACCTGTCTGCAGAGCTGGCAGATCGATGCTGATTTCTGCTTTTCCTTTTCCTTTGTCTGTCCGTCTGTTTGTTTTTTTTTTTTTCCCCCTCAATTTTAGCATTTGCATCCATTTGCCAAGCTGTGCAGTTTTTTGTTTTCCTTTTTAAGTTGCTCTTCATTTACCGCACCCTGTCACACAAGCCTTTGCGTAAGAGCTTGCGTTTACATGCTCACATCACTTCTTCAGGTAGCAGATCAAGAAAAGATTTGACTCTGGATGTTCACATACAGCCATGAGATAGTTCCAGCATTGCCACTGTTACTGGTGACTTGTTACTGGTACTGCACAACTAGGGAAGCCACAAGCAAATAAATACTAGCTCTGCATTTCTCGTCACAAGGATCAAGAGTATACAGCAGCCTCTGTCCACCCAAAGGCAGTGCCCCTCCAGAAAAAAAAAAAAACCCACACACTATTCACGCTCCAGGGAGCAGGATGAGCACACACTCCTGCAGTTCATTCCTTCCCTCTGCCTCTCCAACAACTGCCCTCGGAGAGTGAGCGAGTCACACTTTAAAACACACAAATGGGTCACACTTTCTGGCTTGAAGTAGGACTTGCCTTGTTACTTCTGAAGATTAAACTCCAATATTGTAAGGAGGGGTGTTCTCAGGAGGCTGCATTCCTGCAAACACACCATCCAACACAGCTCCTCACAGTGGAAAAAAAGAGATTCCTCTTTCAAAGCTGCAGCACACTTGGATAGAAAGTAAAGCTTGAGGATTTTCTGAAGGACTTCACGCCCCCCCTCTTGGTCAGTTTAGAGAACTCCTTCATCACAACTCTTCAAAATAGAGGGCAATCGGGTTTCAACTTCATGCAATTTTTTGCCACCAATTCACTAATAATTTTTTTCATGTTCATTAGTTATCCACATTTCATCTGCCTACGCTTATCTCCAGACTCAGACTTCGCTGCGCTGCACATCATGAATACATACACTAGTATAAGTTTGCCAGGTTACTGTTTTCTACCTAAGCCCAGAATAACTACATTGTACCCAGAAATTAATCCGAGAACTGATACTCAGTTCAGCTCTAGCTAAAAGCAATGGGAAAGCATCAGTAACGGCCTGGGAATTATCTGCTATTAACAGCAAGCAATTCTCTTCCAAGTTGGTGACCTGCAAAGTGTTGAATCTGGTCACATCATGTTATGCCTCATTATGGCCTTGATCTAAAGTCTATTGAAGTCAATGGAAATATTCCTCTTGGCTTCAATGAGTATTCGATTGGACCCAAGTGTGAAGCTGAAAATACAAGAGAATCCATTTCTGTTGTGGACAGAAATAGAGCACAGATAATTCTCTTCTTTATTCGGAGGAAATTAATGCACTGCTGCTCCTATCAAGCTGATCCTGCTGTATATCCGTCACCCCCCGGTTTTCCCCTGTGCAAGCATTAATCCTGCTCTCACAGTCAGCAAAAGCACGTCAGCCTGCAAACCCCGGTGTTTCCTGCACCCGTCCAGCCTCCCATGCCTGAAGCCCTCCAGCTCATGGCTGTTTCCCAGGTCTTGATCTCCAAGAACATCTCCCGTCCATGCTTTGACTGGTAAACGCATGGTTCACACGACCGATCCCGCAGGTTCGGCCAGCCCGGGATGGCTGCCTCACAGAGCTGGGGAGAGCTCCTCCATCCCTCTGGCTGGAACGGTGGGAAACCAGCAGAGGACAGTCAGCCTCACGGCCACGTAGAGGGGCTTGCCGAGCACAGCCAGCACCTCCAGTTCCTCCAGCTAGATGCTTCTACTGGACTTTCAGGGGGGACCTTACTGCTCTCCACAACTACCTGAAAGGAGGCTGTAGCAAGGTGTGGTAGGTCTCTTCTCCCAGGACAAGAAGAAACGGCCTCAAATTGCACCAGGGGAGGTTTAGATTGGGTATTAGGAAAAATGTCTTCACCAAAAGAGTGGTCAGGCATTGGAACAGGCTGCCCAGGGAAATGGTGGAGTCATTGTCCCTGGCGATGTTCAAAAAACACGTAGACACAGCGCTTAGGGACACGGCTTAGTGATGGACTTGGCAGTCCTGGGTTAACGGTTGGATCTGATGAACTTAAACATCTTTTCCGACCTCAATGATTCCATGATTCTATTCTACGACCAGGCACCAGAAAATCCCACCATTCGGCACAGCAGCTCTGTGCACGGGAAGGGCATGGGATGAGTGCCAGTTCTGGATAACATCTGAGTTGCCAGTGCAGTGATCACGATAGGTGGGGTTTTGCCCCTGGCAGGGGCCAGGCTGCAGCATGTTGATCTGCCACGGCCGTAGCCGTACAGCACAACCCCATCGCAGGCAGGGAAAAGCCGCTCCTTGTGTCAGTAGTGGCTTTGTTCCGACGGAAGCCTGGATGTCAGCTGTGGAAGCAACACCCACAGCCTTCCCCGTGGGCACAGGGAACCGCACTGCAGAGCTAACGCACGGAGGAGCACCAGATCCACGCACCAGGATGCACGGAGAGAAGGGAACTGCTACCCATCCAGGAGGCAGATGCTGTGGCGGCTTTCCTTCTCTGAGACCTGAGGATTATGTGACATTTCAAGCTGTGAGCTTTGTCCCGGCCGATGAAAGAGCTGCATGGTGCTGGCGACCAGCAGCCATAAGCAGAACGGCTGCACAATGGCAGCACTGCAAACATGCCGCTATCTGCATTTCCAAATCCATGCCCACGAATACATGAAACCAGTTTTCCGCGAACATTAGCAGGCAGTGCGATTCGATCACAGGCTGTTTGCAAACAATGAGCACAAAAGGGCATGAACGTCAGGGAAAAGGCATTCATTTCGTACAAGAATTCATTTTTGCAGCAGGGCTCTGTCAAGGGGAAGCAGGCCAGGGCGCTTCTAAAGTGCTGACTATATGCCTTGGTTACTCCCCCGTAACGTAAAGACATGAGAGGACTCGACTCCGTTTGCACAGCAAGGCTCAGCTTCGGGCTTCCCAGCTCCCAGCTGCTCAACCTCACCTGCCATCCAACGTTTCTCATGCTCTGCACGTGCAGGTATCACATACCCACGCTGCAGAGTACACACCTATGCATGCACAGCTGCACCACTGGACATTCGGCTGCAAAATGAGGCACGTAATAGGAGATGCCTTATTTCTGTCCCCCAATACACGCAGGATGACGCAGTCTTTAATAATACGAGGTGGAATCCCTGCCTCACCCTGTGCATGCAGTGGGCACTGTTTTTGAACAAAGGACTGCCTGATACTTTATTTTCCTGTCATTGTCCAGTGGTTGCCTTCTCTTTCAGCGTCGTATAAGCCCTTCCCCAAAGACAAGTATTCATTCCCTGTGGGTCTCTCTATAGAAGGCACAGCTTACAGCAGCTGTGAAAACTCAGGTGATGCTTGTCAAGAACACAACATGTTTCGAGCTGAGAAATAACTCTCCATTTTAAACAGGTGAGCTGAGGGAAACATTGAAGATGGAAAAGTAAAGGAAAGAGATTGGAAGAACTTAAAAGTAAAGGGTTTGGCAGTGATGAGCAAGCACCCCCACACATCCCATCAAAACATATACCTGCAGGAGGGGCAATGCACGCTTTTCAACAGGCAAGCCCAAGTTTTGTCCAGAAAATTTATTACGAGGACTTTGGGCGGCAGAGGCCAGCCTTCAGCGGGGACAGAGCATGCTGAGGTTGCAAAATCTTTGCTGTGCAGACCTGTCCCCCCATGTCACAGCTCACCACGGCCAAGGGACTGTTCTCAGTGCACAAGCAAGGAGGAAGACTTAGACAGGCACCACAAAACGGGGAGAAAAAGGAGACAAATTGCTAGCGCATAGCAATTCTTCTGGTAAAATATCCAGAGCCTTGCTTAGGTGAGCAGCACAGGGACACCAACAAGTTTCTGTGCCCAGGTAAGACTAGGGATATTCATCTGGCTGCTACTGGCCCAAGATTCTAGTAAAACAGATAAGCAGTGGGTCAGCAGCTCCTACCAGACTTCTCCCCACACGTTGTCTCTATAGGGAGAAGCACCTTTTCCGTATTTTCCTCTACAGAAAGAACTCGGGACTCCATACATCCACAGCTGACTGAGTTCCTCAATCACTGCATCTGGGTTCTGCAGCACTCTGGACAACCAGATGCCAGAGGCAGGTCTTGGTTGACTGTGACAATCTATTGCGGACACAACTCTGGTCTTACAAGTCACATCCTCAGTATTTTGTCCTCATTGATTTGTTTGGCCTTACGAATTGATCCAGATAGCTTCTCCAGTTTGGTTAAGTATCATGACAGCCTTGCTTGAGTCACCAAAAGAGGTAAGACAAGACTGCTTCGATAAGGGGTGTAGCTCATACCATACCACATCCCTGTGAACCAGAGCTAATCATACAGACCATGACACTCACGTTGAAGGTCACACTCTACATGACACCAAAAAGCAGAAGCCGACCCCAAATTGCCACGAGCCTTTAACCATAGCCCAGCCTTCCAAAAGCAAACAATGCTCTGACCCATATGAAAGCCAATAGCTACAAAATCCATTTGTAATCAAACTTAAAAATGCCTAAGCGAGGCAGTTCTGCTAAGCACCTTTTTTACGTCATAGTATCACATTTCTTAGCGTCTATTTGACTTCCCAGAGCATGCAGAGAGAGTAGCCTGTTAACCAAATCAATAGCACCGTATCTCCGATCTCAATAAACTGACTGCACAGCCAGCCTAGACACAGCTGCTTACGTGGACCCAAGGAGATCCTTGCGCCACCAACAGCCAGATATCCCGTATTTGACCATCAGGACAATACTTCAGCAAACATCCTTCTGCAATTCTCTCATTCTCCTAATTAAACCGGTAAAAATTCATCTCTGGATAAGCGTTCACTTGCTCCTGCACTCCCTCCCTTGAGCTACAGTTCTGCATGACTCAGAGACTTCGGAACACAGAAACGAATAAACCATCCTCTTTCCTCACTGCTCTCTTTATTAAGCTTTTTTTTTTTTTTTTTTTTTTTGGCATGGAAAAGTTTCCCAGGGACAGATCTAACACCGCACAACTTCTAAGTGACCGACACTGAAAAGGCTTGCTGTAGGAGTGGGACACAGTGCTTGTCCTCTCCCAGCGTCACCCCTGTTCAGATGGGACAGCCACCATCTAGTGGTACGTGAAGGCCATTTCACCTTGCAGAGACACTTGGGCACTCCTAAGGAGCGTTTCAAAAAACCAAATTGACCTCAGCACCTTCTCCATCTTTTTCCCGCTGGAGTTCCAATCCGCAGAGCTTCTCAGCAAACACAAACCAAGGGAAACCACGAAATCAGCAGAAGCTGGTGAAAAGCAAATGGCTCTACGAATTAAATACCAAATGACAGACTTTCAGCACATGTAACTAATTTTTTTTTTCCCAAGAATTTTACACCGATACCTATTACTTAACTGGAGCCACGACGGTAGTAGGCTACCGTAAGATAATCTCCAGTGGCTTTCAAATGTATAGATTTCCCCAAGAGAAATCCAGTGTTTGTGTGCAGTCTGAGAAGTCCACCCACCTTGACAAAAAGCAGGTCTGATATGAAGAACACTGAAGATTAATGGCCAAATACATCCAAGCTAGACCAGTATCAGTGCTGAAAGTGATATCTTCATTTCTACCTCCCTCTCAGCAGCTAAATTAAAGGCTGCTGCCCAAGGAGAAGAACACAGAGAGACCCAGTTCACGAGTTTTAGCGTGTGCTTCTCTACTGTGCCTACAAAAATGGAACTTTCCCAAAAAATTAGTACCAAGTCCTTCTCAAACACGCTGCTAATCTGTAGGTGCAACTAATTTACTTTCAGATACTAATTGGGTGTTTCTTTCAGCAAATGGCCAATTACATGCCTAATAAGCCATTCCTGGATACAAAATCCAATTTGTGTGCGCCATCAGGCTAACTATGAACCAAAATTAGGCACCGGGTTTTGCAGGTCTTCTTGTTACATAGCCTGCTTTTGATCTAACAAAAGCATCAAAAGCTGTGATGTTCAAGGACTCATTTGATGCAACTGGTTCAGACCAGGTGTAATTTCGTAAGCAAACACTTGCTAATGTTTACACAACAAGTGTTTTTTCTTCATTTTTTAATACTCGGTCTTTTATGGCTAACATGCACTTTGGCTGAGATCAGCTTACATGACAGCTGTTTCTCCATCTTTTTCTACTGAGACTCTGAGAAGCATTTGGTGATGTCCACCAAACAGATCACTGCCAGCAGAAAGCATTATCAGGAAAACACCGAACATTTGCAATAGTACCTGCTCTGGTTTGATGGGCTCAGTTGTTGTGAAAATGTCAGAATAATGTTGCCTCTCGAAGACTCGATCCAACACTTCTAGCTGTTGCTGGGTGAAAAGGTCTCCTCGCATCTGTTTCCGAAGAAAATCTCTGCCTGGGAGAGAATGGCCATTTGGTACCGGAGATTCCTGAATACCTTAAAGAGGAGAGAGAAGATGGAGAATAAGTAGTCATTGCAATCATGACACCTACAGAGGAGTGCTCATTTTAGCCCTTGATTATATGTGGATACCAGTATCATGACACCACGAAGACTCTTTGAGAGGAGGTTACAAGCAAGATAAATATTCCCAGAAGACGCACCGACTGGTCTTCCATTACATTACCATTGCATTCCATTCCTTTCCATTCCAGCCAACCCTCAATCCAATTCACAATCAATGATCCCACACATAATTTAAAGGCAGGACAAAGGATAATGGCCACATCTTTGGTCACACCTCTTTTACTGCACCACCTGAAAACCTGTCTGGATGCAGGAGGACATGGGAGGATTAAGTACACCGCCTGATGCTACAGTCACAATCAACTTGGGTTACCTCCGGTAGATCTGCTTTGCCCAGTCACCGCCCATATGCAAGGTCCTGCAAGTCCTTCTCAGCTCCATCCTGTGCCGAGCTTCAAGCTATGGCACGTCCCATCTTGAGAAGCAGAGGCTCTCCACCCAGCACCAGGTCCCCCTGGCAGCAGCTGGCCAGGCAACCTCCAAAACACAGACATTTCCTGCACTGTGTCGAGATGGGATGTCGCTGAGGTTCAGCAACCACTGCAACACCCTCAGCAAGGCCTGAACTGATGTGTCGTCCTTGCACTGCCATTTCACTTTGTATTTCTTAAGCTTATTGACACAATGAAAGCCTGGGCTCCGAGGCACATTTTTCTCTCTCCCCGCTTTGGAAGAGATTTTTAGCAGAAGTCATAAGTGACTGCCCATGGCTGAAAAGCCCTGAGACAAGTTTGAAAAATGTTTAGATTGGCAGTTCAAAAAGACTCTTGCAATACAGGGGCTTGTTTCAATTTGCTTTCTGCAGATTCACAGTGGTTTTCTACTTTTCCTTCACCTGTCAGTGCCAGAAATGTATCTTTTATGCACTGAAAGCTGAGGTCTGCAGTATTCCCAGGACTCCAGGAGGTGGAACTCCAAGAACAACAGTAAATATCAGATTTCTCCAGATGGCAACACTGCACTAGACAGAGGGAGGAAATGTTTTAAAAATAGAAACTTGCTGCCAAGATAGTTTTGAGGAGCAGAATTCAAATGCATCCTTAACAACAAGATCTTCATGCCTATTGCAGTGGCCTACTGTCCAAGTAGCCTGCAGAGGAATAACATCACTCAGATCTTCTCTGGTAGATTCTGCGTCAAGTTTTTTTGGTGGCAAGTACAGAGGCAATCTGTGCAAAGACACCCTGCTGCTGTACACACCAGTTTTGTCCATGGACATGCGCTGGCCATCGGTAACACGGGCGATGCACTGTAGACAAGATTTTTCACAAGGGACTACTGATTTGAGATCATCTTCAGTGCAGCTGGATTTAGTGGAAAATGCCATGTATCCAGGAAACCAGGCTGTTTTAAGAGAGATCTCCCAAACTGGGGGACCGATGCACAAGAATACTTTTTCAGCCTAGGTCACTCTCTGCAACAAAGCACTTCCACTGAACAGGCATTTGATGTTAGCAGTTAATGCTGGAAACCTCCTTCTAACTTTTAGTTCAGCAATTTAGGCAACAGCAGCTTTATATTTACCTTTTTAGAGAAAGTCATGCAACTTAAATCAAGAGTAGACAATGTCGGCTTTTGTAAAGTGCAAGGATCAGTTTATTCCACACAGTAAAAATACCTTCAGCCTGTCCTCTGAATAGAAAGTCTAAGCGTGTGTACAGAGCTGTGAAAAAACACAAAGCAATATAAGAAAGCGGTGTATCTTTAAATCTTTTCCTTTTTTTTTTACTATTCTAAATCAAATAATATCTAATAGACCTAGTGCTGGGTTTAGTCAACCATGGCTTATAAAATTAAAATTCTGGTTGCTAGCTGCATGGTAGCAAAGGGCCAGGGAGACCCTGTTTCTGCAGCACGGAAACACTGGCTTTAAATTTCAGGTTAAACTAATGTTATTCACTATTTGGCATCAAAGTTAAAGCTTTATGCAGTTTTGGTCTAAAGGGGGTGATGAAAAGCAGTGAAATGATCCAAGATGTGGCATGACCTGGAAAATTTCTTGGCGACATCAGTGCAGTTTGTGCATTGTTTATACACGCAGAGATCAGGTGTATAATGAGACCCCATCATATTTAAATACGGAGCTGCTGGCCTGCATTTCACCAGCAGCACTTTTATTACAGCATGCAGCTCTGGATTTTTGGGGGGAGGTGAATACGTTTGAGAAGATAAGCCAGCCAAAGGCGAAGCCTGCTGCAGCAGCCTTGGCTGGGGCTGGGGCAGCACCATGCTGGGAGCTGGGCTCCCATCTCAGATCCCAGATCCTGGTATCCCGAGGGGCTTGGGATGGGCACAGACAGAGACACCACAGAGTGCCTGTGGCACTGGCTCAGCCACCTTCATCCCGGCTGCTCATCCTCCAAGGGCAGCGAGGCAGAAGACCACCTTTGGGTGTTGCCATCAAAGCATCCCAAGAAATACAAGGAAGAGGAGGAGATCTCTGGCTACATGGGAAATCCTCAGACAAACACCAGACCAGAGAAACACGGAGGGAGCCAGTGGATGAGATGCCTTGCTGCACGGTGCTGGGCAATATGGCAGGGGACGAAATCACACAGAGGTGAGGGCGGGACTCTGGAAGGGTTTGGTTTCAAGGTGAGGATTTCATAGAATCATAGAACCACTCCAGTTGGAAAAGGCCTTTTAAGATCGTCAAGTCCAACCGGTTAACCCAGCACTGCCAAGCCCACCACTAAACCAGTCCCTAAGCACCACAGCTACACAGTTCCTAAACACCCTCAGGGATGGTGATTTGGCACGGTGCTGCCGGGTAGGGACCCATGCAGGAACGGGGCAGGGCTGGGACCACTGGGATGGCTGTCACTGTCCAGAGAATCCAGCACCTTTGTGGAAAGCATCTGGGAACCACCCAAACCTCGCTCGCTCTTGTTATCACTCCCTCTCTGCATTCTGTGAATGAAAAGATACCTGTACTTTTTCAGTCGGTTTCCCAAACTTGGACTAATTGCAAGTAAATGCTGGATTTCACTGCACAAGTAAAATACTTTCTATACACTATACATGACACCTGAAAGGTCTCTAGGATGCATTTGGCTGTTAGACATTATATAAATGTGAGATAATTACCATTAGCATTATGCATTGTTTGAATACACTAGAATATCTTCGGTAATTAAAATACTGTTGGCAGGTTTGAAACAGTTTGGGTTATAAATAGGCTCCAGGGAGTGGTAAAAACATTTTTCATATAATCAATGCATCCACCTAGGAGGGTTATGTTTTGTTGACAGTAGCACTACGTGTGTACCTACCTACTCTGCAAAACAATTAGTTCCCAGTCCAATGGCATCTTTCCAGAAATGCTAATGAAGAGCACAGATATAATACTCTGCTTAACGCAGAAGAGGACATTCTTCTCAGCCAAATGTGTCATCCCTTATCTCTAGCAGATTACACAGATGGGACAGGATGGTGCCGTTAGACCAACACAATTCCTGAACACTTCCCTCCCTGCACGAGGCCTCCTGGGGATGCGCTGGCAGCCCTTGCACCCAGACCTGTCCCGATGCCCCAGGGAGAGCCCATGCCTCCGTTGTGCGGGCACTAAGCTCCAGCAAGCACCGGACCTGCTCTGGTTGCCTCCCGAATTCCTCCCAGGCATCCAGCCCTGATCCGGACACCCCACTCCACTCCTCTCAAGTGCACAAAGCTCGGTGAGTGATCCCACTCGCAATCTGCAGCTGTAGGACTTGCTGTGTTGGGCACAGTCCCGGTGACAGCTCTCCGCACCCAAAGCCACTAGCAAGGACTTGCTAGGTGCAGAAAACAGCAACCACTTCTCACTCTGAACTGCACGGGACACCTTCTTCTCTGTTTGCATCCCACCCAGATAAGGTGACCCATGGTTTCACAAGAAAAGCCAGGCACTTTTCTGAAGAAACTGGCTAGACTTGAACATAATTTGACACGCTAGCAAAGATTCCGTATAGCTAGTCAAAGTCTGAACAGCCTAGGAAGAGTTAGGCATGGAACAGATCCACCTCTGAGAAGAGGTACCACGCACGGTCTCGCTGACAAAAGGCTCCCTACATACAAGGGTATCATCCAGAAACATTACATCTTTGTTAATTAAGAGCAAGTTATTTTCTGAGGACCTAAGCAAATGGCAAAATCAGTTTAAAGAATTTGATAAATTGTGATCTCACGGTTTTTAGCATACTTTTACGGTTGATTACTGGTCCGTGACATTTTCTGAAACAGTAGGAGAATATTTGAAATTGTTAAATAAGCCTAAGACAGATTTTTAGTGATACCACGAAACTCACTTGATTTAAAATAGTGTTTGGCTTGTACATTTCTAAGACTATGGGCCAAAACAAGGAGAGCAAAGGACCCTAGACCCTGCCTCCACAAAATGCTAGAGCATGTTTAAAAGCTCTGAAGCACAGTGTTGGAAGAAGCGTTCGCCGGAGTCAAGAAGACGCTCAATATGAGTTATGCATCTTGCTCAACTTTTTTAGTTTCTAACACTACTTACATAGAACCGATACACATGCACATTCGTAAAGCAGAAATATAACTGGTTAGTAGTCTCTAAACGCGCGCGGTTCTCACACCCCTAATTATCATGACTAAAATAAGCATTCTATCCATGTAGCTAATTGTGCTGCTGTGCTTCAGCCTTGTAGTTTGTTACTCCCTATTTTCCCATGCTGCTCCCTATCTTTCTTGGCCCTGCACCTGCTTTCCCAGCAGCTGTAGCTTGTTACAGCCACGGCCTGTTGGCACAACATAATTACTTGGTCTCAGGATTCGAGAATAGCCCAAGGCTACCTTTCTTGTTAACTTCAGCACAGCAACTTCAGTACAATTCTGATTACAGGCCTCTTCTAATACCAGGCCTGCACTGTGCAGATCTTCAGAGATTCTAAGGCCACGCTTCTGCAGCCATTCTTCTGCAGCACAGCATTAAAAAAAAAAAAAGCGAAATACGAAAACACATCAGTAAAAAAACCACCGAAATAAAGAAAAAGATCAGCTCCACCTTGGGGTTTTTTATTATTTACTTCTTTATTTATACTTACCTTCCTACCGTTTACAGTACCTTGCGTTAACACAGAAGCACGGTAAATCCATTATTAGATCTCTGAAGTGAACTCCCTTGGATTCACGGAAACCCAAGGAGAAAACACAGGATTTCCCTGTGAAAAACTGAAAATGTTACTACTTTGCGACCATTTTTCTCTCTTCCACCTCTACCAGCAAATCAGTAAATATGAACCTTGCTCTTTTAAGGGGGGCAGTTAATGAAAAAAAGTGTAAAATAGGCTATTTCTTTAAGGAAGTTGCACACAGCTGTTTATCAGGATCTGGCTTTCTCAGCCTTTCTACCAGCTGTAGGCGGCTAAACTCTTTTCAACGAAATGCCTGCATTCAGTCTTTTCTCACTTGGTGCTTGTTTTTTTCTTTTTCATTTAAATGACTTCAGACAACAGTACAATGCAATTACTGCATTATGAAGTGCCACTGTGAAATAGCACGGGACGGACCCTACCCTGGTCTGAGGGAGTGCAGCTCCACTCAAAGATCTCAGCCTGGTGACAGCAGCTGAGAAATGGGTCCTATCCGCAAATTCAGCTGCAATAATATTTCCAGGGTTATTAATAAAAATGATGTACCATGAAGCGCACGCATCCACAGTGCATCTGTCTGATGCAGTACTCTTCTGAAGAAAAAGAAAATTTTCCAGCTTCAGGTTTTCAGGTTCCTTTTTTCTAAGCAACGTGGTTTTACAGGGTTAATCAAGGATGTAAATAGCTAGTACCATCAACAGCCCATATTCATAAAGGACATGGTTTCTGTCTCTAATTTGTACTGTCCAACTTCATTACCTGGTATCATACCTAATTACTCCACCTTATAGGGAAATGCAGACTAATTAGGAAGGATGTTATTCACCACATTTAAAACATTATGAAGCAAATGAAATATTACCAGGAGGCAAAAAGGTGATTTGTTTCCTTGTATCATGCCTGTAAATTAGTCCAGAGAAGATAAAGACTTTGTTTAATTACCATTTGGAAGGCTTTGTTTAAAATGTAAACTGAATTTTCTTGCCACCTTCTCGGGACTGCGTGCATTTGGCAGCCAGCAGCCTCATGCTCTTCCCAGAAGAACACTGAGTTTCAGGGCCCCCATTCATGGTGAGAGATCTTTGCATTTACACTATATCTGAGTTTTCTAAGCACTGTTATTTATTTTTTCAAAGGACAGTATCACTAAAAAGAAGCTTTATATTTTGAAGTGCATATAGCTGCTGATCACACAAATATTTTCAAGAGAAATCACTATATTTCACAAAGATGCGTATGGGTTTTGCCATAGATCAAAGGGGGGGGGGGCGGGGGGAGGGAAGATAAATCATCAGAGGTCCAAAAATACTTTTCATTTGGAGAAGATATCAGGCCATTTCGATGGCACTGATAGAGTCTCTGCTCTGTCTCCATTACCCACCGAAGGCAGCCCGAGTCAGGAGCTGACTACGCTAGATTATATTCCCTATAAGATGGTCACCAATATATATATATATGATCTTCAACCTCTATTGATTGACCAATTTCACAAGCAAAGACTGGTGAAATGAAGCTGAAATGAACATCATGCTTTAACTCATTGAACCCATCAGGCCTGAGTTAATCTCACTGCCCACTGTCTCTGATAGAATTCAATTGATCAATCATGTTTCGGTGATAGTACCATTTCAGTGGCTTATTGCTTCTCCATTTCAAGGCTTGACCTGTTAGATACACTCGGACCAGCTCTGCTCCTCCTGGAGACACAGAGACCAGCATCTGCTGATGGTAGGGCATCATCCTGCCTCCAGGCTTGGAAAAACTCGGCGGCGGAGGGGAGAGGGTTGCTGCTGAACACTCCTACCTTTGCATTCTGTCTTTACAGGTATTTTAACAATTTTGCAGTTGGGATGGGTGTGAAGACACGAGGAGCCTGAGCGGCCCGAGTCCCCCGCCCTCTCATCACCTCCCGCCACCTCCCATCCACCCCACACGATCACCAGCTTAACAAGGAAGGAAAACACTGGGTTTGTGGCACATCTGTGCTCCAAGCCCTCGGGTACGGCACAAGCTGCAAACTGGCCTCTGCACACGCCATCAGGACGGGGACGGCCCTGGCCAGACACTGTCCGGCACATCAGCAGACCGTGCGCCCGAGCAGGGCTGGCCAGGGGGTCACCACACGGGTGGCTAGCGTTGGATGGTGGGGGCTCTTCAGTCATGTCCCACCTCCCATTTCAATGCACGGCCAGTGGGAGCGCGCCCTGCTCTCCCCCGGCCTGCATTTTTATGCTGCACAGTCACCTGGCACTACTGTAGCAAGGGCTGTCCAGACTCCACTGCCAGCAGTGAGGCATGCCAGGAGGGGTCCCCAGCTCCTGGCAGGTTGCCTGCATCCCATGCACAGTCTCGCAAACCAGGCTGCATCTCCCTGGCTCCCGGTGCCAAACCCTCACCGCGCCACACAACTGCCAGCAGCACCTGTGCAAGGCACGTCTGGCAGGCAGCTGCCGGTAAACCCAAGCGCTGCGTTTGCACTGGCTCCGGGAAATGGAAGAAGCGAGACAGAAGCAGCTGAGCTGCATCGTTGGCCTGTCAGTGCTGCTCTTCCTAAAACGCTCAGCAGCACAGCAATTAGCGCTTTTATCATCAGCCAGCCACCCCTGGTCTTCTACTGAGAAGTGATGGAGCCCCTCTCCACTGTGAGAACATTTGTCAATGCTCTCCAGGACAGCTGGAGGTCCTCCCTGATGTATATGAGCTGGAGCTCTGCCTGTACACCCACAAGGTACCACGCTGCAGCGCTGCTTCACACCTGGGCTGCGACTCCATAGCTGCAAAGCTGCACCACCCTGCTGGTTACAGGCATCATTGAAAAAGGAGTTTTATTTAACATAATGGATTCCTCATGAGATTACAGCTCATCTCCTCCCACAGCGATTGTAATCCTGCAGTAGCCCCACGGAAATGTTATAGACGTGTCTCCAAGTTTGTGTTCAGGAAGTGCCGCAGTTGCCTCCATCCCACACTTCCCTCTAGAACGCTCAGCAAAGGCATGGTGGGACCTCGCACCTTCAGCAACCCTAACACTGGTGAACCTGACAGCCAACCCATCTGAACGAAAACGCTTGTGCAAATGGTGCCCCTGAGTGGAGCTGGATCATGCACAGGCCACAACCCCACCACTGCGCCTGCCTGCCGTGCTAGGGGCTTCCAGCCAGGTCACAGCATCCTAGGGTTCCACTTTGTCACCCAGCAGCTCCAGCAAGGGCTGTGGAGGCAGAGGGGAGCCAGGCACCCTGGGGGCTCTCTGGACGACCCCCCCGTGATACTCCAGGGCAGTGGCGAAGCTCACCACACAGACATGCCCACCCCAGCAAGTGTCCCGGCATGTGGGAGACAGCAATCTTCTGAGCAGCACGGATTGTTGTCCTACCTGACCCACCAGCCTCCATGCGGCACCCTCGAGGAGCCATGGTCATGTCTATGCCCGCTGGCCCCACCACAGGGCAGGGGTCACCTGAGAAGAATGGCTAAAGGGAGTGACGGAGCTGCTGTGATTGCTCTTCTGATGCAATTTTGTGTTTAAAAAGCAGGAAAAAATCATGTCAGTGATCCCTCCCCCCTGCCTCGGAGGGGGAATCCAGAAGGTTAAAAGGAAGAGACTGAGTGGGATGGAGTGGGGTGGAGCAAGCCTGGCTCACACATGGTGGGCACATGCAAGCCCACCACAGCAGCCAGGGCCTCGGGGGACTGTGGGCACCTGGAAAAGCCCCTGGGGCAGGAGGACCCCTTGGCCAGCTGCAGCGTAACGTAGGAATGGAATTATATTTCCATGACTTTTATGATATTTAAGGGGAGATGTAACTGCAGCGTGTAAGTCATGACAAGTTTATTAACAAATGATTGCAAGAAACGGATTCTTTTCCTAATCGTGTTTTTGTAAGCTGTTTTCGGCAGCCAGCTGTGGAGACATGCACTTTATGTCATGCACTCCCAGCTCAAAGTGTGTTTTTAAATGGCTGTTAAAAGCTCATTGAAGCAATTTTAACATAGTTTATACCTACTTCCATACCATGCCATAACACATCCTTTTGTCATTTCTTTCCAAAAAATCATTTCTAGCTATACTTGGGTGACGTGGACTAAAGCAGGTTGAAAATGAAATTGTGCTCTGCATAGCTTTGGAAGAGCCAAACTGGCCTCCGGTTATGACCAACTGGGAGAGGATTTACAGCTCTGAAAAATACTGACAGTCTGAAATCTGACAGTCAAAGGAAAAGCAGTGGTAACAGACATGCAAGCACAGCCCAACAGGGTCCGTGCCAAAAGGGGTGACTACTTGGTACGATAACTCTGGGGCATTTGTTACTCTGGTGGAGTGAAATGCAACATACACCAGAGCAGAATCACAGAATCCTAGAATGGTTTGGGTGGGAAGGGACCTTAAAGACCATCTAGTTCCAACCCCCTGCCACAGGCAAGGACCCCTTCCACCAGCCCCGTCCAGCCTGGCCTTGAGCACTGCCAGGGATGGGGCATCCACAGCTGCTCTGGGCAGCCTCACAGTAAAGAATTTCTTCTGAATAGCTAATCTAAACTGACCCTCTTTCAGCTTAAAATGGACCTGCAGGAGCCACCAGGAGGCTGGCACATCACGAGCAGCTGCATTACATACCCTGCAAGAGCTACAGCCAGTGTGGACCTGGCAGAAATTGCCAAACTTCTTCCCTCCACGGGAACGGACGTTTGATGAGAAAAATACAGGCGATTAAATTGCCATCGGTCAAAACTAATCTTTCCATGCAAGCTTAAAACAGCAAAGCAGAATTTCCCCCTAGCGTCTTGGATTCTTCATGAAGCTCCACCTGGGAAACTTACCCAGAGAAAACAGAAGTGGAGAAGAGCTCACCCACATCCTACCCACTCGATGAGCTGAACTCACAAGCACCAAGAGCGCTGCCGCATCCCAGCAGGCTGACTGCTGGCAAACCCCAGGCAAGCTCTTGCTGGGGAGGAGAGCCTTCCTCCACCGCGCTGACAAAGACCTTGACAAAGCTCCTGAGAAGTGCAGAAGACTCCTCAGCAGCAACGCTACTCCTCCTAAAACACAGACTCATAGCAAAACATTCAGACAGTACCACCAACCTGTGGCAAGGTCGGATTTAACAGCACTCACAAACAGCTCTTCATACCTGCAGACTTTTCCTGTGCATAAATTAAATACAGACTCATTTTACAAAACCTAGAACTGTGGTCTCAAGCCTGCAAACGTGCACGCTCACAATGAAGCAAAGAAATGTCTCAACCGACTTCAGCGTAATGGTTTACAGGCATAATGCAAAATAGACTAACAAAGCACCATTATAAAAAGTATAATATGCACATACAGATTTTTACATGTTACACAAAGTGCAAAAAGTATTTATATATAAATCATCCACAAGCATTAGCTGGGATAAATTAACTTTTCAAGATCCTCCACATCTACATAATGTGGGATTCTACGCCTTGAGAATTTCTTGTTTACATCTCACGTCCAGGAACTGCATCTGTGCACCCATTTTCCTTCAGCTGCACTTTCTGTCTGCCTGAACACAGCTACGCTTTCCTGCCCTGGCCACAAACTGCAGGCGTCCCTGGGCTTGGGTCCCCCGTGCCATTCTGTGCCTGAACAGCATCCAGCACAGAGGCCAGGACACGGGTGCTGCCAGGCATGCTGCAGTTACCGCCAGCTGTGCAGCATCCATCTACTCAGCTCGGCAACACCTTCAGAGCACGGCATTTCCCCCTGCTCTGTCCCTCCAAGTGGAGGTGGATGATGGAAAAGGTCCGTTGAACCAGCTCCCGAAGGGGAGATGCTGAGCCGGTTTCTGGATCCCACTGATGTAATCTGCAGCTATTAGCCAGAGACAGGAGCATCCTGGTTTCAGCTGGGATAGAGTTAATTTTCTTCCTAGTAGCTGGCGCAGTGCTGTGTTTTGGATTTAGGATGAAAATCATGTTGACAAACACACTGATGCTGTAGTTGTTGCGAAGTTGTGCTTACTTTAAAGCAAGGACTTTTCAGTTTCTCATGTCGTGCCAGGGAGCGGGCGCACAAGAAGCCAGGAGGGAGCATGGCCAGGACAGCTGACTCAAAGTGGCCAAAGGGATATTCCATATCACAGAACGTCATGTTTATTATAAACAGGGGGGATTTGGCCGGGCCAGGCCATTTGCTGCTGGGGGACTGGCTTGGGCATTGGTCAGCGGGTGGTGAGCACCTGTACTGCGCAACGTTCCTTTTTTCCCTTGGGTTTTATTCCTCTCTCTCCCCCTCCTTTTCATTAAAATTCTTGTTATTGTTATTGTTATTTATTTTATGTCAGTTATTGAACTGTTCCTGCCTCAACCCGCAGGTTTTACCTTTTTCCAGCTGTCCTCCCCATCCCACTGGGGGTGGCAAGGAGGGTGAGCGAGTGGCTGCACGGCACTTAGCTGCCAGCTGGGGTTAAACCACAACAGGGAGTGCAGCAATTAAACAACATGTTTGCTTTTATTATCACTGTTTCAGCTTTCTGCATGTATTCATTCCTCCACACTCTTGGCTTTTTTAAAATTGCTGAACAGAAGACAACAAAAAGCACGCACTGGTATACATGCACTTGAAGCAGCTGGTCTTCTGGTGTTCACCTTGGGAGGCAGCTGAGGAACATCTGTCACTGCTCTGGTTGGGCCTGGCTTATTTCCCAGTTGGATGTGATGGTGTGAGCGTTGCCACTTTGGACCTCACCCCACAAGTCCTGCAGTTTCAAGTCCGCCTCACCGAGCTGGCCAGCTGCTCTCCATACCCTTTGAGAGTCATGGAAACTGGGGACATCCCAGAAGACCGGAAGAAGGCTAATGCCACCTCCATCTACAAGAATTGCTTAGAGGATGATCCAGGAAATTATAGACCCACCTTGCAGTCCCTGGGAAAACATCCCTATCGAACGAAACTTCCTGGGAGCTATCGCAATTCAAATGAAGCACATGACTGGGAAAAGCCAGCATGGATTCACCAAGGGCAAGTTGTGCTTGGCAGACCTCAGTGACTTCTGTGACAAAGTACCCTGCTCAGTTGATGTGGGATGAGTGGTGGACACTGTCCACATAGATTTCTCCAAGGCTTTTGATACCAATTCCACACAGACTCTTCCTAGCGAAACTGATGTGTTATGGTCTAGAAAAGTGGTCTGTGCAGTGGGTGGGGAACTGGTTGAAAAGGCACACCAAGGGTCATGGACCATAGCTCCTTTTCAAACTGGCAGCCTGTCACAAGTGGGGCCCCCCAAGGATCACTACCGGGCCCATAATTGTTTGCTGTCTTTCTAAGCGATGCGTATGATGCAGTCAAGCATACCCTGAAGTTTGCTGATGATACCAAACCTGAGTGGGGAAGTGGACACTTCGGAAAGGAGAGCCACCCTGCAAGAAGACCTGGATAGGCTGGAAGAGCGGATTAACAAGAACCTTATGAAATTCAGTAAGGACAAGTGAAGGTTCTTGCGCCTGGAAAAACACAGTCCAGGAGGGCAGCACAGGTTGGAATCTACCCGGCTGGGGAGCAGCTCCGTGGAAAGGGACCTGGGGTTGCTGGTGGACGACAAGCTCAATGTGAGTGGACACTGTGCTGCTGTGGCAAAGCAAGCCAACGGGATGCTGGACTGCATCAAAAGGGGCATCACCAGCAGTGATGAAAAAGTCATTATCCCGCTCTACTAAGCACTTGTCAGGCCACAACTGGAACACTGTTCAGTTTTGGTCCCTGCTACATAAAAAAATATTGTACAGGCTGGAGAGGGTCCAGAGAAGTGCCACAAAGATGATCCAAGGACTGGGAAACCTGCCATGTGAGGAAAAACTGACAGAACTGGGTTTGTCTGCCCTTGAGAAAAGGAAGGTTAGGAGAGACCTTGTCACCACGTTCCAGTATTTTAGAAGTGGCTACAAAGAAGATGGAGACCCTTTTTACAAGGAGTCACATGGAAAAGGTGAGGGGTAATGGGTAAAAGTTACTCTGACGAGGTTCTGATTGGACACAAAAGGAAAATTTTTCACAATGAGAACAAGCAGCCATTGCAATAATTTCCCCAGGGAAGTGGTGGATTCCCAACACTGGGCAATTCTAAGTTTTGGATGAACAGGGTGCTGGGACATCTTGCCTAGACTGTGCTTTTGCCAAGAAAGGTTGGACCAGATGACCCTTGAGGTCCCTTCCAACGTGACATTCTGTTATTCTATGAAAAAGGCAGTCAGTGACTCAATGAAAACGTCTCCCTGTATATGTTTGTATTTTACAGCTCTGCCTTAAACTGGACACAGAACAAAATGAATCAGCCAAGATTTTACTTATAATGAAAAAAGTGTAGCTCTTTGCTAATTACCATAATTAATCAGTGCCACCTAAACATTAATTATTTATCCTGCAGTAAACTCAGCAATCCACCCTACGACTCCCTTGACTGCTTATCACAAGATGCCCTTATTAAGCAAGCATGGGAGAATCTCACTGCACTTAATTTTTGTTATTTCAAAACCTGCTTTTAAGTGGGTCACTTTTTGGGCTACACCATTGGAATTCTACCAACACTTTCTCAAGTGGGAGAGCCTGTTCCTGCAGCTTCACTTGAGACAAACATGCTGGGAACATCCCCCCTACGCCACCAGCTGAGCCTGCCCTCTCACTCATACCTGCAACAGTTCCATTAAGCTCACTTATTCCCCTCTGATCTAATGGGATGACTCCTCCGGGGGGGGGGGGGGGGGGGGGGGGGGGAATGAAAATTAAAAATAATAATAAAAATATATATATGGCTAGAGCTTAGCACATGAATTTTCGAGACTCCCGTATCTGAATGTTCCCTCTCTGTTCCCGACAGGCTGCTGCTGGCAAACCAATACTTTCCATGAATCGGTAATTCTGCTCTCAGAGCAGACACCTGGTGTCACAAACACAGGTCTTGCCTCTCTGGGTTTGCTCAGTGCTGCAGCAGCCAAGGGCAGGGGATGTGATTCTGACTGCACTGCAAACCTGCAAAACTGCAGTGCAGATGGGGAATTTTTTTACTTTTTCTTCTATAGGAAAACACTGATTGACTGAAACTGAATCCTGCTCACAAGCAGGGACCATTTCTGAAAAACTCTGTCACACAAAGCCCTACTGGGGAAAATCCTGAACGTTGCTGCCCGTGCCTGTGGTGCAGTGCATCGCACGGAGCTCAGGATGCCTTCTGAGGCATTCTCCTCATTGTCAGTGCACACATACACAAACCAAGAGTCTGGACAGCCAGTCTGTACAACCAGGGCAACAAAACACGTATTTAAGAAGTATCAGTGGTTTAAGCTGTAAGCAAACTCTAAAAATTGTTTTCCACAGCTTGTGCAAGGCATGATTATTCTTCGTTGTAGCTTTTGTCTAAAACAAAACATAAAAATTGGGGAGGGGGGGGGGAGTTGGCAAACTTTTGAAGATAAATTAGGAAAATATGTCCACCTTTGTACTTGATGAACAACAAATAGTTAAGTAAAAGAGAAGGACTTCTCTTTTAAAAAGATTTACAGAATCTCTAGGAGGCGTTCATTATAATTTTTCACGGGCGTACCTCCCCAATTCTCTTCTTGACTTTATTCCCTTTAGAAAGAAAGGAAGCAACTCAGGATGCATGCTGCCTCAAGTTTTTCTTCCTCGCATGTGCACACAGGTATATACATCAACATTTAATGATAGCCACGGCTTCTTCTCAAGGCATGCTCTGCAAAAGCCCCTACCACCTTCTCGCACCCCGGCTAAAGCCAGTGCCAACCAGGCAAAACCACATAGAGCTCACAAAAACGGCCGGTTTGCAACACTGCTTCGGCGTGGAGTCTCTGAAAGTGACTTTTTTTTTTTTTTTTTTTTAGAGTAAGAAAAGAAAGAAAGAAAACCTGTAACGTGCAAAGCTAACGCTGCTACCACGGCAGAGCAGGCACAAGGGCCGTAGCCAGGGAGCAGGTGGCAAAGCAGGGGGTGGGGATGTCACCCCCACCTGGTAGGAAACAAGGGGTTCCCTCCGCCAGCGCACCAGCATCCACTGCCCAGTTCCCTCTCCCTGAAGACAGCATGGCATCCCTGCCCGAAGCTGCAGACAGACTAACAACCCAGCGGCTACTCCACCACCACCACCGGGAAGAGCCAGGAGCATACCGCTGGTACCCCTGTGCCTGGCATCGTCCCCTCGCTGCCCACCTGCCCCAGTCAAGCCCCTCCAGCACCGCTGGCTGTCGCCCACCATTGGACCCCATGGCCGAGGGCTGTCCACCGGGCTCTACCGCCTCCCCACGCCGCCGGAACGTGGGCACCAGTCGTTACCGTAACACACTTGATTGTTCTCAGCGGTGCTCCAGCAAATAAAGCCATTAATTACAGTCTCTCCCTCAGCCGCTGTTGGCTGGAGCAGCAATCAATGCGCAACCCCTCATTGCCTGCTCTCGGGGAGTGGAGACAGATGCCATAAAAATGATCCGCAGCCCGCGCCGAGCCCCGCCAGCGCAGCAGCAGCAGGCTGTGCCCAGGAACGGCCACCACGCTGCTTCGACACACGATGCTGTATTTATTCAGCCTGCCGCAGCCGTGGGGGAATGCATCCCATTAGGTGATTATTTTTATCTTATAACGTCAATTTACTTATACTGATTGGCTTCCTGCCGCCAAATATCAATTAAATTGCAAATACCTGCTGAAGCTTGTTTTCTGTCTTTCTCTTTACCCCCATTTCCCTTCCTCCTTCCTCTCTGCCCTTCTTTTTCTTAAAGAGAGAAAGAAAACCTGATGTTCGAACATAATTTAATTTATTTCCCTTTCCGTATCTCCAAGGAAAATCTATATCTCCCCCTGGAAGGCCATTTGCCCTCTGTTATTGGGAGCTGAGGTATCACAGCACTGGGCAATTTGTTTCAACTGACTATCGGCAGGCAATGGGACTCCTCAGGACCTCTGCTATCTCAATACAATTGTATCTGGCACTGCCATTTATGATTTGTTTTGAATAGCTGCCGGTACGCACCAGACAGCCAGGTTTCAGTTCTCACATGGCGTGCCCACCCTATTCCTTCCCACGGTGGCCACGATGCTCATCAGCTGCTGACGGAGATCTCCACTCGTCCCACCGGCAGAGACCCTCATCAGCTGGGGCTGCAGCTCCCTAACAGCTGTATTTCAGGAGGTGATGGGGTGGCCAGAGCTGCTGGAGGTTATAAGCGGCAGGCTGGCAGATAAGCATCAGCAGTAAAATCAAATGCCCCTAGCAGCCAGCCACAGATCGACAGCCACGGGGGGATCTGGAGGGTGATCGGGAAGGGAAAGCAGAGCAGGAGCGCAATCAGAATGAAGAGGCAGGCGCTCATCAGCAATGAAGAGATGAAGTCCCTCAGATGCAGAGCGCACCCAATCCATGGGCACAGCACAGGACCAAACGCCTCCTGCCATGCCCGCACCACCTTCAGCTTCCCACAGAGGATGTAAGATGACCCAGAGAAAAGCTGGGCAGAGGGCAAGCCCGTCCAAATGGCCCAACAAAACCAGTTACAACTTCTCCGGATGCAGAGAGACCCCTCACACACAGATCTCCACCGCTTGGTCCGTGAGTGGGTGGGGAGCACAGGACGCACAGAGGTACAACACGAGAGCAAACACATCCCCACGCGCGCACGCGGTCCCCCAGCTAAGCACAACGCTCGCCAAAAGGGAATGGATCGTATCAATCTGAAAACAGACATAGGTTTGCCTGTCTGGCCACCGCTTCTCCTTCGTGCGGGGCCAATGTGGGCGAGGGATGCCCTTCCTGCAAGCAGGCAGGAGACATTCAGCTACGGCTGCCTTGTATGATGCAACACGCAGAGAGGAGTCGGCATGGCGCCATGCTCGTGAGGGCGGCCCTGAATTGGGTTTTCACAAACCTGACTCGGAGCCTTCGCTCTTCCACAGTGCTGCTGCAGCCTGCAGCCAGGCTCTTCCAGCCCCTGGTACCTCAGTTTCCCCACCGGCGAAGTGAGGACGCTCTAACTGAATACATAATATGGCAAGGATCTCCTACCAGCGAAGTCCTACTCGTTATAAATTGGCTGTAGCACATCCAAAAATTCTTTGGCACCTTAAAGAAACGCAGTTGTGTTGATTCTGGGCTTGCCAGCTACCAGACTGATCACCGAGATTATTTCCAGAACAGGGTTTTGGACAGAAAAGCTGTATGGGTTTAGCTACAGCTGGTTTAAAAATCTGGGCCCATGTATTTGAATGATGTATTCAGAGAGAAAAAAGAATGAGCTATGAGGAACACACCAGTGGGCGCATACATACCTAGAACTACCTCTACACATATACACATACGGTAAGCATACACGTGCAGGGCATCCACCTGTCCGTCCATCCAGCTATTCCCTACGTAGAGATGCTCATAAAAAAAAATACCCAGGGTAACAGGAAAGACCTCTGCACCCTCTGCAATGGTGATTATTGACCGGTTCGTTCCATGCCTGATGGGAGATAGCGTGATTGCCTGGGATGTACCTTGCAGGCTTCTAAACAGAAAACTCCAGATTCAATTTTGTGGTAACTGGTTAGATGTGACCGGCTTACAAACTCAACACGGGCATCAGGAAGCAAATTCAAGCAGCACTGTTACTTTTTTTTAAAATATCAGAGGCGAGGAGAGCCTCCCGGCTGGGCAAGCCACGGGACAGAAGAGAGATTGATGATTTTGGCTTGTTTTCATCTCCAAGGTGACAAACAGGTACACAGCAGGCGTGGTGCCATGGCTGGTGGTGCAAGGCGATGCTGAAGCTCCCAGTTTGCACAGGAAGATTTGTGTCTCTCCTGAAGCGAGGACAGCGCTGGCAAATTCAGTGTAGTGAGACTGGTTTGGTCAGCAATCCCCACTCTCACCGCTGTCCAAGGGGTCCACTCTGCATGGCAGCAATGTGCAGGGAGCAGCCCCCCCCCTTTCCCACTCCCCTTCTCCTGTCCACCACTGCCACTGCACCAGCTCCTCCCACAGTGTCCACAGCCCTCATTTTGTGGGGAGAAACACTGGTCTGCAGGAGAGGGCCCAGGGGCAGGACAGAGGACATGAGCATCTCGGGAAGCTTGGTGAGAACTCATCCTTGGTGGCCACCATCAGCCAGGGTTCCCATCCCAGCAGTTGCCAGGGGAGCCATGCATGGATATCCCAATGCCAAACAAGTTTTCCAGTCACAGAGTGGTGAAGTGGCACCAGTTTCATGGTCCAGAGCCAAGACACCAACTCAACAACTCCATTTTCATCCATGACATCCCAGGAGGGAGCACAGTCGGGAACTCAGCCGTGACAAGGCTCTGGAAGAGTGACCCAGCACACAGGAACAAGACCAAGAGGTCCCAGAGGTTTACACTGATTTCACACACTGGACACCAGCTTCCTGGGGAACCACGGAGAGATTTTCTCAGCATCCCCGCACCCTGACCTCCCTCTTTAAAGTAAACTGGCCCACTAAGGTGCTGCGGTGGTCACACACCTTAAGTGTGTGACCCTCTGCAACAAGGACCATGTGGGTGTAAAAGAGGGAGGAAAGGTAAACTGAAGAGTTGCACAAATTCAAAACTCGCAGCTATACACCTGAACAGTTGCAAAAAAACCCCTTTCTCGGATTCAGGCACATCTGTAATTATCTCCCTCCCCTCCTGCACCACCCGCACCAGGCCGTGGCCGCTCTCCCCATCGCCAGCCAAGGCCGTGATGGATGGGGACTGTTATTTGTCCTCCTGACTGGGGCTAAGCAGGAGAAGACAGGCTCTGCTGTGTCACTAAACTTCACTCCTCCAGACACGCCGCCTCCCTCTTCCTCCTGCCTGGGAGGAAATCTGGGTGAGAAAGGGGAGAGAACAGCGGGGTCCCAGTTCTCAGGGAAGCAACTGGAAAACCGAGGAGTCACAGAAGAAAAAACCCGCTACGTGACTATTTCTTATTAGTCGACTTAGCGAAAAAAAAAAAAAAAAAAAAAAAAAAAAAGTCAGGCACTGTCAAGCATGAAATCTTATTGGGACAATAGAGATGGAATTGCCACTGCTGACAGTAATGTTTACAAGGGCATCATGTGTCGATGCTGCACAGCATGAAACCAGCAGCCCCGTCTAGCTCTGTGAATTGTAACAAGAGACAAAATGTCCCATTTGGGACAGGTAGGAATTGTACCACCAAAAATAACCACTCACGTGTAAAATCCATTATTACAGGCGGGATGGGAGGAAACACAGAGAAGCCCTGTTGGCATGGTGGGAGGCTCCTGAGCTCTCTCCAGCTGCAGGAGCTAGCATGAGCCAGGGAGATGACTCCGTTGGTTTGGGGGCTTTCCTTCACCCCCAGCCTAGGATGGGCCAAGCAGAGGGAGCAGGACAGCACCCAGCCCTGCACCGCTAGGCTCTGACCCCAAACCAGTGGGCATCGCTGAAAGGTTTCCAGCTGCCTCCCTTCAGGCACACACTTTGAGCCCTTGTATCAGACCGTCACGAAATCAGGGCCATGTCTGAAGGACAGGAATCTTTCCAAAGCTTCCACCACAAAATCCCTCCAACTCAAAGGAACCAAATTCAGGGCGGTCAGGCAGCTGCAGACCACCATGCTCTACAACTGCTCCTTATGAGACCTTCTGAAGAGTAATCAGACATGTAAATGACTCAAGAGACAGCAGCTCCAGAAAATAATATTGCAAGGAAAGTGAAACAAGAAGGAATACCTTGACTGCAAAGCCCAACAGTAATTCAGTAATTGCTGAGGACTGCAAGGGAAGGGGAAGCACTGAAACGTGTTTAGTCAGTGTTAAGACATGCTGGTGGCTCCACCTAAAATCCTCAGCCAACCTGTAGCCTTCAATGTGCAGACTTGTGCACCAACCATCTCACAGTTTTTTCCTTTGGGGCTGCAGCTTCTCTCTGTCACGATGAACCGAAACGGGTGAAGAGGAGATGCACCCCAGCCAGCAGAAGTGGTGGTGTGGAGGTGAAACAAGCACCCGCTGCCACAGGGCAACGCAACAGCCCACCAGGCAAAACACAGTGCCCCACCAGTTAGTGCTGCAACAAGGCCAAACCAAGCTCTGCCGTGTGAGGTGGCCACCACTCAAGCAAAGTTGCTCTTCCAGATGTTTCCTCACTGCAAGTTTGCTTTCTTCGCTTTTTTGACTGGTAATTGACAGGACTTGTGTAAAAGCATCTGAAAGAAGCAGCTTATCTCAGTGACGCCACCATTCCAACAAGAAGAGCAGCCCTAGAGCACTTGTCCTGCTCTGCTCATCAGCATCTCTGAAGTCCTACAAGGGACAGTATTTTCTCTTGGCTCAGCTGCCCACCTGTAAGATGGTGCGGTACCACCGTGACAGGGCTGCAGAAAGTTTCTGAACGAACCAAGTGCTGGCAACAGCCACACATCCTTACCCAGCCTGGGCCCAAAGAAATTCAGAGAGCAGCAGATGCAGCCTTCAGACATTTCGGTGCTTCAGCACCCTGGGGCGCAGCTACAGGGAGGATGTTTTATGAAGATGAAACGTCCATGTGACCAGAAAGCCGTCGCTTTTCGCTGATGTTAGTCCCTGACAGATTTCCAATACCCTGACCTCCACCGTAGACATCTCTTTTGCCATGCTACAAATCCGCCAGCTCAGTGCCCAGCTGATAGGAGATTTTAACTGGATTTCCTTTCAACATGAAGCACCTTGGCTTAAAGATCCTTGGTTTCTAACCTCCACCTGCAGCATGGAACTGCAGCAGCACAAAGAAATCAGTAGTCTCCTGCTACAGCCGTAACCTTAAAGTAATTGCCATAAGTATACTTTGACTACGAGTATCTCTCAGCAGCTTCTCAGATGAGATGAAACATGGGGAAGCTCCACACTCCATTTTTCCAGGCATCTGCCAGAACAAAAGATGTTGGTTGCTTTCAGAAGTCCAAGCACTTCAACTGCTCTTTCCACCTCTGAAGCCATGGGCATCATTAGGTGGATGGTCACTGCCCCAGAAGCAAGAAGACACAAAAAGAAGGAAGCAGCCGTGCAGGCACCTCCATTACACACCAGTCTCCACAGCTGAGGTTCACGAAGCGAACAAGATAAATGAAAGGCTGTGAAACTGCCTCCAAGCAGAAGCTTATGCAAAGTTGCTCCAGAGCTACCAGCGCAGGGCATCAGCACCAGTGCTGCGTTCGCTCTTGTCACAACAGGAGGGCTGGAGTGAAGGGGAACAAATCTCAGACCACCTGGGGCAACTACCCAGAGATACAGGGAGAGAAAAAACCTAGCTGAACATGAAGTGGGGAAACAGGCTGACATTCGTCTTCTTGTGAAAGTTCAGCAAAACACCAGTGGAATACTACAGACACATGTACATGTTATCGGGGCCGGCAGGGAAACAAATCTCTGGCTCTTCCCGATTAGGTCTTCTTTCTCCATCTGCGAAGTCTGCTCAAGCAGGAAAAAAAAAAAATAATAAAAAGAGGGATCTGGCTGGCTGTGCAGCACATCTCCATGTCCTGCCACCTGCTCAAAGCTCCTGCTGATGGCTGATGGTGGTTGATGGTGCTCTGCCTGGGCTGCTGAGTGTCCGGGGCCCCAGAGAGCCGCTGTCCTTTCTAAGTACTACAGTTCTCTCCGAGCTCTGCTGTATCCTGGTCGCTATGCCGTGACAAATTTGTAAAAGTGCTCTTCTTGACTTAGGCACATCCAGACAATACGGAGAGCCTGCAGGCACGAGTCCAATACTTCTGCAACCTCAGCATCACCAGCTGCTCATGCAATTGGCTAAAAATCCACACAAAGTGCAAAAACAAGCCACCAAGTCTGCTGCAAATAATCCCTAGCTTGCCTTGCATTTCCTTCCAACCTTTGTTCGGTAATGTGACGGATTTGTAAACAATGGGACTATTCTGAAAATACCAGGAGAGGCCCAAATCGGTAGGATTCACTCAATACTGCACAACCACCTCTAGCAAGAAATAACCCTTGGTGCAAAGAGTACACACAAAGCCCATGGCAGACCAAAACCGAACTGGAGAAAACCTCCAGTTTTCAGGCCACCTCCATTTTCTGTGTCTCTCCGATTTCACGCTGCCGACGTACCAGGAACTTCCCAACTGGCAACTACAGCAATCACAGCTTAAAATATTAACTCGGGCTCTCCCCAAAGCACTAACAAAAAAAGCGGCTATCATTCAGGATTTCAGGAATTTGTCGTTTCAGCCAAGAAAATAATTCCGACCTTACAGTTCCAATAAACTTGCATCAAATCTTGCGCCAACGGCACCAGAAGCAGATTGCAAGTCCTCCATGCTAATCCTGGTACTATCACTGCATTTTGTGCAGCCATGGAGAAAGCAGCTAACCCAGTTAACCCACAGGACAGTTTACTGTTCCCCCAGGAAGAAAAGCAGACCCAGGAGGTGGGACCGAGACCCTGGATGACCCCTGCCCCAGCACAGGTGGTTGTCGGGGCATGCAGAGCAAACATGAAGCAAAGGCGATGGGGAAGCCTGACACAGAAATACATGATACACAGGGAGTTCCTGCTCCCGTGGAGGTGCCAAATCATTTACTTAATGCTTTGGCATCAGATCCTTCGTGTGGGAATGGACCTTGTGTATCTCCAAGCACCGGCTGCAAAAGCCAAACCTCTGTCTTCCAGGGTAAACGCCGGCTGAGCCAGCCACAGCTCCTCAGAGCTCCCCTTACACGCTTGCAAATGAAGCGTTTATTTTAACAATGTGGACATATTCTGACAGACCCAAGCGATGCAGATCTATGCAGAGGGGGGAAAAAGGGGGAAATCCAGCACGCACATCGTGACACAAAGTGCGCAGTCCTCCTCGCACAGAAACACCTCACTTGAGCACATCGTTTCAAGGAAAATCACAAAAATAACCGGCACGCCAAGGAAAAGCCAAACAACAATCTTTTCTTGGTTTTGTTCTTCAGTCCTCTCCAAGATCCCTGTCATCATTTATGATGTGGAAAGCGAATTGTGAAGGTCTGTGAATAATATAATATATCCATCCTAAGGCAAAACTTGGGTGACCTCTCTCTGTAGATATACATAGGCAATAAATACATCAGCAGTACATACGTACACACACACACTGCAACTGCACTTCAGTATTTCCTCCCCTCTCGATTCTACCAATTTCTTGATAAAATCAGAATGATTCATCTTGCTCATGACCTTTCTAGTTGATCTGATATTAGCATTTGTAACAAATATCCACCAAAATTGGCAAGTCCTGCTCTTCTACAAACCTGCTTTTTCTTTGGAAAATGCGTTCCTACAACAGAATCCTGGCCAGCCCCGGTACTGGCACCATCAAGACAATCTGACAAGACATCTACCCATAAACTGGATTTTAGCTGAATGCGTATGAAGAGGTTATTCCTTGAAAAGCATCCAGCACTCGACAGCTCCTGATGAGAACAGCTGGAGCTACAGCAGGGCTGTAAGGAGCAGTGGAAGCCTGGGCTTTTCATTAACACAGCTCCAGGAAAATCCCTGCTCTGCCAGAGACGGTGGCAAACCAGCAGGGCTTCACCCTGGAGCTGGAAGAGAGCTCTCTAGAAAATAGGGGCCCCAGGGACTGCATTAGGAGAAAAGTGACAAACACACTTGACGTGCACACAAGACAGACGGTAACCTGCTCACTCAGAAAGGGCAGCTGCTCTGGCGGGGAGTTTTCCTACATGGAGCTGTGAACATGTAAAACCACCCATGGGCGAGCATCACCCACTGACTGCCGGGGCAGAACCACCCCATCCCTCCAAACCCCTCAGACATGAGGGCACGGGGATGTCCACCTCCAGGGACCTTGAAGAGGTCATCTGCTGGCACTGGTACCCCAGAGTACAGGGATGCAGGCAGCCCCAGCTGTTCAGCATGCTCACAGCTCAAGGGGGTCACAGAGAAGCTGGGAAGCATACGGACGGCTAGGAGCAAAAGATGCTCCGCTGTCCTACAGAGCTGAAAGGACCTGTCCCAGGAAGACCTCAGCCTGCAGTCTCCATCACCTGGCTAGGCAGAGGTCCTTCCCTCCCCACAAACACTGTGCGGCCTCAGCAGCACTGGTGGGAATGCACTGCCCTCATATGCCAGAACAGCTTGGTTTGGGTGCTGAAACGGCTTTTCATTTTGTTTTCATTAATTTGGACATGCAGAAGTTTCTCAGAAGCCCAGATTACGCCCTTTGAATGCTGCCGTAGCTGAGATCTGAATTGACGTACATTTATTCTTTTTTCCCTAGAATTTCATGATGAATGTCAAAATACTCTCTTTTCCTCTAAAAGAGAAATCCTGTGCCAGCTGAGCTCCACTTACTAATGTCTGGGACGACCAGCTCAGCACCAATAGCCCCACAGACAGAGGGTGGCTCTTGGGAACACCCAAGCATTTTAGTCGCACGCCTTGGTGGAGTCAAACTCCTCCTCCACACATCCACCACCACCCACGGGTGACATTGTCACTGCTCGTGTCAAACCACCACCATCCACGGATGACACCGTCACTACCTGTGTCAAACCACCACCATCCACAGGTAACATTGTCTGTGCTGGTGTCAAACCGCCAGCATGGCCAGAGGCTGCTGCCACTTCAGCCCATTCAGAATGGCCTGTGCCAGGTGCACAAAAGGTAAATTTGTGCGAAGAGTGCAAAGAGTGACACAAAACAAAGGCCTCCGTGTTGTGGGAAATTACATCCAAGGACTCAGGAAAAAAAAAAAGCTTTCAATGACACACAAAAAAAATTGAAATCTCCACCAAACAATACACTGCACTGGATGTAACGTAGATAAAGCCACCACCTCAACGTAACTAGCAAAGTCCAGATCCAACTCTATTTAAAAGGATGCTTTCAGCGCCTGTGCAGCGAGGGAAAACCACGGCTTTCGAAGAGCTAACAAACCAATGGGACAAACAGCTCACCCCACTTCGCAACACCAGGAAAGGATCCCTGAATTCAGAGGACAATCTGAACCAGCAGGAGAAATACAAATCAGCACTTGCTGACCCTGTGAAACCTCATTCCCTGCAAAGGCTTCGTCTCATTATAGTCACTGGAGTTATCCCCAGGAGTAAAGGCCACTCCAGTGGGTAAGCGCCGCTGAAGTGGGCTTAGAAATTACGAAAGTAAACCACAGCACTTCCCCGGGATGCTGCAGGCGATTTCTTTCCCTTTAACCTCTGCACAGACACATGCCCCCCAGGGTCCAGGCAGGCATTGTCCCTGCCGTGCAGTACAGCTAGGAGGCATGGCCAGCCCGTCTCTCCCCTCGCTTGCCAGTCCTGCTCTGTACCCCCTCCCCAGTCAGTCCCCACAACTTACTTCAGCACCATAAAGTCCCAGTTTTTGTTGGCAGGTGGGTTTTTTTCTGTCCATAACCTTCTACTTTTTCCCCCTCGCAGCCCTTCTAGTTTTGACTGTTTCCCTTGCAGTTCGGATCCCCGAAGGCTTCAGGCCTTTGCACATCACTTGCACTGTGCAAAAGACCCCAAGGAAGAGCAGCAGAAGACAATATCAATGCCCACCATGTACTGTCAGGCTCAGGACCTTATCTGGGGTGATTTACGGGGACTTCTGTCCACGCAGGACCTCACCAATGGTTAATTTCTGCACTGAACTCCATCACCCACTAGCTGCAACACGTATTCTTTTCCTACAATGCCCCAGAGCATGGACAGGCAGTGCAAGTACGTCTGTGGGCTCCTTCACCTCCTGCGCTCCCACACCAGTGACCGCCCAATGACCAGCGTGCTGTGACCTCTCATTCAGCAAGTCCTTCCCAATCTTGGGAGACTCAAACCCACCATACAAAAAGCACCTAAACTTATTCAAGGAACTCCAAGAAGTAAGTCCAGAGTGGGACAAGATCCCAACCCCTACTCAGGAGAGGAGAGGGCTTTCACGCCGGAGCAGTATCTCACTAGAGGTGTCCCAGGAAGAGTGGTACCCTTGAGAGCATCCGCACAGCCAGGACACTGGCTGCTAGGAAGAGGGGCCCATGGGTGGCCAGAGCAGTCCCAAACTCCAACCGTCAAAAGACAGAAGAATAAAGATCCTCCATTGTCAGGGTACCTACAGTGAGATCTACTTTGCATTTGGAAATTGGAAATTGGAAAGACTTGGAAAGCCACGGCTGGACAGGGGGTTTACACACTCCCAACTAATCCCTTGGCTGGAAGGGGTCTCCTTATAACCCCTCCAGGTGAGCTTCAGGCTGACGCAGCAGCTCTCACCATGCTGGGCTTCAGCCCAGCCAGGACATCACCATAGCACGGTGCTGGGTGACAAGGCAGGAGCTCTGTGCTGGCAGGATGGATGGAGCGCACGGGCAGGACAAGCGGGACCAAGAGGGCAGAATGGTCAGACGTTTGCCTCCACCACAAGAAGACAAGAGGAGAGCAGGAGCCCCAGACACGATTAATGCGCTGCACGAATAAGCTGCAGGTCACAAGGCAGACCTCAGATGGGGACAGAGCTGTGGACGTCGCACCTGACCACACTCCACAGAGCTGGGTACCAGCTGTGGTTCTGGCGTTCGACGCTTAAAGAAGCGGAGGTAAAAACAGGAAAAAATACTTTACAAGCAGCAGCCTCCTCGAGTAAATTTCCTGGAAGCCGCGTTGTCCCTCAGCCACAAGGGGAGATGACACAAGACCCTGGCAGCACCTACTCAGCACTGAGCACCCTGTTGAGGCTGCTGACCATCTGCCATGCAGCCTCCAGGTCATTTGTGCCCACAGCCCAGCAAGTCTCTACCGAGCTGTGAGTGAAGCTTGTTTCTGTCCCACTGGGAAAACACAGTTCATGGGCCTGGTGTGGAGGCAAGAGACAAAAGGCAGAAACACTACCCGTATTATTAGTTCTCGCTCGTGTTTAGTCGTGCTTGCTTTGCTTTTCCCAGTCTCTCTGCCCCCCGACCCATCGCTGGCTTGGCAAGCTCATGCCCACTTTCACCAGTGCAAAACACTTTGTCAGCCGAAAACCAGTTCCAGCTGGCTGTGCAGGTCAGCACTGCTGGGATGGCCAGGGCATGCCCAGCCTGGGGCATCACTGTGTGAAAACATGGTGCTTCTAACACCAGGCGGTTTTATAAGACATTGGATTGCAGCCACCCCCAGTTTCTTCTCATTCCTTGTCCCTGCTGGAGGCTGATCCTCCCAGGCAGAAGACTGTGACACAAACAGCCTTTAAATATACCAAGTCTGCGTTTAAAGGCAAGGCATTTTTCAAAGAGTTCAGTTGAGAAAACAAAACACAAGCACCTACATCATCACACCAGATGCTAACAGCAACACAGGGTTATGACTGGTGACGATGGAAACAAAACAACCTGTATGAGTGAAGGTCTATTGCTAGTCCGGTTTCAATTCCCCAAAAGCCTCCACCAGTGAGAAGACTCCACAGCAGTGAATTTGAAATATGGTCTGTGCAGCTGTTAGGTGCAGGTATCTCCATCTGCCAAAACTCTTCTGCAGCAAGAAGGAAAGGGTGGGTAGCAGCCACTTTACGTCCTGCACGGTGCTTTGTGGAGGGTGTCCTGCTCGATTTGCTTCTGACAGCGTTTCCTGCCCGTCTGCAGTATTTGCTGCACGCAGCCTTTTGCCCTAACGAGCTGCACCTCCACGAGGAAGGAAAACAGACCGACTGGTCTAGCAAAGCCTGTGTCCCTTAGAGGAAATGCTCTTACCCTCCGTGCCATCGTGGCTGCACCCAAGCTGAGCAGTGGAGCGGTGCCCACGCTTGTCCCTGCAGCAGCTGGCATCACCCCCACACACATGCTCCCCTCGCTCCAGGGGGGGTGAAAAGGCTTAGAAAGGAGCAGCGGACACAGTGTGCCTCTTCCAGAGCACGGAGCTGTCGTGGAAGCCAAGCCCTGGGCTTTGCCTTGCTTTGATGGAGAGACGCTGGAGGGACAGCACCAGCTTACGATGAGACCTCAGGGGGAGAGCCACGTCCTGTGCCTCTGCCACGTGCGCTTGTTCCAGGGTCCCTCTCGGGTGGGGTGGCATGAACATGCCAGGAGCATCGCTCTGTTGGGCTTAAGCCCTTCTGCCAGTTCCCCAGTACCTGCAGAGCTCTGCAGCCCACAGGGCTTGGGGAGAGAGGAGCGAAGGGGGAAGGAGGGGTGGGCTCTGCAAAACAGGGCGATTGCTGCCCAGCAGCTTCTGCTGCTCGAGGCTGCAGTGGCCGACTGTATCTCTCTGCCTTGTTACAGAGCAGCCTGCTTCTTATGTCAGTCTCCAGTAGCATGTCCTTTAACCCCAAGCGAAAGGAACCGATCCCCCACGAAGGCACATCTGCTCGAAGTCCGTATTACAACAGGGGAAAAAAAAAAAAATGACACCTTCAGCTATATAAACCAATAAAGACTGTATGATTTGGTTTGCCCCTGTTGCTACCCAGCGAGCTCCCCACTGGGTTAAAGACTGGGGACATCTGCTAAAAGAATGGCAAGAGTGAGGAGAACGAAAACGAAGTCATGAATCACACCGAGCATGCAGCTGGAAGCTAGCGGGGCAAGTCCACCCCACTTCGCTCCCTGGCCAAGGGGAGCCAGGACCACAGGACAAGCGCTGCACCGCTCAGGGCTCCGAGAGATGTACACAGGGAAGTACGGCAGCGGGCATGCACCTTTCAACAGCTACCGAGAAACAGCACGAGATCGCAAGAGACGCTGCGAGGTGGTGTAGTCTCTTATCAGCTCTCCAAAGTCAGGCAAATGGTAAAGTTAACTCTGCCCCCTTGTGCATCTGCATCATGATACAGGCCATAATTAGATGACGTGCTTCCCTTCCTCACGTTAGAGGCTAGCGTGTGTGACCCACCTCTCCATCACCTGCAGCACTGGAGCTTGGGATGGCTCCGTGGGCACCTTGCGCCCACCCATGCAGAGGCACCTTGTGCTGAGCAGGAAGGGAGGGGTTATGGACCCCCCCGGGGATCCCATCAAACAGACAAAGGTGTCGAAGTATCTGTTTAATACTTCGCCTTTCCAAATCTGTAGCCCTGAGCCTATTATAAAAGCAGTTTAAATGGTCTGCTGAGGACAGCATTACTGTCCAGCTTATGCGCTCGAAAATCATGAGTCATCCTGCCAAAACAATGCGGTTGTTTTAGAAATCACGTGCTCCCTTCTCAATGTGAACTGGCAAAAGCTGGGGAATTTCTCAGCTCTGCTTCAGCTCTTCCCAAGGAAATATTTCATTCTTTGCTCTACCATTAAACCAGAGCCTTCTGTAATCACAGGAACCAGTGCCTCAGGACAGGGCTGTGACAGAGCCATGTGGTTTCAACACAGATTGGCCTCTCTCCTGAACTGGCTGATAAAACAGAAAATTCTACCCTACCTGTTTGAACGCATGTATTTATCTATGCACCTGGGGCCTTGATTTGGAAAAAAATACCAGACGTACAATCGCAGAGTTAAGTAACAACAACGGCATACTCAGCAAGTACCTGAACAGAGCGAGTTTTCCACGCCCAACATCGGTCCAGTCCCCCCAAGGTTGAAATTGGCCCCACAAACCTCTTGAAGTTTTTCCCCCAGTTGAAGTAAAACAAGCACTGCTCCATGACCTGACTGGGCACTTCCACCAGTGCAGCCAGACACCCAACCCTGTTTGCACAGCTCCTGCGCCAGGCTGCTTGCCCCATTTCAGCCAGCCTTCCCCACCGCTTCAATTAATGCCGCTACGGCTTCTGCCCACTTGCTTGCCCATGACTCCATCCCTGTGTGGCCAGGCAGTGGCGGGGGGGGCGGGGCACAGGGAGCACAGGGATGCAGCCCCACGCTGGCTGCAGCACGGCGCTGGACCCACACGCACAGCACAGGAGCCAGGGACCACAGCTGCTTCACAGCAAGGGGCAGGAGCTTGACCAAGCAGGCAGGACAGCACCACCCCTGCCAAGCACAAATGGGACCCCCAGCCCACCGGTGCTGCCACAGGGTGGGCAGCCATCCCTCCTCCAGGTGCTCTCCACAGCCCCAACCACAGCATCCCCACCAAGGCTCCGGTGTCCCCTCTGCTACTGCAAATGTGTCCACGGTCACGGCCTCAACTCGCCTCCATAAGCCCTTACTAAACAAAAGGGAAGCTCTAGGTTAAAGGCGCTTTCATAAGGCACCAACACAGAATTTTTCCTCTTTTCCCTTCTCTCCAAAGCAGTGCTTCCACCAGGAAACTACCCAGGACGCAGAACAAAAACAGGACCAGAAACCCTGCAGGATCTGAGGAGCACTGGCAATACCCAACCCCAACCAGACCATGCTCATTTCCACCTCTGGACCGACAAAAAGCATCCTGGTGCCAGGGGGACCTGCAGACCAGCAGACAGCTCTGCTGTCAATTGTCTGTCTCTTTTTGGATGGAGATGCCTCCCTGACATTCTATGTTTCAAGTAGCCACAGAGTCAACACATTGGTGACTCTTCCCTTTTTCTCTGGCAGGAGGGAGATGTTCCCCACTCAGGAGGAGGGTCTGGTTCAAAACTGACACACAACCTACGCTTTCTGAAACACACAGACAAGCCCCTGCTCTTCGGAGAGGTCCTGCCTCTGGCCACCAGTTCATGCCAAACATCCCCAGCTTGGCTGTGACCTTGCTAAAGGCCAGCCAAAATAGGACCAAACCCCACCGCAGCAGACAGTGATGGGGGACATCCACGGTTCCATCGCATCACATGCACAGAGCATCTGCCCCGGTCCCATCCCACCCCTCTTGGTCATGCAGTGGTGCATGCCCCCCTGACTAGAAAACAGCTCCCACTACCTTCATCCCGCTTGCGCTTGTTGCTCTCAGTGCCGGGGGAGGCGATTCCCAGGATCCCGCTGATGGAGTAGGATGAGCCAGCGGAGTCAGTGCTGACGGAGGACACCTGGGTGACGGACCCCGTGGAGGCTGCAAGGCAAGGCCAGGCGGTCAGCGGGCAGGACAACACGAGCGCGAGCCTACCCAAAAGCCAGCAGCACCCACAGCATGACCAAGGTGGGCTGGGACTCTGCCGGCCACCGTGGCCCCCCCCGGCTCTGGAAGGACCCCAGTCAGCCCAGCCTAGCCGCGTGCTGCAGCAGCCCTGTGCAGGGGTGGGAGCAGGAGCATGGGCACCCATCACCCCTCTCACAAGGGGCTGGGGCCATGCGCTGCGGGATGGGCGATGCTCTTCTTTAGCAGTTGGTCGCCCCATCCTGAGCGTGGCACGGTGGGAAGGCGCGTTGCTTGGGCCAGTGGATGCTGGCAGACAACACACCAGCCTTGCCACTGCAGCAAGGCAGACGGAGCAGGGAGAGGAGCGTCCCCAGCAAGGTCCCGGGGCAGGAACCTTGCGGGAGCAGAGCAGCCTGCGCTCGCTATGCTTGGTTTGCTGCCTGCATCCTGCTGGCCCAAGCCACCAGGCTCCAGCCAGCGAAGATCCCCAGAGACATCTGGGGTTGCCCAGGGATGGCCAGCTGTGTGCTACACAGCTGGAAAGGCCCTGAGGCTCCTCGAAATAGGAATTAAATCCACTTCGCTTTGGCAGAGCCCTGAGGAAAGGGTGCGAGCTGTGCCCAGCCAAGGTGGGGGTCACTCATCACGGCTGGCACAAGCCAGGACGCGCTGGCCAGGGGTGCTGTGTCCACATGATGCTGCGGGAACCCGAAGCTGCGCGGAAGCAGGCAGAGGAGGGAGCACTGCTCTCACCTCCATAGCTCACAGGCTGAGCCTGCGCTGGCACAGCCCCGCCAGCCCCAAAGCATGGGCTGGGGTCCACTGCAGCACCACACCCCCAACCAAAGCCCACAGGGAGCAAACCTGCGTCTGGAACCGCTGCTGCCTCTATCAACCCCAACTTCTGAGAAAGTTTTCTCTTCTCTGCCTTCGTTTTCCTCAAGGAGAGGCAGCCTTTAAGCCATCACAGGGAAATGAGGGATGCTTTCCCCTCCGAGAGTCTTTTGGCATTTCCCAGGGGGAAAGGCTCAGGACATGGGGCTGCAGCGTGATTTCTCTGACAAGCCCGAAGAGTTCATGCAGCTCTGTGCCCACGCTCTGGGTCTCAGTGCCAGCCCACCCTCGCCAGGGAGGGAGCAGCAAGCACTTCCCCATTTCACAAGCGCCACTGTAAAAGCAGAGGGGAGCCAGGGCCCCCATCCCACCCCCCCTTCTGCCTACCCATGCCCTGGCAGCTTTCACAGAACTAGAAAGTATCCCTGAGCCCAGACTGAGCCCCTCCATCCCTGCTGCGGTACGGCAGAGCAGTCCCCCCAGAAAGACACCGTCAAACTCACGAAGGGCTGCAGATGCCGCAGCAGACGGGCCACCCCTCCCAGGGACCCCCTCTGCCAGCATCGCCTGCCACGGGGCACAGCATTGCTGGTCTGTGGCTGAAATAAAGTTTTGGAAAGTTTTGCTTCACTCAAGACTGCAAGTGCACAAAGAATTACGGAAGGAATGGTTGATAGATGAAAAAAAACACATTCAAAACTACTTACTGACTAATGATGCAGAAAATGTTATGAATAAGTATCCCTTTCTTGATTTATTACTTTAATTATCTGACATTCTATAGACCCCCATTAGTGGGGGTTTTTTGGTTTAGATTTCAATTTTCTGTCTCATGGTGAAAGCTATTTATCATAATAATCAGTAAAATTCAAAACCTTTTAGCAGTATTTATAAAATTCATTTACTATGTTCAGCCCTTGGAGAATGACAAAGAAGGCGCATTAGCACGTGTGCTGAAGTGTTTTATGCAGAATTATCTGTCCATAAGAATGATTAAAAGTTCTTTAGAATATTTGTTATCCATTACACTATTTTTTTAATCTTAAAAAAAAAAAAAAATAAGTTCTCCTTACCTATGCTGTGACTGGAGGCTGGGACCTGCTGATTGGGTGGCTGCTGCACCTTCGTCCGTATGATCCTGTGCGCAGTTGAAAAGAAATGACTACTTAGCATTAAGCACGCAATTGCAGGGGGCATCAGACACTTTTTTTTTTTTTTTTTTTTTTTTTCAGTTCAGGGTACCTGCATGAACGCGAAAATGCCTTTCCGCTAATTATCCCTTCATCATCCGCTGCAAGATCAAAGTTTGGCAGGTCGACTCACGGCCATGTTTTTGTCCCCGACCCCTGTTATTAGGGATACTGGGATGACTGCGTGCTCCTCAGGATGCTGCAGTGTTTGGTGCTTCAGTGCCTTTAAGGGCCTAGTCCTTATCGCCCAGGAAAGGACATCCAGAGCTATTTGGGCACCTGCTGGGACCAGCACCCCCTCCTCAGGGGGCTGGACACTTCTGAGTCCCAGCAGGCTGCGATGTGCACCCTTGGGTGCTGGGATCCATTTAAAAGGCTGTCCCTAGACCACCCCATGTACAGTACTCACACGGAACATGGGACGCCTGGGAAAAGGACCTGCCTGCCCAAATTATTATTAAAACAAAAATGCGTTGGATTAAATGCAAATTTTAAAAGCTGAATAAACGAACCGTCATCGCTGGGGACAGCCTCTGCTCTGAGGGACAGTGCTGTTAACCAGGAAAAATTCAGAGATGCAGATAAAGTAGAAGGCATGCGTTGTGTTGCAGGACAGAGGGCAGCCGCTAAGCAGAGCTGGGGACATGCAAAACCAAGTGCTTGCCTGCCGATGCACAGTGAAAAAAAGACAAGACAGGGTCTGAAGCACCTCCAGAGACAACACCGCTCTGCCACCGACTGCAGCAGAATTGAAACAGGTATTTCGTTGACGCACGCTGCTTGCTCACCGCACAACTCCTTGCCTGATGCCCTGTTTTTGCAGCAGTGATGCTGCAGTAAACACGTCTCCTCTCTTTGCCTAACAAACTCTTCTTCCATTTCTGCCTGCTGTGGATTTGGAAGTGGCGAAAGGAAGGGAACCGTGAGACGGAGCTGGTGTGGGGGTGCACTCGTGGGGGTGCATTCACAGGGACAAAAAAGTCACCCTGTGAGCTACCACGGGAACGACCACTGCTGACACCTGGCCCCATCCCAGAAGAAGACACACTGCTGTCCCTCTGACAAATATGATGGAGGCTGGCAGGATTTTGGTCTGTTAGTAAGCCATCATCCAGCTGCCAGCCCCAGAGCAAAGCCGCTGGGTACCAGATTATCTTCAGTGGATGGGTCCCCGGCCACGGGCTGCAGCAGCCAACCTGGCATGGGGGTCAGAGGGAGCTGTGCACGCAGCTTTGGTGGGGAAAAGCAGCCGAAGGCATAAGACCCTGTGTGAGCAGGGGTGGAAACAAGCCCCAGCACAAGGCCTCATCGCCATCGTGGCGAGGGCAGTATGTCCGGAGCCTTCTGACACATAAACATCTTCATCTCTAGAGGGATGGAGAACTGAAGCACTTCGAAGCAGCTGGGCAGCTCTCAGCTTATTTGAGCAAAACTAATCGCAATGATTAATTAAGCCTTAATCACACAGACTTGCTCCTGCTGTGGAAGAGTGGCCTATTATTAATATTAATGAATGTTATTAATTAATAATAATAGTTATTATTCACTCATATGTGGGGGCAGCAGCTCAAATTCATCTGCTAAAAGGCACCCTCAGCAGCAGGGATGTGTTGACTGCACTTCATCCCAGTAGTCCTGACATTCTCCAGAACAGCTCCCATGAAGGGAAGAGCTCAGCCCCAGTGCGTCCCTGTTCCTCAGCAGGGAGGCTGGGGCCGGGGTAGCAGGGTGGCTACTCCACCCTCTCCGCCGCAGGAACGCCAGCTCCTCGGGTTCACCCTCCTTGCTGTGGGACAGGAACCACGCTGTGCGATTTCGGTTGAGTTCAGGTCCATGGGGGCAGGGCAGCCCCGGCTTTGCATCTCGGCAGCGGATACAGGCATCGTGAGCAGGGGTCTGCATCCTTGATGTGTGACATCCCCACCAGCAAAGCCTTGAAGTATACCCTTCATTTTAACCGTGAAGATAAAAACACAGGGACTACAACACGGAACAGGCAGGATTTCGCAGTAAAGCCAAGTGTTCCGACGTGAATTGCAGCTTTCTTGTCATGACAGTTTGGTCCGGGTTTTCAGGATGTGCTCCCGGGCTGGCCAAAACAATTATCCAGGTAAAGAGACTGACTCAAAAAGATTGCTTGTATTTCTAAAAAGGGATTACACACCTTTAAGAAAATTGAAAGATCTTAGCCACGGCCACAAGCAGATGAGAAAGGATGAGATTTCCGGCCAAAAAAAACCACTTTGTGGCGAATTAAGAAACAGGTTTCTAATGCAGTGGCAGTGGGTGTGTGGACATTATCAGTGCAGAACCACACAAGGACACAGCAAGAGGCAGAATATGGAAACTGTGTCAAAACATGACTGGAGGTTACTTGATCTCTCTTTTCCCTGGAGCTATGATTGCCTTTTTGGTAGTTTTTTGGAGGATGCTTGAAGCCCTACTGCACAAACACAGGTCTGCTCACAGGAGCGATGCTTCTCACACGGCAGGGCTCAAGTTGACTTTATGGAAGCAGAGCTTGCCCTCAGTTACCTGAGGTCAGGCAGAGTTGTATTTTCCTTCGGTTTTCCTGCTGTCTACATTATTTCTCAAATCCTTTTTAAAACTGAAAATGCCATGTCCGTAGGGTTACCGCATGCTGATCCGGAGCCTCAGTGAGTCAGGGACTCCCAGGCAGCAGCGAAGGCTCCACGTGAACTGACCCATTTTTGCTCTTAAACACGCAAACGTATGACTCAACATTCTGTTCAACAAGGCAGAGACACCACTCTCCACTAAGGCTGGGAAAGCCACTCCGGCTACTCAAGCGGCAACTCCATGAATGCAAATCAGGTTGGGATAGCCAATAAAAGAATATTGCATCAATTTACTTCACGTCCATGGACACAGATGGGACTTTATAGCTAGCTGCATTCAAGGAATTTGCATTCAATCGCACAAGTGAAAACCATCTCACCAGCGTGGTGAGGTCGAAGCCCGGCGCAGAGCATCCTCTGCGAAAATGAAAGGACTCTGCTTGCCAGGAGTGTGGGTGTGCATGAGGCTGCCCAAGTGCTCTGCCTTCCAAGTATTAATCCCTTATTATCAGTCTGGCAGGGCTGGAGGCATAACAGAGTATTTCACTGGGGCTTTTTTTAACACCGGCTTCAGACATTCTTCGACTCAGAAGGAAGCAGGCAAGGACAGGTGTAACTGGGATAGCAGTAGGTCACTATAGCTCCAGACCCCTCTGTGAGCCCCTGCCCAGCGAGGTCATGGCAAAACTCCCAAACGTGGAACTGAGTCTCCAAATGAGATTCTCCTGCATTTTTACAAAAGCAATTCAAGGCCACTTAAGTGCGTCCATGTAACAAGCAGACAGCTGAGGCACTTGAAAGCTACCAACCCAATTCTCCCAGTGATGTTCATGCTGACAGTAACGGCCAGCACTGTTCTGGTGCCACCTTCAGCAACACTGAGCAGGCATCAGGAAGACAGAAGTGGTACCTCAGACCTGTGCCTTGGGTTCCCTCCTCCAGGCACCCTGGCCCCCTCTTTCCCCAGGCGACTGCTAGCCCACCCAACGGCCATCTGAGCTTTCCCCGGGGGAAGAACATCCTGCTGAACCCCCACCCCATCAAGCAGAACAAAGGTCTCGTTCAGAGCAAGCACGCAGGATCATCACTGGCAAGGACTGCAACTCACAGACCGAGAAAAGGATGGGAAAGAAGCAAAGGCCAGCTGCAGAACCTGCCCAGTCCAAGAAATGCCCATCACCTGCAACGCTTTGGCTGCCAAGGTGAGCCCACAGCTGCTCCCCAACCCCAAATGCATCAGGAAACCCAGGCAAGCTGCACTTCTAAATGAGGGTTCAGTGACAGTGCTTCCGAGGAGCATCCCTCCCCGGGATCAGACAGATCTCTTTACCTGTTAATTGAACTGACGCTGGGCACGGTGTCGTTGTCACACACTCGCTCAGCAAGGAGTCTATCCCTGATCTCCCAGGCAAACATGGTGGGATTTTGGCGTTTGTATTCTGCAATTTTTTCAACGACTTTGGGTGTGGCGACCTTTGGTTTTGATCCTCCAATCACTCCAGGCTTAATACTCCCAGTTTCATAATACCTGGGACAACATCCAAAACAAAGCTTTAGTTATCACAAATAGACAGAGAACATGCTTCGAGATTTATAGAGAAAATAATTTCAAGGTAACCAAACCCCAGCAAATCCTAAGATACATCTTCACTTCCACATACACATTTTCTGCCTATGTAGTGCTTTATCACCTAACAGATTAACTTATAGTAATTGGAATTGGGCCTCAAGATACAATATATGTTTTTCTGTAATAGCAAGACAAAAGAAACAATGCAAGATTAAAGGGCATGCCAGGATCCAAAATTAACTGAAAATGTGTGTTATTAATCAGCAGTACCGGCAATAATAGAAACAAATCACACCAAAGACCACTTTTTGTGCTGGACTCTTTTGTAGCAAATTACTGTTTCTACAGAAACTCTCTGTCATTAATATCTACGTCTTGTTATCATTTCATAGCGAAATGAAGTTAGGTACTGTATTTTATTTGCACCTCTGGGATAAACATGCTGCCATAACTTTTTCCCATTTTATGGTTTTAGCACGCATATCACAGTTTTGAGAGTTAAGTGTTTCTCAAACTGCATCCTTTCTAACGTTAACATTTCTAGTAGTTTCAAGCACAGATTTGAAGGACAAGAGTGCTGCCCTTGCTCTGGAGGGGTCCCAACGGTGTGCAGGTCAGCTTATGTGACCACTCCGTGGCCCTTCCTCAGGAACAGCATCCTTACCCACACCAGCAGCTCTGCCGACCACCACGCCAGGAAAGGCAGAGCCCTGGGTCCCTGAACCCACAGCAACCCGCCAGGCTTCTTCACATGTAAATCACACAGGAGGAACTGCTTTGGATAGCATTGCAACAGTATGTCCCAGCTACATCCCACGTCCTACCGACCTCCCCTTTTAATAAACAAAGCTTTGAAAACGCTGCTAAGAGCAGAAGTCATTTTTGATCCCTGGAGGGACGGAAGGCAGACCAAGAAATGAGATTGTGCTCCTTGGCACTGTCAGGAAGCCCAGCACACGAGGCGCTCTCCCAGACAGGCGCTTCTTTATATCTTGTGAATTTTCGCATGACCGCATGAAAAATAAACCCCATGCCTACCTGCCCCACCTGCCCGGACCCAGCACATCCATTCTGTACAGCGCAGACCGTGAGCCTTTCAACCAGACACCCACTGAGCTGCACAGTCTCAGCAGCTTCAACATGTCCACTCCACACTCTGTGCCTGTATTTCTAATCGGGAGCTCAGAAATGACTCCCAAAGAAGAACATAAAGACTGTTTATTAACGTATTTTCTCCACAGCTACTCGACATGCCCAGTACATGGGGAAAAAAAAGCATTCATTCCCCAATCTTTCCAGCGTGAGCAGAACACAAACGGGCTGCGCAGCCAAAGTCTGTCGCATTGTAACATGCAACCACGTTCATGAAATTCCTGCCAGGCTACCAGTTTTCAATTGTTCCAGGAGAGCTCTGTGTGCAGGGCCTTAAATTCCTTTTAAAGAGACCGCTACCGTGGCGTTTGCGTGTTTTCAGATATTCTGGATGCAGGTGTGGACTCCACCAGTCTCCACAAGCCGTTTAAGCAATACTAGTAATGGAAAGCATCAAGTGTCCGAGATGGATTAACCCTCCCGGTACAGAATCGTGCAGTCATTTAGGTGTCCCCAAACACAGCCTAGCCTGAGGGCAGGATTCAGCTCCCCCCATGCTTCCTGAGGACACGACAAAACAATGGTGAACGCAAACCGTAAACCTACTAGAAACTTGCACCCCTGGCCTCAAAACCTTCACCGCTGGCACCTCTCCCATGAGGAGGGTGTAGGAGGACGCCAGACAATACCATGGAATGCTACCAAACAAAAAGTCACAATTTACTTAGCTCCAGTCAAAACATGCAAGTGTTCTGGGGTGCTTCTCTCCAACAGGGCCTCACTGCGCTGTGACATGGTGGCAACTGCCTCACGATGCTGGACAGCCCAGCTGAGCGTCACATCAGCCAGCAGCTCGGGAAGCTGTGGCCGCGTGTTTTCCACAGCTGACTCACTGCTGTAGTTAAGCCATGATGACAAAATCCCTCGCCACCACCGTGCCGCAGCAGTGGCAAGCTCACTGGGGGGTGACACAAAGCCCTTGGTACCCTCTGGCCAGCAAGACCTCCACCCCCAAATCCTCTAACCACTGCCTACGCACCCGTCCTCGCCACCTTGAGCCCTGCAAAGGCACGCGCACACCAGCGGGAGACATGCCTTGAGCGGGAGGATGCAGGATCGGGCCCAGACCCTTCATCCCCTGCAGCCAAGAGGTCTCGCTATGAGGGGGGGACAACCGTCACCCAGCGACGGCACTGGCATCCCCCCCCTCTTCGCCCTAGCAATGACCCTAGGCACAGTCGAAGGGCCCGCTGGCTGCACAGCATGGGCATCCCTGACTCCCGTCTCCATTTTAAAGGCAAGGACAGCCGCAGTTGGCTTCATTTTACGCACATCAGGGCCCGACCCTTTGCTCCCAGCCAGTTCCCCGTGCAGGTGAAGAGTGGGCACCCCGGCGTTACCCTCTTCTGAGGGGTGAGTTTCGCTTGCACTGCAACTACCGGTTCCCTGCCCCTGAGTGTTTTTTTAAGGCTGTACCAAAACCTGAAAAATTCCCACCAACAACATTCCAAACGTAAGGATTTGTTATGATTCTCATTTTTTCACACACACGAAAACACACACACACACAGAGCTGCAATTACAGTGACATTTTACCCACTGTAATTATTAGTTATGAAAATAATGAGCTATGAAATTCCAATTTATTGTTGACAACTTTAATGACAAAGCTCTGGAGCCTCACTCCCAGCTCTATAGTGCAAATATATCTAACAGTAAACCTATGGAAACTACCAAAAGCAAAACCATCAGACATTTGCCTGGTAGGTAAATAAATTGCCTGTTTCTTAGCTGTGCGCTGGTCCTGACGGCGATCAGTGGAAATTCTGGTGCAGCAGAGAGAATCACCAGCCAAGCCATGCCAGCCACGAGCAGGAGCCCATGCCGGCAGCAGATGCAAAGCAATATCCCAGTGAAACAGCCCATGATGGGCAGGCAGGTTTCAGATATGGAAAGTTTTCCTCTCTAGAATAGCAAATGCATCAGCATCCTCAAACCTACGCCGGGAGGAACGCATGTAGCTTGCAGGCAGAACGTTATCCCCCTGTAAATGAAGGCCTGAGAGAAAAAGCGGGGATACTGAGAGCAACCGGCACGCTGGACCACGCGGCTCCCTAAAATCATGCCATGCGGGGCTGTGCGGGCAGATTTCCATTTCCCAGTTAGGGCAAGTACAGGTAGGAGGGGGCTATGGAGAAAAGAGTGCCAAGAGCTACGAAACCTGGGGCCTGTGCTGTGCCAAGTCAGTCTGCTGCTGAACACTTAAATGGCCATTGCAAGATCATAAATGTTGCTAACCCAAGCAGATCCTCTGCATGATACTACCCAAAAAAATTGCTTTAACAGGCTTTGCAGCTATGCTATGTCCAGGAAAGCGAAGTGCGTCAAAATTGGAAAAGAAAAAGATTGTAAAAATGAAAACAGCGAGAGTAAAATGCCAAACAATGAAGTTAACTGTGAAAGTTCAGTAAATAGTTCAGGAATTAACTTTTCCGGATTATCAAGAAAAAGATATTCTAACAAAAAAAAAAAAAATGTTTTCCTTAACATAACTTGCCCAAGTACCTTAGAATACCTGGGGTCCAAAACCCTTTTAACACATATATTTTTTTACAAAAAATATGTTCAGATTTGTTCACGAGATACAAAGAAGCAAGCATGGCATTTTTTACCTGAATCTCTGTCACTTTTTAAAATGAAATCAGGCAAATACATGAATTTAGAGTTTAATTTGCTGTTGCCATAGTGGTTCGAGCAGCTGCAGCCTGAGCAGAGGGCTGCTCCCTAAATAGCCAGAATTAAGATGGTTAACAGTTACTCATGGTGTTCTGTGTTCTAATTAAGAACATATTCCAGCACAAGAGTGCAAAAATATGTTGAATTAAACAGTGGGACAGATTGCAGAACAGCCTGTGGGAATGAATGCATGGCAATGCTGATGCAATATATAAAGGTATTATTGCGAAAAAGAGAGTCCTCTTCAGAAAGCAAAACAAGCAACTTCCACAACTTTTTTTTTTTTTTTCATTTTACTAAAGATGACTCCCAGATTTATTCTACTTCTTCAGAACAGACAGGTGCAGGACATACGCCATATATATAGCAAATATACCCCACATGGCATTTTGCACTTTCTGTTACAATTACCTATGAGAAACCCTGAAAGGGGCAAACCAGACGTATGAATGATGGCACTTTTTTCCCACACCAGGCATATAAAACCACGTGAGCGGTCATGAAGCCCCTCTCCTCACTGGACCAGTTTCCTGAGGTTTCTACTATTGTCCATTTCTTTGCAGCCTTCAATTCAGGGACCGGCACTGACACTTTTTCTCTTGACAGACACAGAAGGATTCATCATCCCCCCTTTACCTGCCAAGTATTTTGCTGACGCAGCCATGGCTGACACGGAGCTGCCGGGAGATGTCACACGGTCGGACCCCTTGGTGGGCGAGCTCCACGATCCTTTGGCGAACCACATCTGGGAGGGGGCGGCCATTCACAAAAACACCCCCCAGCTGATTGACGCCTCCATGTCCTGAAACACACAGGGGAGGGGGGAAAAGGGCAGGAGAAGAAGAGCTGTGTGAGAATTTCAGGGCAGAACCCCCAGACCCAGCACTCCCCAGCGCTGGACATCGTTTCCCCAGCGTTGCTCCGACCTCCGGCTGCTTTTCCCCGGGCGCTGCAGGACCCGACGCGCAGAGGTGGTCATGGCCGCGCTGCCTGCGCCGCCGCAATGCCACTCGCCGGAGGGGAGGACTCTCCTGCCTGAAGGCAGATCGAGCCCCAAGTGGAAAGAAAATGGCCATGGGGAACCATGCAGCCATGCCCAGCTCCCCGCACGTGGGCATCCCAAAACCAGCAGCTGCCCTGGCCCGACTGTGGGCTCCACAGGGGCAGGCCTGGTGCTGCCCCGTGGAGATGAGGCTGCTTGGGAGCCTCTGGTGAGGAAATCGGATGAAAATAAGGCTGGGTGATCGCTCAGACTCCAGGCTATTTATGTCTGAGCACAGAAGGAGACTACCTGAAATGAAATACATAGGGGTTGTGGGTTTTTTTTTTTTTCTAGATGCCTTGACTTCATCGAGAAAAAAAAAAAAACCAACAACAAAAAAAAAAGCATGATTTCCGCTCTTACAATTTACAGCAGTCTTGGAAGATATTATGATCCCACAAATGAAACATGAACAGTCAGGCAAGCCCGGTATATTATTCCTTTTTGAGCAGATTTGCACTGTTCACCTTTAGCAAGGTGAATCAAGTATCTGGCGAAAACGGGACCCACCTGAATAGGAGTGAAACTGTGTAAAACTCATGAACACGCCATAATCCCACATACCAAGTGAGGTAATTTAATTAACCCTCGTGTTGTTAATCATTCAAACTACTTAGATTACAGAGGAGTGCAGAAGCTGAAAACAAGCAATAGGGGAAATATGGATGCCAATTCCAAAACAAAAATAATACAGAAAATCTATCTGCACAGGGCTTGAATAGGCTGGCAAGCCAAATGCCTCAGTGTTTAAAAGAAAAATTACTATATAGACCTATTTTTATTTAAATGCAGTCATTTCACCATTGATAAACCGCTGTCAAACTTCGCAAACACCTTCTATAACTGTCAGAACACATAATGAAATCCACATGAAGGACATGACTGCTAAAGCCAGCTAAAGCCTGTGGCAAGCAGACAAGTGTCTGCTCTGCCTTCATCAATGCGAGATGCAGACCTCTGCCAGTGGCTGAGCTGACCCCAGGCTCGTGCATCCCTCCTGCAGTCCCAGAGAGCAGGGGAGCAGATCCCGGGCACCGAGGCTGCCTTCAGCCACCCTGCCCAAGGCCACGCTGGGGCTGGGATGATGCTGCAGCTGGAGCCGGGACAACTCAACGGCAGAGGCGAAGAGGAGCAGCCCCGAAACGCTGCAGTGAACGAGACCTCGGGCTTCTCCCCTACTAGTGGCTTTGATTGTACAAAATCACGCACAGCGCATTCAATCTGACCGGCAAGGTCCGGTGGTGGAGGTCAGGGAAGGGGAGAGGGAAGAAGAGGAGGAAAGAAGGAAAGGGATGGGAAAGGAAGGAAGGGGAGAGAAGAAAGAGAGAAAGAGCAAGCAAGTGGAAGAAAGCAAAAGAAAGAAAGGAAAGGAAAGGGAAAGACGGAAAGAAAAGAAAGGAAGCATTAAGACATGTCTTTCCTTAGGGAAAGGGCCGATTCTCACCCCGTAGCTCTCAGCCCCCAGGAGGCCGGCGGAGCCCGGGCCTGCCCAGGCTGAGAGCATCTGACCCTCCAGCCGCCGGGGGAACAAAGACCGGGGCCGCCGCCGCCCCTCCCGCCGGGGGACCCCTCCACAAACCCGCCACCGTCTCGAAAAGCGGCCCCGGCGCCTGGGCCGGCTCCCCGCCCGCTCGGGGTCCCCTTCACCAGCTGCCGCGCTCCCCGGACGACTGCGGCCGCCGGAGTCCCCGTCAGGCCGGGGGACTTCGAGAGGCGAGGCGGGGGGCACGGGGCTCAAGCCCCCGGCCCGCCGCACTGACGGGGGAGCGCGGTCGTTGCGCTGCTCCGCTCCCCCCTCCGCAGCTCGGAGCCCCGCCGCGGAGAGCGGGGACGGGGCGAGAGCCGGAGGCGCTTCCCGGCGGGGGGCGAGCCCGAGGGCGCAGGGGCCGGAGCCCCGGGGCTGCGGCGGGCAGGGAAGCGGGTGTCCGAACGGCGGCCGGTTCCGGGGAGCCGCCCGCGGAGGGGTCAGGGCTGCCCCGGCTGCGTGTGTCCCCCCCCCCCCGCCAGCGCCCGGGACGGCGGTGGGCCCGGGCTGTGCCCACGCGGGACGAGGAAGTCGCGGGGACCGCGGGGGTGCCAGAAGGGGCCAAGGTCCCATTCGGGACCGACCGGGCACCGGCCGCCGTGCCCCGGGCTGCGCCGCCGGCCCCGCTCGCCCTGCCGGCGGCAGCCCCCCGCCGCTCCCCGGCTCCCCCGCCCTCCTCCGCCGCGTTTCACCGGGGTCGCCTCCCCCCTTCCCCCCCCCACCCCCGACTCCCCCGGGGAGCCGCGGCTCCGGAGATCGTTTGACGGCGAAGGGCCCCGGGGGTTCCCCCGCTGCGGCCGAGGCCCAGATCGAAGACCGGCGTTTTGGTTTGGGGATTTTTTTTTTTTCCCTTCTGTTTTGCCCCGAAATTTCTGCGGAAGGTATCGATTTCCCACGGCTGGCCATAATGCAGGGCGCCGCTGAAACCCCCGCGGCAGCCCCCGCCCAGGGCGTCCGGCCCCCCGCGGGCCCCGGGTCCGAGAGCGCCGCGTCCCGATCGTCCCCCGCGACCGGGCGGGAACGAGTGCCCCGCGTCGCCCCCCCTCCCCCCCACGCATCCCGCACGGCGGGCTTGCCGTCCGTAAAGTTCGCCTTTAAAAAAAAAAAAATAAATACATAAATTCAACACACAAAAAAAGCCGTGATAGGGTTCAACGACGGGAGAGAAATAAACGCGGATTTAAAACGCCGTGTTGCGCGGGGAGGAAAGTCCGTTTGCACGGGGGCGGCAGATGCCCGTTACCGGCTGCTATCCCGGCCCCGGATACCTCCCGAAACCGTGTGACGGACGGAGGGAGAAGGCAGCGGCCGGATGAACAGCGATCGAGGCGAAGACGGAGGAAGGGAGATTTCCAGCCCTTATGCTGGTTGGTTTATCTCGCAAACAAATTTCTTTTAGCTAAAAGGCTGCGGCGCACCAGGAAATGAGGTTAGTTCTACCTTAAATTTCCTCGCAATCTTTCGCCGTAATGCAGCGTTTAACTCACCGTGAGAGAAGATGTCATTTCGCATAACACTGTGCTAATGGATAAGTCTTCCCCGACCTCTCAAGCACAACAAATCTCAGGCAAGCCCGTCGCGCACGACCTGTTAACCAGTTCTGCTGCCCGCTCGTCTGCCACCGCGCTGCCCGACGCGGAGCTCGCCACGGGATTGCTACGCTTTTCTTTGGGTGATTAAAAAAAAAAATCAAAAATAAAATAAGAAAGAAATAAAGAAACTCTTCCCTCCAGCCCCGCTCCGTGCTCTTCGCATTTTTTTGCCTTTTGTTGTTGTTGTTTTTTTTAATTAACGAATATCAAAATGTTGAAATAGAGAGCATATCGTATAGCAAACTTTTCCGTTCCTCGGAAATACCGGGTGGCTTTCTTCCCACATATTCGATTTAGGAGGAAACAAACAAAAAAAATCCCAAACAACAACAATAAAAAAAATCAACACACAAACAAAACACACACACACATATATATATATATATACACAAAAGCATGCGTGCATATACACAGACACACGCAGTTAAGCGTGCGTGTGCACCTATCTATGCACGGGAAAATAAACCTCGGACAACCCCTCAGCATCCCGCCGCCGTCCATCCACCGGCAAAGCCACCCCCGACACCCCGCCGGCCTTCCCGAAGGGCCACGGCGGCTGCAGGCGGGTGACCCGGGGCCGGGGGGAGGCGGCAGAGCAGCGCCGCGCCCCGGAGCCAGCATCAGCCTCGGACCATCGTTTGTCCGGAGCCCCGGGGCAGGCGGGGAGAGGTGGCCCCGGTGGCCCCGTCCGCGATCGCGCAGGGCCCGTCGCAGCCGTGTCAGAGAAGTTGAACTAGCAGCCTACTTACTATGCATTGCTGCAAACGGGTCGTGCTTACAGTGTATTTCCATCGGAGCGGTCCGGGCCGGGGCGGCCTCGCCGAGCAGACTTCGATTCGCCGGCGGCGCTCGGGTTTGGGGCTGGGGAGAGGGGTGGGTAGGAAGCGCGGGGAAACAGCCGGAGACCGGAAAAAAAAAAAAAAAGAAGAAAAAAGAAAAAAAAAGAAAAAAAAAGAAAAAAGTAAAGAAAAAATCCCCCAAAAAGGCAAAAATAAATACAAAAAAAAAAGCCCCAAGAGTCCCGCCCGGAGCGGGGTCGCGGTATCCGACAGCACCGGCCGACTGCGGCTCCCCGCGCCGCTCGCCACGTCCGGGGACTCGGGAGGGGAGGGGGGTGAAAAGGGAGGGGGGGGCGGCGAGTAGCGGCCGCCCTGGACTGCGCCTATGCCCCCGGCCGCTCCCCGGGCGGCCACCGGCGAGCCGCAGCACCCGCCTCCCGGCTCCGAGGCGGTGCTGGGCGCGGAGGGGGCGGGCGTCTCGGTCCGGCGACCGGGAGCCCGGCGCTCCCTGCCCGACGGCTCTTTGTGCTGGCGGCACCAGCGGCTGCGCGGCGGCCTGGACGGGCGGCAGCGGGGACGGGCGTCCCGTCCGCGGGGCTCGGTCCCGGGGCGGCGGCGGTGCGCTCCGCCTGTGCCGCCCCCCGCCGCGCCGCTCGCAGCAACTCGCGGAGCCGGGCGGGGCGGCGGTGGTGCGAGGGGAGCGGCGGGGGAAGGTGTGCGAGAGGGCGGGGAGCGGGGCGGGGGCCGGGCTCGCCTCGCCTCGCCGCGGCCCCGCGGGACCGAGGCGCCCCGTCAGCGGCCGCCGTCCGACCTGGGGAGCCGGCGCGGCGCGCCCATCCCCATCGCCGCCGCCGCCGCCCGCCGGGCCGCGGGGCCGCCGCCGCCGCCGCCCCTCCCCGCTCGCCGTCGGCCTCCGGGCTCGCCGGGGCGGCGCGGCGCCTGGCTGGCTCGGGCGGTGCGCCCGGCGCGCTGCCGGCCCGCGGCGGGCGGCGGGGGTTGTGGCGGGCGAGGAGGGCGGGGGCGGGGGCGGGCCGGCGCGGGGGCGCGCGGGGGCGGGGCGGGGGGCTCCGCCGGTTGCCGCGGGCACCGCCCCGGGACCGCGCCCCGCCGCCCCCCGGCCTCGCCCCGCGACCGGACTGCGCGGCTCAGCGCGCCCGCGGAGACGGCGCGGCGGGTGGCGCTTCAGCACCGCCCGGCTGGACAGCGGCGGGCCGGCAGCGGGCGGCGCCCGCCCGTCACTCACCGCCCCGGCCAATCGCAAAAGTTAACTTGACGGCGCCCCGTATTGGCCGCCGGGCGGCGCCGACGGCCATTGGCGGGAGAGGGGCCAATGGGGGCGGGGGGCGTGGCTGCACGCCCCCACTGGGCGGTGCAGGGCGGAGGCTCAGCCATGCGAGACCGTGGAGGGAAGGGGGAGGGCTCCGGGGGGGCGGGCCCCGCCTCCCGGGGCCGTGGGCGCGGGACCCCCGACGGGTGGATGGAGCATCCCAGGGCTGGGGGATCCTCGACGGCGGGACGGCGCGTCCCGCGAACGCGAGTCAGCCGGCAAGCCCGAGGGAGCTTCCCGAGGCTGTCGGTCTCCCCGGCGGCCGGACGGCGCGTCCAGGGGCCGTGTGTCCCCGATGGCCCCCGGCCCCGGCAGCCCGGGCAGTGGGTGAGGACGCAGAAGGCCGCGGGCGGGGGCTGGTGTCGGGGTCTCGGTCTCCGCCCGCCCGCTCCCTCCGCCGTCGCGGCGGGGCCCGACGGCCCTAGGGGGAGACCGCCGCCTCCGGGGCCGAAGGTGTGCCGCTCCGGTCGCTGAAACGCGGGTCCTGACACCCGGTTGCGCCGGCCTCCGCTTGCGGTGGCTGCGGACCGGGCCAGAAATTCAGGGTCTCTTCCCCCTGTCCGCGTCTGTCCCGCCGCGGGTCAGCGTGGGGGCACGGCAGAGTCCAGCCGAGCCACATCCCCCACCCTCGGCCCCGCCGGGGGCCTGCCGCCCCGCCGAGGGCGCCGGAGTCCCGTCTCCCCGGGCAGCCGCCGCAGGGCCGGGGCCGTGGAAGGCGCTGTCTGCCGGCCGCTCCCAGGGGAGCGCCGCCCCCTTCCCCCGCCGCCGCTGCACCCACGGCCCACGTCCTCGGGGCCCCGGCGGCGGCAGGGCCGGGCCGGGCCCCCCCTAGGCGGCGGCGCTGGGCGGGTGAGCGAGGGGCGAGTTTTCGTTGAACGCGAAACTCCCGGGCGCGGCCGTGCAGCCGCAGCCGCCGCCGCGGGGACGGGACGGGACAGGGTGGGGGGTGGAGGTCCGGCCGGGCCGGGAGCCGTCGGGGGTCGACCCTCCCGCCCCCCCCGCAGCTCGACGCCTCGACCCGAGGGAGATGTCGGGGTTGGGGCGGGGGCTAGGGGGGGGGCGCCGGCCTGGCTGGAACGAGGAGGGCGGGAGGCGCGGCACCCCCCCCGCCTGGTCTTCATCGGCCTCCCTCCTCCTTCTCCCCCCGCGCGGGGCACCACGGGTGAAGCCTCCCCCCGGACCGACACCCCGCGGGGATGCGGCGGCACCGGCGGTTCCCGCGGCGGGAGAGGCCTCAGGGCGCCGCGCTGCCCGCCCCGGGCTGAGCTGCCGGTACCGCCGCCCCCGGCCCCCCCTCTTCGCCCCCGGCCGCTCCCGCCGCGCGGGGCGTGCGGCGCGCCGCCATGAAATGCTTTATCGATTAAACGATTATTCAGGCGATTTAACTAATAAAAGTCCCCATCGATTGCTTCGGAATTGCATTTCGCCGCTGCGCCGCGAGGCCGCCTCGGCACCCGCACCCACCGCCGGCCCCACGGCCACGCCGCCGCCGCGCTCCCCGCCGGGACGAGGCTCTCCCCGGCCCTCTCGCCGGTCTCCGATACCGACGCCCTCGCTCTCCCGGCCCCAGCCGCGGGGCCGGCGGGCGGACACCCAGGCGGCCCTCGCCGCCGGCGCGAGGCCCCTCCGCGGGACACGGCGGGTCCCGGCAGCCCCCCCCCGCGCAGCCCCGAATGCCCCAGAGGCAGCCGGCCCCGGCCCCGCCGCGCCCGACCCTGCCCCGGGCGGCGGCTCACGCGTAACCGGCCGCGGCGGCTGGTCTCGGCGTCGCCACGGCCCCCCCCCCCCCCCCCCCGGCCTCTAGCCCGCGTCCCACCTGTGCGGCCAGCCCGGGGGGTCCCGTAGGTTTTCTCCAACTCCATCCCGGGTTGTCGGGGCTTGGGGAGACGAGCAGCGAGAAAAGTTTCCACGTCGTGTTGCTATAGCCTTCCCTTTCCTTCTTTTTTCCTTCTTCTCTTCGTTTCTTTTCTCCTCGTGTTTCCTTGTTTTGTTTTCTCCTTTTCTTTTTTCTTACCTTTTTTCTTTCTTTTCCTTTCTTTTCCTTTTTTATTTTCTCTTTTCCTGTCTTTTCTTTCTTGTCGTCTTTTCTTTCTTATTCTTCTTTATTTTCTTTATTTTCTTCTTCTTATTTTCTTTTTTCTTTTTTTTTTTTTATTTTTTTAAGGAGCTCTCGCAGGTTGGAATAATTCAACTCTTCCGCTCCCCGCCGAGCTTTTGCAGCTGATCACTGAGCTGAAACTAAACGTTTTAGGTGGAAAAAAGCCTCTGAAGGAACCGTGAAATGATTAAGAAAGTAAAGAGCTCCTCGCCATGTGAGATCATGTCCTGTTCTCTAAAACATCACAAGATGTCCCCAGACGCAGCCAAGAAAACCCAAGAAAACTCTTTGACATCTGTTGTAGCAGGAATCAAAGTTTGCTCGCAGCCAGCCGCCCCCCGAGCGCTCCGGCGGCTGCTGCAGGGCGGCGGCGGCGGCGGCGGCGGCGGTGGCGTAGGCACCTGCCCGCTCTGCCCCCACCCGTCCAACCCCTCACCAACTTTTCAGCAGAACCGACTTCCCCTTCCCGGGCCGGGAGGTGACGCCGCAAGCCCCGGCGCTGCGCTCCCTGCCGGGCCGGGCCGGGCCGCAGCGGGGGCGGGACGGGGACCTGCCTGCCAGAGCCTGGGGGACGGCGGAGACACCCCCGGCGCCGGCATCGCCCCCTGCCCTGCCCTGGCCTTCGCCCCCGGCGGAGGGAAAAGACCTTAAGCCGGGGCGCAGCCCGGGGGCGAGCGGCCCGACGGAGGTGCCGGTGGGGAGGAGGGGGCTGGGCTGGGATTTCCCGGCCCTGGGTGCAGGGGACTGCTGGGGTTCCCCCCACCCCCCGCACCTCCCGTTTGCATGGCGGCCTCCAACCGGTGCCGAGCCGCGGCTGCAGACCCACGGCCGCGTCCCGGAGGCCTCGGCGGCGCCGGTGAGGGCGGGGAGAGGAGATTTCACGAGGCCTGATCGTTCCCAGATTTATTTTTCAGCAAAGCGATTGGGGGGGGAGGCTGTGTTTAAAAAAAGTAACGGCGCGGCTTTTCGCAAGGAACGAAATCAACACCAGCCCCACACGGTATCTGCCGTTAAACCGGGGCCGCCGCCGCCCTGGCCCGCTGGCAGCGATGTCCCCGCTGCCACCCGCGCACGCCCCCGGCCTCCCACGCCGCCGCCAGGTCTCGCTCTCACGGAACCCGCCCAGACGTGAAAACCGCCCGTCGGCGGGGGACCGGCCGGGGTCTGCTGCCCCCGCGGGGGGCCGAAGGGAGGTGGCAGAGCGGCCAGGGGCAGCCCCGCGCCGCGGCCGGCGGGGAAGGAGGGCCGTCCCCGCATGTGGGGAGGCCAGGAAGGTACCGGGGGCTCACGCCCTCCCCCCCGGCGCCCCCTCGTCTCCCCCAGGAGCTAACATGGACGCGGCTCTGCTGCATCCCAAAGCCGTACATCCTTCTCCCGCACATCCCTCCGCTCCGGACGCCGGCGCATCCCAGGACGGGCGACCCGGCTGCCCCGGCTGGCTCTACAGCTGGGCCGGCACCGGGCCCACCGGGACCCCCGGCCGCGTGGCCCCGTCCTGCGAGTTTGCCTCTCGCTAAACGCTTCCCTTTTCACCAACGTTTCTTTGCTCTCATTTGCTTACACCAAAATAGCCGGCGGACAGAGCCCGTTTTCCGCTGGTTCTCTCCGAAATGCAGCCGCTGGGTGAACAACCGCTCCGGGGCGGCCCTTCCCCTTGCCGGGGAGGCAGCCCCCGGTAAACCGAGCAAGCGAACAGCAGACACCCCCCCTCCCCATCCCCTCCAGATGCTCTTCTCTCCCCCGGCCGCGGCAGCAGCGAGGAATCCCGGCAGCGCTTCTCCGACCTCACGCAGGGAAACGAACGAAAAACATTTTATTGTCCCAAGAACAGGCCGCGGTGCTCCCGCCCCCCCACCCGCCTCGGCATCGCAGCCGCCCGCCCCGGCGCTGCCACACCGGGCCCGTTGCCCTCGGGGACCGCGGCATCCCGCCATGTGCGGGCCTGGCTCCGCCGCCGGGACCCGACCAGCCTGGGCATCCTCACCGCCGCCGCGGGGCGGGGGGACCGGGGGCAGCGTTTGGGGCCAGACTTGCGCTCCTCCGTCCCAGGGCACCCCCGGCACTCCCGAGCCTGACCGAGGGAGGGGTTTCGGGCGGGGGGCGAGAGCCGTGCCCCGCCAGCAGCCAAGGGAAGCTCTTGCTGTGCCCGCCCGCAGTGGGGGTCCCGCCACTTGGGCGGGTGCCCCCGGGAAAATGCCTCTGGCTCCAGCAGCAGCAGCAACTTCTGCAAGGGCGTGTGAAATGCAAAGTCGCACCGTAGATGGAACCCAGCCCCAGCCCACCGCAGAGCCCACCACGTTTCAGAGTACTGCCGTGCTTTCTGTGCGCGCGGAGAGGCCGCTGAAGACACAGCGGGGAGAAGGAAGAAACCACAGCACGGCAGAATTATTTTTTTGTTGAGAGTTTTCCAAGGGCGGTTGTTGTTGCCTGCCCTCTCCAAAACGACGAGAAGATCATCAGCCCTGACCAATCTTTTGTGCTTTTCTTTCTGATGCACAGCGTGAGGAGGCAAGAGGGTGACCCCCACCCTGCAGGCACACCAAGGAGCCGGGTGCTGCGCAAGGTTCGGATCACCGGCAAAACACCTGGAACCGCTGGAGCAAAGCATTCGCATCGCCTTGCCTCCCTGGGTACCAGCCTGCTCTGCTCCTGGGGCGTCCTCCTTTTCCCGAGGCAAGGGGAACCATGATTCTGGGGGAGCGGAGGGGCAGAGGGTTGCACAGAGCATCCGAAGCCCCACACCATCTTTACAGTTAACAGTTTCCTCACATTTCTGTTAAACACACCAACACCAAATGTGAAAGAGGGAGAGCGCCACTACAAATGACCCACCTGCCCCTCAGCCTAGGCAGGACTAGTAGAGGGTAGGGGGTGTTACTGTTTTAGAAATAGCCGCTGCTTCCCAGTGGTACCATCGTCTCTTTTCCCTCTAATGTCTGTCATTTCAAATTGAAAATATGGGAGATCTAGTGGTGACTCCGGCCCAGTATGTTCCCAGGGATAAAAGTGAACTCTGAGATGGGTGTGACAATTAGGCTGTAGGAACGTAAAACGTGTTAGATGGGCAGTCCTGTAAAGCTGAGAGCACTTGGGTGGCATAATCTGATATCCAGGGCCCTCTTCAGAGAGCTGTCCACAGGAGGCCATTGGGAAATGAGGTTTGAAGGATGAAAGCATGGAGAGGAGGCATCCCATCATCGTCAGAGTTTGCTGGGGCAGCCCATGCGGAAGAGGTGCTCTGTCCCCATGGATGATGTGCTAACAATGGGAAATTTATTAGGGAGAGACATTGCCAGTCTTGTCAGCGCTCCGTTTCCCAGCCTGGTCAGTCCATCAAGGGAGCAAAGCCGAGGGGCACAGCTGGCAATACCAGTGGGGTTTATTTTTGAGTGCGAAAGGAGGACAGGAAATGCTGAAAGACTTCTCTTTTTCAGTCAATGTGCATTATTACTTTTGCTCTCCCCTCCCTTAACACTACCTGCTGTCTCAGAAAGTTGCCACTGGTCGCACCAGATGGCAAGTGGTGCGCTGGGGGTCCTCGCTGGGCGTATTTAGCAGAGAGCCCCTGGCATCCTGCTGCAGGAAGCACCAAGGCAGGGTGAAATGCTTTTCTGAAAAGGCTGCCCGCGACTTTGCTGTACCGCACCCTGAAGGCTGCTCCTCACCACCGTTTCTGCACCTCTGAGACTTTTATTCTCCATTCCACAGCCTTACTTATTACTTACTTACTTACTTACTTACTTACACAGTGGCCTGGACCTGCATTTTCACTGATAAATTTGCATCTAAGCAGAAGCCCAACCCAGTTTATCAAAACAATGAATAGCCCAAACCTGTTTTATCAGTCTTTTGTGGAAGGGTTCAGGGACGTAGCAAATGCTTCAGTCCCCTCAGTCACTTTCACTGATCTCAAGTGTGGTTATTTTGATAGTTAAGACACGGTTTTAAAAGTCAACTTGGCAGAACTTTCTGCCTGGTGACACGGTTACATGCGCAGCTGAAAACGAGCCAGCACCCGAGGGAGGTCAAGCCACACCAGATGCTGGCTTCTACCTCTTCCTGAGAGCCGTGTGAGAAACCCCACCGTATCCTCTGACATTACTGCAGTGACGTGGTACAGTGAGGGCCTGGCCTCCCAGGAGCGCAGCACGGCTGGACTGCAGAGCTCGGGCTTCCCCAGGCCCTGCATGACAGCTCCTCGGCCGAACCCAGCGGAAGAGCGTGACACAAGGCACCACCGGCAGCAGAGCTGGTACCCTGCAGCCAGTGGGATCCAGCCTGGCAGGATGCTCGGGAAGGCAAAGTGCTTGTTCCAGAGGCAGTGGCGGAGGTGGGGTGAGTGCTGCTTTTGGGACCGGAGTGCAGAGCAGAGGGAACAGACCCTCAAAGGCTGCGGTGCCTGGGCATGGAGAGCAGCTCCCACCTTGCCAGCAGAGCTGCAGCCAGGCGCCGGGAAGGGCTGCTGATCCCTTTGCCACATAGGAAACCCCAGGAGGTGCAGCAGCACGCCTGGGGAACGCGCAGGTCCGGCCAGAGCACAGAGCAGGAATCGGATCCGTGCAGCTGCAGGTCAGGGGCCTCGTGAAAAAGCCCCTTCGAAGTCCAGACTTTGTCACCAAGCTCGGACTTCAACAGTACCCCTGGGGCACCTGGCAAGCGGCATGTCCCGAGGGGCAGGCTGTAACGGAACTTCTGCATTAGGCAGAGCCGACAAGCTTGCTGCGGGGCTGCCGTCTTGCTTGAAGGAACAGCTTGCTCACTTATAAGCCCTGCTTCCTTCTTTCTGAATGCATCCTCCTGTGGATATTTTGAAAAGAGGGGCCCATTTCAGCTACGCTGTGAAGTAAAGAGACCAAGAATGAAGATCTTTTTTTACGGGAGATCTAGCTGGAAAGTGATCGACTCTCCTTATACAATGCTTGCTTTTCCAGCCTCTCTCTAGAAAGCCAAGAACAAAAAATTCAACCCAAGTTCATCCTGTGCTGTAACTTTTGTGTTTGCTGCTATTAAAATGCTGAAAAAGGTCAAATTGATTCCTTTGCTTTGACGCTTGCTGGGAGAAGAGGTAGATTGGAAAATAGGAAGTTAAATCACTGAATAGTCGGCTACCAACAATTACCGGTGAAGAGGAAAATACAGCTGATTAAGTGAGCCCTTTGCTAGACATTAAAGTGCCCAGAAAACGCAAGCAGGAGACAGGAGGTTAGAGAAATCTATGGCTTTCTCAAGGCTCAGAAGGAGCCATACCCAGGGTGTTAACTGTTATTTTTTCTAGATTAGGTGTCGTGTTAATATCCGCTTCACACCTATTGATTGAAAAAAAGGGTGGTGGGTCACAGCCTCCAAACACATAATTAACTGTAATCAAATAAACGGCCAAGATCAGAAACCGGGCAGCATTCAGAGTCCAGCTTTGTCCAGAATCTCTCTAGGTCAGGTGTTTAATACCTACAGGAAAACACAGTACAATATTCTCCTGCTTCTCCTTGGCTAGATAGTTGATGGTCGAGTAAATACATCTCTCAGTTGACATGCTGCCACATACACAAATAGATGCCACTGTAAAACCTAGCTGCCAAAGGATTTTTCATCTCAACATCTTGCGCTTCTAAAGAGATCTCAAATTTTCCCGAGAATATTTCTTAGATACATCAGAACACATGCTTTAGGTAGGTGTTTTAACCACCACCTTTCAATGGCTTGCAGAAAGGTTTCCTTTCACAGTTTTAGGAACCATGCCAGTACTTGCAAGAACATTTAAATATGTATTTTATCACGCTAATCACCAGAGTTTTTTATGCAGCAAGAGCTATATATTTATGGCAGATATTTAAAGGAGCAGAGTGGATGAAAATGTTTGTACATGTCCAGTCCTCAGGCCACACTGTTACAACCCAGCACCAGGCTTGCTTGGACACCAGCAAAGAGCAAATGACATTGGCTGGGCCCTAACAGAGGTGGTATGTTCTCGTCATGATGCTCAAAAAAGTAATTATGTCTCTTGCCAGCTCTGTTGTCTTTCCGTTGCCGTGCTGCTCAGGGTTTCCATCATCACGTCCTCCCAGGATCCGGACAGAATAGTTTCTGACAAACTGGAAATGCCCGTACCATGGCAGCAGGACAGACCCCGTGAACTGCACCATCATCAAGGTGACTCCACAGTGGTTGGCCAGCACCTGGTTTGGTGAGCCAGGTGCCAGCCTCTCTGTCACTGCAACACCACCTCTGCTCAGCACGGATATTTTTCTGGTGACCATTTCTTTTGGTTTGCCTTCTGCCAGGATACTGGCAGTGTGGGCCAGTCACCCCCTCCTCCTTGTTCGTGTCCAGCTGTCTCTGCTCTCCCAGCCCTGTCAAGACTGCCACCGCTTGCCCTCTGGGCCAAACAGCCTGCCAAAGAACAGACTGAAAAAAAAAAGTCCGTTGCCCAACAAGGGGGAAAAAAAATAAAAACAAAAAAAGGAAAGTTTCAGCACACTTGCTATCTGTGCTTTATCAGTTATTTTACTTGCAAAGGTTGGGAAGGCTTCTTGCCTTTTCATTTCAAGAATCAGCTCCTCCCCTTTTGCTTTCACTGTGTTTCTCCCACCTGCATTCCTGGCCACTAGCCTCACTCCTAGTAATTTACACCCTGGCATAAAATAAAACAAAGCATTTCCTTCCCCTGGAAATACTCGTGGGCAGTGTTTCAAACTGCCAGGCCTTGAAAAACACCGAAAGGCAGAGGCAGCCTCCAGCTGCAGGTCCTGCGCAGCCTCAGCAAACCCTGCCCAGCCCCGGGAACCGGGAATCGCGTGGGGAACCGGGAATTGCGTGGGGAATCGGGAATCGCGTGTCCTGTGGCCTCTGCTGTCTGCCAGGCTGGGTGCCTCACCTGTCCCGCTGCAGGGACGGTTGCAGCTCCCTAATGCCGTGAGCTTGGGAGGAATCCATCCTGCAGAAGGGATGCGAAAGGACTGTCTGTGTGTGTGTGAGTGACCTGCAGTGCTTCAGCTACACGCAGCGATAAGTCGGGGGTGTTTTCAGTCCGTGCGTTCCTTTGAGAATAACTACCGCACAAGATGATTGGGTTTTTGGTTGGGGTTTTTTTTTCCTCTCCTTAGGTATTTTTGGTGTAATTTCTTTTTCTTTATTTGCATTCACTTGAATTCTGCAGGGTGGGGGCCGTGTTTAGAGCAGATGGCAAAGAGCTCTGCCCTTTATCATCACACGGTGAAATTGTAGTTAACTGGAGACTTTGAGAACAATACAGAAATCTATTTCATTAACTCCAGATACTGCTTACCTCCAATTACACAGCTGTATGAAAATTACTGGGTGTGAAATATGAAAAGGGTGTTTTGTAATTGAAATGTTTTTTTTTAGTTAAATTTTGAAATCAATAAGAAGAAAATTAAAAAAGAGCAGTTTGATAACACTTACTCTGTTTGCTCAATATATAGCTATAACCACCATGAAAAGCTATTTACCTTGTGCTGTGTTCTGCAGGAAGGAAAACCGAAGACTCTCCTTGCTCACTGGCTTTAAAATACAGTTACATAAAATAAAATACAGTTAAGCACAAGATGGGGCAACACATGTGAGCAGAAATACAGGGTGCATCACCAAAAGGAGAAAACTCTGGTAATCACAGCCAGTGGGCAAGACTCCTCCATCATCTCACCAGCAAAAATTGCTCTGCAAAAAGGCTTTGCCTGCACCGTCATGCAGCAGCACCTCGACACAAGCTGCCGATATGCGGGGCCAAGGCTGCCTCAACGTGCGTGCGTGGGGGAAAGAGCCGCTCGCCCTGGTCGGGAAGGGACCATGGCTGTGGGCAGGCACCATCTGGTGGCCCAGAGGGCACAGCCAGCTCTGCCTGCTGCATGATGCTCGCTGGGGAGCACTGCGTAATTGCCTGCTCAGTAGCTCAAACAGGAAGAAAAGGTTCATTTTCCCCTAAAACCTAGCCTCTCTCTTTTTTTTTTTTTTTCCCAGGCTGGAGACCCTAGCAGGTTATTATCTGGTGGAACTGTGGCTCTGGGGATGAGATGGCGTTGTCCAACGAATGTCCAGCTGAGCCCAGCTGAGTTGTGGGACAACCCCCCTGCTCGCACGGGATGCGCTCCTGTCACCAAAGCTCATGGCAGCCTCCAGCATGACGGAGACTGCAAAGACAAGCCCTCGTATCTAGCGTCGCTAAAGCGGAACAAAACATTCTTTAGGGGAATTTCCTCACTGCTTTTACAGCTCTGCTCTTTTATTTACGTCGCTCATTAATGCTGCTATTTTAGTTTTGTCTCTATTTCTTGCCCTGTAGGACATGCATTATTTCAAGCATAGCAACCAATTTCAGAGGAGTTTTTCAGAGGTTTTGCAGCAAGCTACATGGGACCTTGTTAAACTCTTGTTTAGGGCACGGTGATGCCTGCCCAGCTGGGAGACCTCTCTGGAAACTCGAGGTGTGACAAAGATCTTGCTTTTTGGCAGTTCTGCCTTTCTCCATTCCCCTCCCTAGTTTTAGAAGTCAAAGAAACCACCCTGGCCCATATTCCAACCTCACCCACAGCACAAGACAAGTGGGTCTTGTCACCGCTGTGAAGGAAGATGCCACCAGCTTTGTCAGGCTGTCATGATCTGGTCAGGAGGGTAGTAAACCCAGCTGGGTTTACGCTTTGCAGCAAGGCATGGGTGATCAGCAGGTAGCTCCCCATCTTTCTGTCTCACTGTCTGGCCCAGCAGACAGGACACCACCTGAAGAACTCCAGCGGTACGCTGCAAAGGAAGGTCTGTCCAAGTCTGGTGGGGAAGTACAGTTGTACTGGCAGGATATCTGCAGGGAGAAGGATTCGGTCTGAAAAATGGAAAGGCTCTGGCATGGAAGTCAGAGGTTGTACATGTCCCTAGCTTGGCTGAGCATTCTGGTTGGAGGGCAGGCTTCAACATCTCCTAAGATCTGCCAGATCTATGTGATTAGGGCAAAAAGATCCCAGCACAAACACAGGAGACGAGCAAGGCAAAGATCTGTGTCAACTCTCCACTGCTGTTATCTCACTCTTTTGTTTCAAATTTTACATACGTTTTGCTAAAAGCTCCACCACTTGGGTTCACATGAAACTCCTTGGGCTGTCAGCTCTCCTTGGAAAAAGCAACGCATTTAGTGTCTGCAAGATTGCAAAGGAGAAGCTAAAAGAGGCAGCTCCTGAGCATGCAAATCTAACAGCAAATGAGAAGATGTTAAAAGACAAAACTTACTATTTTGCTAACTACATTACAAAGCTGTGACTGGTGACCTGACGGTTCTGACTGCTGAGGCTTGTTTCTGCCCCCTTACTCAAACGAGTGACACTTAAGAACAGTAAATGTTTCAATGGGTGCCACGAGTAGACACTTCAGGAGGGAGCACAGGCATCTTCAAGGATGGAGTGAGCCTAGCCCATCCATGCCAGTCCTCTTCACCACTCAGCCAAAAGGCTGGCTCTCTCAGCAACATTAGAAGGAGGAGACACGTCGCCCACCCCAACCATTCTCACTGTCTCACCAGCAAGTAAATGACACGCTCCAGACAGACAGAATGTGAGCAGAGCAGCTTCCCCCCACACCCTGAATCCTCCTCAAATCCATGCTCACTAACTAGCAAATATTATTACTACCACAGGAACTAGCGCTCTTGACCAGAGCCTGGCTCCCCTGTACACTAGCAGCTACGCAAGCTTCACCACTAAAGACACCTTACATACACGCTCCTTTTCCTACTCCCAGTATTACTGTTTTGTTTTGTTGTTGGGGGTTTTTTTTTGTTGGGTTTTTTTTTAAATTAATACCACCAGTGGGCTTCCTCTGTCTCCATCTGAGAGATTTTAAAAAGCAGTCATGGTGAGATGGCAGACCTGACATGCAGTTCCTTGTCCTGTCTAGGTAAGCCACCCAGATCTCAAACTAGTTAATTGCACCAACACAGTGACTCCCGCCTTGCAGCTGGATGAAATTCAATCTAACGACTTCATTTGCTCTGGTTCAATACTGGCGTTTTAAAATATACAAGTCTAACTGCAAACTACAGTCTTTAATCCAACCTTCAGAACATGGGCCTGAAATTTTAAAACCACACAGAAGAAGCGCTTTTCTACTTTCTGTATTTGCTATGTGAACATTGCAAATGATTTTAAAAACAGAGTTGTACATGTATATCAGATATAATTTGAAGTAATGAGTGTATTTTTCTAATCTTCCCCAATGCCAACCTAACAACCCATTTCCAATATCATGCATAATAATTAATTTGTTTTCTGTATAGTAAGAAGATTAACAACTTCACATTTACACGAGTTATGTTCAAATAAAGTAAGTTCTAATGAGAAAAATTGGAAGCGGCAGCAAATCAATGTTCCACTCAGCAATCCAGGTTTATGTGTGTTTGTCTATCTTTTCTGCATGTATTTTTGTCAAGATTCCACTGTAAACAAGATAATTTCTTTCATGTTGGGTTAGCCTGGGTAAATATGTTTAATGAACAACAAATACATTGTAAACATTGAAATAAATCTAAATACCTCAGAAAACGTGCTGGAAACTATAGGGTGCTTCAACAGATACAGTATACTAAATATGAGGTTACACTGCATGAACTCACCGCACAGAGAAAGCTGACATCAGGCACAGATTGATTTCAAAATAATTAAATAATTCGGAAAAGCTTGATTTTAAAAAGATCCACCCCTATATATCAAAGGAGCTTCTTTTTTGCCGACGGGGCTGGAAAACTTGCCCTTTGTAAGTAAAATATTGAAATATTAGCCGGAATCAATCAATTCTAACTAAGCAAGACAAAGATTAGAGAGATTTCTAGTTCGTTCTAGAAATCGATACTCATAGACAAGCCAGGGCTAAAATACACTGCAGTGGCTGCCTGAACCTAAACCTCCAGGATTTATCCTAACAGTCCTTTTTCTAGGGCTCCCGCTTAAGCCCGTGCCTCTCAGACACTGCGGTAACAAGGTTACACATGTATTTCTGCAAACACGCAAATGAGTAATTTCACCGGAGCGTTTCTGTACTAACACTTAGGGCATCCATCTGCCTTCCCGCTAACGAGGAGCTGGGTACCAAAGGTGTGGCAGGTCTCCACCACGTTTTTTTAGTGCAGGGAGCCATCGCAGTACAGGTTGGGACATACCTGTAGATCTCTTGAACACAAACGAAGACCTCTACAACTAGTAGAAAGCCCTTACGTCTTCCCGGGGCAGGATGATAACAGAGAGCGAAGACACTTTATTCATCACCACCACGGCAGGGTGCGTCTCCACACTGCCAGCACAGAGATAATTGCTGGCATCTCATCACGCCATGCTGGAGCTGCTCAGAAAGGGGAGCCAGGGGGCCCTGATCTGGAAGATTCTTTGAGCGTATCTCCACCAGACTGCATGGGAAGGTATTTTCCCAGCCAGTTGCAGGGATTCTGTCCCTTATCCTTTAGATCCTGTGTGACGTACAGACATGGCCCTCTCCTCCCTGATTCCCATCCCTGATTTGCAGCCTGTCCTCCCTCCTGCGCCAGCGCAGCTGTGGTGCTGTCCCAGACCTGGGCGACTCGCGCCAGGTGCAGGAGAACCCCTGATGGAAGGCGGACCACAGGTTAGCCGGGGAAGCCACAGACACTCGATGTGGCTGTGGCTGAAACGGTGGGAGGAGAACAGAGAGGTCTGAGACCCATGGCTGTCCTGTGCCACCCAGAAATCCAGACCTGAATCCCTGGGTCTTGTAAATGGGACAGGTCCTGCCCAGGAGGGACTGGATCCACCATCATGTGCTTGATCAGCACCAACTGCATTTTCCACCTCCCTGGGAAGTCCCCATGGCTATGGGGCTGTGCCGGTCCCCACGCCCAGGCAGGTCTGTCCTATGCCCTGACATGGCCCTCCAGCTCCCCACACTGCAGACACCCTTGCTTTCCTTTTATTATTCCTGGGGCCATGTTCATATTTGACGAACACGTTTTTGTCAAAGCTCTCCACATGCTAACCTGTGGACAACATCTAGATGGGGAGATCCCAGACCCGGGCTCCTCTATGTCTGCCTGATGTCCAGCAATGGAAGGCAGGGGTGGGAGCTCCCTCTCCCATCTCCCATGGCTCAGGAGCTGCCACCATTCAGCTCTCACAAACGCCAGCAGCTGTTCAGGTGCGACTGGGAATCTGTAAGGAGCATCGCAGCCAAGCAGACCAAAGCCACTCACTACCAGAAGTGTCTCCTGGTCTTGCCGTACAGGTGAGCCGAGGAACGGGATATGAACATCTGGGTCAAATTTCCAGAACAAGCCTTTTGCACTATGCCGTCCTGCCTTGGCCAGGGTCTTGGGCTGCTGGATGAGGGAACATATCACAAATGGGTTACAGCCTGCATGTCCCCTCTGGACATCTGCTTTACCATGGGAAACAGCGCTCAGGTTCCCCGTGTCTGCTCGCCTTGTGTCATCTGTGCAGGCTGCACCGAGAAACGCTGCATGGCTGCAGGACCTGCTGAGAATGAAGCAGGGCCAGACCCCACACGGAGGCAGGGTCCGAGGGCGGCTGCACCTCGGTGTGGTGGCCACCCCAACCATTGCCAGCGAGGCTCTGAGACCTGCCTGGCCCTAACCGCTGGCTGGAGAACGGTCAAAACGAAGCAGCTATTGTTTGTATCGTTTCTGGTATAGACACGTTCCCTTGTCTAATTATAGGTGATTCAAGGTTCACTGCCTAACTAAAGCATGGCCATCACTTCCCATCTGATCTTCAGTTGCTGACACCTTCACCAGATTTTAAGAGATTGGGCTGAAAGTTTCCACACCATGCATATGACTCAGACGATGGTTTGGTTCTTTGGGGGTTTTTTCGCTTGTTTTGGTGGTTGTTTTCTGAAATAGCTTTGATAAAAAGTAATCATTTCTCAAGAATACAACAATCCATGCTGTATTCCTACCTCAACTTCTTTTTTTTTTTTTTTTTTTTTTTTTTTTCAGAATTTGCTTCAGAGCAGTACTTTGACCAGTTTTTACCATGAGAATACCACACTTATGTAGTAGTGGACTTCTCAGAGTTACACATCTATTTTTTCCCTGTGGAAAGCCACAGATGTTTGAGGACACTGTAAACTGCTGGTTCATATATGACCAGCAGACGTGAGGCAACTGGCTGCTCAAGCACCTGAACTTCCACCCACGCTGAGCAGCATCTTGTCTTCCTTCCGCTGCCTCTCTCTGGTTCAGACATGTGTTGGTTTCATAAGGTCAATAAGTAGCTTGTTTCAGCCCGGTCTGAACAGGACATCCTGGGAAAGCCTTTCCCTTCAGCCTTGGCTTTGGCCACCCAGGGAAAAAAAAAGGAGGTTCAGCAGGTCACCAAAATGTGGGTCCTTTCCTAAACACCAGTACTTGACATCAGGACTGTCATGTTCTGTCCACACAGTGTAGCCTGTCTGCCCATCGATGAGCAGCCAGGTTGTCTCTCCAGCACAGGAAAGACATACCAAATAGGTTTTCAGAGACATTTCTTGTCTACTAAATGCAGAGGATTCAACCAAAGAGACCCATTATTTGCTTCCTCCATCCGCTCCTAGAATCACAGAATCATTTAGGCTGGAAAAGACCTTTAAGATCTTTTAGAGTAGAGACATCCCCTCTGCATCACCTTGCTTCAGAGCTACCATATGAAATCCTTCCACTTGTGCTATTCTGCACCAGCCTGCTCTTAGAAATGTGCAATAACTGGTCAGGCTTGGTACCCCTGAGGAGACCAGCAATTTTATGTAATTCATTGCTGAAAAAAGCAGCAGCTCAACAGGACGATGAGCTAGGTACCCATTACGTGATGGAGCCCGGCTGTCCTGAGGATGGCCAAACACCCGCCTGTCCATGGGAAGCGGTGAATGGATTCCTTGCTTTGCTTTGCATGTGTGCGCAGCTTTGCTTTACCTATTAAATCGTTCTTTTCTCAGCCCTCGAGTTTTACGTTCCTTTCTGATGCTCCTCCCCATCCCTCTGGGTGAGGGGGAGCGAGTGAGCAGCTGCGTGGTACTTAATTACCAGCCGGGGTGAAAACATGACAGTATCTACCACTTATTTCAGCAATGGAATTAGCTAAAATTGCAATGAATAAAAGAGTTCTATTTACATCACCATGACCCTAATGTTCTTGCGCTGGCAGATGTGGTTACCACTCCTCTTCCCGTCAGTTCAGCCCTGTGCCTCCTGATACCTCCCACTAGAGCAGCAGCCATCACTGGTTGGCTTCCCACCACCCTGGCAAAAGGCAGAGAGTTTTGCCTCCCCAGCCATGTGCTGCTGAGCAACTGCCTGCTTTGCCTACGCTTAATATGTCCCATCTGCCTTCACAGGAGACATGGTCTTTTGCTCCCACAGTGTCCCTGGGGATGTGCCTCTGTGGTCTCTGTAGCGGAGAGCAAACACCCTGAAGCAGCCACAACCGGACACTATGTAGAGCTGCTCTCATGTGGACACTTCGCCACCACGGAAAGCTTCCCTACAGGGAGAAAACGCATTTGCACAGCACTTTTTCACATTCATCATCACCACAGACACCGCAAATCCAGAGATCTTTGCTCAGGAGCACCAGAGACTGTGCCCAAGTATCGGAGTCTGAAATCCCTGCAGCCGTGCGCATTGCTCCTTGCAGCTGTGCTGTGACAGGCAGCAGCTCTCCTGGAAAGATGTCTCTGTAGCCTAAGGCAGGAGGAATGAAGCAGGGCTAAGGCCAACTGGATGCTGTTAACGACACAATTCCCGCTCCATTTGCCCTCCTGAAATGAAAAGCAAAGAATGAAGCAGTGGGCTGTGAGGTGGCCTCAGGGTTAAACTTGCTGCATCTGTACTGGCAGCTGTTGCTCTGGCAGTGCATCGGCAGTCACATTTGTATGCCGCACTGCTCGGACTACTTCGGGCTTGTTTTGCCCCTGCACTGTCCGTACTGGCTGCGTTACCCCTCTTTGCCTTACACCTCACAAGAGACACCTGTGGTGCTGCCTTGTCAACAGCTGGCTGCTCCCGAATGCCATTTAAATCGAACACCACTTCATAAAAGCCCAAGGGAATGATCACTGAGCTCTGCAGGGTGCTGCAGGGGCTCGGGGCTGCGGGGGCGTCTCCTGCCATGGCTACGTCCTCTGTCTGCAGACCATGTGCATGTTTGCAGAGCATGCCTAGAGAAACGCACAACCTGGCAATACTGATGCCAGTAACTCCTGCAACTCTGGGTAGTGCTAATCTGCAGCTCGGAGAGCAGCGCAGCGTGGTCCAAGGGTCTCCCCAGGGTCCTGGTGAATCCACACCGCAGCAGTTCACATGCTGTGTGATGTGTTGCACAGGTGGCTCTGCATGAGCTACTCTTCTACCTTGGGGTGCAGAGCAGAAAGACCCTGGGGTGTCAAATACCAAGCATCTGCGGGAACAGGCTTGGGAGCAAGGAGAACCTGCCTTTCCTAACTCCCAGCATCATCTCTTCTGCTCTGTCCATCCTCAGCAACATGAGCAGTTCTCCGGTGGGATCTTCTTCCCATGAACAAGCACCACGAAAGTCACCAAGAAGAAACATGGTGCTGGAAGCAGGTTCTGGAGTTGCATGGAGTGGGACATATGGCTTACTCGAGCAGCCTGGTTGCGGGGTGGGTTTCCCTCTCTGGGTGCTGCCTCTCTGGGTGCTCCTCCCCGCCCCTGCCCCAGCTTGGAGCCCCTGTATTGCCACCCTTCTCATCACTGCCAGCTCCTTGCACAGGCTGCAGGATCCACAGCGGGGTGGATGTGGTCTGTTCCTTCACAGTACACCTCCTGGCTTAGCCAGGGCTCAGCACCAAAGTCGGGGCTGATGTAGAATACGGGAAACAGTAGAGGGATTCACCTTGCTACAGGGGCGGCTATGAGGTAAGCTGGAAAACTTGTGGAGTTTAACTGGAAGTCCTTGTGCGCAGGGAGGAAGGTTAAGCTGGACCACAAGAAGCAAGCCTGCATCTGCATGGAGCAGGTGCAAGAGGATGACCTCTCAGGGAGTCGTTTGTGCAGGCAGATTGATGGTTATTTCCCCCAGTTTTGTGACAGAACAGGTAAAATGTCCACTGATGCTGTTCCCAGGGAGGGAGCGAGGCGAACAATTGCAAATCTCTGGTAAAGAGACAGAGAGATGGCTTGGAAAATTGCATGAAAGTGAGTAACAAAGCTTGTGGTGCAGCCAGAGTGACCCTGGGTGGGCAGCACGGACTCCCCCCAGGCAGGTGGGCTCTGGCCAGCGAGAACATGTTGCAAGGGGAGAATCGGGTGGAGGAGGCTCCCAGGGTGACTCTGCGCTGACGCACGGCACAGGTGGTGGCACGGGCAGTCTGGCAGCAGTGGTGGTGCTGGGCTGGCTCTGCGTCGCTTCAAGGGGTCCCACTTGCCCTTCCCCACTCAGCTTGTCCAGGGATCAGGGGAAGGGGTGCGGAGAGGAGCCACGTGAGGTGAAAGGATTGGAAACCTCATGGGCCCAAGGCTGCATGAGCTATTCCACTTATCAAGGAGATTGTGAGCACTACCTGCGAATGCCTTCCTGGCAAGAAGAAATTTGACAAGGCAGGGCTGTTTGGTGCAGCAGACAAACTTAAAAGCATGACCTGCGCCTGCAGCAGGAATCGGATAAACCCGGACTGGAAATTAAGCTTATGGTTTTGAATGGTGAGGACAATTCACCACCGCAGTGATTTACAGGGTAGTGCCGGAAAACTTCAAAGGAAGATTGATTTTGTTGCGTTGTTACATTTTGCCCCAAATGAGGTGTTTGCATCAATTGCTATGGGAGCTACCAGGAAATTGTCCAGGGGAGCTGCGTTGTCTGGGCCATGCCTCCTGCTCGTGAGGATTCTTCCCACATTGTTAAATACTAAAATCGTCTATAATGATCCCCCAGAAACAGAAGGCGGCATTTCAGGTCAGCGTTAAGCAATCTGTTCTGTGGGACAGCCTGTTCCCCCACTGAAGGCTGTGGTCCCGGTGCTTCCCAGGTTTTCTGTGCCCGCCTCCCCTTGTCTCACAGCAGGGAGAGCTCCTGGAAATTTTGTTCCCACAAGCGTTAAACATTTCATCAGCTTAGACGGAAAGGCTCCTGGGAAAAACAATGTTAGATGAGACTAAAATCTCGGTGGTAAAGCAACCAGCCAGGAATATTATGCTACTGTCTTGGCGAATGATGGTATTTACCAGCCTATTAACCTGAGCTAAAGTCATTGCTCCTTCTGATTGCCTTTCCCTCAAACCATCCTGGTAAAGGGAGAGACATGGACCATGTCTTCAGATGCCGCAGGCTGCCTCTACTCCAGATCTGTGTTCAAACCCTTTTTTTACATATAGCCTGACACACACTTAACACTTACAAGTAAATAAAAGCCCAGAGTTCGATTTACTATGCCATTACACTTGCAAAATAAGAAGGAAAAACGAGCTTGTATTAAGCGTTGATACGCACGGGTTTTTTTCAAGCACAAGTGACATGTTACAATGCGGATTTGCTCTCTGAGATGTCAGAGTTTAATGAAGTAGGAGAAATCCTGCAGAGAGCAGCACAGGACTTAGATTTCCCCTTACGAGGATTAACTTCATACCCCTGTTTGGCAAAACAAACATTTTCTTCAGTAAATGGAAGTTGCCCAACTAGCTCGGGATAGCCTTTTACAGTCACTACATGGATTACTTTCTCCTCTCCTGGCCTGCTCCTTCTGATAAAGCACACGTTCATATCTGAATGTACAATCCCAGTGGTAACGAGGACCCCAGGTCCCAGCAATGATTACCTACTTCGTGCAGAAGGTCCAGCATGCCTTTGCCATTCTCAGGCAAAACAATCCGTGCTCACATTTAGATCTTTTCCTGGACCTAGCGACGAAGAGCTGCAGCACCGTGGAGTGCGCTGGAGGGGAATCTGTGGTTACACAGGAGATCGCTGTAACGCACGCTTATAGCGAAAGGCCGTCTTGCCCTGGACCAAATGTGCAAATCTTGCTGCAGTCTCGGAGCGTTGCTTTAAGCCCTGCCGAAACAGCCTGGCTGTGGTTCATTTCCCAGAGGATACTCATTCAGCTATTTCGTATTAGACTGGCTTCAGCAACGGAGTGGAGGTACTGCACACAGATTAATCCTCTCCGCTCCCGACGCTTCTGATGGCGGGTGCCACCAGAGGCACAGCACCTGCTCAAAGGACTCAGCAGCTGGACGCAGTCTGGTGCACTCCATGGACTCCATGGTAGTTATCTGGCCAAATTCCCGGTTGCTGTGTTTCCCAGTCAGACTGGGAGCTGAGCAGAAGGGGGGTAGGAAGAGAAACACATTCACTTTGGGGGAAAAAAGTGGCTTTTCTGGGGCAACTTGTCTTCAGCCTTCCATGAGACTTCCCTTGGAGGTCCCTACTCAACCCTTAACTTCATCATCTCCTACAGAATGATGAAAACGGTCTGTGACCTTCAAAATAAATGGATGAACTGCAGCAGGTGGTATACACCTGGGAGATGCGAACATCTCAGACTGAAGGTGCCTGTCCACCTGCACAAAAGAGAACAGCAGCTTTCTGTTTGTTGACAGATATTGGACAGGGGCTGCAGACGATTACAGAGCCCAAGAACTTCTGTGCTCACCATGTGGCAGGCTCTTGGAGCAGCTGCACATGTCACCAGCCATTTGGTTGCAAAGGTGGGAATTTAAGACCGTTATAAATGGCCACTTCAGAAAGCAGTCCTGAAACTCTTCTTGCTTTATGTTGCATCTGTGGCTTGAATTGTTCTTTCCAAATTTGGTCCTGAACTGTCTCCTGGACTAAGTACTCTGCTGAAAACCAAGCCCAAGTGCCATCATATTTAATCAAGCCAGTGATTTTTCAGTAAGAATGCCATCAGTTAGCAATTTCTCCAATAAATAATGGAACTAACAAAATCTACAGCTTTTCTCCCTATACCCCATCTCCCTCATTCATCCCAATAAATCCAGCTTTCCTCATCACATCTCTCGCTTTTTGTGCAACTTCCTCCTGTTCTCCACCCCCATGTTCCCAGCATCTGCTACTTCACAGCTCCTGTTTCCCCAGCATCCTTCCACCTCACCTCTTCCAACCAGCACAGAGCCAGAGGCAGCTTGTGGTCTGCTGGTCCTGGACCACGTCCAAGCCAGGAGCCCACACAGACCCTTGCTGAGCCCATTCTGGAGCCCTGTGACCAGTGAGGACACTGGTCTCCCTCTGTCTTCTCCACAGAGATGTTTTTCATGAAAATCCTCTGAGGTCATTCCCCTCGAGTTCCTCGCTGCTCTAGTGTGTTTGACCAGACCTGGTGGCCTGTACAGCACAAGCTTCTGGGAGGGTGGAGAGCAGGACAGGGAAGAGGAGCAAGCAATGGCTGATGACCCAGTTGCCTACCTCATTTTTTAGGGAAATCCAGCTGAAAATAGCCCATGGGCTGCTCTCGGTACACATGATGAGAGGTCAGGCCTTTGGCCTCTCTCCCGATTTCAGTGTAAAGTGGAATCCTGCCTGAGCAGGTGGGCTCCTCCTATAACCCTGCAGATGCTCGCAGACTCTTGACGTGCATCGAAGCATGGTGAACAGCAGTGCCACGATGCAGCTCTGCGCAACCTTAAGAGCTGTTCAGACAGACACTAAGAACTCCAGCAGGAAGGTCCGTCATGCAAAAGCTGGACATCCTCTTGCTCTAACCTTCTGCCTACCAGAGAACAAGGTCACAGGACAGTTCAAGCTGGAAGGGACCTCAGGAACTCTTTAGTCCAATCCTCTGCTCACAGTGGGGTCGGCTAAGAGACCAGACCAGGATGCTCTGGGCTTTCCCTAGCCTGGCCTTGGAAGCTCCCAACAATGGCAAACCGCACAGTCTCTTGCATCATTTTGCACCGATATTGGCTTCTGTTTTCTGTCACAGCGCAGGTCCTCAAGACAGGGGCTGACAGCAGAGGGTGGAGCAGCTGGTTTGCTTCCAAGCAAGTGACTTTCAAGAGCTCCTCTTCTTTGTGTATTTGTGATCAAACCAACCAAATCAAGCAATTTGGAGTCCTAGGTGGATCCTTAGTCATGCCTTTCCTGTTCTTTCTCCAGGTACATTATGTTTAGGCATATTAATCCTCCCATAAGGATCTGCCATTCTTACATGGTAATTAACATAGAATAACAAACTTGTAAACTCTGAGCAGATTTGATTTGGAACATGTTGATACATTTGGCACCAGAAACTGGGTCACTGATTATATTCCATCTATGCATCTGGTACTTGTTGTTCACTTTCTGCCACCATGCCAGGAACACAGGTGCTAAAAACTGAACACTATTTCTCTGGATTTATGAGTCTATATTGCATTCAGTGCACAATGTCTTAAACTTAGCTTTCACCTTTTCATAGTGTTGTTAAATAGAATTATTTCTTTTTAAGGTTGTGTCTTTTCCCTATAACCCCCCAAAAAGGAAAGAAATCTTCCAAACAGATCCATGCATACGCAGAGAATGAAACAGAGAATTTAATCATAATGCTTGTGCATGACTTTCAGACTGACATCTGTACGTTAAGAATATGTAAAAATACCAATTTCATGCTCTGACAACTTACTCTGTATTGATGGGGGATAATGGGGATAATGCCATGGGAATGCCAAATGTCAAAGCATTACATAATGCAAAGCATTCACATACTGTCTCCTGGGCCATCACTGGTGGTTTCTTACGGGAAATTTTCCAGAAAAAGAAGAGAAACAGAGACTGGGAACTGCCAAAAGAAAATGGAAATCATGAAGTCAGGGTTAAAAACTGTTGGCAGTGCAGCATCAGGTCTTTGAGCACAGAGTCTTTTCTGGCTCTCAATTGTCCTTTCACTTCTGTCAAAAGAGCAAATTCACATGTGTTCATTTCATAAGCCACAGATAAGCCCAAAATGGTTTTCCATGGAGGACCTGCACATTCTTTCCTCCACCACATTCTTTTAAACCACCTATTTTTGGAAACTGTGCATGTCCAGAAGGGCAACCTCTTCCCTTCAGCCCAGGACCCTCAGAGCAGGGGGCAGCAGCAGAAATGCTGTTCTCTAGCAGGGAGCTGCCCCAGAGGCAAGGGGAGCACACGGACGGGTACCTCCTCGCTTGCCTGGTCCATGTCCTCTCCACCAAGACAGCAGAGCAAGGAGGAGAGCCAGATGAGGGAGCAGGACTTGCCTTCCCAAGGCTCCCAGCCCAGCCCTCCACATGGCAGCACGGCATGGAGCTGTCACGGCTGCTCAGCCTCCTCTGCCCGCTCCAAGGGCACTGCCCAGTGTGGCCAGCACGGCTCACTCCACAGCGCGCCGGGGCACCGACCCCATAAAGGAGAAGGAAAACGGCAGCTTCACCGATTCACGGTTCCTGTCTGAGCTCTGGCATTTGGCAGCTGGCAGGGACTCTGCAGTGCTGCACGTACCCAGCAGACCGGGGTCCTGCGTGTGTCCCACGGAGGGCTTCAGCTCTTCATCGCAGCAAGAACGTTGGGGGCTTTTTGCCCTGAAAATGCTGAGGGTTCTTACTTGCTGGAATAGGGAGAGAGGCAGAACACCATGGCAATTATTTTGCTCATTCAGTGAGAAAATCAGGATGACTGAGGAAAGGAAATACTTTCTCTGACAAGGGTCAGCGTGTTGTGAAAGCCATTCTGTCCTCCAGAAACCGATCCCCACCCAACTGCACTGCAGGACAGTCACTGGCAGCGCTTGGATTTGGAACCTGGGCATTTCTGCTCTGCCCAAGAAGGCAGGCAGGCAGCTATGAAGGACATGCTTTGGTGATGCCGGTGCACAGCATCCCTGGGTGCTCAACCTGTGTCCCCATCACCCTCCACAGAGAAACCATGCTGCCACCCCTACACAGCTCTGCCTTTCCGCTCTCTTCTCTGTCTCCCCCTGCTTTACAGCTGCTTCCCATTCCTGCAGCTCTTGCCCAGGTTCCTAGCTGCCAGTGACCCTGGCCCTCCCCTCCGTCTTCTCCCTCCCTGTGGCTTCTTCCTCATTTCACCAAGTCCCTCCCCTCCCTCAACCCATGCCCCCCAGTACCCACATGCTCTTCTGGTCCTCCACTGACTAGCACATCTGAAAGTGTAATTAACAAGCTATGAAGCACAGTAGAGCTAGCTCTAAGGAGCTAAATAATTACACTCCCTCCCCTCTCCTGCTGCTTGGTTTGAAGCGGCAAAGTGGAGCACCGGGAAGAGGAAGAGCGGATCAGGTGTGGGGTGGGAATTTAATTCACTTCTGAAGTGCTCCTGTCCCTGCTGCACTCGGCTGAGGATGATGGGCTGCAGCTCAGGAGGTTGCAGAGGTCCAAATGCAGTGCGGTGATAAATGTCCCTGTGGTCTGTGCCCAGATCCAGTGGCACTGGGAGTCGCGCATAGCTTCCGCGCTCTCATGAAGTTCTCCTAAGTGGGATCCCACCAGGGCAGGCCACTGAGTACCCTGAGGTCTGCCAAGGTTCAGTGCCTACGATCTTCGTATGCTGTTTCAGTGCAAAGTCTTTTGAAAGTGCTGGTTTTGTGAGCCAGGAAACGCAGGTTTCTGATGCTGTGCCGTGCAAGGTGGCAAGATGCAAAAATGGCAAGTGCAATAGCAGACATCTACCACCTCTTCTCTGTCCTGTCTTAGCTGTTCTTCTTCCTCTCATTCCCCTCCACTTCCCTGCCTCTCCCTGCCTCCTTGCCCAGCATCTTCTGAACCGTTTCAGTCCTCCTGCAGCTGTAACCTGTCAGGTTCTGTGTGAGACCAGTGCAGGTGGTGCTGCCTGCTTCTGCCTGGCACAGTGAGGCAGGACCACCTTGGAACTTCAAGGAGGAGGACTGGTTCATCACCTCAAAGTTTACACATTTTGCAGGATCAGGACAGATGAAACTAGAGTTCACAGGCTTACACACCCAACACAGACAATCGGTTCGGATTGTCATGGATGAAAAACATCGGTTGCAGCTGCTGGGCCAGCATGATTGTCAGGAAACAGCCTGTGCTGGGTCAGAGCCAATTTTCCTTAACACAGGTAACCACAAAAAAGTACAACCCGTCCCATTCAATGAGTCCAGGTAAAAATAGCGTTCAACAAAATTACAAAATCAAGCTCTTAAAAACAAGGAGACGAGTGCATGTAGACATTTAATCAACTTCCTTGCACGCCTGCATTCTTCAGTCGCATTCTCACATTGTTCCAGACTGAAAGAGACATCACACAAAGTTTTCAACGTGGCCAATGCTCCTGGGATTTTCTTCAGCGAGGTTCTTGGACAGGGCAGCTCCTTCCAGCTGTAAATTCTCAAAGGAACGCCAGGTGAAGCAGCAGCTCTAGGAGACCACTTCACATCACAGGGCTGACAGCCAGCAAAGGTAAGAGAAATAGAAACCAGCATCCTGACATGTTATTACATGACTTATTAATGAGTAACCCTGTTGAGACTAACTCTAGATTACTTCATGCTGTTTCCTACAGCACACAGAAACATGCTTGGAAGAGAAGCCAAGGAAAATCAGTATTTCTCTTGCCCAGGGTCCTTTCTGACAGCTCCTCCCGCCCAGGCACCCGAATCCTCCAGGCTTCCCCGGTGCTCCAAGGAGAGCAAATGTTGAAGACCTCTGGTGAGAAGCAGTCAGGCTTGCACAAAGGCTATGAACAATGCTGCACATTCTTGGGTGCCACCTACTGGCATTTGGACTGTAAATTGCCAGTACACACGTGGAAAATCTCCCGCCTTCTTCCCTTTCCATGTTTAAGCCCGTAAAGGTTGTGGTGGAAGAAAGATGGTCTCCACCTTGGAAGACTCAAGGTGACCCTGGCCATCCCTAAGCAGTTGGAGATGCTGCAAAGCCTGCCTGCGCAGATATCCCCAACAGACTCTGGCATGCCTGTTTCTTCTTGCTGTGTTTGTGCAGCCATGCGGGCAGTCTCCAAAGGGCAGGAGAGTGGGGGGGGGGGGGGGGGGAAGGGCACCGTGGGGATGCAGGGTAGTACTGTCAGGCATGGGAGAAGGGATGCTCCTTTCCCTGCACGGACAGTGACTTATGGGGGGTGGGGGGGTGGCTGAGCAAATCACAGCAGGAAGATAGCACTGTGGTGGCCAAAACACCATCACTCTCCTTCTGCAGAGGATTATGCTGGCTGGAGTTGAGTGTGGAGGATGCCCATGCCATGCTGCAGGCACAGCCTGGACTGGGCTGCACTGCTTTTGCAGAAGATGCCTTGAGCAGTTAGCAGTTAGCTGCAGCACACCGAGTCGGGTAGGAAGGAGACAGGGTTGTTTTCAGTCCTGCTGCTCCCTGCAGCCTTGGAGCCCAGCTCTGGGCTGCAGGAAGATGCCTCCTTCCACCTTGAGCAGCTTGGAAAGCTGTGGAGGAAGGGGACTTTCTCCAAGGAGGGAACGCAGCCTCGCAAGCTGAGCCAAACACAACCACGGATGTCTCACAGCACCAGCCCCAGGGTGGAAAAGGGTTTCCACTCTCTCATCTCCTGGCTGCGTGTAAGCAGCAGAACGTGAATCTCTGTGCTGTGCTGAGGTTCTCTCCTCTCATGAGCGAGTCACTCATGTGAGTGTGCTGTTTAGGGGAAGAGGTAAACAGTTTGGACTGGGTTCAGGTGCATAGCAGGGAGAGTTTAGCAGTCCTTCTAAGAAACAGCTCTCAGAAGCCAAGGCAGCAGCAGGACTCAATTTGCCCGAGAGAGAAAGGGTGCAAGGGTGAAAATGCCGGTGCCTGATGATGACACATTGCATTGAATGCAGGCGACTCCGCTTCTCCGCAGCAGCAAAGTACACTGTAGCACATCTAAAATGGAGCTGTGCCACCTCCCTACCTAGGATGGATGCCCTTGGACAATATGAAGTAAAAGCTCTGACGAAAGCTGTTTCTTCCAGGAGAGACAAACAAGATGAAGGCAGACATGTGGCCTTGCTTTTCCCTTGCTGCATGACATTGAGAAATTCTGTAACACACCTAAACCACTGTGCTTCAGTGTCTCCTAAAGTGGTGACTGCTTTCAAGTTTCGCTCAGTAAGAGACATTCCGGCTCCTGAGGACCTCACCTGCACACAGAACTGGCTGGACTAGAGAAGCTGCGCTGGAGGACCTGGAGAAGGCACCGATTCTCACTGGGGGAGGCTAACAGTGAATGCTGTTGGCACACCTTTGGTTGAAAAGTTTTGCTGGCTTGTTTGTACCGTTTCTACACTGGTGCAAACCAGAGCAATACAACCCATATTAAGACCTGCCTTCAAGCATCCATCACAAGGTAGTCCCATATGTACACGTATGGCCCAGGCTGGGCTTGTGAACTGACAGCACGGGGGCTAACTGGTCACTGGCCAGCTGAAGAGGCTGTTGTCAGCTCCTGCTGTGTCCCCAGGGTGCTGCGGGGGTGCACAAGTCCATGGGGACGGGCGACCGTGCGCAGGATGCATCAGAGGCGGTAGGTTGCTGACTTTCCGCAATGGCGCCGCCAAAAAGAAACTTCCTCTCAAGGTCAAAATGGGCAAGACTGAGTTCTTGCAAATGCAAAATACCACTGTATCAGTGCTAAACCCAAATTCTCAAAACTTTCGGTGGCTTATTCTAGAAGTATGGCATTTTCTTTCCTTGTTACTCTGAGGAAAAGTACCTGACCTGAGCTCTTTCTCCAAACATGTATTTTACACCATTTCAGTGACAGTGCCAGGCTCGGTGGCTAGCGCCCAGCCCACCACCCCAGTCAGGAACAGGGCAGCTGGGGGTCACCAGGGCAGCCCCAGGCACTGGGCACCTCCATGGGGACTGAGATAGGACAAGGCTGGCTGGGCCACGATGCCAGCCCATAGGCAGGTGTCACGATCAGGCCTGGTGACGGGAACTGGGGTCAGACACGGCCCTGGGTCAATACAACACACTGGTGTCCTCAGGGCCCAGACAGCTGCAGTTCCAGCCCATCCTTTAATCGTATTAACAGCCTATGTTTTACAATAATTAATTATCTGATACATTTTGAGATGGTTTTGTAACATCCAGAGGCAGTAAAAACACTTTGGTTTCGAAAGGTGTTGTGATTAGATCAGAGAGAAGTACCTGTTGCAAGCATCAGGTGTCACGGCTGCGTTTCGGACTCTTGCCAGGGTCTGCTTACTCTCTGCTGGAAGACAAAACCTTCATACTGTGGGTCATTTTCTGTTCACTTCTTTCTTGACAGAAAGCCTAGACGAACAGAGAACCAGATCATTTTGCCCTCTGAGAGGCACTTCTGCAGCCAACATGTACATGGCTGTGCTAATGTTCCCAGAGGCAAAACGCAGGTTGTAATTACACGCCGGTAATGTTGAAAATAAGAGGACTAGCAGCGCATTAAGGAAACCCCCGAAGTCTGAAAGGCCTACAAAAAAAAAAAAAAAAAACGAAATGAAAAATGAAAGATCTGGGCTCAGCAAACGCAGCAGTGTGCGTGTGGCTGGCTGTGCAGGCGAACCACCCTGGGGAGCCAGTGCAGAACACTGCTGGCCCCAAGGGAGCCGTGCAGGTGCCTGTCCCGGGGCAGGACAGAGGAGCTGCTCCATGGTTGCAGGGTGACCGGGCACATGACCCTTCTTCCTTCAGCAGCAGATCCAGCTGAAGTCTTCCATGGCTCCCTGCATCCAGTCGTTTGTTCCTGCTCACCTTTCCTGCTTCTCGGATGCCCTGCATGACAAACCACACATCCCCCCCCCCCCCCCCCGCTGCTACTTGCTGTAGCTCATCAGGGCTCACAAAAGCAGAAGCACACTATGCAGACTCTAATATGAGCTGCTTTGGCAATATTAAACAGGACATCTGTTTTCTAGGGTGAGGGGCTCTCTATGGTGTGTTGCACAACTTTGTATAGAGGTCTTAGAGCCAGCCAGAGGAGCTGGACCCCGGGTCCTAAGGGATGTGTGTGATGACGCAGCACCTGGGGGGATGCAGCGCATCCCCGCTGGCTGTGTGGGCAGCGAGGGGCATTGCCAGTGAGGGGCAATCACTACCAAATGTAAAGCTGTGCCGGCCAGCAAGGAGGGCAGCCAGCTTGGGAGCCCAGTGTCAGATAGGTACTGGAGAGACTGGAGCATCCAAGTGCTCACTAGCGAGTGACAGCGAGGCTAGACGTGCTTGGTGCATATGTGTCTGTGCGTGGCAGTTGGGGACGTCAGGGCAACCACAGCTGGCTAAAGTCAACTACTAGCATGACCCACGTGTACATACATCACCCATGTGCCTGCATACGTATGCATACATCTATGTGCATGTTTTTCACCAACAGACCTGCGTCTTGAGCAGCCAGAGAGGGGAACCAGACAAGGCTGTGGTTCCTGTCCCTGTTGATAGCCCATTATGGCAGGCTGCGTGCACATGTCTACGTCTACGTGCTCCGCGTGTGTGTGTCTCCTCACGTGCCCACGGGCAAACACGCTCACTCTCACTCCTGGCTGGTCCCAGGTATGCGGCACAGGGCAGGCTGGGCTGCTGGCCTCGGCAGGCCCCCGTGGGGGGAACCCCTTGACACCCAGTGGAGAAAGGGGTTCTGCTGCACTGTTGGACTGTGCTGGGGTCTCTGCCAAGGGCCAGGAAGGAGCAGCCATCCGCTGCTGTGCAGGCAGATAGCCTTTGCACAAGCGAGAAGAGCAGTGCTGCCACTGAATGCCTGTGTGGGTATGTGTACGAGGGAACTGGAGGTTGCTGTAATGAGGACATTCGGGAGAACAATAAATCAGGCCAGTTTGAACTTCAGAACAAGGCTGAGGTTCATTAGCAGCACACACTCATTAACACCACATTTCATGCCCACAGATGGTGCTGAACCACTACGTGTTCAAGGCAGCCAGTACTCCCCGGGCTTGCCCTCCATTCACTGGGAGCACAGGAGCCAGCGGGGCCACGCTGGTGGCTGGTGCTGCCAGGGTCACAGAGGCAGAAGTGTGCAGGCTCTTCCTGGAGGCAAGCCTGGAGTGTCTTCCCTCTCCCACCAGTATGGGACCCTGCCCACGCACAGGCTGGAGGTGATAGCTGCTGCAGGGTGCTGGCAGGCAGAGGGGCTGCTTCGATGGGCCACGTGGCTGCTTGACCTGCTTATTCCTCTGCTTGGCTGTTGCCTCTTCCCCAAAACCAGAGCAGGCTTCTCCCAGCTCTCGCAGTTGTGCTTTTCCAATGACTGGTAACTGATTAGTTGTCCCTGCTGGTCTCTGGGGTCTCTGCTTCCAACCCGTGCCCATACCTTCAAGGGCCTCTGCTGTCATCACAGAAGAGAAGCCTGCTAGCAAGCTCTGCCTCCGCACAGCACAGTCTGACAGCACAAACCAGGCCAGGGCCAGCAGCGCGCTGCTAGCAATGGTACATTACTGCTGCTGGGCCACCAGACAAAAAACAACCCCCTCCAGCATTGCCTCAAGGGCATAAAGAAGAGCAGTTCTTGCTACAACCACTGAGATTTCCATGGAAGTAATTCAACCAAAAGCTGGAAGGAGAGAATTACTCATCACCATGACAGAACATGTGAAAACCAAATCTGTACTCTTCTATAGAGGTTTGCTTTCAAGAGAAAAAAGGAAAAAGTTACTTGAAAGCCCATGACGCATTGAAGAATGACCTGTTGTTCAAGTGAAAACGGCTTGCGCCTCCTATCCGTTTTGAGTATTTGAACAAGAAATCAAAACACAACAAGCAAAAAGCATGTTAAAACTTTCTAGCATGCTCCAGGGGAGTACCATGGCATCACTGACAATTTCTACCAATCATTTGGATTTTGTTTCTGAAACATGCTTTTACACACGGGGAATATTTACCACAGATGTTGACTTTAGCTCCTTTAAATGCTTTTTTTTTTGCATTAATTTTTATTCATCTTTAGTAAGCTGCATAGGAAAATCTTTTAACTGCTGCCATCAGAGGAGCAGGTAAAGCAGTCTGGTGCAGAAATTCAGCTTACAGAATGTTTCTTTCTATGAAAAAATTATATCCAAAGCCATTAACAGATGACAAATATCAAGTGGGGTTTAACTGAACATTCCAGTGTCAGGCAAATCCTGAACAAATTCTGTGGAGAACTGCATGCTCTTGAAAATCTGCATGTCTGTTCTGTCCCTCCAGGGTGGAAGAAGTTCATTCTAAAATCAAAGACAGCAAAATCAAGAAACATTATTACTCGCTGTCTTTGCCAGATCAGTGTAATGAGAAAACCTCCTGTATTAGCAAGTCAGGGAAGAGGCAGCTATTTTGCACTGGGAGGTGCCGGCTCACTACGATCCCAGTAAGAAAGGCACTAAGACTCCATAAAGTATCACCAAATATGCTAATTATTAGAGCTAGCACCGTAAACAGAGGATAACACAGATAATCTTGGGTCCCTTTAAATGCTGGGACCCACAAGCTGTGCGGCACCCGACAGGCTTCCAACCATCATGCAGCATGCCCCGCAGGTCCCATCTGTGGAAGGGGTACCCCACTTTGGTCGTTTGGGCTGTTACAGGATTTTCTCCGAAAAGACCCAGCCCTATTCGTCACCTGTACTCTCAGCCAGAAAGCAGTTTTGCATGAGAACTCCTTGCTGCACTCATGGATAAAGGCAAGGCCAAGGCAGGTGGTATAATTGCTGGGACCAAGTGGGAGCTGCCCTGCTGCCATCACCAGCTGGGGAAGCTCATCCTGCAGCCAAGGGATGTGCCCAGCACCTCCCAGCCTGAGGGCCAGGCAGCGTGGGCCAGCTCAGGTTAACCACCACGGGGGTTCAGCAGCGTGGCCAAAGCTCTGACCCAGAGTGTCCCTTCTCCTCCGAACTGCCCTGAAACATGACATGCCAAATCCTCCGCCTTCTCCAAAGCAGCCACTGCTTGAGATTGAAAGATCTGGTTAAATCGCTTCAATCTGGCAGGTGGGTCAGACAAGAGGCTCACATTTTCCAGGACATCCATCAAACCCCACAAGCTGGTTATTCCCAGTCTCAGTCCCGTCCTCAGCAATCCTCAGCAGACTCCTGTGATGGTTCACCGTTATGTCCCAGTCCATTCCCTGATGTCCAAGTCCGTTCCCCTGAGGGCAATCGGCCTCGGAGTTACTCAGGCTCTTTGCACCCAAATGACTGCTTCTTCCTCAGCCAGCTCTGCTTTCCCCGAGGCAGCCCAACTCATGTGCAATCCCTTTCCTTGACCGGTCTGCAAAGATACCGCATCTTCTTCCCCAGAGATACCGCAATCATCCTCACCAACTCTTTACGGTGCATCCAGCACGGCGCAGGCACACGGAGGGCGTTGATGGGATTCATTCCCGCTGACCACGGAGCTGCAGCCCCACACCGTCCTGTTCGGGAAGCAGAAATTCAAGTGGCAAAGCAAGCGGGCACCGGCACCGGTGTGCAGCTGTGGGGAAGCCAGCCTGACCGGGGGTTTGCTCCCCAGCATCTGCGTGCTCCCCCCTTGCCTTTCTCCCGCGACACCCCTCCCCGACCCCTGCTCCCTCCCGTCCCTCACCGGGGCTTCTCGCAGGCCTGGAAGAGGCCTAAGCTCAAAGGCAGGTGGGCCGCAACGGCAAGCCTTTCCAAACGCCCAGTTCACGGTAGTTTCTCCTCAACGCCGTGCTGCCACCCGCCCAGCACCGCAGGCCCCCGCACCTCCCTCCCCCCGGGCCCGGCCCCGAGGCAGCGGCCTCGCCCAGCAGGGCCCTGCCTCCCGGTGAGAAGCCCGGGCGGGTGCCGCGCCCTGCCGCTGGCGGAGGCGGGGCCGGGGGCCGGGGGCCGGGGGCCGGGGCCGGGGCCGGGGCCGGGGCCGGGGCCGGGGCCGGGGCCGGGGCCAGGACCGGGCCGCCCCCTCCAGCGGCCGCCGCAGCCGCCCCGGCCGCCCCGCTCCGGCCCGGTGCGGCCCCGCCCGCGGCCGGTGGGGGCGGAGCGGCGGCCGGGGGGCGGTCCCGGAAGCACGTGGCCGGGGAGGCGGGGCGCGCCCGCCGCCACTTCCTGCTCGGCGTGTCCCGGTACGGCCGGCAGTGAGTACGCGAGCGGCGCCGGCGCCGCCCGGACCCCGTCCCCGCCCCCTCCCCCGCGCCCTCCCGGCTCCCCGCGCTGCCCCCGGCCCGGCCCGCGCTCCGCCACCGGCAGAGCCGCCCGCCGGCTCCCCCGCCCCGCCCCGCCGGGCCGGCCCCGGCCCTACCGCCCCGGGGCGCTGCTGCCCGCGGGCCTGCCCCCCGCCGCCCCGTGAAGGCCGCCGTGCTCCGGCGCCGCAGCCGGCGGGGTGCCAGTCCCCGTGTCCCTGCGGCCTGCCTCCGCCGGTGCGGCCCCCGGGCGCGGGCCGGGCTCTGGCCGCTGTGCCGGTGTCCAGCGCCGCAACCCCTCCTTGCCATTAAACTCTGCGAGTCGCTGCTGGGTGTCCGTGTGTGTCTCTGGCGGCGGCGTGTCGCGCTCCTTCCGCAGCCCCAGCCGCCGTCGGGCCGGGGGCCGTGCGGGGGCCGCTGGCGGGGCCGGCCTGCGGTAGCTCGGGGCGGCGAAGGTCCCGCCGGCGCCGGGCCGCGGGCGGTACACGGCTGCCAGCAGCGCGCCCGGCCCAGCCCTTGGCCTCTCCCTCTTGCTGCTCCAAGAAGCTCAGGGTTGTGTTTCTTGCACGCGGGCACAGCTCCCTTCAGGTCACCAGACCAGACCTGGTCCCAGTGGAAGGAAAAGCAAATGTATTATTTTGAGGATGTGCGTGCAGTTACTGTTAAACACAATCCTGAAAACTGTTGTTAAAGGGGGAAAAGTAAAAAAAAAAAAAATAATCTTCCAAAAGGCTTGAAGTAAACTTCGAATGTTTTGTTATTTTCCAGGGTTTGGGTGTGGAAGATCTATTCCTGTGATCTCCTGAAGGTATAGCTTGTCACTAGAAAAACATTCACCTTTTCTCCAAAGCTTTTTCTTCTCTCCTTTACACTCACTTGCGCTGTATTTAAAGAAACTACAGAAAAAAAGACACATTTTCTCGAGCGCACAGCAAATCGACATAAACACGCGTTTTACATCTCAGCATCGAGCAGCACAAGTTATCCTTGTGAAGAAACGAGCGGCAAAGTTTAGTCGACAGTAATTAATAGCAAATGTCACTGCTAGATGAGGTTTATGGCAATGTCAACCCTTTTCCTGGCTACTTGAAACTGAGACAGTGGCTACTGTACATACTTGTCGGGGTTTGCTGCGTGAAAACTGAGGGGGTGGCTGCCCTGGAATCTGCCTCATGACATGTTAACATGTTTCACTGTGAGCGCATTTCTCCTCTAGATTGAGCACATCAGCGCAGGGAACAACTCGAGGTGTCTAATGACTGCACACCTCACCTTGGGTGGCAAATGAAGAGAATTTCTCTCTCACATGCTTCACGTGCAGCGTGGTTATCGCTGTAAGCCAAAATCAGATCTGTATAACGTTTGGTACAGAAACACAAAACGGGTGAAGAAAACCCCCGCCTGTCTCCTGGCATTGACCTCTGATAATAAACATATATTGTTGTGCTTTTTATTAAAGAAGTATGTTCAGGTTTGACATCTGCATACCTTTGTAGGGTGGCAAGAAGAACAAAGATGTGACATTCTGGGGCCGTGCTTCATCACAATAATTTTGACTTCTCTCACCTAAGAGGGGTACGCTGCTTTTGGTGAAGGGTACAAAAGTAGTTACCAGCAGCTGAAATGAAAGGTTTCATTTAACTGAATTGGAACAGACAAGTTCTTCATCAGTTTTGCGGTTGTGCCTGTGCAGTATCCTAACAGTCAAAAGGCCTAGGCAGTTTATGTATCACAAATACGACTAAATAGAAAACCGAGAAAAGGTCTAGGCTGCACACAACTGTTGAGTTTGTTGATGTCTCCTGCCATTCCCATGTCTGAACCTCTGCTCTGGTAGATACTTGTGGTTTTAGGAAGTTGTTGCTTATTTCCTCACAAGAACTTTCTTTCCCATTTTATTGTTGTTCCTATCTGTAACAGAGGCTGATGATAGGGTTATGTTGTGTTTTTACCTCCTAAGACAGCAAAGAACACATTTGTTGCTCTATTTTCAACTCGGCCTTTGTCACAAAGTGTTAGATCTGACAGTACTGCAAAGATAAGCAGAGAGCAAGAAAAATAAGGAAATACTTGGAATGCACTGGTGATTTGTGGTAGGAATAGTAGACTTGTCCGAAAAGTCTTATTTGCAAAGGACAAATAATCTTTTTTGCAATTCCTTTTTTGTTTGAGGGTTTTTTCTTTTAAAAAAATCTCAATATTTGAAGTTAAGCAGAATGCATATTTCAAATGGCAAGAGGAAGAGAGGAGAAGGTTATTGTGTAAGCTCTGAAGGAGGAATTTTAAAAGCAAGAGCAGCAGAAGTAACGAAGCTAAGCAGAGGAAAGGAGGAGTTGATTGGGAGAAATGAGGTGCATGAAGGAGGAATGGCCTCGGCATCTTGCTGCCACTGATGCAGAGACCCTTCTGCACGTATGTTACATTTGAGTGTCCCAAACTGCTTTCAAATTTTGGCTGAGGGGGATAGCTGTCCACACCAACTTGAAAATTGCTGTGGGTGCTCAAGATTAACTTGTTTGTGCGTGTTGTCCCTGGCTGCAGGTTGCTGTCGGCACCTCCCTCGTTACTGCTCTGCTGCTGCCAACTTGTTACTTTATCAAGGGGTGGGCTGTTGGTTTTCTTAATGGACTAGATGAAAAGTACTGGCAAGCAGTCTTTGTAAATGACCTGGGGAGATGATCTCCTGCCTTTTCTAACTGTATCTGTCTGGAGTTTTGTTCAAAAACGGTGAAAGGAAATTCAGATAGCTTGTGATGTTTTGATTTTAACATCAGCAGCCATTTACCTGAACTCTCCTCCCTTAGAGCCTACCACAGAGGCAGTCGGGTACTTTTGAGGAAAGTTGTGGTCTGGGTTCACATAGGAATGGGGTTGCGTTGATGAAGGGACGGGGTGCTTTTGTGGCCTAGGGTTTGAGGGTTTTGGGGCGTTTTTTTAAAAGTACGGCAGCCCCGTTCCAAACTATGATGCATCAGTGTGTTGCGCTCTCTGCAGCCTGTATTACCTATCAAACCAGCTAGTCTGTGCATTACTATTATTTTTAATGTGGTTTTCACACTCCGACATGAGGGATGTCTTTATCACAGTCTGGCTGGTAGCAAAAAAGATGATTGCCCCTAAGCTAAACCTTTCACTGGTGAGAAGAAATCAAAATTGCTGAAGACTGGCAGTCAGATATATCTTTCTCTGTTTGAGTATCAGTATGAATACAGTAAGAGACAATCTGAAAAAACAGCAACTTTTTGTCTGTTGAGCTCCAGTTCCCTTTCCTAGCTGCGGTGGTTTTGTCTGCTTTGATGCCAAACACCTGAAAGAGGTTTTTCTCATTCTGTGATGAAGAGGTGGGCATAGCTGTTGCCTGAGTTTGAGGATGGCGAACAGTGGAACTAGGTATCTTCAGACTATGCGGTGATGCTGATGTTTGTTTTTTCCCCAGTGGCCTGCCATACATGCTGAGCAAGAGGAAGAGCCCTTTGTCATTCCAGTTGTGCGTGGACCTGAGAGGAGGAGGACAAGGAGCTGCTGTTTGACCTGAGCTTCTGGGGAGGATAAATTACAGTAAGTGTAGTGCCATGCTGCCTCTTCTTACTCGTCTTAGTTATGCAGCGTCTGTGAGTCAGCTCCTTGGGCACTCTTCGACACTTGTGATCTCAACGGGCTTGTTTAGCTGCATGTTTTCAGCAATGGTCACATACTTACTTTCTGTAACTTCATCCAGCCGGTGACAGAGTGGGAAGGAAAGAGTGCTTGAGTTGGCTTGTCGAGTATCACTAAAATTATGGCATGCTTCAGGGGAATTCTTTAATTTCCTGCATTGGTGACAGTCTCTTTTCTCATGTATAGCAACCACAGATTAATATTGTAAATGTGCTTGATTGGAGCCAGGTCTGCTTTTGTTCTTGCCCTGTGGGTGGGAGCAGACCTGTTTGAAAGGGTGACTCCACATAAAGTTGAGAGAGATGTTTGAAGTATGGGTGCTTCATGGGGTCTGTCAGATGCTTTTCTGTCTTAGTTTTTTACTACCTACAACCGCACAGGTGACCAGCATTTTACTTTCCTCCTATCTATGGCATCCAAACCTAAATACTGGTATAACATAGAGTCATTTAGTTTATTACCGCCAAATTCTGACCTCATTCTTTCCTATTTTATTTGGCATAATAGTTATTATAGTTACCTAAGAACGTGGATGAGATGGGCAGAGCCTAGCAGATACAGAGATACCCTCTTTATCTTCAGGTTATTGCTGCACACATTATGCCACTAAGCAGAGTTCTGCGTTGACAGGTGTAAAAGTTTCGAGGCGATTGTAGTTGCTGTGTGGTTAGGAGAGCTTTTAAAAGAGATTCTAGAGCCTCCCCTCATTAAGTTTTAGGACTGTATTTGCAGGTTAGAAACCCACGTGAGTGTATTTAGAAGGTGGCAGAGCTGAGCACACGCGTGGATGAGTAGGGTTCTGGTGGTCTTTGGATGTGATCTCAGCTGGTGATGACCAGGATGATTTCTTTGAATGACATATGCTGATCTGCTGGAAGCCCCAAAAGAAAAGGTTACAGTGTATGAATTGTATTTTCCTGCTTGTTTGGTCATGGTTTATGTGGTTTTGCTTTGTTTATTTTTGTGGGATAAGTGTTTTCCTCTTTAGTTTGACTTCTGGTGTAACAGGAATACTAATGAGATCAAATGTATCATAATCAGGGAAGAAGCCTGTGCAGGGTGAGCACAGAAAGCTGTGATAGTAAGAGTTCTTCAAATACCATCGTCATGCAAATTACTTCTGTACCAAACTCCTGAATCGAAAAGTTTTTACTTGAGTATTGGTATGTGAATTTCAACAATACCATGCAGCTTACTTCCATGACTGAAAAACTGAACCCCATCTGACAGTATTCATATCTAAAAAAGTTTGTTGGCTTCCCTGGGAGTAACTGTAACACAGAAATAAAGGTAGGCTGTTCAGAGAAAGTATTCCTTTGCCTCTCCTCCAGGCATGATGTGGTAGTGTAAAAGACTTAAAGTATCCTGTGAATTAGGCAAAGTAACTTCAGAAGGTCTCTGGATTTGCTGTAGGCTAGGGAGTAGGTGGTGAGCTGTAGAGACTCACTCTTGGGTTGGGATCGCAGGATAGCTGAGGCTGGAAGGAACCTCTGGCAATTGCCACCTCCAGTCCCCTTGACTCAAAGCAGGGTGACCTAGAGCAGTTTGCTCAGGGCCACGTCCACCTGGGTTTTGAACATCTTCAGGGATGGAGGCTCCGCAAAATGAAAAAAAAAAAAAAAAGGTTTTTTTCTTATGTTTAAGTGAACTTTCCTGTATTTTGATTTTTGTGTCTCTTGCCTGTCGTCATGTTGCTGGCTGCTACTCAGAAGAGCCTGGCTCTGTCCTATTTACTCCCCCCACATCAGGTATTTAGGTGCATTGGTAAGATCCCCCTGAGCCTTCTCTTTTCAAGGATAAACAGTCCCAGCTGTCTTGGCCTGGCCTCATATGACAGATGCTCTCGTTTCAGAGGTCCTTCATTGCACTCACCCCAGTATGTCCATTTTTTCTAGTACTGGAGAGCCCAGAGCTGTACGCAGCACTCCAGATGTAGTCCCATGAGTGCTGACTGGAGCAGAAGGATAATCTCCCTCACCCTGCTGCTGCTGTTCTTCAGGAACCCAGGATGCTTTTTGTCCCAGAAGCTTATTGGCATATGGTCAACTTGGCCCATCCCCAGGTCTCTTTTTGCAAACCTGCTTTCCAGGCAGGAGGCCCTCAGCCTGTCTCCTCCCCAAGTGCAGGACTTGGCATTTACCTTTCTTGTCCTTCATGAGGATCCTCTCTGACCACTTCTCCAGCCTGTTGAGGTGCCTCTGAATGGCAGCCTGACCGTCTGGTGTATCAACCACTCCTCCCCATTTTGAATCAGCTGCAAGCTGCTCAGGGTGCACTTTGTCCCGTCAGCCGACTCTTGTAGCATCCTTGTTTAAAAAGCAGTATGGCTGAGTACATGAGAAGGGGGAGGTTGAGGCTTTAGTCCTAGATCCACCAAAAAGGCCGTTAAAGATTGTAGGTAATTATTGCTTAACTGGTAGCAGCACCGAGATGTCACAGCTAACGTTGAGCTGGGCAGACACTGTTCAGAGGTCTATCTTCCTCAGGTCTCAGAACATTGTAGTTGCATTTTCATGGCTTTGTAACTCAGTTGGTTAAGTCCTGATGGGACCATGCGACCTGCTAGCTTGTATGGAGGATGCAGATTTGTATACTACCTCTACTGTTCTGGTTGGGGTTTTTATGCTACCTTCAGACCTGAGCTTGTGCTGAGCGTCCGTGGGTGCTTTGGTACCATTGCCCTAGCACTTCTCGTCAGAGGGTTAAATTCTGGAGTGCCAGTTCAGGTGACTCTGCAGCCCAGGTGCAGATGGGCTCCAAGTTATTTCTGTCAAATATTGCGAAGTGTTCCTTCCCTGCTCTTTCAGGTATCTACATGTTACTTAGTAAAACAAGTTGCAAAGTACTCAGAATTAATACTAGTTGGCGGAATGATCCAGACTGTGCTTCAGACACTTCTCTGGCTCCCAATTCATGCAGGTACCCTCATTTTGAACCCAGGATAGGAAGGAGCTGAGGAAGCTGAGAGCACATGAAGTGCAACTTTCCGAGGCCAAACTAGCTGAGGTTAAGTGGTAGTTAAAAGTAAAGCAGGTGGACCCTTGAGGAGCGTTTGCTGTTACGGATTTGAGCATGGATTGTTGTAGCTGCTAAGTCTGCTCAGTTTTATGTTCTGTACGCAGAGCTCTGCGACTAACCTTAGCAATTTCAGAAAGACCAGAGGTGTCATTTGAAAGGTTGTTTTGGGCATACATTCATGACCATTCTGATAAAACCTTTTGGCTTTTTTATAGATACAGACTATTCACTTTCCAGAATGTTTGGCGGATATGAAGACGCCGAGGATACTGAAGCGTATGAAGATGAACTTTATAACGAGGAGTCATCCAGTGAGCAGAGCGTTGATAGTGAGGTGGAATTTCATCTGTACAGCCAGATCCACTATTCCCAGAATCTTGGAGAATCCAGCACGCTGGAAGTGGATGAGGAAGCTGACGTTTCAGGAGCCATGGGTCACAGTTCAGCTCTAGCTGAGAAGCAGTATGAAGACAAGAAAATCGCTGAATTAGTTGATCGTGGTGCTCAGCTTTCAGATGACCCTGAGCTCATCGTCTTGTCTGATACACCAGAAGAAGATAGTATTTACAAAATGAAAGCGAAGCACTCAACAAGCTCTTTAGCTCAAGGTAAAACGCATACCCATCCAGGATCTTCCACACCAAATGAGGCCAAAGCTGCTAGATGTAATACCCTGGATCCTGCCGGATCAGGCACAAACATTTCAAGGCCATGGAAAAGCATTAGTGGGAAGCTTAGCCCAGTTAGTTGTGCTGGAGTTCATGACATCCAAGATGTGTTGGTAATAGATGACAGCTCGGAGGAGGAGAGCTTGGTATCTGAAAGTGGTGATGTCCAGAGTTGGATGCTTTTGGGAGCCGGTGCAGATGACAGAGATAAAGATATAATGTTGAACCTTGAAGGCTGTCCAACTTCTGTCAGTGAAGGTTAGTACTTTTTTTTTTAATCACTTGTTTATTCTTCTGTGTGTGGGATGATTTGTCTGCAATGATACTGATGTCAGTGTTTCACATTGTCTAGTTTGTCTAGTTTTGCAGAGTCTGGCTGGAGGCCTGTAGCTAGCGGCTGGTACTGGGTCCGGTCCTGTTCAATTTATTCATCAGTGACCTGGCTGAAGGGACAAAGCACACCCCCAGAAAGTTTGGTGATGATACAAAACTGGGAGGAGCGGCTTGATACATCAGATGGCTGCATTGCCATTCAGTGAGACCTGGGCAGGCTGGAGAGCTGGGTGGAGGGCAACCTAATGAAGTTCAGCAAAGGCCAGTGTAGGGTCCCGCACCTGGGGAGGAACAGCCCCCCACACCAGTACGGGCTGGGGCTGACCTGCTGGGGGGCAGCTCTGCGGACTGGGACCTGGGAGTGCTGGTGGGCAGCAAGATGCCCATGGGCCAGCCGTGTGACTTTGTGGCCAAGGTGGCCAGGGGGATCCTGGGGTCCATGAGGAGGAGCGGGGCCAGCAGGTGGAGGGAGGTGACCCTCCCCCTCTGCTCCGCCCTGGTGAGGCCGCATCTGGAGCGTGTGCCCAGTGCTGGGCTGCCCAGTTCAAGAGGGACAGGGAGCTACTGGAAACGCTCCAGTGGAGGGGTACGAAGCTGATGAGGGGGCTGGAGCATCTCTCTCGTGAGGACAGGCTGAGGGAGCTGGGCCTGTTTAGCCTGGAGGAGACTGAGAGGGGATCTTGTCAGTATCTGCAAATACCTTAAGGGCGAGTGTCAGGAGGACGGGGCTGGGCTCTTTTCAGTGGTGCCCAGTGACAGGACCAGGACGGAGGCAACAGGCACAAACTGCAACACAGGAGGTTCCTTCTGAACACGAGGAAAAACTTCTTTTCTTTGAGGGTGACGGAGTGCTGGAAGAGGCTGCCCAGAGAGGCTGTGGCATCTCCTTCCCTGGAGACATTCAAAAACCACCCGGCCACGACACTGATGTCGACTTTAGGTCACTTAAAGAGTCACCATCAAAAGTATTAGCAAAATAGTTCTAACAGGTATTTGTGGGAGTGCAACTTCACAAGGTTAGATGGCAAGATTCACTCTGTTACTACATAGATAAGTCACACAAAGAATCAAATTTAAAATTAAGCTAGAGTGATTCACACAGATTATAAATGTGACAGAGTAAGGGAGATCCTCCCATTGAGTCACAAGGTTCAGAGTGGACCCCCTTGCTTTCTGAACTCTTAACAGAGCTTAGGTGCCATTAGATCCAGACTTGGTCAATGGTTTATATCTAAAGGAAAGGCAAGCTTTGTTCACAGTTTTAAGATTGATCATAGCGGTTTAGTAGCACGTAATCAATGACTAATTTATTGCTTACAAAGTGAATCAAATAGGATTTACTGTAATCACAACAGTGACTTAATTAGGGATCCAGGATGGTAATACTTATACTATACTTACTATGAGGTACTTAATTCACAAACACATGCACGGACAAGGGATGCTTAACTGCCCGACTCGTTACACAGCGGCCAGGGCCTAACAGGGGTTCCTGAGATTGCAGAGCAGCCCAGGGGAGGGGGCAAGATGATCTCCAGTGGTCCCTGTTTGAAAAGAATGATGAACAGAAAGCGAATCGGAGCGCGTAATGATGCATACAAAACTATGACCAAGGAAACAGCCATTATTTACACCACTTCAATACCATCATTTCAGTAGTGTCATCAGAGTGATTCACAGTGTGAGCTTTCCAACTTGCCTGTACATTTTGTTTTCCTAAGATCATAGAAGAAATTGCAAGGGGAAAGGGGGTTGAAATGAAGAGGGAATACAATGTTTTCTTCTTGTAAACAAAGTATGTAGGAAAAAACAGCCCTTTGAGAACTACAGGCAGAGAGAAAGACAGAGGTAGAAACTGCGTAACAATAAAAAGTTTGAATAGTACCACAGGGCAGGAAAGTAAACAGTGCTCATTGCCCAGGGAGCAGTGTCATTCCTCTTTTCATGTGATGAGGTTTCTGGCCCCCCTGCCCCTGTCTGCCTTGCCTCGTTGCCCCTCAGCAGTGCAGATGCCAGTGCTTGTTTAGGCTTTGCCGCGTGCTAGACCAGAGAAGTTGGAACTCTGATGGAAAGGGATGAGCTGTAACAGGAGAGGGCAAGGAATGGAAGGGAGACCTTCTGAGCTGGTTCCCCTTCCTGAAGCAGGTTGTGTTAACCACTCCTTCAGGAGTCTTGACAGTTTGAGCTGTTGATCTAAAATTTACTGGGACTTCTTGCATAGATTCTGCATTAAGTAATTCAGAGAGATTCCCAATTGCTAAGAACTAACATCTTCACATTTTGGGTATTTCTCAAAATATTCTTCCAAGTTACAGTGTAGAAAGTTAGTAAATGTGATGGTTAATGTGACAGATTTTAGATACGTGTTTGCAATAATCGTACTATGTAATACATACCTCGTCATCAGCAACTAAAAACTCTGCTGGGCAATCCAGCCGTGCTTTTTCCTTGCCCACCGGTTTCCCAGTGCACAAAGATCTTTTCCAGAAACAGCATCCCTTGCCAGTGTGAGAGAAAATGCGACCTGAAGAAAGGCAAGGCTAGCCACATCAGCCACAGCGCTCAGGACCTTTGCAAGACTAAACCCCGTCGTCGTCCCCCCCCCCCCCCCTTTAATATAATTATACCATAATTTTACTAGGTGCGCATGCAAATTGGTGGCGTTTTTTGGTGCAATGAAGTGTTCTGCAGCAGTGATCTAAAGGCTGACACTCATCAAGTTTTTGTAAACTGCTGCTGTTCGCATGCTGCTACTAAGCTGTTTTGAGAGGGGAAAGCTGAGGAGGCCTTTGCCTTCTTTTCTGGCGAAACACCTGTTTCTTGCCTGTAAACGTTCAGTAACTTTTTGCTTAGAGTTGTTCTGTCTGGTTTTGCATAGTACGTGGCTAAGGAGCCCATAGCGTGCACTCAGTCTCAGATTGTTGATTAAAGATGCCAGCGTGCTTGCCCAAGCCTCAGAGATTTAAGAAATGCTTTCCCTCTTCCCAGCGCGATGCTGGAAGAGTGTCAGAGCATTCAGTTGCCATGCCAGAACCCCAGACAGCCACATTATATTTGGAATTTATGTAATTTTTTTTCTCCCCGTGAATCTTTCAAAATGGAGTTTCTGAGAAGCTGCTAAATTTCATTAATATCTTTCTTTTTGTATAGCCGTATCCTATCTTTTTCTTTGAAACTAGAGCTAATTAGCTTGTCTTTTTCTTAAATTACTCTGCCTCTTGGGGAGCAAATGTTTGGTGCCATGTGGTGACTGCTGTAACAGTGATGCAGTTTGTGCCTAGCACCATTAATGCATTTTCTGGGAATTGTCTCTTTTTCTCACAACTGCTGGACAGGCAAATGACCTGGAGCTAGGTTTCCGTTGTTTAGTTTACTCTGTGTATCAATTTGCATTTATGTACCAGAATTGCTGATGGTAGCACTAAACAGTACTCAAGAAAACAGAAGATAAAAAATGTTTAAACAGTACTTGAGACTTCAAGCATATTTCAAAATTCCATATACACATTGTGGTGAACATTCTGTAATTAATTTATTGGAGTGATTATGCTTACTAGGTATACATGAAAATGAAAATTTATGTCTCCGTTCTTTGCCAGTGCTTTGCCTCGCAAAAGTGTGCCAGTGCTAACTGAGAGAGGCTTTTAAAAATCAGCGTGGGCGGTAAATATCAGGAGGCAGTTTTGCTAACTTGTGGTATGCTTTTGTAAGAAATTGGGTAATGTTTTTTATTCATATATACATTCATAGATGCTGAAAATAAGCAAGCTATGTTCAAGGCAGGTAACAGAAGCAGAATTTTCCTGCGCTGTATAAAATTGTCATACTGGTCAGAACTAAAATTGTTGAATTTAATGTAGTCAGTGTAAACACATTTTGAGGGGCTTGAGTGGGAAGTCAAAAGCAGCCACACAAGAAACTCATATAAATACAACTGTTCTGCTCCTACTCTGATTTTTATTCTCCAAGCTACATCAAAACCTCCTCAAAACCCCTTCTTGTGACTTGCCTGGCATCAGTAGTGGTTTTGCCAACAGCAGCCTCGTGCCTGGAGGAATGGGACATAAGCAACATGCATGAGGCACGTGCAGCCGTTTGGGAGCAGGTGCTGGTACGCACACCTCTCTCTTCATCTCAGCTTTTGCCTTTCTACAGATGTATGACTTTGCAGAAAGCCTCAACCTTTGCACAGTTCTTCCAACTGAGAATGAGTTCACGGTGATACATTTGACTCCACTGTATGTAGCGGGCAGAGCAGAGGGCCATGCCCCCGTGCTGGCCTGACGTAGACACATGCCCGAGGTGGAGTGGGTACCACAAGGCTGGGCTCTGGTCAAACCTCAGGTTCTCGACCACCTCCCAGATTCCAGTGAATGTTATTCAGGTAGCTCTGGCATGCAAAAATTGGGTTCGGCTGGTCTGTTTCTAATGGTGATGGGGTTGCAAAGACAGAGGCTTAAAATAAATCATTGTGGTATGTACGTGTATGTATGTAATGAAAAGCCAAAACAGTATCAAAATAGTTTTAGGGAACAAAAACCATAAATCTTCCTAATGTAAAGTAACCATAATTTGTTTATTGAGCTTACGCAGCGTTGTATCTCCAGTTCTATAAAGGACTCCCCTGCTGAAACAGAAACATAAAATTTTAAATCTGAAGGAAGAAATGCATTTAAAAAAAAAAAAAATCTGTGTTTTTTCTGGCAAAGATATTATCTGTTAATTCGTTGAAATTATTTTGAGCCGTGTGCACGGTTCTGTTTTCACCATTTCTAAAGAACAAGATCAAGTATGTAGGTGACTACACAGTACGTACATTACTGGTTTAGGGCTTGCAGTATCGGTAAGGATGGATGTAGAGTGGAGTGACTGGTGAATCCTTGCCTTTTCCTTTCTCCCCCAAAACTGCCTGTCTGTAAATGGGATAGACCTCCCGTGACAGTGTCATGGTACGTCCAGTGTCCAGTTTGCTTCACATTAAAAAGGGAACTGAAACATGAATGATTCTGTGACTCTGAGCGTAGCTGATTGTGTCAGTCATTTGATGAGTGTGTTTTCATGTCTGCCTCCCTGAAACAGGGGTGCTGAGGTTCCACTGGAGTCAGAAATAACTCCTCGAGGGAAGGACTTGGGCATATCTCCTTATTCTGCGAACTCCTCTACATGTTATTTGTCTGCCCTGCTCTTGTCTAACAGCCTTATTATTTTTCATGTTCTCTGTAAACAAATAACACTTTCTTGATGCCTCCAATGCACAGAGAGTCTTCTTCCCACACAGCCACTTCTAGCTTCAGTCACTGCTGGCTGCTTTGGCAGAAATGAGCCTGAGAAATGACCTGTGGTTCCTGATAGAAAACCAAGACTCACCTGTACCCTTCCATCTTCAGTTCACATCTCAAACGTTACGGCTGGTCCACAAACACTGCTGTTCAGTACACAGCTGGAAACTTTTCCTGCCGCTTCTACCCTCTTTCCAAGTGGCTTTAGATACCTCTCACTTTTTATTTTGCTTGCCTAACACCACATTAAGCAGCAGCGTATCTCTGCCTGTATTTCTGTAAAATACAGCTTTTTGTCATGCGTCTGCTGGTTGCTCCGTAAGACAGCTGTACAGCTGATTGGCAACATTTCGTTAGCCGGGATATATAGATGAGCACTGGCTTTCTCGCTTCGCGGGGAGGGGTATCAAGCAAAGCGCTTGCTGTGTCTGTAGCGACTCTTGTCCCTCCTTATTCTGACTTTGTTGTTTGTTCTGTGGTGAGATTGCGCATAGCTTGGAAGCGAAGCAGGCGCTGGAATTACAGACGGTCGGCCAAGCTGAAAGACAGTGACCGTGTACCTGTGATGTGTTACTTGCTTCCACTCGGTCGTCGGTGGGTTTCCTTGCAATGGCATTTGGAGAAGCGTGCACTGCTGCTGCTGCTTGGTCTTTGCATAAAGGGTCCTACCTGCTTCCTGTGGTGTTTCAAACCCAGGTAATTCAGCAAATCTAGGTCTTTGGTATGATTTTTCTGATTTTTTTTTTTAATTTTTAGGCTCTAGAAGTAAGTGTGCAAAGAGAATCGTTACAAACTGTACCATATAGTAAATGGCAGTGAGTTCACTTTTAGTGTTGGAGCGTTTCCAGGTCTTTGAAGGAGGGTTCTCCCCTTCCATCCCTTTCCTCCAGTTTGCAGTAAGAGTATATATGATAAGAGCATTAATCTGCTGTAGTTGGAAGTCTTCCACCCATTCCTTCATTAAATGCTTCCTTTTATTGTATTTCCTCTCCCACGTATAGCTGCAATCATAACCTCTGCAATTTGGTTTTTTTCCTCACGGCTTTTGGAAAGACAGCTTTCGAAGGTGCTGCATTGATGTCAGGCCACTAAGGGGTACAAAACCCAATGCATCGTCTGCCTGTTTCATCCTTTGCCCACCCAGTATCGCCCTCGGGCGCAAGAAACTAATGTGATTGCACTCTGCGCTTGGCAGCTTTGTGGTGCGCAGTGGGTAGGGCTGCTTTTGAATCCAAAGTTTCTATAAAATAGCACATAGGTGCTCTGCTGGTCTCCCAGGGAGGGAACGGTTGTTTTCTTCTCTGCTCGTGATTTTTTTTCTTATTAGCGCAGTAAGTGAGGCTTTTACAAGAGCATCGCTAGAGATGCTACTTCCAGCACAAGAAGTTGCTTTTAAAAGTAACAGTCACTGGGTATCAGTCTGTTCTAGTAAAGAGCGTTGTGTCCAGGTGCCTTTGCGGTCATTGCTCCACGGCCTGCAAACCTCGTCAGGCACCCTGGTGCCACCTCCTTAGCAGCTCTCGCCACATTTTCATGACATTTACAGACAGTGACATGGCACACAACCGTTGGAGCAATTCCCATGTGTGCTGCTCGGCGCAGCTGCTGCACGAGGTGTCCCCCCCAGACCAAGGACTGACGTGGCTTCTGTACGGGTGCAGCGCCTGTTCAGCCGGAGCTTGCTCCTGCCCGGGGGCGTAAATAGGTTCTGTAGCAAGGATGACACTGTGCTTTTATTTAAGCATTTTGTTCCACGACTGTGTAGAAGCCGTGTGTGGTGTAGCTTTGGCTCTGGTGGTGACCTCAGACACACGGAAGAGCAGGATGCTCGGAGGAGAAAGCACAAAACTCAGCTGAGGCTTATGGGGTGTTGCAGGATATTTTGAAATCTGTTTGTCACATGATCTTCTAGCTATCTTGAGTAGATGAAGTGATTTTGGTGTTTCCTAACAGAGTGACTTCTGGAATTTGGTAAAATACAAGTATTTTTAATCTTCTCTGTTGACAGGAGTTATGAAGGGAAGCCAGCGTTCAAGGGGTAAATCATTTCACTTGAGGCACAGGATTTTATGTCAACTTTTACTGTCCTGTAAAACTGCCCTATATGAAAAGAAACAGTGAACATAAAACAAAGGGCAAGCTACTATTTCCAAAGCAGTTGTTTCAGCTTTCCATTTTGGCATCTATTTCCATCTTGTTTTCCAGGTTTAGAGGTCTTTCTATACACTGCTTTTTAGCCTGAGTTATCAAGTCTCTCATTTTAGTAAAAAAACCCAAAACAATAAAAGTACATCTTTCAAAGAAAAAAGAAAAAAAAAAAAAAGATTTGAACATTTAGTGAATGAAACGGTTAAAAAAAAAAAAAAAAAGGTAATTTGAAAGCATTTCATTTGACCCTCTTCCCTAAAAAATAATACAGGAAGGAGTTTTCTGTTCAGCAGCAGTAACTACAGCTTAAGGAGTCAAAATGAAAACAGCAGTCTCTGATAAATTTAGCTCATTGTTTTATCTCTGTCAGCCATGCTCAAAAAGGAAATACCCTTTGTTAACTATTGGTGTTTCAAATGGCGGCTTCTCGATGTATGACTTAATTTTCTCTTAACTCTGCATGGTACTACAGAAACTATTCAAAGATCTGACCACATCTGTATTTTTTTTTTCCTCTCTGTGCTGTTATTCAAATCCTTTGGTGTATTTTTAAACGGGGAGAAGGGGTAAGCTTATTTCTAAAATGACAAAAAAGTACAGTGAGCTGTGCTTTTCTTCTTTAATTTACCCTTCCCCTTGACAGCTAGTTTTGAACACGACCTTTGCACGATGTAGTATGTTTTTGTTCTAGAGTCTTGTTGGTATTTGTAGCATCAACTTAAATTTTCTACAAAAACGTCTACAAGAAAGTTTTCATTTTGTTAGGCTACAGAAATACTATTTGAGGAGATGTACTTTTTGGATGCTTGAGCTGTGGACTTGCTGGATTGAATTCAGCAAAACTTGCTTTCAAAAGTAAAAAAAAAAAAAAAAGATTTCTTGGTGAAAATTAGTTTTGCAATGAAAATATTTTTCTTATTAATACCTAATGGTATCAGCAAGACTAAGTAAGTGTGGTTCATGTACAAATTCCAATGTCGCAAAAAAAACAAACAAAAAAAAAACCAGGAAAAAAAACCCCCAAACAACAAAACCAAACCAAAAGGCAAGGGTTTGTTCCCGGGCAGTTCTGCGTGGCGGCGCACGGCTGGGTGCTGCAGGCACGTTGCTGCATCTCCACTCGCTGCTGGTCCTTCTTGAGGCCGGGGAGGCTGCTCGGGCGCTGCGGGTCGGTGGCCATCCACGTCACGTCATGTCGAAGGCGGCTCGGTGGCCCCTTGCCGAGGGGTCGCGGGGGCCAAGCTGTTGTGACCCTGGAGCATGGCGTCTCCCCTGGGATGCTGAGGGTGGGCGCTGGGCAGCTGGAGGGGTCAGCTGATGGAAGAGCTCGCAGAAAGATGCCTCGGTGTGAAATTAGCGGCTGTTTGGAAGCAGCCTGTGCCGGGAGTTGTGTTTGTGAGGGCTGGTAAGCCATGCACATGGGACTGCGCTGTCTGTTGCCTGCTGCGAAGCCTGAGGACAGAGGGGTTTCCAAGAGGGGGTGGGAACCTGTGGTCTTTGGTCCCCCTTGCCCAGGCCGTGCCCGTGGCCGTGCTGCGGTCCCGCCAAGCATCCACCGCACCACGGTTCCCCGTCCCATCCCTCCTGAGCAGAGCCAGGCGCGGGGCTGGGGGCTTCATCCCCCTCCAAGGGCGAAACCGGCGGAGTGATGCCAGGTCACGCCGGCTGCCCGGAAAGTAGAAGCTGATGTCACCGCGTTTGGTGTTTTGTCTGTTTGTGGCTGCGTTGCTGAAACCCTTTTATCAGCTTGCTTTCCTCAGAACCGTGCGCTGCTCAACACTGGGACTTTGGCTGTGATGTGAGGGGGTTTTTTTTCTTCTCGCTCCCGTTTGCTAGACCCTTAACGCTACTTCAATGTAGTAGGAGTGTTTTGTGCATGAGTTACTATAGCAGAATGCACCCCGGAGCAGTAATAAGCAGTGGGAATCCACCCACCATGTGGAAGATACAGCACATGCATATGGATATTTTGATTAAAGAAAAAAACTTAATCTTCTTTGCCGTGTAATGTGGATACACTCGAATCTCTTGATTATTTAAGAAAAAAATTAATAAAACTAATAAAGTTCCTTTGCAAATCTGAAGAGATCTAGACTAAGTATACCTGCAGCCTGAGCAGGCCCTTTTATCTGTACAGATTTCTCTGCTATTGTGGACCTTAGCTCTAATTTAAATTTCCCATGGCTTTGGATTGCTGACTAGGTTTTCTGCAAGAGTGCCCATGCTTACATGGTCATATATTCTGGGTGACTTTTTCACTTTTTTCTCTCTCTCTTTTTTTTTTTTTTCTTTTTCCCCCCCTGTTCTGTTGATTGTTATAAGACGAATTTTTTTTTCCCCACTTCTGTCATCAGTTTGATCTTTCTTCCTTGTCCCTGTTTCTTTGGGTTTCTTACAGGTGGGGAAAGACTGTCATACTGCAATTGAATTTTTGAACACTGGTGGGAAACTGATTTAATCCTTCTGAAGGAGAAGTTCAATTTTTTTAAGTAATTAAAAAATGCAACAGAGAATATACTGAAGACAAAGGACTTAAGGGTTTAAAAAGGGAAAAAGTAAAGTTTGAGTTGGGCTACAAAGGGGCATAAATCATGCAGATATGTGCATGAAATAAGCACAGGGAAAACAGCTTATATTAATGAATTTAAAACAGAATGAAAGTAGAGAAGGCCTGGTAGGAGGAATAAGGTGGCTTGTTAATACCTTCTGTGTCTTTCCATTAATAGGAGCACCTAGTGAAAGTGGGTTTGTGCTTTGAAGCTGTGGGCAATATTGACATTCAGAGGAATGCAGAAGGATGGCACATCATTTTGTGAGCCCTTAGGCAGTAATTGGCATGCGTCTAGAGAAATCGGGGCCTTTTCGCCTCAAAGAACTTGCTCCGTTGCCTTCTGGCACGGGATGGGATTCGCTGGGAAGGTTTGAACCGCAAGTGCTGAGTGGTCAAAATGGACATGCATGCAGCACATCTGGTAATCTGTGGGTTTCTTACTGAAGAGCACAGAAAACTTACCCTGTGCTGCCATCATGGTGACCATGAGTCTCGTGACAGCTGGTATGCGGTGGCTCGTCGCTTTTTTAATTTGGAGGAGATACAGAAGTAGATCCTTAGCCTGTTGTAACATCTGTGCATGTTACAGGTAGATACACGCGATGTCTATAACGCAGGCCAGCGAGTCCTGGGATGAATATTGTTGTTGTCTTCATACTCTATTGATGTATATAATTGATATTCCAGTGTTGTTATTAATAAATGTTATATGCCTTTCGTGCCAGTGTTTCCTGCGTACCAATCCCCCTCCAGCATCTTTTGCTAGATGAGAATTGTGGTGTCCACTGGCGAAAAGTCAGTGCATGTCAGTGCACGCCTGGCATTGTTCACCAGCCCCGCGGGCACCACTGTCCGGCGTGCTTGAGGCTGAGCACAGCCCTGCGCCTGCTTTCACATCGTTATTTGACTGTACGGTTTCCCCTCTCGCACTGACAGCGTTTCCAGTCTTCCACGTGCAAATCCAAATCTCTCTCCAATCTCCAGAGAAGCTCAGATTTGGGAGGTTTTGTTCACCGGGACCTGTCCAGTTGCCTGATGCTGCCAGTGCCCTGGTTCTCCCTGGCAGCTCTCGGTGGTCGCACGTGGTCCCCCTGGCCGTGCTGCGGGGCTGGCAGGAGCCGAGGCATGGCAGGCGCCGAGGACCTCGCAGGAGGTTGTACCGGCAGCCTGCCGAGGGTTTCTGGTTAGCAGGGGCATTTCCCATTAACATGGCATGTTGGGCAGTTGTGGAATTTAGCTTGAAGCTGTTTCTTTCTATCTGAAAATTTTTAGCGCCAGGAAGGTTTCCCATCTGCCCGGCTCAACCTCCACTCACTTTCTATGATGGTGGTGATGGTGATGCTTGGGTTTCCTCCTGCTAATGCTCCTGGTTTTACATGGTATGCAATGGTGACAGGTATCCCGGTTACATCTTGGGAGATAATGACATTGTTAGAAATGAGAAAACATGACAATAAAAGCTCTCTCTGTTCAGCCGGCCTTCTTGTGGTGGGTTTGGTGATGTATGGCTTATATGACAGAGCAGCGAGGCCATCACCCACGTGCTTGGAAGACTATGTGCACTGACCTGGCTGCCAAGATGCTTTTTGTCACCCATTTGGTGCCAATTCTGAGTGCCTTTGCGCAGGGTCAGGTGTGAGAAGTGGTGGCCGTTTTTCTTCCGTATGGCCCCTTTTGAAGTGTAGGTGAGGAGAATATACTCACAGGCACTGAGGAGGCCCTATTGCAGAGCACAGACCTTGGCGCCAGTCACAAAGCAAGTCTTTGCTCGAAGAGGGCAGTTTTATCTGCTTTTTGTCGCTGTTGCACGGCTCGTCGTGGCGTGCTCGTCCTGCCTCAGAGCCCTGAAGCACCAGGAACAGCAAAGTCCCGGCCAGCCATCCTCAGTACTTGATAAATCTTCCTCCATCAACCCCTTTAAAACCCCAACAACCAGAGAGTGAGAGGGGCGGGTGGGGGGTGGGGTGGGGGGTGGGGGTGGGGGGGGGGCGTGTGGGAAGGCTGCCAGATGCTTTTTTCGGTCTCTTTTGGAAACTCTTGTGCATGGTGAAAGATCAGTTTTCTCTGCCCTTCTCAAGGGGAGGCAGCGAAACGTTTGGTGTCAAAGCCTCTGTGGTGGCAGTAATTGCGTTAAGGTTGCACACACCTCCCAGCCCCGACGCTGCCTGAAGGTAAGCCGTAAAGCCGCTAAGTTGATAACCGTGTCTTGTATATTTAAAACTTTAGCTGCAGAGATCGGGGGATTACCCCCCTCCCCCACCCCGGAGCCGTGGGGGGCTCTGGCCTGAGACGTGGCAGCTCGCTCCGGTTCGGGACTGCCTATAAGCGTACATACACACACATGTAAGCATATGCAACATGTATGGATTTGTATGTATATTTTTAGAGGCGGATGTGAGGGTGCAGCGTTCCCATTTGCCTTGCGTTCGTGCGGGATATCCAGCATGCAGCGTTACAAAGAAAAGTGAAGTGGAAAAAAGTTGCCAGCTTTGAACGGAGATTTCTCTCCTGTTTCAAAATACACCTCCGAGAAGGGGCAGCACCATTTCCAGCCTTTTCTTCCTTCCTGAGATGGCTGGGGTCTGTGTGATAGGCTTCAGTGTGCGATAGTCGTGACACAAAACACAGCTGTGCCCTGAGGCTTGCTCTTCCGAACAGAGGCAATTTCTGTGTCATCTAACTGTACTTTTGATACTTGTAGAACTAAAGCTGAGTGGGCATGTGCCAGAGGGGGTTTTCTCATCTGTTTTTGAATGAGCATCATTTTGTTTCGGCATAAAATTCAAAGTGGCAGAGAAGAGGATCCCTTTAAGAAATCAGCGTCAGCAGCCGGAGCAGAGGGACTGCAGCTGGCATTTGTAGTATATATATGACTTATGTCGTACACCTCCCATGAGTTGTGTTTTTGTGAGTGGGTAGCGAAGGCAATTTATTCCCTGGGTTTTTTTCTGAAATACGTCCATGCTGACCTTTGTTTTGAATGTAGTAGTGATTTTGTCTGCTTGTCTGCTTTTATTCTTTTACCTATTTTATTTCATTTAATTTTCAATTTACTCTTTCAAAAAAAAAAAAAACCCAAACAAAAAGACCAACACAAAAACTTTTGGAAGTTTTTAGATTTCTACATAGCAAACCCAAGTATTTAAAATGATCTAGTGCTACAGCCTTTTGTCAAAAACGAAGCCTAAACCAGGCATCAGGCATTCACTTTGCTTTTGGGTTGGGTTTTTGGGTTGTTTTTTGGTTTTTGGGTTTTTTTGTCCTTTTGAGCCTCGCGCCGGTGGAATGACACTGTTTTACTTGTCATTTCTCTAAAACCAGGGTGATTTGATTACAGCTTAAGAGTCGCAGCGTGCTGTGTTTCAGTGTGGTTGCTTTGAAAGCGAGGTGCACGAGGATGACTGGGATGAGCAGCGCGTCACTGGTCCCGCTGGCTCCCACTCCCCTCCGCCGGCCTCTCCGGGCAGGAGCCCCCGCTGCGTGGCTTTGGGGGGGGGGGGGGGGGTCGTGAGATGCCCACTGCTGTGCCCTGCACCCCTTCCCCTCCTGTTTGCCTCTCACTGCTGGGCCGGTACCAGGTTGCTGGGTGGCCGGACCCCCACCGCCCTCCCAGCCCTGGCCGCAGTGCTGCCCGGAGCATCGTCTGTTGATAGATGGGTGGCTGGGGGAGAGGGGTCCTTGGCGAGGGCTGGTGTCAGGGCCAGGGTCAATGCCAGGGATAGTGCTGCTGGCCCTGCAGACCAGCCAGCCAGGGAGGCAGCTGGACAGCGAGTCGCATCTTTCCTGCCCCTGACGATTAATGGGATTAAATGTAAGATGTTGTGTGCTTAGTACTAATTAGTTTCTCATCGGAGAGGTTCATTCTGATTTTTTTTTTTTTTTTTTCTCTCCTTGTAGTATCTTTTCACTGTTTGACTACATTTGTGGAGGAGTCAGGGGAGACCCAGTGTGCTTTTGTCTCCGGTCTTGCTTTCACAGTCCCTGGGACAGAAGGAATGTGGCTAATGGGCCGTTCTGAACCCAAGCCTTTGTGACTTACCTTAAAAATTACCTTTTCTTTAAAATGGTCATTAAATTACCGACTTCAGAAAACAGTAAAATTGCAAAAAATCCTTAAGTTTGGCTGTTAGTTATATATCTTAGCTTCCATGTCCAAAATGCACTGTTTTTAAATATGAATGGCGCTTTTATGACGTGTGTCAGTGATGTAATTTTTTAATGGCACATGCATGTGCTGTCTCTGAAGGACAAAAGCTAAAAAATACTTCGGCTTGTGTGGAAATAGACATTTGAAAATCATTCTCCAATGGACTCAAATAATTAGGAAGGAACACATGAAAATGTGCTAGGTATTTGGTGGGGCAGTGAAACACAATTGCATCAAAATAGAAAAAGGCAGCTGTAACTGCTTTTCAGCCCACGTTGTCTTAGCACTGAAAAGGGAAATAAATGCAGACTGAGAAAGCCTGGCAGCTCTCCGCTAAGCACCTAAGGCTTTGTCACGGGGTGGAAAACAGCTAGCATCCAGCAACAGTCACTTGGACCTGAGACTGCGTTCATACGGATAGGATAGGCCCGCCTCGGGAGTTAGAGGGACTCCCTTTATTGATGGAGTAGTGGTACTTCCTTGGGTAACTAGTTTTAAGCCTGCAGGTTGCTTATGTCTAATGTATTTAGTTCATTTAAAGCCTATTTGGTTTGCTTAGCATCCTACGTTCATCATCACGGACAATGCACCTTCAAAGGCATCTTCCCCTCACGTTTTTATTTTTATTATCAATTTTTCAAAGCTTGGCTAATCTCAAGTTGCTTTGCGAAGCTAAAAATCTGCAGGACCTTGAAGGAGCAAGGAGGCTTGCTGGGAACTGAATTCTTCCTAAAAGAAAATTTTTGTAGTCTCACTTTATTTACGGTGTTGTAAAAGAAGCTGAAAATCTATTGGTTATTAAGGATAACTTTGCTGAAACATTTTTTTTTTTCTTAATTTGGCAAATATCTGATCTTTTTTTATCAGTAAAAGTTGAGAACATTTCTCAGTCGGCATTCTTACGTCGCCATTCCAGTTTGTATCTCACAGGGAGGACATCTGCTCATAAAAGTAGGCATAAACGAAAAATACATCAAAAAATCCTTGTCAGTCGTTCAGGAATGGTACAGCTGCAAGAACAACTTTTAATTTGGATGTAGCTCTCTTCTTCTGCAGTTTCTCCGAGAGCATAAATACGCGAAGGAAAGCATGACAGCTTCCCAGCGCAGGTGGATTATAATGTCAGCAGTACGCTTGCCAGACAGCACAGCTGCTCAGATGCCCTGCAATCATGCAGCAAAAACCTGCATGTCCTGACTGGGGAAATTGTAGGTATTCCCACGCAGAGCTTCACTGCGCCGTACAGCAGCATGAACACAGCGTGTGCATCAAAACCTCTGTGCTTCCCCATGTGCTCCAAGAGAATTGTGGGAGTTTTTATGTTTTTAAGGTTAACCAACGTAAGGAAGCCATTGTTTGTAATTCGTCTTCTCATAGGTAATTCTGTTGGTTTGAACTTTGGGTGCAGCACTTGAAATTAAAAGGAGAAGCAGGAAAGGATCGCAGGCTTGTGGTATTAGCTATGGTAGAATTAAATGTCACAGGTCACCCTGGTTTGAATCTGCTTTCTGCCATCTCCTGACAGGACTGTCCACAGTGGGCTCACCTGAAGTTTGCAGGATAAATCAGACGGGGAAATAACTGAGATCTTAGTGCCCATCCTGTTTTCCTAAAGGAAATGGATAGCTGGTTTAATATGTCTGGTTAGTCGCTTTTTTTAAAAAACGGTATACGTACCATTAATGAGGAAAACATGAAAATCATTGTTAATGTCAACCAATTAAAGGATAAAAGAGAAGAACAGAAAATGTTCTTCCCGTCTGAATGGGAAATTTAGATAGTCCACAAGTTCTTCTCAGTTTGTGTTCCAAAATTTAACTTTATTGTTGTAATTTTGAAGTTTATTAATAAAATTAAATGCCATGTAGGACACGATTCCGTATGGAATGAATGAAAAATCAGTCTGTTCAAACAATTGTCATCTAGAAAAAGAAAAAAGGACAGGAGGAGAAAGGAAGAAAAATCAAAATGACATCAAGGAATAAGTATCAGGCTGCCTTCACCAGCCTCCACACTTAAAATTCTGTGTTTTAAATATTGACCAATGGCAGCGTGGTTCAGTGAGCAAAAACTAGGACAAGTGACCTGAGCATATACATTATCATTGCTTAAGAGTTGAAAACAATGGACAGTTAATCAAATTAGTACACAGGCAACATTGCTGAACCTCCATATTCAGCTGTGTAGTACAAGCATCCTATCTCCGCATACACTTCTTGATTAAAAAAAACCCATGATTTTTCAGCTTTTTGCTTTAAGCAGTGTAATACAGAGTGGGTTTTTTGTAATAAAAACAGGCTTAGTTCTCTGTTTTCTAGTATACTTGATAAGTAGTGGAACCAGTAAAGCAATATAGTACAATGTTTTCCCTGGTATTTGATGTGTTACCACAGAAATTAAAATCACTACAATTGCTCTCATCTCGGTGCTTCATGCAGAATGCATTGTGGCCTGGGCACTGCAACGTCACAACGGGGAGAAGAATGGTGCAAGGTAGTCTGGGGGCAATAGGTACGAAACCCTCAGTGACTTAAGAATATGTTTTTCCTTCGGAAGTTAAGGTTATTTTCCCCCTTGAGAGGGGAGTAGTCTCAAAGAGACATCAGGAAAAGTGGAGGAATGGCCCACCTTGTGGCCCACCAGAAAGACAGGGCACTTGCTCGTTTACACTTTAGCACTGACTTTTCTGAAGACATTTTTGTGGGTTCCCCCCCCCCCCCCCCTTGAACACATAGTTAATAGAGCAATTTCTGTAATATTTATACAAAATGAAGTATAAACATAGAGCTTCAAAATAAACTTTCATTGTATCTTTCTGGAAACAATTACGCTACCTCTGTGCTTTTCAGCTCTGCACACACAAATTCTATTCAACAAAACTCATTCCTGTATTTTTATTTACGGCAAAATCCTTACGTTTGTGGCTGTGTAGTATCTCTAATTATACAAATGTTAAATAAAAAAATTTGGATGGAGTATCTGTGAAGAGATATATATTAGTTATTTCTGAAATTAAACATACAGTAGCTAATAACAATTTCAAAAACCTGCAAAGACCACAGTTGTGCTAAGTTGTTAATGCCACAGACTGCTAATAAAATACTAACACTAGTAAGTTCAGCTACGTTCCGTCCTGGACCCCAATATCAATGGCTGAAATGTGCCAGAAAACCATATGAAATGTTATTGCAAAATAATAAGCTTCTTGCATTGAAATAATCATCTTTAACCAGCAAAAATGGCAAAATATGATTTCCAATTTTATGTCATTCTTATTTTCTGAGGCGGAAAGATGACACGAGTTTATTTCTGCAGCAAATGCTGTTAGAGGATGTGTATGGGAAAACAGCTACAGTTAGGGGGTGATCCGTAGCTGGAATAGCTGTGGTTTGGATTTTTTTGACCTTTAACATTTGTCTGTTGAAAAGTAGAGCTAGTTTTGGCACTGTACGAGATAGTTAACTTGTAAAAGCTTTAAGGAAATCACAATGTGAATGCATGGTAACTGCTAAAGCATAACCTGGAAAGTAACATTTGCTATTTCTTCTTTGGTCTAACTTGCCGCCCGCCCCCCCCCCCCCCCCGTTGTTGGTTTTTTTTTTTAGCAAAAGAGCGGTTCCTTAAAATATATTATGATCTTTTAAAAACTATAAATAAGGTGGATGGAAACAGAAAAAATCCTTGTTTGACTGCAGCTTGTAAAAGCCACAGTAATTGTGACTTGTCTTTAACAGAAGGCTCTCACTCCCCACCCAGCCACCCCCCCTTTTTTTTTTGTTAACAAGTAATAAATTAACGAATAATTCACATGGATTTTGGCACAAGTTATCTTGGAAGCAGGAAAATTACTGAATTTCTAATATATGTGTATTGGAGAAATTTAATTTTTCAGTGGGTTTAGTGCAGTAACAAGATTTACCTTTGGAAACATGTTTTAGTGTTAATGTGTGGTATCAGAGTAACTGTTCTCATAGTTCTGATACTACAGTGTTTTATCCCTGTGTTTGAACATAAATCAACAACCCGAGGGAAGGAAAGAATAATAGAAGTTGTTGCTGGGCTCTGTAAGCGGCTTACTTTTTCTTGCAGGTTTCTGTGCTTGCATTTAACAGTAGCGGGATGTACCAAATCCAAATGTTTAAGGCCCAATGGCACTGCCAGCCGAGAGATTATGAGGCGGGGGGCGTGTTGAAGTGATGGAGAAGAATCTGCTTTAGATAGCAAACAAACGAGGGCTGGCTTTCAGGGCAGTCCTGTACAAGTACACGCTCATCCCTCGGACACAGGGGCGTTTGTAAGCGTTCAGTCCTGCTGGGCTGAATTCCTGCCCCGCTTCATGTTCTCGTTTGCAATTTACTTGGAACACTGTACCTAGTCTTCACCCCGCTCTTTGACCTCCTTTAAAGCAAGATTACCGTTGCTTTCATGCATTTTGGAAGGGTGCCGTTTTAAATGGTTTGTTGTTTGGATACTTGTCACTTCGCTCATCTTCCCTGCAAAAAGCCAAGGCTGCTTTAAAGAGAACTCGGGGTAAATTTCATCACATGTGGCAAGAGGTGTAAAATGGTAATTGTTGTGTCCAACTTGTGTGCTTCCTTGTGTAGTAAATGTGCTGATAACAGGCCTGCTTAGTTAATTTTCACTGATTAGAGTATCCTGTGGGCCAGGAAGGACAGACAGGCTGTACCGAACATTGTCCAAACAGCATCTTTTCTCAGGATGCTCCTCTGCCAGTATCAGATCCTCTGAGCAGCAAGCTCTTCGGTTGCCAAAGCTCACTAGGTAAATTTTTCCTGAATACTGCTTTCCAACAAATACTTTGTACAGCTGTCCTGTTTTAATTATATTTTTCTAAACACGAGTCTTAGATTGAACTGTCTGATTATAACAAGATGTGCCTCTTTCATCGTGTGCTGGAGCTTGGCCACATAGAAACAGCGGTCCAGGTGCAGGGATTGCTGGCTGGCAGACGCGGCAGGATGCAGTCAGTCTGGCTGCCCCATTCCAAATGTGGAATACTTATTTTTTGATCCTAAAAGAGGCAAAACATTACTGCCAGTTTCTCTAGCGTGCTTTTTTTTTCCCCTCTACTTTCTCTGATTAAAAATTTATTTGCCTCTTCCAAGTTCCACCAGCGAGTTATAATATCATTCAAGGTACAGAAAATGGCCTCTAGGCATCTTGCCAAAAGCTCTTCATTTCCATCTTTTGAGAGGTCAAATTACTCTTCTTGACCTTTTTGCTCTGTACCTCCCTGACCCCCAAATAATCCCTTGACATAATTTGAAATAATGAGGAACTCATCTTTGGAATTACACAGATAACATTTTTGATGGCGTGTGATAGTTTGAAAGATACAGCCAGACTGTTCTTTAATTGGAATACTTGGCAACGTCTTATTTTTATATTATTCATGCATTTTGCAAACTATGGTGGGGGCTAGAAAGCAGCCAGCTGCATAGTGGGCTTAAAGTGTACGTTAGTTACCACACCAAGAAAAGAAGAAAGGAAAACGGCTGTTAGCTGCCATTTTGCAGGCATAGGTTATTTTCTTTGGCTTAGGAAAGAGAATCTTCTGAACTGTGTGAATTTATGAGATGGTATTGAATGTCTTAATGCTGAACTGGCGCTGCATTTGGTCTTGGTTCTTGCTGTTTGCTGAGTGGCGTTTCTGTCTAGCCCGTCATCTCAGTGTTAGTGCCGGTAACTTCTTTATTATGCAGGCTCTAAGGAGACCCCCAGTCAACAAAATGCTACTGCTGTTCAAATAATGCTGAATTCACCTTCTCTACAGATTTTTCGGACACCCTCATTCTGGAGGGCAAGGTGGGGTGGTGGGAGCAGAGCTGCAGCTGGTGCTGGGGTAGAAGACAGAAGCTCAGGCTGTCTTCTGCGTGTGGTGGCAGCAGACTGGGGTTTGCTTTGCTGCTCTGCCTCTTCCAGTCCCCCATGCAACAGACGATTAAAGTGAGCAAGTGTAAAGGTAGAAGAACTGAGGCAGTTCCACTGGCAGGCTTTTCTTCATTTCCTTGGAAGAGCCTGTGCTGACTGACCATGATCAGGCAGCCTGAAGGCCGGCTGCAGAAGAAATAACCTCAGATGGGTAGAAGATCCTGCTGCAGCTCCAAGGTGAGGATCGTCTGGGAATGGCAAACGCAGCAATCCAGACCGGTCCAGAGAGTCTGAAGGTTTTTCACAAGTGATACCCTCTTCCTACCCCCGTGAGCATCGCATCGCTGTGTGCGGTGATGCCCATCTGGCTTTGCGTTAGGTAAACGGCGAGGTCACCAGAAAAGCCTGATGGTCACATACTGCGGCACGCTCAGGATACCAAGTGCTGACCTACTGCCTCCGAAATGCAGCCCTGTCCCTGCAGGATTTATGAGCTCTGACAGAAGACTACTGGACACGCCAGAACCTCTGAGCTCCTTGCATCTCCCAGCACTGCGCTCCCTGGAGCCCTGCGTTCAGGACGGCCAGTCTGGCACGGGGCACAAGCGCACAGAAGATGAGTAAGCCCTTCAGCAGCCTTCATGCAGCCAGAGGTTCCCGGCATCCCTACGTCAATCAGCGTGCGCTCTCGTGCTTTACGATGGCTTGAAATGGCTGGGTTGGCTCAGGTGCTCGCGTACTCTTGTGCCCGACCTGAATAAACCCTGGCGATCCTGAGCTTTGGCGGCCAGCTGTGTGTATCTAGGCTTCTGATGGGGTTAACTCCTGGCCTATGGAAGGTGTTCAGTGGTAAACTGGGAGCTGACTCATGCTCAGGCTCAGGATTCAAACCAGCATCAAGCCTTGTCGCTGGCAGTGGTCATCTGCGTTGCCTTGTTCCGTGTGGGGCTCTCCTCCCGTCGGGCTTGGATGAGGAACATCTGGCCACTTCCAGTCAGGGGCCTTCTGCAGGCTGGTGCAGTTGGTCCCACTCTGTGGGTGGTCAGTGTCCATGTACTGACACAGCTGTTCCCCACCCGCCAGGTGATATGAGCAACTGTGACTTGAAGTTGAACTTTGAGGATCTTCAACATTAGCAGATGTAGCCCAGGTTTGGGTTGGGGTTGGGAGGGGTTTTTTGGTGTTTAGAGTGTATTGCGTAGGTGGGCTGCTAATGTGTCGTGCTTAAGAACAAAAGTGGGATGCGTATGAAGACATCTCAATTTCATACCTTTGTAAAATTACAAATGGGAGAGTTTCCTGCCAACAGCTACTCCATCATCTGGTCACGTAAATGCAGAAGGGCAGCTGAAGAAGTCCTGTTACCAGGTTCAGATTTCGAACATGTCACGTTTCCTGCATTCACTTACGTTTGGAAAAGCAGAAATCCAAATCGGTAATCTCACGTGTCTTATAAAGGAAGAGCATTTGTCTGGGACCTCTTATTAAATGGAGGTGAATCTGCCGTATTGGAAATCCCTGCAGGGCAGGTGGGATTTTTAAGGCTTCAGGATTGTAATTCAAGGAAGATTGAGGATTATATTACATCAGTAATTAAAATCTTACAGTGTAAAACTTCTCAGTGCACTCGCAGTGAGCATCACTGGAGCAGCATGGAGACTATTGCAGAAACTGTGGTGGCATTTTAAGACTTGTGAAAAGAAGACATGCACTACCTAGAAGGTAAATTTTACAGTAAACTCAGAGGGAAATATAATGTATTATTTTCTTTTTTTTTTTTTTCCCCTTCACAGGATGGATGGACTTTGAGTACACATTGAGACGTTTGATACTATGATTGTATTCTGTCACCAAGTTCTGCATTTAAATAGGAGTTTGGGGTATTCTCAGGGGCATTTTGGCAGATTGCATGCTAGTTTTTGTTCTCTTTTATGGAACGAGCTAACCTTTGCAGTTAGCACGGTGAGGTCAGTGTAATCACAGTATCTGCATACCATGGATACTAGTAAAATCCATGTCAACATTTTTTAATTGCTGGGAAACCCCAGTCTGCAGCCTTATCCTCTGAGCTTTCTTCTGTGCAAGCTGTCCCTTCGCGTTAGGTGGCACCTCAGCCTTTCTGACTTGCTCTCTTGTGTATGTCTTTCTGGTGAGAAATACTGCAGGAGTCCTAACTTTAGTACAGCCAATACTACAGCATTGTATTACTACCTAATTACTACATATTACTGCAGTAATGTGGTAGATCGTGTAGTAACGGCTCAGAGTGAGAACATTAGGTGAAGCTGAGCAACTTCTAGTTTGGCCAGGATCGTGACAGGTGTGTTTTGCACTGCTCTGGCAAAAGCCCTGCCAGCATGCCCCTCAGTGCTGCGGTGGTTCGCAGTGGCACCCAGCCCTCCCAGCCCGCCTCCCCATGGCACGCAGGGACCTTGCCATCTCCCGAAATGGCCAGTGTGATGGGTGCACACTTGGCTCATCCTCTATGCAAGTGCCTCCCCTCTTCCCCGTGCCAGCTTTTCTTTGCCCAGGAGTGAACTGCTGGAAGCACAGAGCCAGGGAAGCTTCTCGAGGAACCCACAGCTGGCGATGCGAGGTGCAGAGTCACAGCGTGGGAAGGGTACTTGGGCAGCAGCATAGGAAATAACAGACTGTGCATGCCAGAAAGGGCAGTGTCTGCCTGCTCCTGGGATGCTGAGGGTCTGGACAATGTCTTTGTGGAGGGAGGAGTGTGCAGGATGAGGGATGCACCAGGAGGATGCCAGGCATCGCCTGGAGCTGGGTGCCTGCAGCAGCAGCACCGTGGTGAAGGGCAGCCACTAGCAAGACCTGTATTTCAACCACAATCTGGTGGCCAGCTCGCCAGGAGAAAGGACTTCAGCGTGACAGCTTGATCTGGGGAGAGCAACTGGCAGCACCCTTGGCTGTGAGCGTTGGTCACCAGCGCTCGGCTCGCCCCACCAGCCCGCCGGGGCTCTGTGCTCCCCAGGGACTCAGCAGCCTGGAGGGGTGTCTGACATGGGGATGGTCGCCCCCGGCCCCCCTCCAAGGAGGGCTGCTGGTGGGTGCGCGTGCTGCAGCCCCAAGTGCAGCCACGCTGCCGAAGGCACTGCGGGTCAAGGCAGGTGGGAGAAGGGGTCCGCAGCCCCTGCCCTTCCTGCCCCCTTGCCAGCAGTGACCTTTCCTCATACTTCTTTCGTTTCAGATCCTGGTGCGGCCTTGCAGTTGCAATAAATCACTTTTTTTGAAGCACAGGCCAGTGCAGAGCCTCGGTGGATGTGGGTCAGGTACCAGTGCTGCAGGGGCACAGGTTTATCCAGCCGTGCTGCATGGGGAAGTCTTCACTGGAGGACAGCTGGAGCTGGCAGTTGTAGCTGGCTACACTTTCTAACCTGTGCGGAAAAAGTTCGTTGTCTCCATTTGTGAAGTGTGAGGTGCGGCAGTTCCTCAGGCTGCTGCTCGTGATGCTTAAAAAAGTTGATTTGCTTATTTAATAACAAGGCTTCCTTTATTCTTGCAAAGATTGCGTAACACACAGCGCCAAATACAATAGTTCTATTTTTTATTTTTTTTTTTGAATTGGAAAAACAACACTAAAACTTGGAAAAGCTTTTGATACGTTTAGTAGGTCTTCTGCTAACTTTAGTAACAGGTATTACAAAGCCCAAAACTTCTTTTTGGCACTTCTTTTATCCCTTACAGTGAGTTCATGCAATGTCCAGCAATCGTAAGCCCCATTTACAGTGCAGTCCTGGGTAATCCTCATTTCCCATTTGAGCCATCGTACTGTCTTGGTTGTTTGTGAAGACTGAAAGTGGAGCCAAGGTGGTCTGGCAGCAACAGGAACTGCTGCTCTTCACAAACCCGTTCCTCCTCTGAGCGCATCCCAGATGGGACATTGATGCTTCCCTAGCTAGAGGCTACAAGAAAACAATCACCTGCTGCCCAATGAAGTGAGGGAAAACCTACAGAATAGAAATAATGAAGTGCACTGGTTTTATTAGTGTAAATAGTAAGTGTATTTTTTTTTATTGTTGGCTTACATACATTACTTGGTGAAATAAGTGTTCCTGAAGTGACACCATTTACTCAAGGCACAGCCTGACTCTAATCTTAAGTGCATTACTAAAAATGTTGTAAACAGACTTGCCCTTGAAATGGTGAATGTAGTAAGGAGCAGAGTTAGGTTCAGGTTTTCATTGTGACGGTATTTGAAGCCTCCTCTTGACTTCTGTTACTAGTGCAAGAGAAAAAGTGTAGTGCGTGTCTTTTTTTCTCTTATGCCTGTTACTATTTCTGAAATCCTGGCTCCCGTACTTGAAGTGTGACAATATAGGTAAGAGACAATTAAAAAATACAGTAGTTTCTTCTGGGAGCAGCAGGGTCTAATGATGGCCTGGGCTATTAGATCAGTGAATTGAGTGCAGTTCTTCATTCTGTATTGCAGACATCCCCTTAAACCCAGTAAATGCTGTTGGATTTAAGAAGTAAAAGTACTATGCTGCTCTTTACAGAAAGAAAACACTTGTAGAAATACTGGTGCTGCAGTGGAGAGGGTGGAAGGAGCTCAGGAGAGGCCCAAGCAGCATGCAGTGCACGGGTTTCGCTGAACTGCTTGTGGGAAGCGATGTGCTTTCAGCCCCAGCTGTAACTGTGAAGTGAAAGCAATCACACACTATACAAAACTGTCCTCTAAAATCTTAGAAAAGAGTTTTCTGCTGTGTTACGATAATAAAGCACAGATTCTAGAAGTTGAAAGTCTTAATTACAGTAAGTTTCCTGTCTTCTGCAGAGCAGCTTTCCTTTAATTAAAGGAAAAAAAAAAAAAAGCGGGGGAGGGTGTGTGTGTGAGGAAAAAAAAAAAAAGAAGCTCTGTAGCATGCATTACTTGTACATGGTCTGCTGGATTTACACCACCAGTTGTTGGCACAGAGGTGTAAGTGCAACTGTACTACTGAAACGCCTGCCACTTTTTCGCAGTGTTACTCCATGCATAGGATTTTCAGGTCACAGCCAGAGCAAAATTCGAAAGTTTGCCCCTTGCCTCTCTTCAAGTACCTTACTTTACTCCGGTTTTTGTGGTGTTTTCTTTTTTGAGTAATTCAGGCTGATAGAAAAGCAGGGTGGGCTAAGAGGGCACGGGTGTTTTCAGTTTGTGTCCAAAGCAGTTTGCAGATCAAGTGCTGTGTTTCTGAAAGCGAGGAGTACATGTGAAAGCTGTGAGCACACGGTGTGTTTTCCAGTTCACCAGAAACACATCCAATCCATTTTTTGCAGGTCTGGGCAGGCAAAGCTTTTTCAAAACTGAAACTGAAATCTTGCCCCTGCTGTAGCTTTTTGCAGTTTGGGCAGGACCTCCGAGCTTGAGCATCTCAAAGGCACATTTCCGCGCTCCTCTCCAGTTTAACAAAGAAGCACGAGGTTCTTGGTTACTGCTTGGAGACTTAAACCAAACCAGTCAGCAACTGCTGCACAGCAGTCTCTTTCAGTGAGACATCCAGTCTGAAAAGGAATCCCTGCGCGCAGAGGCGTTCTTAAATGCATCTTTAAATTTGCTAGTAGTTGCCTTTCTTTAGCTTTGATGTTAATCAAAGTAATGCTCTAGTTCATCATTAATATGTCATTATAATGCTTTTCAAAATTTATTTCCTGGTTTTGGGAAGAACACGACTTTAAAGGTGCATTAAATGCCAAAGAAATTGGAATGTGTACAAAGTTTAATTTGTGCAGTATTGCAATACTTGCACGTGTAGGAAACATTAGAAATTAGTTGCTTATGATTTAAAAGGGATTTTTAGTTTTTGTGAATACGTGGGCTTATGTCATCTGAATTTTTAAACTTTATGATATAGGTATTGTCAATAATTCTGGCTAACTTCCATTTCCTTTAAAAGGGTAATTATGTGCAAAAAAAAATCTTTAATATAATACTGAGTTGAAGGATCAAATATTTGGAAGTTAAGCAATTCAGTTTTAGCATGAAGTGCTCATGTTTAGTAATCTGCTACATTAGTTTTAAATGATTTGTCATAATATGTTGTTGCAAGTTACTCCTAAAAAGTTTCAAAATAAAAGTTACTGCGCAGGATGTGTCATCTTAAACTTGGTTATTTCCCAACCCTCGCTTCTAAAAGCTAACTAAAAACTAACCTGGTGGCATAACATTTTGAATGGCTGAAACCCGTGATACTATGCAGGTTAACACATACTATGGAATTTGAAGTCACGAGCTATAAATGAGTGTGAACTTGGAAGAGCTGAACCCTGCAAAGGTCTTGGTGCCCGGTGCTAATTGCTGGCTGCAGTGAGGTCTGCAGGGACGCTTAGTGAACAGACACCTCTGGTTTCAAACGGTGGAGAAATTTTAGTTTCCTGAATAAGGCTGTTGAAATGTAAATATTTGCTTGGTGAACTTCCAGATTTGGACAATTACAGACTTTTGTATCGATTTGCAATATAGCGCTACAGTGCTGCCCAAAGATTCGGTCTCTACTGTGTACGTTTAAAATGAAAACTACTCTCTTTTGTTCTTGTGCTTATTTCTTACATAATAACTCAACATGAAGTCTGGTTTAAAGACTAGATGTATTAAAGGGCAATTAGGAAAAGGGATATTTTGGGGGACTTTTTGTGATCCGTCTCAGTGTATAGCTTTCTGCGCAGTTTTAACATGACAGAATGTTTTTTAAATGCTGGGGGGGAAAAAGCAGAAAAATAACTAGCACTAAAGGAAAAATGATTGAGGTACTTAGAACAATAAAACCCAATGTTAAAATTGCCCAGGCATTTAATTAATAATTTGAACAGTGTGCAGTGAATGAGACAGAAATACGCAGAAAGGCTTTGGCTCAACAAAACACTCAAACATGTGCTTAACTTCAAATGCATGCTTATGTCCTCTGTATTTAGGATTATTCTCGTTTTAAAGCTAAGCACACCTGAAATATTTTCCAAGTGGAGGCCAGGGCATTTCAGCCTCGCCTGTGGGCACGCTGCCTGGCTCTCCCGTCCCCTGCCCTTGCGCGATCAGGGGGGTGCGTGTCTCCGCAGTGGGAAACCGCTATGTGGTCCGTAGTGACGGTATAGGAGTGAGAGCGTGGCATGGTCATGGGGCGGTAATTTTTCAGACAGAGAACTCCCGCTGCGCTTGTCACACCCCCGCAACCCCTGTGGTCGTGCCGCGGTCCCGGCGCTGCCGTGGGCAGCCACGTCACGGGGGACTGTGTTTCCTTGTGTGCCACACGTGGCACTGCGACGGCCACGTGGGCAGGCTGGGGGTTTGGTACAGCTTCACTTTCCATGTGCCGTTTTCAATTTGAACAGAAAACGGGTGTAAGGTTTTGGGGGTGTCTTAATAAAATATTCTTAAAAGAACAAACAAACCAACCCCCCCCTTCAGGTAAAGGTGAGATGCTTTGGATTTGTGTAGCACTGGCTACCAGAAGCTGTTTCACACTGCGTAGGACCATGGTCCGGGGCAGTTGTTCAGCCAGATGTTAAGGGACCACACTTCCTTTTTTTACATATTAATCATCATATTGATCGTATTAATAAAATCCAGGACATGGTATGCTCTAGATAATGTTTGTTTTCTTTTCACTGCTTGGTATATTTGATAGAGAGTGGTGGTAGTGAAATCAGAGACTGCATTGTAATGTTTCTCTTTTTTTTCCCAAACTATTTCTGTCTCAGGTAAATGTATATTGTCTTACCTCTTTAAGACACATAACCAGAATTCTTTTCAGAATTTGGACAGAACTGTTCACCTGGTCGGTGAAGAACTCACTTTCCTCAGTTAAGAAAAATCGTATTTTTATCAGCTTTTCAGCAACAGTTGAAGGAAATCTAAATACTCTGCTCCTTTGACTGCATTACCTGGCTGCCCGAACGTCATGCAAGGGGAGCCTCTGTTTTCTAGCTGCTGCTGGAGAAGATTGCACGAGATATTATGGACATCCTCCACAGCCTTTGCAAGATGTTCTCTAACACCAGTAAGCCAGTTCACCGGGAGGCAGGTCGAAAAATATGACGGGAACCCTGTGACTTTAGAGTGAAGCTGTTTGAATACTGGTAGCTGGGGAAATTCTACGGGTGTGAATTCCCATCCAACACGTGCATGCACACGCTGATTTTGTAAATGCAGCTGGTGGCACCAGTGAAGGCAGCACCTTCCTTCTGCCATTCCCCGCAGTACACGGCCATTCTGGGCCAGCAGACCCGTGCGAAAACGTGACGGACTAGAGCGGGCTGAGCCCTGCTTGTCAGAAACCCCAGCCACGTCCCACCAGGTAGTTGTAGCTGGACCAAGTCACCCGGAGTAGGGCCGTGAGCTCTCCCGAGTAGGTGGTGTAGGTAAGTGCTGTGATGGTACCGTGTGTTACTGGGCCACGGTGAACCAGGTTTTAACCACAGGACGTACAGAATGTGTAATTATATATTTCAACTTGAACTTAAAGGTCTTAGGGGAAGGGTTTGGTTCAAAAGCTGCTGCAGTGTCTAAACTCTCGCAGTGGTTTAAATACGCCAGTATGAAATGACTCTATTGATTTTATTTTTGTTTTTAAACAACGTTTGCTTTCCTAATCTAGACTGTGAACCGCAGGGTGTACCCCTTGCCCAAATACACCGTGCTAAACTAACCATTAAACTTTTTGTCGTTAGAGGACCAATTGATTAACAAATAACATAATGCATAAAAATAATAGTTTATTACACTCCTAGAGGAAAAAAGGGAGAAATGAGTCTTAATTACCAATTTGTGAATAGTAATGGAAGTGAAACAACTTCCCAACTGTTCGGCTTTTTAAACCTGACTTTCTTAGAGTCTTTCCTATATTTCCTGTGTTCACCATGGCGCATTAGGGTCTCTGTGTCATTTTCAGGTTTAAAAAATAATGTGTTATTTTTTTAGGGAATGGCAAGTTTTAGCTGCAGTCTGAGGGAGTACTGGCATCATGTGGCGGAGGACATGGGAACGCACTGCAGAGCTGTGTGCTGAAGAGTTTCTGCAGTGTACACGCGCTCTGGTACCACCCAAGAATTACCAATGCTTGCAAAGACAAATTAACGTGATTATTAGATTTACTACCAGGTTTGTTCTGGTTCTAATGATCAGCACTGATCCTAGGGAGGGTCCTCGTGGCTTGCAGGGTTTGAGTGCCCAGGCGTGGGGTGAAGCCTCACCTGCACCTGGCACAGGATGATGCAGAGTTTGCAGCGCGTATGGGGCTTGGTCTGTGCGCTGCTCTTCAGTGTCAGTATGTCCACATCTGCAGCCGGCTAAGGTGTGGATGCTTTAAAAGTACAGTAATTGACAGTCTTCCAGATGTCTGCTGTCAGTTTCTATTCATCCTGACATTAAAAAAAAAAAAAAAGAGTAGCCATGCATAATTTATAAATGTCATGCATGAGACTATATGGATCTCATTTTAAAATTAAGATGAAAGATACTCGTTTCTGGCACTTTCTTGTAGCAAAGTATTTTACGGTGTTTCTGCAGACAGTAGGTAGCTGAACTCTGTATTTCGTCTGTTGAGATGACTGCTGCTTCTGCCACAGCACTATTTACATAAATAAGTGTAGCATCTACGAACCTCTGAGTCAGGACATCAATACCAGCTTTTAAAAGTGGTGAACTAAGGCACAGAGAAGTTAGGTGGTGGCACAGAGCTTGCAGACGTGTCTGTAGGAGAGACAGGAAACAGATTAACAGAAAAATCACAGTTTCTTCCCTAAGATATTTTTTTTTCTTGCTTTTTATTTTATTGTGGGAGAAATATGAGAGGTTTTTCATGATGTGCCTTGATCTCAGCATATCTAGACACTCGGCAGCTTAGACTAGCATGAAGCAGACAGGAGTAACCTATGTAAATCTTTATTGGCTTTTTTGTAGGAAAGAGGTGGAGCTTCTTTTTTTTTCCCCCACTGTTAATGGTGTTTTCCTAAAATATGGTGGATTTATAAATACGTTTAACATGGCTTTCCTTTTTTTGTCTTAGTTCTTTGCTCCTAACTTGCAGGCGCGGTGGCTGAACAATAAGCTGTGTGGTGTGACAGGTAAATTTCACAATTTACCTGCTGTAATAGTGTGCTCTGTACTGCCATTCAATCATCTTCGAATTTTACTTGCCTGATTAGTTGAGTGCAGCAGATTTTCAATTTAAATGTAACTTCATCTGCTTGATTAAAAATGTAACAGAACATTATCTGTTGCAAATAAATTTCAGAGGAAGAGATGATTTTGCCTGTTTAAAAATAACATCTGTTTATATTGGCTGGGAGCAGATGATTAATACCTCTCTAATTTCGAGGTTTACCAGTCCAGCTCACCTGTCTTTTTGCATGGATAGCTGAAATTGATGGCTGTCGGGTATAAACATTTACCTGTTGATGTTTATTTGATGGATTTCTTTTTTAAGGATAATATAGAATCCCATCATTGGGCATTCATTTATTTGCTGCTCATCAAGATGATTGACAGTTTTGCCAGCAACATAGAAAAAGGTTTTCCTTCTTGGCACATGCAAGAGAAATTTACTTCTGAGTGATAAGTGCCTTGCAGAGGAGAACAGATTTCTGAGATTTGTCACTTCCAGCATTTATTTTAATTGTGCCAAAGGGAGGCTCGAGGTTGGCGTGAGCCTGGCGGGACGTAGCGGGAGGTGGGTGTCCGACAAATCGCAGGGCAATCCCGCAGCTGTTTTTTGTGAAGTGATGGCTTGTTTAAGCTGCAGAGCAAAACCAGGGAAGCTCCCTCCAGCTGGAAAGGCGGCGGTTTCCAGCAGCATTTACCGGAGCGGTCAGGTCTGTGAGGGCACCTGCGAGGGCCTTGACCGCTGGGCAGCCAGTGCTGCAGAGCCCAACCTTCCCACCGCACGGGAGCCAGCCCCAGCTGCCATCAGCCGGTCCCAACTGCTGGCCGTGGCTCTGCCTGGTGCTCTGCACCCGCTTTTCGGCCGGCACCCTGCTCACGGTGGGTGCCCGGAGGCTGCCACCACCACGCGGAGCCCGGGGACCTCGTGCGTTGTGCTCGCTCTCACCAGGAGAGATGCTCAACTCAAAGGGTGCGGTTCCCAAGGATGGGGGCAAACGTGGTTCCCTGTAACTGTGATAGATCCAGCAGGGCTGAAAATGGGGGTAGGGAGCCGCCTCTGGGCGCAGGGTAGTTCCTCCACAGCCAGCAACCTGTTCTGCGTCAGGAAAACAGAGCTGCACACCCATCCTACCCTCAAGGTGGTACCTGGGGTGCAATACAGAGAATCACAAGGCCGGCGTTCGCACCAGGTTGTGAGGCGTGATCTCCCTGTGAGCCTGGGCGAATGGCTTTGTTTAGCTCCACATTTCCCAATCTGTGACAGAGATTTGGAAGTAGCTGCCCAGCGTTGCAAAGCACGTGTGCTGCATGCATGTTGCGTTGGTTTGTTTCTACTGGTAAAAAGACAGTTGCTTCAGGATTGGGGTTTTTTAATGCAGAAATCGGGTATTATGGAGAGATCTATAGTCAATCCCTCTTGCTCATGCCCTAAAACTATGAAAAAATAATGATTTCTTTGAGAGATCAAGATGCATTTATATTCGTTTCATATTGTGGTAGTTGAGCAAAATACTGTAAATATTTTTGTCTGTAAAACCAAACAGTACAGACACTGGGGGCTGGTCCTCTGTTGCATCTGTGTGACATCCACAGGATGGTGCTTGCGGCTCCTGTATTTCAGCCACTTTGCCATGGGGTGATTTAAAGCTGTGGCGAGTTTGCTATAGAGCCTATAGTGGTCTGTTTACTGCTGGAAGAAATGAATGCAGTGATGATCGACACTTTTCTCCATGTTCCCTCCTCTGTTTTGTTCAACGCTAAGAGCAGCTGGCATAGAAAACAGCAATGGAGTTTTTCCCCGCTTATTCGTAGCAAGCCCCGGTATTCCCAGATTTTCCAAGGCCCCATTACTTTGTTCCCACAGCGTAAAGACAAGACAGCTCTGCCAAGGATTGCTGCAAGTGCTAAAATTCTGATGTAAAAGTCAGGGTGCGGCGTGGAAATGCCCAAACCTCGTGTTTGCTTGCGCTGAGTGGAGCCCCTTGTCCTACCTCTTCAACAGCACAAACCAAGTGTGACATACAGCTTACCTGCGGAGTTCTTTTCCTTTTTTCCTGTTGCCAGAGCACCTTGGAAAACTCGAGGCATCAGTTCGATTCTTTTCCAGTGGCTTTGAAATGTCAAATATGCATTTATATGAAAATCACAGTCTGTTACAAGCTTGACCTTCCTGTCACTGAGATTGGGAGCAAAATTCTTCTTTCCCTGCGGGATCTGCTCCCAGACACACCTCACTTTCTGGCCAAAGTAACCCTAAATTAGGAGAGCAGCCCTTATTGTTCAGCTTTTTCTTCTGCGTGTTTTCAGGAATTTTTGGTGGACCTAATTGCACGTGTGAATTTTTTTATTCTTGTACTATTATGTTCTCCTAAAAATTAGGCTTGTTAAAATACAGCCCGGATGTTCCTGGAGGCCCGTGCATTTGTCAGTTCCAGACATGAATGCCTCTTATTTGACACAGCTGTGAAAAATTGCAAACCACATCCAAACAGCTTTTAGAAAAAAAACCGTATTTTTTTTAAATTGCCATTTGTTTTGGGTTTTTTTGCCCTCTGTATTGGAAATATAGAAGAGTTCTATGTGCTGGGCATGTAAATAAACCTATTAGGTTTTGGTTTGTTTTTTTTTTTTTAGTATAGTCTATTTCTCTTTATTATATATGAGTGAAAGGGTTATTGTATTTTTAGATCTAGAAGCTCAAGACTAATCCCGGCTGCGTGGAAAACAAGGGGGTGTACTTCAGAGGATTTGCTGAAGTTCTGCTATTGTTGGTCCGCAAGGTCTCAAAACACGGTTTCAATAGGCCTAGATGACCTCATCTTTCGCTGCTCACTAATCCACAACCTCCATTTTCACAATGTCTTAGAAAGGTTTATTTAAGGAGACTTGCACTGGAATAATAGGTGATGCTTTGCATAAGTCATAAAGTCAAGTTAAACAAGTACATCTATGTTGTACTTTGTATACTTAACACTGAAGAAAAAAATTGCAAAATTTGCTGTTTGGCTAAATTTTGAGAGGAATGTGTTATTTTTAAGCAGTGATGTCAGAACGTAAAGCAGCCTCATGCAATTCGTAACGAGTGCTTAAGTTTAGTATTTGTGCTTCAGTTACCGTTTTGTGAAATGTGTTTACTTCGTTTTTCAGTCCAGGCTAGGAAAAAACCAGCGAAACTGGCTTTCTGGGGGAATCTTATTCCTTGCATGCTTATTTTTCTGGTTGAAGCCGCTTGTCACCCGGTGTCGTGGCTGCTGAGGTCCGTGGCAGAGGCGTCGAGCCGGGTCCCCGCGGTACCTCGTTGCAGGCCAGGTTTGGTGGTGCCTGTGCATTGCCTGGCAAGCCTCAGCTGGCTGCTGGTGACGGGTGCTGGTGGTCACGCTGCCCTGCAGCCGTCTGCCAGCTGCAGTCCCGTGTTATTCCCGTTGATGACAGGGTCCTGGAATAGTTTGTGTTAGAAGAGACCTTAAAGTTCATCCAGTTCCAGTCTCCCTGCTGCGGGCAGGGAACCTTTCCCTAGACCAGGCTGCTCAAAGCCCCGTCCCGCCTGGCCTTGAAGAAGACCAGAGAAATTTAAAGAAACTTGAGGTCATTCTCATGCTTCCATGAAAACATACATTTTGGGGAAGCAAGCAGAGCCCAGCTGCAGATGGCAAAGAGGATAATGGCTGTGCTGGTTTCCTTCAGGCTTTCTGCTGTCCCGCGGTCCTTCTTTGGCGAAAGAGGTGAAAAATGCGGGCTGTCATGGTACCACAGCGGTGTTCAGATTACACAGAGTAGGAGATGAACCGCCCAGGCGTAAGGGCTCATTTGCAGTGGACCCAGGAGCACTTGGACATCCTTGGATCTGCTGCTCCTGTCAAAGTCCTCCCGACCCGTGTCACAGCTGTGGCTGGGCACAAAAAGGTCATTCTTCTGGCCTGGATTTTGTTATTGCAGCTTCACCCAGCAGCTGACCAGACCACCTCTGCCTCGGTCAGTCCATCCATGAAGGTGCCAGGCTTCCACTGTGGGATTCGGCAGAGGACCAAGTCCCCCTCCCCGGGGGAAGGTCTCCCTAGCCAGTGTCTGACCTGTTATGCGGACACGTGGGTACGGCGTCAGTGTCAAAGAGCTTTGAAATCTGTTTAGCAGGGTTTCCACTGGATTTACAGGACAGGCTGTGTTTTTATAACTTAGCAGATGATACGAGTTTACCCGAGACACTCCTTCACCCAGCACTTGGGACCACGTGCTGGTGATTGAAGGCAGAGTGATGCTTTTGCAGAAGCAGCCTCTGCAAGATCAGCTTGAGTTGTCTGTGCATACTGAGAAATGCTATCCCTCTCTAATGACGACTGGAAGAATATAACTTTACCACCCCTTTTAATTGAAAGCTTCAGCCTTTTTATGGCGCAGAGAAGAGGTAACGCGCTGTAGAGGTCCTTGCTTTTAATTTTTGCTAGGAACTGGAATCTAGCTACAGGCTACATAAAACTGCCAGTAAGAGTTCATTATAAAAAATAAAAAAGATGAATCAGGCTAACAGAAATATTTTATGGTCACACCCCAGAATATTGTTAGAGTAGCTGATAAGCAAGAGGTGTGCGGGGTGTGCAGTCATTTGACCAGTCACAGAGCCATAAAATAGGACTCGGAGGTTAAAAAGCTGAAGTGGCACCAAATAAACAATTAGAATCAAACGTTGATCCACGCATCTGTCAGTCATGCCACCAACTTCTGTAGCCATTAGATTGGCAGTCGGGCCATGAAATACTAGTATTTTCATTCTGATGGATGCCCAGAGTGAGGTAAGGGAGACATCTGTGTGCCTCATACCCAGTTTGGCTCCATGTTGAACCCCTTACGAAATCCCAGACTTAGTTCCTGCTGGTATCTCTCTCCCTCACCTCCACCCGTTTCCTTCCCTGACCTTTTCATCCCCTTGTTATCCCTCCTTTGATTTCAGCCAGAGCATCAGATTGAGCCTGCCAAGGGGGATGGTTTTTGCAGCCTTGCACTGAGCCCGTCAACAGACCAGGCAGATGAAACTGGTGCCTTAAAAGCCTTCGTGACACAGAGTTCTGAGGGAGTGTAAACTGCCCGTCTTTCTGCAGAGGTGGAGAAAGAGAGACAGTACCAGGCAGGGAGAGGGGCTGGGAGCCTGGCCAGACACAGCTCCTGCCTTGCAGGCAGCCTGGCCCGGGTTCCCACTGCGGTACCCGTGCCCTCTGCACCATCTCGCTGCTCCTGCCGGCAGACAGCAACGGGGTTTTGCCCCTGGCTGCACTGCTGATCTTCCCACTCCTGGAGCCCAGGCATCCAGGGTTTCCAGTCTGGGAATGCTGCTTTCTATATGCTGGAAAACAAGGCTGGGTTTGCAGCTGGGGTCTCTTACGAGGATGGGGTTTTCAGCTCTGGTCTCTTACATCCCAGTGCCGAGCTCTGCGTGTCACCGTGAGGGATATTTGCTGTGTGCCCATGACGTCTCCCATAGGGGAAGGATGGAACGTGAGAGGCAGCTGCCTGGGGACAAAACCTGACAGATGTCTGGCTGCAGGGAAATTACACTTTCTGTTGAGAAATGCCGAGTTCTGTGGCCTCTTGGAGAAAAATTTAAAAAGCTTCAGACCTGTGGAGTTAAGGAATTTGAGATGAATTTGTTAACTCCCACATTCAAATTGTCTTCTTGCAGACTTAAGGATGCCAGATCCTTCAAATCCTGTTCTCAAAGTTAAGACGACAGGCATGCTTTATTTTATAAACAGAATTACAGTATGGAGGACGAGGTGAACACCGTAACAAAAATCATGGCCACATAACTCAGTTATGGTAGGCCTTGTTAAAATGTCACTGGTGAAGTGGGTTTTTTTTCCAGTGATTTGTTTTTGGGATACTATTTTTTTTTTTAGTCTACACAAGTAGTATTACAGTAAATGTTCACGTAGTTTGAATTTCTTTGGTTGAACATACTGCTCGGAGCACCCAAGGGAAGATGTGCTATACTATAATGACACATACCTATATATACATTGTTCTTCGTACCCTTTTATTGTTTTGCAGCTTGAATCTGACAAGGGGATGTTTTCCTTTTGCAGTTGTCCTCATGCACTCCTGTTTTCACTGGTGCTAGCACACACTGGTGATTGGAAAAGGGATTACAGCCTTAACAAGTTTGAAAGTCATTTCGCTTCTTTCTTCCAGCAGTTTTACTAGTAAAATTAACGTCACTAGGATTTTACAACCCCTTGCTGATAAAGGAGCATGCTGTCTCCTGTGTGTGCTGTATTCAGAGTTGCTGATTTTTACTGCTTAAGGTTTGGTTGCTCAGTTGGTGTCAAACTGTTCCAAAACTTCATGGGTGCCAGTAAATACAGTTCTTCAGATCAAATTATGTTACTTCCACTGTTGGTCAGAAAGTCGCAGCTTTACAACCTGCTGCCTTAAAACCCTGCCCAGGAGGCACTGGTTGGGCTTTGTGGCTTCACAGATTTACATTAGTTTCCATGTTATTTATCGGGGATCGGGAAGACTCATTCATCCGTTGCAAAAAAAAAGCTGCTTCTGAAACTCCAGCTTCCCCTGTTTTGAGCCACCATGACAAAGCTACTTTTTTTCTGTTTCACACAATAGTGCTTTGCACCACTCTCGCCCTTGCTGCTCCCTGATGTCCCAGCACGAAGAGAAAGTCTTTTTGCCACCCTTGTGCCTCGCCGCCCTCCTTGTGCTGTGGATGCCCTCTCCTGATTGCCAGGGAGGGGGAGGGGGGTCACATCCCATGTGTCGTGTCCCCCCCCCCCCCCCAGTCTTTGGTCTGCACCCACCTCCTTTTTGCTTCTGGCTGCCATGCAGGGTGATGTGTGGGAGCCCCGAGAAGGCAAAAAGGGCACAGGTGAGGAAATCGCCCCTCTCTAAGACCAGTGTTTTCAGGGGAATGGATTCCCAGGACGAACAGAATATGCAAAGTTGATTTTCATAAACTTTTTATCCAAAGCAACGGAATTCCTCTATGCAGTGCAAGTGGTGCTATGAAAATGTAAAGTTCATTAACAAGCTGTGTATTTTTTTATCCACTTGAATGTAATTTAGAGATTATAGACTATAATAGGATTTATAACATTATACTGTATAATCTTTATGGTTTTACAAACACGTTAAGTACAGTTGGCAGAACCTACCACTTGCCTTCAAAGTAAGGGTGCCCTAACATAAGAAAACAAGCAACACATGCTTATCTACAGAACTTTTGTTTCTTTTATTGGCCTTAATGGAATTAAAGGCGTCTGTAAACAGCACAGAACACAAACGTGATGAATTCAGCATCTTAACTTTCAAGGATAAGGTGGTCCTGATTTGGTGGAAATTTGTATTCGATGTGGAGGGTATTTGTATCTCCACGTCAGCAAGCTGCTGTGTTCAAGGATGTGTTTTAAAAAGCGACTTAGAAAGTATCCCATTACCTAGGGGAAAGAAAGTATTTGTCTTGAACCAGAGGAACAGAAGTTCTTTACCATCTCGCAGTATATAAAGCCTTCAACTAAATGGTTTGGGAATAGGTATTATCTCGTTTACGTCTAAAGGGGTAAACCAAAGTGAAACAACAGAAGTTTCAGAAAGGCCAGTGAAAGCAGAGGGTGCTGCGCCAGATACTGTAATACAGCACACTTCTAAGTGAATATTAAAATACTAGTCCGAGTCAAAACCATTCTCTCTTAAGTACAAAATACTGCTAGGCATTCCTTTATGCTTTTGTGCTTTCCAAAATACATCTTTTTAGTTCAGTTTTTAACCATTAAAATGTCACACAAAAATAAGCCTCTGGAGGTTTTCATATTACCTAGGACTCAGCACCAAATCTGCCCATTTCAGGGGTGCGTGGGGGGTGTGTGGGGGTGGCCAAGAGAAAACCAAGGTGTTTTCCTGTAGACCTAATTTTGGGTACCCCATCTCCCTTGATTTTGGCTGGATGCACAGACCTACACACCTGTCTTTCCTGTCCTCAGCATCTGGTCAGAGATTGCCAACACAGCCAGATGCTCTTGCTGGGTAATTCCTTGTCCTTAATAAAACGCTGGTTACGTTTACTCTGCGATGAGTTGCAGTCAGCGTTAGTAATTTGAAAGAGACGTGGTGATGCTTCCTCTCTGGTTGTCATGCTGAGTGTGAACCATCTTCTTTGGGAAAAGGAAATCCTTCCAAACTCTGCCGGTGGTCATTTTGTTGTTAGCAATTTTGATAAATGTGCTAGAGAGAAGGGGTTTAAAAAATGTGCTGAGCTCAGCGTAACACACAGCCTTTCAGTAACATGCCTTTACCTGAGGACAGCTGTGTGCTGGGCTAAATCTTATTTCTGCGCGGGCTGGTTCTTAAACTGTTAGTAATATTGTCGAAATGGAGAAATATGACATGTATTCGTGTTCTGCCGTTGTTTTAGTTTCACAACATTGAATTGGTCATTGGACCCTCAAAGGCTGTAATTTTACACCGATTTTGAGACATGGTGCTGGTTTCCCCCCCCCCCGTTTAAGTCTGCATTGAACAACCATGGAAATGCCGCTCTGCTGAAATGCAGGATGTTTTTGAGAGAAGGATGGGAGAGGAGGATTTCTGTGTAGATGGCAAGGCATGTCTTGTTAAATATAAACCAGTTTCAACGTTAATCTGCCGTAACTTACTATAAACCAGGTAGTACTGACCTTAGCCAGGCTGCTTCCCTTAAGAGAAGCAGAACAAGTGGTGTCTGTTCAGCTCAGCAGGCCTTTTTGTGAAGTGGCAGAAATCAGTGAAATTTAGAAGCTGAGGAGAACTTTTCCTGTTCTTCCCCCCCGGAGTGGTTTACGGCTCTTGAGCTTTTGCTTTTTAGAAAAAGGCATGATGTAACAAATCTATCAACAGCACTATGTAAGCATCTAGAAATCTGGATACCCACCTTGGAAAAATCAAAGCCGCAGCCATTTCTACCCTAACAAAATGTGATACAGTGTTAGCAATTACAGCAATGGGAGCGGTGGCCTGCGTGCCACCCTGGGAGCGCATGCCCTGGCTGCCTCTCCTTCCTCAACCGTACGTCATGAAGACAGCCGCCCTCCATCCCCCAGTACAGCCTTTGTCCGGGGGCTGGCGGGGGCTGCCGGACCCCTGGAGCAGCTGGGTATGGCAGCTCCCTGCCTCTGCGGCGAACGCTGGCTCCGCATGGACTTGCACGGTAACACGGCCTCCTCCGAACCCTAAGCTGCTCAGCCAGGTCCTTTCATTGCTCAGAAAGGTCAGATGGGCTGAAGCTGAGCTCCCCGTGTCAGGAAAAAAAAAAAAAAATTTGCTCAGAGAAAGCCATCCAGAAATAAAACAGGCACATGAACCATGCGGCTTCAACAAAGATATCCATTTGTCAGTAGATGTCACTCCATAAACTGACCTAAAATGTCCTTTTCTTTCTCCCCGTTTCCCTGTTAGCTTGTATTTATTTTTTACACAAAATGTCAACTTTTTAGCATTTGGGTTATTCCTTAGAATGGATCTTTTCTTTGTGTGAAATAAGCTTTGGATGTTTATTTAGATGTTCACTGAAACTGTGTGGAGAGCAGTAATTGTACTAAAGAATTAATCCATTTAGTCATGGGAACACTACCTAGCCCTTTTTTCTTTTTTCTGTCTTCAGTGTAACAGGCAATTTTAAGGAATTACAACCTAAATTTAGAAATTTAATTCTAATCATGACATTGAGAAACTTGCTTTCATTTGGGGGAAAAGCAAACCCCCTCCACACTACTATTTGCTTATTTTCCAAGGAATTGTTGGTTTCCATAAAACCATATTTTTGTGCTTCTCTTCCTCTTATTCTTCAACTTCTGAACAGCCAATCTTCTTGCAAAACAGATGCTTCAAACTGTTTCATGGAGACCACTAAGCCAGCTTAGGAAATCTTAACATTTAAGCATATAATTGTCTACTTAGAGCCCTAGACTGGTAAAATAATGTACATAGCTTGCTGTATCTATTGTATGTTGCCTTTCACTCGTGTTAAAGCAGTCATGCTTGGGGTTTTTTTGTTGGGTGGTTTGTGGTTTTTTTAAACCTCCCTGAACATGTTCTGGATCTCACTGTACAATGCTGCTGTCTCTGTTAGAAACACAGCAGGGAACCATTTGTTTACTGGCTGGTAAAACCCCTTCCAGCAAAATTTCAGTGTGTCTTCATTGGCTTTGGGAGCATCCAGAGCAGACCGTTAAAACCTGGCGACGGCAACGGGGCTGGCTGGCCAAAGCACATCCCCGCCGGCGGCTGGTCCCCAGGGCCACCGGTGGGGCTGTGGTGAGGAGGAGGGGGACTGACGCTGCCCTCACAGAGCGGGGAGGACGTTGGGGCACGGCTGCTGGGTTTGGGAGGGAGCAGCGTCCGTGTCTGAGGGCAAACCCAACGATCCCCGTGGGGACCGAGGGGCTGAGGCAGAAGATGTTTCTGCAGGTGGTCACAGGTCTGTTCCTGGAAGAGTGGAGCTGAGGGGTTGGGGAGAACACGCCTCGCGCTTGGTCGGAGGAGGATTTCCTACGCCTGCCTGTGGGCACCGGTGGAGATCAGTGTGTCCAGGGGGACCTGACCTGGTGTAACTTCTTCAGTCCTCCCCGAGCCCATCCTCCGAGGGCCACCCTTGGCAGCGTTGCTGTATGGGGCCGGGTTATCTCAGCAGCGTCTCCTGGCAGAACAGGCAGTATGTGTTCTGATCCACCAGCGAACTGTGCGCGATTTGCTTGCCTCTTCCATACATCTGTTCATTCTTGATGACTGCAAAGGCTTTTAATGGCATTATTTAGTGCAGGTTGCAAAATGAAAGTGGGAGGTTGTAATCAACCATACTTGCTTTGCATAAAATTGATACACAGTGGAATCTACCTTTTGTCCCCGTGGCCTTTCACTTACACCTTTATATTTCATGGATTTAGGAAAACGTTTAAAGTAATGGAAAATACACTAGAAATTGCAGCATCTGAAATGTGTAGGGGTGATCAAGTTGCAGCATTTTTTGAGCGGTGAAGTGTCTGGGGCTAAAGCCCAGCGGCCAGCTTTTCAATTCTGCCTGTTTGCCCTTCGTACTTCTATGTGCGGTACACAAGTAGAAGGAGATTGTTAAAATCGCACCAATGAATGTGTTTATCAGCTAGGATGAAGCTGATGGAGTCAGCAGGCTGTCTGCAACATCCCCGTCCCTCAGAAACACGAAATTAAAATGCTTTTAAAATGAAGTCTGTTAGGACTAGACCAGAGCAATGTAAGGACTGGGAGCTGCGGCTGGATGGGTTGGCTGTTCTTGCCCTACGCGCTACATGCATTGCTGGCACAGGAGAATTTCAACTCAGTTTTTAGTATCTTCTTGTCAAATATAGCATCTTCATTATAGTTACGCAAAAGTAGTACATCTCTTCTAGCCATACTTGTGTGTTCAAAGTGTGTTAAGCTGGGCATTCGAACAGACTATCTGGCAGGAATAGAACAGGTGAGAAGATAAGACATACAAGGCTTTTTGTTACAGAAATACAACTATTTTCATTTTTTCAGCAATGAAGATGATGGCACACATCAGTATTTCTTGGAGTCGGCATCTGAATTTTAGGCGTTTAACTGCCTATGTATTTGTGCTTTTAAATGTTACTGTACAAAACTAAAATTTGCAAATACATTCAGACGGGATATATGCGACACTTCATGGTGATTCTCAGATCCTTTATAATTGCTGTTGATAAATGAGGCCTCAAACAGAGGCAGTGGGAGGGTGACGAAGGGGCTGCGTAAAATCGTATGTGTGGAAAAGAGGATTGTTTAAAAATTTTTGTTGTCTGTTCATTGCGACCACCCAGCAAAGCTGGCATTTGAAACAGTCCTTCTTCAGGCTCCGTGTCACCCAGCTGGGTCACTTCATGACACAAGATGCTTCATGGGCTCAGAAGACCCATGAGGGCAGCCAGGAGAGGTTTCAATGCCCTGGTACATCTCCCGAGGTGCCAGCTCTTGGCCACAGCTGGAGATGAACTGGCCACAACTATTTGTTCCAAGCTCCTGCAGCTCTGTTTGTGTCCAAGTGACGTGCCAGATGTCTCAAAGGCAGCAGGTAGCCCCAGCCCTTTGGAGGTAGAACAGAAAAGGCTGTTAACGGTAAAGATAAGTAGTCACCGCAGTTTGCTGCTTTTTACAATTAGTCTGTCATCTGGCTCCTTTGGATTATGAAGAGACACGGGCGTATTTGGAAATAAGAGATTTCGGGGCCATGGTCCTTACTGCTGTGGGCACCCCACGCAGGTTTGCAGTGCCACCAAGCAGGTGGCCCGTGAAGTCCATCCCCCGTGCCACAGCCGCTCTGGCCCCAGTCGGGTGCTGCTGTCTGGTGAGCTGCGTTGCAGTTGCGGTTGAAGAGTGACCTGGCGATGGGGCAGACGGTCTCCAGAAGGTGGGCGAGAGCAGGCGGCGCTGTGTGGGGACAGCTGGGAGGCGCTGCCAGCGGGGCTGGGTTCAGAGGCTGCCCTGTCCCAGCTGAGGTGTCCCATCCTGCCACGGGCCCCCGTGTGTGTTGCGGCTGATCACGGCTCTGGGGACCACTTGGAAGAAGCAGAAATTGGCCTTTCTGTCAGTGGGCACTCCTGTCCCAGACCATCTCTGTTGAAGAAGTTGAGGGCTTTTCCGGACACCTCTTGCTTCTGGGAGGTTTCCCGTGCCCGATGGCTGTGTTGAAGCGTAGTGTTTGCAGTTGTTCCTAAAATAGCCCTCTGCTTCTTAGTCCAGAGGGCAAGAGGTTGGCTACTTACTCCACATCCAACATTGTTCTTGACATTTGCGTCTGTGCAGATGGAACAGGAGGCTTTCAAGCTGGCGCCAGTTGTAGAACCATACAACCATACAGTATCTCAAGTTGGAAGAGACCCATAAGGATCATCGAGTCGAACACCCTGCTCCTTGCACTGCTGCTGTGGGAAGCCACACAGCTCTGAAGAGCCGCATAAGCATGGGCCACGGGCGGACGAAGGGCGTTCAGGTGGATCTCTGTGGAGATCCTGGTAGTCTGCTGGTTATGGCAGGTTTCGTTCTCTCCCTTTTTCCTGTGAGATCTGTGAACGTTTGTGTTGCACACCTCTCCGTGACTTGGTGGATATTGGATTGCACAGAGGCCTGCGGGTTTGTTGCAGTGACCTGACAAGTGTCCTGGCTTAGTACAAAATGTGCTGTGGTCAGGCAGGGCAACAATACAAGCTGGTCAGATGTGCCCGTTTGGTCACATTTCCTGGACACCCTGTGGTACCTGTGCTTTGGGTACAAAAAAAGGTAGAAGAGGTGCATCTGATGTGCTGCTGTAATGTCCAAAATCTGTGCCTTGTTCTAATCGGGGGGATGGGGGGTGGACCAACAAACCCACCACCAAAAAAACCCCCAAAATACCTAAAATTGGTCTCCTACTTTGACTGGGGTTTAGCTGAACGTTTAATATGGATTTAAAAATTTAGTTCCCAGCACCTAGCCATCACATCTGGCTGGACAGTGCTAAGTGCCCAGCGCTGAAGCAGCACCTCTGCTGTACTGGGGGGTCACTCAGTGCCATAAATTTCCTGACAGATATCAATCAGATATCTAAATTTCCTGGCAGATATCAATCAGAAATCCAGACAGATAAATACCTGCCAGATATTTCCTGACAGCGCTAAAACATCTTTGTCAGGAAATATCTGGCTTCTACTTAAGAAGTGTGTAGGGTGGTTGCATGCTTTGTCCGGCGTCAGGCTGGATATTTAATTCGTTTCTGCTGATCTGGCATGTCCTTGCTTTGGCTGACTTCCCTTGGTGGACGTTTCCAGCTTTGGGAAAAAGGCACCGGGGTCAATAACGGGAACTTTTGACCCAAATTTGTAGCTGTCTCAGGATCGCCGGGGATGGCTGGAGGCTGCCTCCCACTGGGATTTGGTCTTTGCTCCTGGGTTAGGTCAGCCGTGGGACACTGGGGGCTCGCACGTCCAGTCTGAGGGCTGCTCACCTCTCGTGCAGCGGGAGTGTAAGAGGCACTTTGCTTTCTCCAGTGGCCCCAAATGGCCATCTTTAGCTTCAGTCCAGTTTTACAGGTGATGGCACTGGGACACGTGGAGCAGAGCAATGCCAACCCAAGACTAGGGAGCTGAATGAACTAAGAAACCCTCCCTTTTCACCGCTGTAGCAACACCATGAGGCAGACCCTGTCACGAACCCAAAATGCTCTTTTAAAAATCAGGTTTTTAAAGCCTGAGAAGCCAATGAGACTTCTGCATTTGAAGCGTCAACTTAGAAAGGCATGCCCAGAGCTCACACTAGGATTTTCTCTTCCTCCTGCCAGTTGTTTCAGGTTGTTCCATACCTTTCCAATAGCTTTTTCATCAGCAATATTTCCTGGAAAAAAAAGAATTGTTTTAATGAGATTTACTGACCGTTTTTAGGTAGGGCCCTGCGGTTTGCTTAACAGAATTACAAAGCAAGATGCAGCTGCAGCAGAAAATAAGTGGAAAAAAAGGAAGAGTGGCTAGAGAGGAAAGTGCCAAAGATCTCTAGGCAAGGGCTGTTCCCGCTGCCTGGCCAGCGCAGCAGGGAGCGATCTACATGCTCGATCGGTTTGTCTGCAGGCTGAAACTGAGAACAAGTGCAAGTTATTTGCCAGTTCCCCCATTTCTTCACGGTGCCTGGAAAAACATGCCGGATAGGATTCTGATATGTCTGAAGTTAGATGCCTCAGACGATTACCTTTGATTCCTTAATTGCCGGGGAAATGCTGAATGTTTGGGATACCTAAACTTGCAGCCCCTCATGCTGTTTGTTGGAGACCTTTGGAAGTTTTACTTTTCGGGAATTGCCAGTAGGCAAGTGAACTTAAAACACTTGATTCTTTTCGCCATGTCCTGTTTTTTGTGAAGCCTTTATACCAAACCAGTTCACCTTGACTCTTGTGATTTTTGGTTTTCTTTTGGGCAGAGAGCAGTACAGAACGTCACAGAGCAGCAGCGAGCGTCCGCTGGCACTTTTCTGCTGAGAAGGGAGGTCATTCTGTTTTTTATTCTTCCATTTTTTCAAAAGACAGCAAACCGTAATTGAAACCAAGTTGCAGCAACTTGTTAAACACTTCAGGACCAGCACCCGTTTTTATCCAGCACCGATATTTAGACTGCAGCTGCTGCAGATAAACGCGAGGCCCCAGATGGTGGCTGTCTAATCCTCATGAGAATTCATGTCCTAGAGGCAGCTCTTATCTCTCCAGACCTGACATTGTCTGCAAGTCTGCTATAAGGGGAATAATATAAACATGCTATGCATGAGTTTCACTTCCTTGAATAACACAAAGACACAGGAAGTTAAGTTAAATGTTACCAGAATAGAGTTCAGATTACCGAAAGTCTGGCTATTTTTGTGACCCTACTAGGTAGCCGGTGGTTTGGGGCATAAGGTGCATACTCCAAACATCATATTGATTGCATTTTGCCACTCAGAGCTGTGGTACAGAGGTCGTTTTAAAGAATCTATTTGCATTTTGTTTTGTCTTTGCCACTAGTCACCCTTAGCTATCTGGGTAACTTTATAAAATGCAACTTTTCAGTCTCATCCCGGCTGTGCGGGAGGTGGTGGAAATATTCCTAGTAGATGTGTATCTTGGTGTTCTCCTTTCTGTTCCCCTGCCCCCACGCACCCGTTTGGCTGCCCTGGCAGGTGTGGGATGGACGGGCTCCCCTCCTCTCCAGAGCCTGCCAGCCCTGCGGGGGGACATTGCGGCTCTCCTGGCAGGCAGAGAGGTTTCTGTCTACTGACATGAAATGTCTCCTGTAACTTCTTTATTAAGTTACTTCGCCGCTACGTAACAGGGAGAATTTTGCACCACCTTCTCTATTTCCTTCCATGTACGCCTTTAAAAATAGTCTGTGTTAGGCTTTAGGTGAGCCAACTTTGTTTTTTAAAAACAGTGCTGATCGGTTCGTTCTAGCAGGTACCACAGGTATTTTTGTTGGTTTGGTGTATGACTTCACTTTTATCTTTTCAACTCTTAAGGTTTATTTTGCGCTCCACAGCAGCTGTAATGGTGTATTTTTTCACTGCCTGTGTAGGAGGAATTAGAAATGGAACAATTTCACAAGACCTACTTGCTTCACAAATTGAAAGTTGCTCCCCATCTCCTTCAGTGACAATGTGTGCTTGTGAACAAAAGGAGCTGCTAAAAAGGAGTGAAATCTAGCAGGGCTGTAGAGCTTAAAGTCCAAATGTGCCAGTATGACCATGCTTCAAAGGTAGCTAAGACTCAAAAGCATCTAGTTAAAATTTAAAGGGAGAAAAAAAAAATGGGGGAAAGAAAACCCAAAGTTGCTGGAATGGTGTTCATGGGAACAGGTTATCAGAGGTAAGTAAGTTTGGGAAGATATTTGAAAAGGGTAACTAAAAGAAGTATGTCATTATTGTCAGAAAAGAAAATTTACACTACTAAAAACCTAGTAGCATGGCAACTTCTTCAGAGACCAGCCTTTCTTGAAAGATGTATGTGTACTGAACTTTTCTGTGCTAAAATTGTGAGAAATAATTACAATATTTTTCAGCAAAGGAGGAATAGGAATATAGCATAAAATACTACAGCCTGATTTATCATCAGTGTCGTGGTATTTATTGAGTTGTTAACCTTTTGCTGATTTTACGTCTTATCTAATTTATGCTGTGCCTTATTGTTCTGCTCCGTACATGAAAAATTCCAGAGGCACTCAAGTTTCTAATGTTTCTTTCTAATGCTATATAAGAGTATCTTTTCTTGCCCGATATATTGCCCACTGCTCTGGAACTGAAAAACACAACATCTCAGGTGGTTCTGCAAAAATGTACATCTGAAGTCTCTGTAACATTGCAAATGGAGTCGTAATTTGGAGGTTTTCTGCTTTATTTAAAATAGAGTGAACAAAAGTTGTTAGATTTCTCATTCAGAAGCAAGCTAAAATCCTTTAACATTTTTTACCATGTGAAAGAAGGGAACAAAAATCATGCACTAAACTCTTGACAGTTTTGATCTATTTTAGGTCCAGCTGCACACAGAAGAGAGCTTATATGCTTTTTTTTTTCCCATATTTTAAATAACTGTGTCCCAGCCAATAGCATGTTGGTGAGAATGTACATGTGTTGGAAGTTTCACTAGTCAGATTTCTTTCAGTTGAAACTGCCTCATGAGGAACTACTAATTTTATCTCTCTAGTTTAATTTTGGCAAAAACTGGCAGTAGACTTTAATGGTATCTGGTAAGAAGGGTACTAGCAAGCTTTTATACATTGGTTTTCCTGCCATGGAAGTTGTAATTAAATATAATCAAACCATAATTACAAAATTTAGAGCTGTGTCCTGAAATTAAGATTAAATTGCGTTTTATCTCACTATATAGCAGTACTGAGGACCTTCCTCGAAGAGACATCATCTTTCTGTTAAACCATCTATTGCCAAAGTCAGCTGGTCCACGGGAGCAGGCTCCAGAAGTACGCGCTGGCTTACCTCTCTGTGCTAGGCAGGATGCTCATGTCAGCTTGTTCACAGAAACTATTCCAGGTTGAGCTGGGATGCTCTTAGGCTTTAATAAACATTTTCTTAACATTTTGCCTGTATACATTAAGTAAATAAAAAAAAAAAGATCCCCTGAAGTCAATTACAGTTGTGCGGTTCGCTCATTAGTGATTCTATTTGTGTTCCTAAATAATTATTGTTAGCATTATTTATACTACGTACTGGTTTCCTGGGTGCACATTGTTGCATTGCAATAGCTGTAGGAGCACAACAGAATGATAACCTCTCAAGAGCTGAACATACAAGATAAAAGGTGTTTGAGATTAATATGCAAACAATTGAAAAACAATAGAAACAGAAGGTAAACTATACCACTTCTTGAAGTTGGCTTTTCTGTGTAACAAAACACTCAAAGACAAGAAATGTAAATGAAGATAGTTGTAACTACGGGGAGCACAAGCGTCATAGAATTTGTACATTATTAGTATGGAAAGCGAGCCAGGTATAGCGACGGTTTATTCCCGATGTAATCTTAGAAAATAGGGTGCAGTAGGAATGAACTTCCCTGTTTGCACTTGAAAGATTTCTCTGTGTTCTCTTTAATTTTAATGGCATTGATATTCCGTTTGCTTTATGAAACCCTTTATTACAAACAGTTATGAATATGAACATCTCATTTGACTGCTGATGAACAGAGGGGGAAATCTAAATTAAAACTTTAAATACCACTATTTAATTACCCAAATGGCTTTGACTGTGCTAAAGAGTGCCTGGGATTATTCTGTTTTTCAATTTGTTTTAATGCTTCCTTGGTAAAAGCTGATGGATTCCCAGGCCCATTGCTGTCACTGATGAACTATATAAAGATAAATGACATTATGGTAAATTCCACTTAATGACACATTTTTAATTTTCAGAACACAGACATTTTCTGGCTAGTGAATGAGGGCTAATTACCTGAAGATCAGAACAAAATAACTCCTCGTTTTGAAAGATAATAGAAAAGAAATGTTGCAGATTAATGATGCTATTTATCTTTAAAAGAAAAAAAATTCTATCTTTATCCTGATAGTGCTGTTCCCTGAGGAACATGGTTATAAAATGAATCTGAAGTCGCAACTTAATAGGTTATTAAAATTATTTGAGTGTGGGCTCCTCTGGTTCAGCGTTTCCATAAATTTAAATTGAAGGTCTGCTGTATTTCTAAAGAAAGCGGCTTGTTTACGAGACCACAGGGAGCAGATAGGTTACTGACAAAAGATGCACTTAACCCCACTCTGTATCTCCTTTTTTTAGGCTTGAATGGAACAGATATGTTTCTGAAATAGTTGAGAGAAAAGTTTAAAATGTCTGAATTATGTTTCACTTGAGTCTTTTCTTTTTGGCTCATGTCATTAGAAGAGTAGATGGGAATAAAGAACACAGAGGTAAATTTGCTGTGGGGATGTGACATCGCGGCGTTGGCTATGAAATGCTGGAATCAAGAGATTTTTTAACTGATTGCACAGATGATATGCTGTTACTGCTTGCTGAGAGGACTTTAGCAGTGCAGTTTCACCTTTTAAAGAGCATGGGTAGAAAAATATTCTGAGTGCAGGTTTTGCATGCACTTGTTTGGGCTGCCTTGCTTCGTTTATCATTGTTCCCAGCTAGATTGCCAGAAAGACTTCCGTCCCTCTCCATGCTGAAATTACAAATACGTCGTGAAAGCGAATTCCTCTCAGATACCATTCCCCTGCAGGGAACTAAATTTTTGGAGTGTGAAAATGTTAACGTGAGAAAGAAATTTTCATCCATGAAAATATCTTTCACAAGAGTTGTTACCCGGTCCTGAAAAGCTGGACTCTCGCTTGTACACTGACAGCCACGCTCCTAGAACAGGTTGTGCATGCCGAAGCACTCTTCCTTACGCCATCCCTGTGTGGTTCTCCCAGCGCCACCGCGGTTCTGTGGAATAACATTTGGGGCTCAGCCCCAGCAGAGTTGCTGTCAATTGGGAAGATGGCAGAGGTGTCCTGAGTTGGCCCGGGCAGGTAAGAGGGTTCTTGGAGTCTCCAAGGCTGGAAGACAAAAAGGTAAAAGGCGATTGCGTTCACTAAGTTCAGATATTGTGGGCTGAAGTCATAAGTGGGTTTTGGGGTTGTTTTGGTTTTGGTTTTTTTTCTGTTTCTGTTCACGAGGAAGGGTGTGTTGTTGGTCCCTCTCAACAAAGCTGGGCCTCACGCTGGTGATGCTTCGCCACAGCTCCGACCGCAGAAGCACGTGGATCTGCTCCTGCCGCCTGCGCTGCTGGAGGTGACGGGGCTGGACGTTTCCCTCCGTTGGGCAATGCATCTCAGTGACGTAAGGGTCGGTGCTGTCCTCTCTCCCCTGAGCTGCTCGTCCTCCTCCGCATTTGGACAGGCAAAATGCTTCAGTGTTTAAATATAGCCTGGTCTTCGGAGAGCTCCCCTCAGTAATTTTAAAGCTTTCCGTCCTGAGTGCCTCACCCTGCTGCCAGCTCTGTCCTGCTGTCCGTGGCGTAGCAGGCTTTGCCTTGGCAGCGTAGGAGCTGCAGGAGGAGCAGGAGGTCCTGCCCGGCTCTTCTCTGTGCTTCCACAGCCTGAGCTGGGATGCTGGGCAAGGGTGGAGCTGGTGGCATCACTTTGCTTCTCTGCCCTGTGCTGCTAATTGTTACACAAGGTAATGTGAAGGGGGGGGACGCTTACTCGGCCACCAGTGAGTCCTTCTCTAGCACCAAGGCATGCCCCATGGCTGCTTTGACCCTCCTTGGGAGCCTGGCGCCTGCTCCCTGTCCCAGCAGCCCAGCTGGGAAGGTGTCCTCAGAGCTGCGGCGTTGGTACGCGGCTGTAGCACTTGTCTGTCCAGTCTTGAGTGCCTGGGCAGCGTTGTGCTGCCTGGGCGGCATGTGCCCTGATGGGCTCCCCAGCACTGCCCAGAGCTCCCAGCAGCTCCCAGCTCCGTCCTGGCTCGGTGCATGGCTGAGCTCCATCTGCTGCTACTGGCTTTGGCCTGGCGTCCCTTCGTGCCACTGCACCTCCCCTGTCGCAGGTTGAGCTGCCATGGTCCCTGCACGCCCCAGAGCTGGGCAGCCTGGGTGGGGGCTGTGTCTGGGGGGAACCGGCACATTTGGGACCACTGGGGGCTGTGCTCTCACCCCTCCCTCCCCCCTGCCCAGGCCTCCCTCAGGAGCTTCTGAAACCCCCTGCATGGTGCTGCCATCCTTGGCCATGCACCCTAAGGCCTGTGGGCCTCTGCCTGTCCCGCCGCTGGTGCTGCCCACTGCCCCGGCCATGCTGCCCCCGCTGCTGCAGCCCGGTCGCTGCGGCCTTGCAACCTGCGCCCCCGCGCCCCGTCCTCACTGCTCTGGTTGGCCCCAGCAGGCCCCGGCGGGCGCTGTTATCTCCCTGATAACGGCAGCGAAGGGCAGAGCAGAGTTTCACTAAAGAAAAAGCAGGAACGGAATGCTGGCAGGCAGGCTGCTCACACTGCTCCCTCTGCCCTTCTGGCTTGTCACCAAATGAAATCTCTGTTGAAGTGACCTCTCCAAATGTAGGAATGTCATCTAACCACTCCGTTTCATGAAACACTTTAAAAATAGTAATCTAAAGGGAATTTTTATTATTATTATTTGGGTTTAGATACAAATTACTGCCACAGATACCTGTCTGTGAATTCTGAAAAGGCAGTCTTAAGAAGAAATGTCTTGATGGCAACTTGTACGTGTTTGTTGGGCTTCATATTGTTTGTTTCCATCTTATGCATGCTGGAACAGATTGGGTTGCATATGGGGTTAAGTGCAGAATAATTAGAGTTTTAACCCCTGAGTAGGTCACTTACTAGTAAAATGTAGTGCTTTTGATGGCAAGAAGCAGAAAAAAACACCTTTAGCATCTCTGCTGGTTTTGCTGTGTTTTTCGTAGTTCTGACTACTTTGTGCTTGTCCTTTTTGCCTATCTTTTGCAGTGACATCTTTGCTCTTTCCCTGTGACTTTCCTTTCTTTTGGATTGTCCATCTACCTTGCAGACACTGGTGACCCACGGGTGGGGTTTTTTTGCATTTCTACTAGCCAGAACAAAACTAAAACACTTGATTACTAGCAAGACAGGCAAAAACACAAGGGGAGATCATCATACACAACTAACACATAGTGCCAAAGTAAAGAAGCAAATACAGAGCAGATTTATTTTGATTAAGTTTCGAAACAACTATTTGTTGAATTTTTTAAATTTTTATTATTTTTAATGCCCACAGCTTAAGATTCCACTGTGGATATTTGTTGCTGTGGATGAATCAGCAGTTCATCCAACAGTATTTTCTGTAAATTATTAATCTATTCAAGAAAGTCTAATGTGAGCATATTCTCTGCTTTTGAAGGATTACTGGAGTTTGCTTATGCAAGGGAGCAGTGGCTCACATGCCGGAGCAATTTCAAATGATTCAGAAACCAGCTACCCCCTGGTGAGTTCAGTCCTAGAAAAGCTTGATCTCATCTTCTGCCAGGCTGGTTCTTCTGCAGGACCTCTGCAGGAGAGACGGTCCATGAGAGCAGGCGTGCACCCCTGGATGTGCAGCTGGAGACCTTAGCGTCTTCTCTTGCTGTGCTCTTCAGGGCGTATGTATTGCAAGAGGCCACAGCAGCAGGTACTGTCAGCACAGGCTGGAGAACCAGGTTTTGGTTTCCCATTGCAAATTGTGGGGTTTCTTCACAAGAGAAGATTTTGCTTCTCTCTGTAATCCCGGTATTTTTAGGTGCAGCTCAATGATAACTTCCCTTGTACTTTTGTGTTTCATCCAGAAGTTCAGCAGATACTTCAGGAACGGTTACCAAAAAAACCCAACCGCTGTAAGAAAAGGGTTTATTTTCAAAATGTTATGGTCATAGTGCGGCTGAGGATGCTTCATTTACTGAAATTTTTTTGGAAACCAAACATCTTACAGAGTCTGGTCTGTCTTGGGGAATTGTCAGTGTTCATGTAGTAAATACACATTATTTTATCATCCCTACCTGCAGAGAAAAATCATATCGCTGCTTCTTGTGTTGCCCGTAGTTTACTATTTTCACTGAAAGTTTCAGTTGGTAAATCTGCACATTGTTCGAGAAGAGACTGTACAGCCACAGTGCTATGAGGGAGGATACTCTGCATTTCTTCAGTAATGTGTGTGAGGGGGAAGGAGCAGCACTTAAGGACTAAAGCAAAGCTGTTTTCTGACTGATCAGGGTTATTTTTTTTACCCTTTTTTTTTTTTTTTTGGAGGCTCAGAATCACAAAGATAGTTTTGAGAAGGAGCCTCCTATAGGTAGATTGTAATATCAAACCTATATCTTTTAATTAATGTAATTATGATACTACATATATGGAATAGAAATTGTATTCCATATACAATGGAATGTATCACTTAGGTTTAATAAATAGTACAATGCTATATTCTGAAATTCCGAGAGTTAGTTTTTCCTATTTTATTGTAGTAGTGCACAGAATATCAGACGTGTATGTCAATATTTTGCCTACATTTCTGATGGATTCTGCCTCCAGAAACTACAATTTATATTTTGGGGTTATATGGCTTTGGCTTTTCTGTTGGACAATTGTCTATACAGCTGAGGAGATCTTATTTAACAACAACAACAACAAAAAAAGCCCCCACCAACCAACCAACCAAAACCAAAAAAATTTCATTTAGATGATGTTATCCGTAGGCATAAGTCTTAAGAATAGCTGGCTCCCGTGGCTGTTGTAGCTCGTATCTAGCATTAATACATAAATTCTTCCAATTGTACTAATGGAATTCCAGTCCCAGGCAGCAGCGTTTTACAGCACCGTAGCAAAAAGCAATGTCTGAAACTAGGAGTGTCTCTAAGAAGTTCTTTCACGTTTAAGCAAAAATGTGCTCAGCAAAAAGAAATGTAAATTTAAGGAAAATCTCCAATTTCCTATTCTATGTGAAGCTTTGATTTTTTGCTGATTCAGGCAGTAGGGTTGACATTGGAGCCTCTCATTTCATCTGAAATAATCACTTTTTACTTTGGAACAGTCTTTCATTTTTCACAGCACTATCTTCTGAAACAGTCCACTTTGTATGTATGAATCTGTTTTTCTCCAGATAACACAGAAAGTAAAACTATTAGAAACAGGTTCCCATCTATTACTTTCTGGAGTGCATAGAGAAATACTAATTTTCAGTGGCACCCATTCGGGGACTTTACTGATGTTTTTTTGCCCCCCTTTCAAAAAAGACAAAAAGAGGAAGGAGGAAATACATCTGTCGTCTAAATTGACTGCGCGAACTAAAACATTACATTTCAATAGAAAATGTAAAAGGCACAGAGTTAATGTTAATAAAGCTGTCAGTAAAAACCCAGTTGCTGCAAGAACCATGCCTGAGTGGTTGCTGTAACCCGTGCAGGACCCGCGCTGGAGTGGTGCCTGGAAGCTGTCCCTGGAGCCATAAGCTTTGCCTGCTGGCTGGTGGGTAGCGCGGTGGTCTGTTCCTTTCGATCTCGTGCTGTTAAGATTTAAGACACACCAGGTCCACTTGACGTTGTGTCTTGCTGTACCAATTTGGGAGTCAAAATGAGGCGCTGCAGGGAGCGCTGTTGAGGAGGTTGGAGTAGCCAGGCATGCCTTTTGCAAGTGGAAGGTTTCACTCACTGGAGAGTGGCGCTGCTGATCTTTGCCCCGGTGAACTTGCAGCTGGTGGAACTCTGGCCTAGCTGCATGTAGGGAGGTTTTTCACCGATGCTAGCGCAATTTTAACCTTTTCTTTGAAGGTGGGATTGCCATGCTTTAAGGTACAGTTAGCATATGAATTCGGTTTTTCCAGCCATGACTGCCGCAGCGTGCCTCGTCCCGTCCGTTCATCTGTGTGTGAGATCTCGCCACGTGCCACACACGGATGGCGGTGGAGCTCAGCGCACGCATCCCCATGCTCCAGCCACGGCAGGCTGCCAGCTCCACCGTCTCCGCCAGCACCGAGCCAGGGGAACACACAGGTTTTGGCTAACACCATCCATTTTGGTAGCTGTCATGGCTGATGTGTCCCCGTTTCTTCCCTCCCCACTCCGGGGGAGGATAAGTTCAGCATTGCAACTTCTGGGCTGTGCAGCTTCTCCCTGGTGCGATCTCAGTTCCGGGGGTGTGAATACGCTGCTCGTCGCCAGAAGGGCAAGAAGCCTCTTCTGATGGGAACTCTTTTGTTCTGTGACCCAGGGCCAACCCCAGTGGCGTATCTCCTCTCATCATTTCATCTTAAAAACTGATTTTGTATCTCCTTCTGTTGCTATTCTGTGGCGGCCGGAGACTTTTACTCGTTCCACATGCTCTTGTTCCATTTCTGCCTCTTGTCATGCAGAACCAGTTCTCAGGGTCAGGACCGCCAGCTGCCTTATGTTTGTGACGCTACTGTCGCACTGAAATGCCATACAGGTGGACAGTGTTAAAGGCAGTATAAGAGCGTTTTGGTGACACAGTGAAAGCTGGAGATTGGCTGCTTATCTAACAAGATAAGGTTCGACAACCTGATTGGAACTGGTAGGAGCAGGCTAGAGAAGGGGACTCGGGTAGGGCCAGCAGTGCCGATGCCTCTGCAGATCAAGCTTCATTGAGGACACTTAGAGCACTCACGCAGAGAGGAACTTTGCCAGGAGTTGATGTTGTTCTAAATAGCAAAACCAGACTTTACTGATGGCTGGGAAGTGAACGCAGCTTTGATGATGTGCCCAAGTTGCTTTTAATCCCTGAAGAGATCTGCTCCTTGGAATGATATGCCCCACCAAGAAGAATGAGAAGAAGAGAATGTAATACTGTGGACAAACACCACTAGATCAGGCATTCCTGACATGCTCTGGAGGAAGTCTTTTCTGGTCCTCAGCTGGAAGGGTCATGGATATAACTTCAGAGATTTGGGAGGCAGAGCTGTTGTAAGGAAGGGAAAAAAATCTGTGAAGCTGTAGGTAGTGTGAAAAGAACCTCTGTGGGCCGGCAGTTGTGCTGTAATGCAATCCTTCATAATATGCTGGTGGGTAGCTTGGCCATACTGCAACATTTTCACGGGGCTAATCTGATCTGCTTGCTTCCCTTGCCTAATTACTGATGATTTTGGGGTTAGAAATAGGGTCTGCTCCCAGGACTCGTTGGGGTTCTTCTAAGGTTTGTTTTGTGTATGGCTTTCTGACTACTGTTCCTCCCTTCTGGTCACTCCTGTTGTTTCAATATTTTATTTTTTTTTCCTGGAAATAAAACCCCTGGTAATCCCTCCTGCTCCTTCACTCTACAGAAGTGTTTTCTTCTGAGTTTGGCTTCAGGGTCTTCAGTGGAGACATCTTCTGCACTCCTGGAGCAGCATTATTTTCTGTCTTGTGGCAGGCCACAGCTAGGTTCCCAATCTCCCAGCTCTTCATCTCCACTGCGGAGAGTGCTGGCCAGGAGACTGGTCTCTTCTCCTGAGGTTAGGCATGGATGGCGGGAGTCACTGACACTCCACTCTTCCCTCTGCTCCTGCTCCTCATGCCTCCGCACTCTTGGAGCCGCTCGGACACTCCCTGGTGCTGACTGTTGACTTCAGGCTCAGAGGCTGTCTTACCTTGGCGTACTTTGCTACTGCAAGTCTTTTCAGGCCAAAAATAAGGCAAATTTTCATTTTTCGTAAAGATGCGTTGCACATTCCAAACAGCAGTCAATTTTTTAGTGTATGCCTTCGGAAACCGTCACCTCTTGCATGGCAAGTAATTTAGGTTTCCCCTAGCCAATGCTGTTCTTGTCATTCGTGGGTTTGTAGCCTACTGCCTTTAAAGTTAGCGTGGATGACTGAAGTTAAGATATTTTCCAAGGCCCTTCTGTAGGAAGCAGTCTGTCTCTGATGTAACTTCTCAAGTATTCTTAATGCCTTTCCTCTCCACAAAATTCACTTTAAAAAAGCATAGGTAGCAAATGATATATCCACCATTCTTGTCAATGTCATGGCCTTGTGTCATGATGCTGAAAGGTATCTCCTCAAATTATTGTTCTCTAGTAGTTGTTTCTTTCGGAGCAGGCCTCTTGTATAGCTATTTGTTGAACTGTGTACCTACTGAATTAGTCAAAGACCTGGCTAAAACCATTTTTTTCTTTTCCTCTTTACCCCTCCCCCAAACTTGCTTTTGTTATGTATTGGCTTGCTAATCCTTGTGTTGAGCAGTATCAGACATCACCTTTCTTGGGGGCACTTAGTCCACTCTTCCGCTTTCTTTGTCAAAGGGCTCCCTTAATAGGAGAAGTCAACAGGGAGGACAAAAGGGATTGAAAGTTGTATTTAATCGGGGTCAGAGAGGTGGTGTTCAGAGTGACGGGCCCACAGGCAGGCTGGCCTTTTATGCTTTCCGACGCAGATGGTCCCAAAGCATTCAGCTAAGTGAAGAGAAAGCTGCCCAGTGAAAGCTATTGTAGGGCAGCATCGTTACAGTTGAGAAGGGTTGCCAGGGGTAACTGGAGAGTATCACCAGCATCCTGTGATCACTAGTCTGTGCCATTGAAAACCTTAGACCGAGGATCGCTCTGGGTCCCTTGGCATCCTCATGCTCCTGCATAAGCAGCAATATCTTATGCTACCTTTTTAAAATTTAATATCATTATTTTTACTTTGAGGCACATAAACTGTAGAATCATTTGCATTTCTTAATTTCCGAATAGCCACCTTCTGCAAAATGTACAGCCACTTGCTTTAGAACATATTGCTTTTCTTCCCCTGGGGAATAGTCTAATAATATTTGAACTTATTAAGATAACACTATGTTTACAGAAAGTTAATTTTTTAAAATTTGTCTGAGTGCAAGAATAGCTGAATTAAAAAAAAAAAAAAAGAAGACGAAGAAAAAAAGAAGGTTATATTATTCAACACAAATAAAGCCTGCAGGCATGTGCAAGAGCTTTGGGAACTGTGCCCAAAATAACCCAGGGGGATTGCTACAGTTCCTTCTTTGGTCTAAACAAATAGTATATCGCAGCAGGTAAAATGTGTTCCTGACAAAACAGTTGAACGCTGCTTTCCTTTTTAAACAGGAACCCTCCTGATTTTTTTTTTATTTTTTTTTGAAGCTGTAGATGCTCAAGATGGTAACTGGACCTTCGGTCTCATGTGAAACGCTCTTTGGAAGTGCAAACACAAGCGTGAACCTTGAGCAAAAGTGTCAGGAGTTCAGCACAGAAAAGTAACTGGTGACCAAGCAGCTGTCCCGTTCCCCCCCCTCCCCCCATGTGTGCCAGCAGCAGGCTGTGACCGTGCAGACGGCATCCCTGTGTGGCCAGGAGGGCGAAGGTGCTGCCCAGTTGGTGCTGCGGCTCCACCATCCTGGTGCTGCCTGGAGAGGACGTGGTGCCCTGGGACAGGTCTGACTGGGGCGGGTGGAGAGCCCACCCGGCAGTGCCCACACACCCAGGGCATCTGCTGGCGCCGGGGCTCGTCTCTTGTGCCAGAGAAGTGACAGGGACAGGAACAGGAGGTCACAGTCCAGCCTCAGCTTTATCATTTGCGGTTTCTCACAGTTGGTCATGACGAGAGCGCAGTCCTCTGCAATGTAGTGTAGAAGTGGCACAGCACTGACGGGATGCTTACGGAATGTCAGTTGTGCAGACTCCTCACACAAGTTAGCTGTAGAACTCAAAATTGGGAATTTCAATAAAAGGTTTGTGTGCATCTCATGAGATAATTGGAGACTTGACAGGAAAATCAGCCATTTTAGATATTTCAACAGTTTTGTACATTTGTAAGAGGGCAAATATTGTCCATGACTAAGCAACTCATATTTTCCACTAGTTTGTTTGTTCACTGCTGCAGGTCACGAGATATTCCAATCTAAGAATTCTCTTTGAAATCGGGAACAGTGGCGGCACCTATTGTGGGCTTCATTGGCCGTGTGTTCTCTGCACTATTTTTTTAATATTTTTTTTTTTTTCATTTGGTGTCAAGGGTTGTGTTATGGGTAAAAGGAATACCTGGAAGAATTCTGTGTTGTTTTCACTGTGGCACTGTAAGATTGCAAGGGAAAAGAAGGTTTTGCAGGGTTTTATAATGGCGAGCAGCCTTGGAAGTCAAAGTATAATCTTCATTATAATGAAACGTAGAAATAATGAAGGCGGGAGGCAGGTATGTAATTCAAAGAGCATGTCATCAGAGACAATGGCAAAAAAGGAAACGAGTGTTTCTACAACGCCTTAGATATGTTCTTTTCAAGCAACCAGTTAATTTATCGTTCTTCATGTTTCGAAGAGAGGAAGGCAAGTTGTACGTGCCCTTTCTCAGATTAACAGTAAGTAGTTGGCCCACTTATTTTCTTAGATTTTGAATGTTGCTGGTGAGTGATGTAATCTGTTTAAACAGTTTGTTTACTTGAAAGCATTTATGTTGAGTAGGTGGCTTTCTACTTTTGTACTGTATTTTCTTTTTTGAAAATCACTCGAAGAGGCTTACTGGGTAACAAATTGCAGATTATCTTTCCCTTATACTTCCCTCTGCACTTCTGTTAAGAAAAATAATAACAGTGCGATCGCATTTTTCCTACTGCATCAGCAAGCTATTGATCTTGCATGAACACAGGAGTAAACTAAAGCAAATGTACAAACAATGCGTTTCAAATATGCTGTCTTCACATTTCTTGAAAATTAATATATGATTTTTCAAGCTTGTGCAGTAGATGCAAAATACATGTCTGAATTCAGTCATACTGGATCTTCTGAATCACTGACTTACAGAAAAAGGAAGGGCAAACTCTAGCATCCCACCATTTCTTACTGACTTGAAATAAATTTATTTAAGGTTGTTCTCAGAGAGGTCCTAACTGCCACCCAAACCCAGTCATGTTTTAGTAGTTTGCTGCCTCTGGTTTTGCCCTCAGTTTAGGAGGTGAGTGCATGGGAAGAATATTTTAAGTCTGGTTTTTAATTGAGTTGGATTTTATTTTTTTTTTAGTTTAATTGAGAGTTGGATTTTTTTTTTCTAAACCACGTGCACTGAGCATCAAAGCCAAACCTCATGACAATTCATGGCTGTCAGCACCAGGTGCATGTGTACAATAGCTTCAGTGCCAGGCCACATGCTCGTTGCGTGTGGGACTGTTGCACGCTTGTGCCGCTGCATTTCTGTTAGTGACACACTGAATTGCAATTGCTCACCGGCGCCGTCAGTGCTGACCGCAATCCCCCACTGCAGGCAGTTGTTCCAGCAAAAACCACCTCCTGCAGCCATAGTTTCTTTGAGGCTCGTGAAGGCATCTAGGGCTTGATCCAGTACCAAAACCAACAGTGCTGCTGGCGAGCCCCTTCTGTGCCAAGGGCGTTCGGTAAGGCAACGTCTGATAAACTGACACCAAGTGAAACCTGCTGGTGTGCATGTTACTCTGCTGTCGAGATATGACAAATAAGACAGGACTTGTCTTTGGAGAGCCTCTGTAAGCACCAGAGCGGCCACTGCTGCAGTGCCCCGCATGTGCTGATCTGCCGGCGTTCGATGGACAGCCAAAGACGGGAGGGTAGACATGAGTCGTGTTCTGTCTCCTCCTCTGAAGTCTGGTTTGTCTTTTTTCAAATGCTGCCATCTCCCTTCACGAGTGTCTCTTGTAACGTTTGCCATGAGTTTCCACTTCCCAGACCCTCAAGACTATTAGAAATGGTATTGATCTTCACGAGATCTGTGGTGGCTCCACTTCACGGTGCAAAGCCTGTGCCCCGGTGAAGGATTCACAGCATCCGATGTGACGTTTTGTTGCTTTTCTTGTCCCCTTCCTCTTTGCTTACCACCTAGTGAAAGACAGTGGGAGTTAGAAAGAGTGTCTGTATTATTTTTTTTTTTAAAGGAGTGACCAGCTACCACACTGCTCAGGAAATTCGGTTGATTGCACATTTTAAATGAGGCATTGATAATTTTTTTCAGCGGTGGGACCAGTTGTTTTTTTCTGAGTGTTGCTAGGTAGAAGCAGAATCTGCTTTGCAACCAGCCCTTTAATCATGGATTCAGACATCCCTTGCTCTTGTCCAGATGAAGGGGGGCGGGGGGGGAAACCTGATTTCTGGAAGATTTCACAAATTATTGCTCGGACTTGTGATACGGAAAGTATATTCAGTGTTTGCAGAGTAGAATCATAACTCTGCTACAGTGTAAGGGACTTTCGCCTGAGGCATATAGGCTAAACTGATTAGGTTATTCAGGCCTTATTAGAAAAGAATGACTTAAATCACAACTTCAGAAATGTTTCAGCTTTCTCAGATTAATACAAATGTTTCAGTCCCACACATGAAGTTACTGAGATGAATTAAATAACTGCATATTTTTAAAGAATATGACTGCTTAAAAATCAACAATGAAACAAACAAAAAAAAGCTTTAATCAAACAAAAACATTATAAATTAAAAAACCCAAACACCTGTAAATATGAAGTGCGTAACAGTTTCCTACTGGAACAGTGAAAAATCGAGAGTTGCAGTATTTATATCCAGGTAGGAAGAGCAGGTGTGTTATACAGTTCTATTAATGTCAGGAAAAAGTGCTATTAAATGTCTTTAAGTGCTACTTTCAAAACAATTACGTGCACCTTAACTACTTCTGTTGTCTCATTGATTTTCAGCAGTGGCTGGTTAAACTCTCTGAATTTAAATGCTTAAAATCAAACATAAGACTTGTGAGCTCTACTTGTCCCCACAAAACTTTAATATCTTGAGCAGATCAACACAGGCTGTGAAAATATTTGAGCAGCATTCACCAGGGTTAATATGGTGCTTAACCACTGGGGCACTTCTTCCTTGATCTCATGTTTATTCACCCTCAGATATTTATCTGAATGGACAACTTGCTTTTTTTTTTTCCAATGATTTTTTTTTATAGAACAAGACTTCTGAATTTGAGCACAGATTGGTTGCAGTACAATTTCTAGGCCAGTAACCACATCCAGCACAAACTGTATTTATGCTTAATTTCTTTCTTAAGTAGAAAGTAGAACACAGGGTATGTTATCTATGCCTAAAAGCACTATGGTTCTAGTTTAATGCTTGTTGGTTATTGAAACTTGGTTAGTAGTGCATTCAGAGCGTAAGTATTGCTATTGTCTAATTGCAGTTCAGTGAAACAGGGCTGACTTTTCCTCTGACTTCTTTTATGCATCCATGCTGAATAACCAAAAAACCCCCACCCAAACCCCCAAACAAACAAACAAACACCAAAAAAAAGAAGTGTAAATACCTCTTTTGTACCAGGCGCTTTAAGTGTCAGTTGCGGTTACAGTGCATCCTCCTTCAAAGGACTCCAGCTTTTTTTCTGAAAGAATGAAAGTTAGTGTGTACTAAATATACATCGTCTTTCAAACACGGGATCTGAGGATATGGAAAAAAACACCATATGAGGACTTCCAATTTTTCTATCCATTGCAGGCTTTTGTACAGAAAATTGGCTTCCCTCTGTTTCTTTGGTAACTCTTTGGCCACTAGTGAAAGCCATGGCCTAGCGCAGTGGTCTCCAAACACGTTCGATCACACACCCCTATCAGGAAAAACATTTTTGAGCCCACACCCTCACCATATGTGTATTTATTTATTTATAAATTATATACATGTAATACTGTACTGATGTCTTATGTACATTATAAAACATAGACAAAATAGAAAGTAAAAAAGGATGAGAAAAACATTAGGTAAACGATGTTTTAAAAACATATTTTATTTTATTTATTAATGGTTAAAAAAAAAAAATTCCTCCTGTGGTGCCTGTACCCCACTGTCAAGATGTACATGCTGGTGTACATGGGAAACAGATGAAATTGGGAGTCTCAGATGCTTTGGGGGATTATTGTTTTCCACTTGCACCACTGAAACATTTTTGAATAAGCAAAAATTGAATTCTCTCATTGAGAATCGTTCTTTGCTGATTCTAGAGAGACATCACATTTTCTTTTCCCCACTTTCTCTTTTCTTCAGAAAAAGGAGGAAAGAGAGAGACATCTTTTCTGCTGCGTCCTTCTTGCAAGGACGAAACTGTTCTAGCCAGTGAGAATTAGTAGTTCTTTAGCAAGGCCACTTTGTTTTTCATCACCTTGCAATTGTGCCTCAAGTATGGAAATAATGTGTTTCTGGAAAACTCTGTTTTCTATTGCGAGCTGATGTTGAGAGAAGTCCATCCCGGTTGTCCCAAGAAAAGGATGTCTTTGTCATGTGGAATGTAGTACACCAAAAAATGAGGACTGAAATGGAAAAGACACTGTTCTTTTGAATTCTCTGCTTCTTTTCAATCTGTGTCCCTCAGAACCCAACCAATGTGAGATCATGCTCAAGAGGTACGACTCTCAGGGTCTCCACAGCTTACTAATGCTGTTTGGTGCTTTCACATTTGAAGTGTCTACAGAGCTTCACAGTGGCTTGAGAGCAATGTATCATCTTCGCTAGGGCAAACTACAATCTTCCATGTTAGTGACTCTCAGAAGAGCCACTGCAGCATCTTGATGCATGCTTACAAACCATGAAGAAGGCATTGAGAAGAACTTTCCCCCTTTTCCGGCAGTGAGAGATGTTTGTGGTGCATGCCTCCAGATACAGGCTAAAAGATCTGCCTGTCTGGTATGGTAGTAAGCTCGTAAAAAGCTCAGGAACACCAAAATTAGAGCAGAGTCTTAACACTGGAGTTTTCTTCTCGTAAAATCACGACGTGCCGTTAGACATCTGCACTGGATCAGTGCTTTGTTACCACTTGCTGTTAGGAGTGCTGTGTTGCTGGAGCTTTTCTCATGTCTTTGTTTTCCTGGAAGTTGCGAGTTTGAAGATGATTTAACATGGAGGGGCACCGTAGTGCCCAGGGTGCTGCTTGTATTCCTCACGTGTGCCACATGAGGAGGTTTCCTTGGGTAGAATTTTTTCGTCTATGGGAAATCAATGAAGTGGTGTGGATTTCTGTTCCTGAATTGTTAGAATTTTTCTTTCAGTATGAATATTTTTTCAGGAGCCTCCTGCATGTGTTTCCTATTCCATCTTTACTATAATCCTCACGAGGATCAAAAAGAGGAACTAGGGATGTATCCAACAGGTTTTCACCCACTCCAGGTCTCCATAGTAGCTTTAGCTCAAACTTCAGTTCTGCTCTCAGGGTAACGCAGTCGCCTGCATCCTAGTTTTGATCAGGCTTTGGGGGATTCCTTTCATCTAGAGGTAAAGACCATGTAAAGACCTCTCTGGTGTTCTGTTCTGGTGTCATTTTAGCCTGCTCTTCATCACGTTAGAGCTCTGTACTACCTTTGGAACCTGTTAACCGCATTGGTGCCGTTACACTTTAGTACTCGGGCATTCCCATTTCCATCTGTGTCTTTAGAAGTGTTGAGGGTTGTCCTCCTCCATATCTGTGAAGCTACCGAATGATGTGTAACATTTCAAAACCTTGAAAAGCTATAGGCACGGTCTAAGTCTGGTTGTGTTAACAATTTATAAATTGCTTCTCCTAAGAACCACAGAAGTGCCAAATGAGAATCAAGCCACGATGTCTAGCCGTTACAGTTTGTTCTCTAGAGACAGGTTAGTCACTGTGGAGTTTGTTTGAATGCTCCCAGGAAAGGAATCTGAAAGCACTGAGAACCTTTGGAGCTGTTCTAGTATGACCACCTGGGGTCTGCCTCATCCCAGAGACCCAGTGGTGGTTCTTTACGACTTCCAAGAGCTGTTCTTCTCCCACATGACTATGTGGGGAGAGCCTGGTCTGACCATGAGGGTGGGAAGGGGTTATCAGAACTGGGAGGATTTAGCTTGCCATTGCCCAATGAGTCAGGTTATCAGCATGAAGGACAGTTGAAGTGAAATTCTAGCCCATAGCCAAAGACTGGCAGTTAGCTTGTGTTGAAATGTGATTTTTTTTTTTTTATTCTTTTTTCCTGGTTTAAAGCTTTTTTGAATTTCAGGGCAAAAGTAGAGGCAAGAGCTCCAATTAAACTTTACAGGCTTCAGATGCTTATCTACATCAGCATTCTTCAAACTCAGGAATTTCCTAATGGCAGCATCAAGAGAGCCGTGCTTTTTTTCTAGGATACAGTTGATGGTTAATGGTTTCAGGTTTGTTATTCAGTTGAAGAATTAATGAATCATTTCCAAGGAACTTTAAATCTGGATTCCTCTCCATTGTGGGAAGAGGCATAATGTTGTTAGCCCATCTCTTACACAGCTTCTTTTAGGCCCAGTGACTTTGCCAGATCAGGCACCACGAGCCTTAGTAGAACAAGGCTTCGTGGACTTTGCTCCCTCTTTTCTATTTGTATCTCCTTCATTCTGTATTGGTGGAGAAAGACGCACTATGTTGCCAAAAGAGATTCCCAAGGTACAACTGTAGATTTGCTGTTAACTGACACTTGAGAGGTGGAGCAGCGGTACTTTTCAGGCTCGTGTCTTAGCCGTTAATTGAGTACCATTTTAGCTGACTCCGTGAAGGAATCTGTACAGATCGTTAAAGCAATCCGTGGGCACTGGTTAGGCTTCTGGGCTCTAACAGTTAACGCTGATAACTGCAGTAGATACCAGTCTTCAAGGGCTGATTAAGAGGTGAAGATTCTGCATGGTGATGCAGCTGCCAAAGCCTCTGGCTTCCCTTATGACCTTCTTCGATGAAGTGCTGTATTGCCACTGACAAAATCTGCTGCGCAGTAATGATGACTTAAATACAGAAATAGGCTCAGTGATGTTGGAGTCAGTACTCCAGCATCAATTCTTGGCATCCTATTGATCCTCCAAGAAATTTCAGGATAGCACTTGCCCTGGAGCTAGACCCATGCAGACCTCTCTAGTCCTCCACGCCAGGACCTTGACCGCCCAGCCCGAGCTCTGCTGGCGGTCGTCCCTCGCAGACTGGCTGGGGGGAGGTTTGCAGTGACGTTCAGTTCGATACCTGAGTGAATAGTACGGACGTGTTGTCAGATGAATCGCACCAGAAAATTATTATTCCTATTTTGAAATTATAATTGTGATTTTTTAGTGATTAACTTAAAACAGTCTAAGGCCATTTTTGGCAGTAATCTGTCCTGAAGCTTCCCTTTATTTTATGACTGTACTTTTGATTTTATCTCATGCATTTTTTCACAGGTAATTCTGAGTTAGCATTTATTATTTTTCTCTTCACCAGGGACTGCTGGAATCCAAAAGGTATTTAAGACAACTTAATCAAATAGTTTAAAAGGCTTTCTCTTCAAAGTAAATTATTCCTATTTCAGTCATATAGGAAATAGTCAAAAAGTGAATTCTTGATGCACCCAGTGAGGACAAAGGATTTGTGTTCTGTCTTTCCTTCTCTAAATTAGAAATCACAGTATAGACAACGGAATTTCTAAATCATATGTTACACCTTATTCTCTGGTGGGAATAAAATGTTCATGTTTGCCTCCTTTTCTCTGTTTAACTTTGACTGCTGTGAACACTAGGAATAATGACCCTGCAGCTTTTCTTTCTTTTTTTTTTCCTCTTCTTCTTTTTTTTTTTTTTTTTTTTTTTTTTTTTTTTTAAATCTATTCATTTTATACTTTTCAGACAGATTTTTCCCCGGGGTGAAACAAAGGTTAACTGAAATTTCCTCTGTTGTGTACCTGAACGAATCAGCAGTTTGAGAAGGAAATCCCATTGATGGGCAAAGAGAGTGACAGGCTCTATTTAAAGAATTCCCCCGACTGTGTGGTAGACCAACCATGCCATGAATTTAACTGTTCCTGTGGTCCCCATACTTGTACCCACCAAAAAGAGAGAAAAACCTACTTTGTTCTGCAAATGTTGCGCTAAGCTTTGAAAATCATGAGCCACTGAGTTTTGTGAATTAACATTACTAGCAGTGGTCAAGACTAAAGGAAGCAGTGTTTATAGCATGAGACAGAAAACAGACAGAAAATTATGCGTACTTACCTAAGAGAAAAAACAGAGTATGTATTTCTGTTTTAACCTGTGTCTGTGCATTTTAGCAATTTGGTGCTATACATATTCCTCAAGAATACGATTTACAGAATCATATTGTCTTTCACCTTTTTCACTGCACATCATTATTCCCACTTAGTTCGTGAAACGTCTTGCCCATACATACCCATAAGAATAAATGGAGTTGAGGTAGATGCAAAAGGACATACACTTGGGAGAAGGTTCAGGATTTATTGTTAGAGAAGTTGTCTAGCAGTTCAGCTATGCAGAAAAGAGAGACACAGCTGAAATGCAATACTGAATGCCTGACATTCACCAAAAAGAGGCAGGATGTGCTAGCACCTGGGTGATTCTTGTATTTTTTCGTGGGCCCTTTAAATATCAAAAGCACACATCTCTGCCTGGTTAGGTTACTCCTAATTCATCTGTATTAAACTTCATGACCTGTGCGTCTTCTTGAAAACTGCGGCTCTGGCCCTGCAGCGGGCCCCAGCCAAACATGCTGCCTAGGGATTATAAGTACCACGTCGGAGCCCCCAGCCATCAGACTTTCCTTCTTTGGCAATGACGGTTGTCTTCTCCCATGGGTAATGGCTGCTTAAATTTGCTTAAAGTTGCTTTCATAGGTCTTGGGGTTTGGTGGTTGGGTTTGGTTTTTTTTTTTGGTTTTTGTTTTTTTTTTTTCACTTATGCAGAACTGTTCAGAGGTGTGGGTTTTTTCTTCTTAAACTCTGGTATGCTTTTGGCCGATGCTGCCTTCGCTTCAATCAACTTCTTACGTTTTAATTCATTTCAAATGGGTTGAGTTTTGCAGCTTGTTCACTGTCACCTTTCAGATTTTGTGAAAAAGTCCTGCTGGATCAGATGAACGTTCCTAAAAATTAAGTATTGCATGTATTTTCTCACTGGCAGAAGTGCATAGTACTGCACACACATACATACATACATATATATATACACACACACACACACGTATATACATATTAGGTAGCAAGGGGAGAGGCAGAAGTAAATCACCTTTTTCCTCATCAAAGCAAAGCTGAGAAATCCCTAGAAGTGTCTTAAGAAAAATACTACAGTTGGTTCCATTCCCTCTTCACAGCAGTTAATTTGAGTAACTGGGTGTTGCAGAGAGGGCTCCATCCACTGTGGCTGGTGTGCATCTTCTAGCCTGGGTACCCTGCAAGGAGTTGTCCATGTTGGGATGGAGCTGGAACTGCAACAAATCAGGAACCTGTGATGCAGGTGCGTGACTGGTCTCTCCGGACAGTGTGCTGAGATCCACAGGTTGCACGAGGAGTCACTCAGACCTGTGGTTCCCTCCCTCCAAATGTGTTTTGGAGCCCTCTGTACCTGCGCTGTGCTGCATCCAGATGTGGCTTGGGCACAAACTTCAGGCAGGATAAGGAGGACTAGCTCCCTTTTCAGTTCACAGTTAGTCTTCAGTGCCCGCAGAGAGATGTCGTTTACTTCAAAAACTTCTGGTGACGTGCGTGTGCATGTATATAGATACACACACACACACACACATATATATATATATGGGTACTTGGGATACATCTTCCCAGAAGAGAAAAATGTATAGTGCATCCTAGTGCATAGAAATCTGGATTCCTGTGCTTTGCAAAGTCTAATGCAGGGAGGCAATCTCGACTTCTTTTGTGGGACGCTGCTTGGTTGGTACGACTTCACACTTCCATTACTTGTATTTTGGAGGAAGGGCTGCTTGAACACAGAAAAACGGGGAACTCTTTATAGAAAATTATGTTACAGTCAGACTTGAATCACTTTGGTTCAAACATAAACAGGAGTTTTTTCAGATATACGCAAAACGTCACAATGTGAAATTCTTACAGATCTAGATAATTTTTAGGGGTTTAAGACTTATCATTTTAAAATGTTATTTGTTATTCTAGTAGCAGCAGAAGCTGTGTCCTGACATGCTAAATATTGTTCAGAGATACGTCTGAAACAGTCCTTGCCACAGAGGTCTTACAGGGGAATGTAATTAGGGTTCCCTATTCTGTAATGTGCTATATTAATTAGCAGTCAAAATCCAATTTTTAAAGCCCAGCTTTGAATTGTGTTTGCCCTTCAGGCCACATATCGTACCGTCACAGCTTGAAGCATCCTGTTTCACTGAATTGATCATAAACTAAACTAAATAAAATACATGTCTGCCTGTATTTTCCAATTAGAAGGGAGCAGGGGTGGCACGACTTGCCTTCCCCTTTTAAGAAAACGTAGTGGTTTATTTTCAAAGTTGAATGTCCATACTCTACCGTTTCTCTGTGTTTTTTAAATGAGGTAATGGAATAAACCCTTGCAGGCAGGCTGAACTTGCATGGGGAAACAGGGACGTGTTTTCTCCCAGCCCCAATAAGCAAAGTGTGACTTTTTGGCGGGGTCAAAATCTGCGCCCGGACGTGCTCTGCCTTGCTGGGGTAGCCTGCTTGCTGCTGGGATCGTTGGTGGTGTGGCATATAAGGAAATCTTCTGAGCAGTTTATTGTTAATTCTAAGTCAGTTTTTTGTTCTGTGGAAACGGATTGTTTCTCCGGGTAATTTCAGGGTTTGACTGCTGGTCCTCATTCTCCCTCCTCCCCTCTTCTCCCTTTCTGGAATGAAAGAGGGAAGGCTTGAATGCACATTGAACAGTGGTCCTAAATCTGGCTTCGCCATGAGCACTGCTCGGAAATTTACATTTTCATGCTGGTGGAGGGATACATCTGAATCTCAATGATCTTTCAAAATTTTTCTTTAAGTAAAAGCAAAGCTGTTGTGTATCATTCATCCTGTTGTAGAGGGGCACAGGACAGCCAAAGTGTAATACTTGCTAAAGGAAGAACCTTGCACAGAGCTTCCATTTACATCTAAACTGTAGATATTTTGCATCCTCTTCTTCCCCTCCTCTCCTTCCCTGTTCTGCAATTTGAAAAACCCATTTTTTTCAAAGTATAAATTCAAGAAACTTAGACAACAAGTTGTATTTTTTTAGTTGAGGTATAGGAATTAGTGTAATCTTACAAAGGAGATTGCTTTTAACGAATGAAGATGAGAAAGAATAAAAGCACAAATTTGCTGAAGATGTTCTGGGAGGATTTTATTAATACACTGTGAAATCTCACAGGACCCTTTAAGTAATGTAAATTTCAAGCGTGCAACTTCTCCACAGAAAAAAAAAAGAGGAAAGTCTTGACAGAGATTATCTGAATACTTTTAAAACTGCTGCTTTCTTAAGAGTAAAAACAAAGTGCTCATAGCCCCATTCTTAAGGCAGAAATCTGTCCTCTGTGTGTGTGTGTGTGTGTGTGTGCACGTCTGAAAAAAGGATGAAACGATTTAATGAGTTACTGGCTTGGCCTTGGAAAACATCAGGTGGCAGATTTAATTGTACCAGTCTTTGCTAAATACGGAAACTTTCCGTAATTAGCATATGTGTTTCATGCCTGTGCTTTGACCAAAATCACCCTCTCAGTCCCAGGGGGAGGTCTGAGGCTACTGATTGGGGGTTTGGGGTGGGAGAGCATCGTCCTTGCGCACCTCAAGGTGCTGAGGGGTGCTGGCTGCCTGCCCACCCCAGGGCTGCAAGCTGGGCCACCACTGTCTCCTTGCAAGAAGAGTTTCTTGAAGTCAGCGGTCCCAGGCCTGTCGCCTGCATGCCTCTGAGTATTAAGGAGTGAAAACAAACGTTATGGGTGCTACAGACCAGGGAGAGCGCGGTACAATGGGGTCCTCAACACGCCGATGGGTATTGCCGCTGGAGAACGAGCAAAGGGCAGCTGCAGGGCTGGGGGAAGGTGGAGTGGCCAGAAAGCCAGCTCAGGGGAACCCGCAAGCCACCCAGAGACTGGAAGTGCCTGTTGGACAAGTTAATTCATCCGAATAAGTACAGTGAACTGGGGGGAAGGGGAGGTATTTGTCAACTTGAGCAGAGTTTTGTGCTTCGTCTCATGATTTAGTGCTGTGGTCAATGAGGAAAATCGGTGGAGATTTTTCTGTGTGTCTCTAAAGCAAGATTTCGTGTTGGGTGCAGAAGTGTAACCCTTCCTACGTATTTCAGTCTGAATAGTTTCTTGTGAGTAAAACCAGAGCCTGATGCAATCTGTTGTGAATTAGACGTAACTTTTAGGTCACCAAACAAGTTTAGTGGAGATATATTTTGTAGTAATATTAATTCATTACTTAAAAAAAAAAAAAAAAAGTATTTTTATACAGAAAAAAAGAAATGAAAGCTCTTGTATTTATTTTTGAGCATTTTTAGTTTCTAGCATTAGGAATAATTGAATCTTTGTATCACGGTTTTCCCCTATGAAGCAGGGGATTTTGACAGTGAAGAAGAGAAACTTAGTTGGTTTGTCCTCAGGAAGGACATGCCTAATGATTAACAGGAGTTAATTCGCTGGTAATTTTGATCTGTAACCTGCCAACCATTCTGTACGTGCATTTCTGTGAAACATGGCGCTCACAGTACTGATTGCCAAGGCAGAATTTTGAATTACAGATATTTTTTCTTCATGTATGACTTTCCCTAACAGGCTTCCAAGTAATAAATAATGCTCTCAAATATGTCAGCACGTTTCTTTACTTGCAATGACCGGACACCAAAGGCCTGATTTTCCCTTGGGCATACCCACGACTCACTTGCACCGAAGCGACCTGATGCAATGCTGTCTCTTCCGTCCTCTTTGCTGGGACCTGAGAGTCCGGGAGAAGCAGTCTCCAGGGCTGCGGGCATGGTACCACTTCTCGTTCGGGTCATAGCTTCTCACCCTGAATGATGCTCGAGTGAAGGATGTGTTGGGGGCTTGTACTGGAGTTTGTGCCGTGGCAGTTGCTATGTGTACCATGACTTAGGTACGACACATCATTCAAATTGATGTACGAATAGGCTAGTTAATTCATTATTTATGTCTCTGTGATGGTTTTTAAGTGTTATTGGCATTAGCCAGTAAAATAAAATAAAAGCAAAATAAAACCATTTCAGAGTGCTTTCAGATTACAGAAGATAGTATTAGCCCCAGATTCTGGATGAAGAACAGCAGCAAGCAGGTATTATGCTCTAAAGCACCCCTTGCATGTTTGAGTGACGTACCTTGTACCCAGATACTGCATTACACACTTCAGCTGAGATTACTGACTTTTTCCATAAATGAAGGGTTAGACATGACATTATAGAGGGTATAATTTTAATTTCTAGTCATTGGAAATGAATAGTAACAATCAAAATCAGTTGGATACATTTTTACTGGTTTTTCTACCATTTGTAAATCTTGATGTTGTTGTGATTTGTGTTAATAACACATATATAGATGCTTCAGATTTGGATTGTGGGAACAGGATGGAACAATTTGCATTAAAAAGTCTGCAAACACACGGGATTAATTTGTGCACAGGTTGTAATGGTTACTGCAAAAGTATAGGTAAGGTGAACACCTCTGTTGACATGAATCCTCCTTTAATGATGAAAAAGATGATGCAGCTGTCTTTGCACAGCGAGAGAAGTAAACAGTGTTGACATGCAGAATTTTTAAACAGCTGTAACTGCGTCCCTGTTCTTTTAGCTCGCTGCTTTTTATTTCCTTTTATATTTTTTCTTTTTACTTCTGCCAGTCCAAAGGCTGTCTGTGAGAAGGTTATGGTGTGACAGTTGATAATTTAGTGTGTCGTCCTGATTTATTGCACATTACCAAACTCTGTTTTGAAATAGAGTTACTTAGCTTACAGTCTTTAGTTGCCGTGGTTATGCATAAAGTCATTTTGGCATGCAGCAGTCAGAAAGCAGTGCTGAAGACACAGATTTTTCTAATTTGCAAAGAGGAAAAGCATATTTTATGCTGCGCATTAACTTCTTGTTCCATGTGCTCCCACTCTGGCAAGCTCTGGATTGCAGCTAGGCATCCCCATGAGTGCAGGCAGAGATAATTCAAATGGCTGGAAACAGAAGCTTTGGAGTCCCTGCCTCTGAAGAAATTAAATCCTTGCCTGAATTTATACCCTGGGGGGCAGCGCAAGAGGGTGGTGTCAGGTGAAGTCCACCCAAGAGTTGGACGTCTGCTGGTTTTAAGGTCAAGCAAATTTGATGCCGAGTGGGCTGATAGCTTTCCTTTACTGAAGACAGAGCTAGTTTCTCTGCTTTAGTACAATTCAGAGTCTATTACCAGTTTCAGTAAGTGCAGTGATGATAAATTTGAATATATTATAGAAAAATATTCACATAAATTAAGTGCGATCAATTTTATTTCTGTTTTTCAGAAGGAGTTGATGTGGACTGGTCCATCTGCAATAAAGACTTAGAGGTAACACAGACAACCCAAATTGTTCCATAATTCTTTACGTTTCTTAACAAGCAGAGCAAGGGCAATGGGATTGAAATATCCATCTGTAGTTTTGGTGTGGAATCCTTAGCGGTGTCCTGTCAAAGGCAGGTGAAGCCTGAGCTCCTGTCCAGCAGGAACGCTGGAGCAGTCACACAAACGGAGTGGGAAGAGGGTGCCGTGAATCAGGAGTGCCTCCTCAGCTCCTTCCCAGTCTCTTCAGAGACTAGTAATTGTTTTGTGGGAGCTAAATCCCATCCCCGCGGGAGCACTACAAGCCATCTGTGTGTGGGTAGCCTTCCTGCCCTCCCGGAGGTCGGAGTTGGCTTAGGAGCTGATGCTCTTAGGCTGTGGCCCGGAGTACTCGTGCAGGATGCCATCGTGTCCAGGAAGAGTACGCTTCAGCTATAAGATCCAACTCCTTCGAGTTCTCTTTCCAAGGTTTAGTAAAGCTTACATAATCGGCTAACGTTAAAAAATTCTTCCCTTTAAGAGAAATGGTATTTCTGTACCTCTCCCATTCACTTCTTCAGTATTTTATTTCAGGTTTGTTTTTTTTTTTTTAATTACGATGTTTACTAAGCCGCGGAGGTTGGAGGTTGGATTTTCAATTCTGTTTGCCAGCACAGAAGGGAAGTGTGAGGTCACTGGGAGAGAGAGAGAGAGAGAGTTGTTTCCAGCTTCTGGTTTTTTCCTCTTTTTCCTTTTTAAATCTTTCTTTACAATTGCAACTTGCAGATTTGGTCTAGACTTGTATAGCATTGTACTTTGTCCAAGAAGTTTCCTTTAATGTGTGCAAGGGAATGTGTAACTTATATTTGCAATTAATGTTAGTTATGTTTGTATTCTGAGAAAAATGTCAGTTCATCGTGAAGTAGCGTAGTGAGTAAAAGTCTCTTGACTAATCAAGGGAACGCAAAACTTCACAACTGCAATTTTAAACAGCAAAAAAGAATGTCCCGAAGCATATTTGAACATTGAACAAGACTATACTTCAAGACTCTGCAGGTTCCTTTATACAGAATTATCCAGTTCAAACTTGTACATGTAAATTGAACTGGTAAAAAGTTAGATTTCTAACTTGAACGCTACCAGCAGTGACCTTCACAAATTTCCAACAAACACTAAACTACAGAATCTGAAATGATAAATTTGCTGCTTTTTTCTTGTCTCACCAGGCACAGATCTCCAACTATGGAAGTTTGAGGCATACCAGTATGCGGTACTACAGAGCCAATAAAAATGTTACCTGTAGAAATTGTGATAGACCAGGTCATTTGTCCAAGAACTGTCCTACTCCAAAGGTAAATGCAACACCTAAATTGCTTGTAGTTGCAGCTGTGTTTTCTAGTACTCTTTCGCTCTTGCCGTAACAAGCATTACTTCAGTGGTTTGTTATTTCATTGAAAAGTTGCTCCAAGTTGAAGGATAGTTTGCACAAGATCAGTTTACTACATAAAACTAGCTGTCTGTTTTGTGGAGGTCATTGCTTTTATTGTTTTTATAAAAGGAAACAATCTGTGAGTATAAACTGAGCAAAAAGAGGGTCAAGTACGACATAGAAACATTTTTTTTTCTTATTGTAAAACCACTTTAAGATGTACCTTGTTTTTCAAATGGATTTTCAACATTCAACAATCCAGAAATCACCCTTACTAAATGAATGAAAGCAGATATCTATATAATGAACTGTGATAGGAATAATGTAAAAAATTACAGACAGAAAGTTTGTTCGAGGATTAGAGTTTTAAAAATCAGTCGCTATACTGTGAAGAAGTGAGGGCAATTGCTTGAGAGTCTGGATTTACCAGTCCCCACAACAGAATCTGTAAAAACCTCAGTCCCCTCGGCTGGTACCCACACTGAGACTTCGAGCAACTGCATCCCATCTAGTTGAAACGTAAGCCCTTGGAGTGAGGATACACTCACTCACTGGGAAGATTGGCTTTAAAGAGATACAGGTACGGCCTTAGAATAGTCTTCAGCGTTTTGTATTTGTGGCTGCATGTGCTTGTTTGTGTGAGTCGCAAGGCATGCAGCCAAGTGGTTGTGGCGGACTGACCCTGGCTGGCAGCTAAGCCCCCAGCCGGCTGCTCGCATACACACTACTTGTGAGGTGGGGGAGAGGGCAAAAGCAAGAAAAACTCAAGGGTCGAAAGAAAGACAGTATAGTAAATGCAGACACACCCCGCCCCCGCCCCCCCCCCCCGCCCCGTGATGCAAAAGCACTCATTCACCGCAGCAGATTGCTGCCCAGCCAGGCCCTGAGCAACAGCAACGTCAGAAAACCTCCCTCCCCCAGTCTGTTGCTGAGCACAGCACTGTATGGAACAAATACCCCTTCAGCTGTTGGCTCGACTGTCTGGCTGTGTCCCGCTGGCCTTTGGTGCACCCCAAACCTGCTGGCAGTGCAATGGTCTGTGGCACAAACTATATTTACAGACCAGTCCAGTGTGTTGTGGTACAAACTGCGCGTCATGTTCCTATGATCCGGTTTGTTTTCGACTTTTAAGAAACGTGATAAAAAAATCAAGTGTTCCTACAGAGTGCCCAATACTTCCACTCTGAGTGAAATACGCTTTCCGGTTTAATGGTTATTTTTGCTGTATTCACTGAGCAAATAACATGGGTGCTGGGCATTTAACAAGTGCTTCGGATGCAAAGTCCAAATCAAGAAAGTACAGGGAGGCTAGAGAGTTACAGCTTTGAGTTTTACTCTATTCGTAGTCTCCCTTCACTTTGATTCCTTGGTGAAACATAACATCTCCGCAACACCTAGGAAGCAGTAGACACTTACTTGGGGTGGTCTCTTTGTTTCCTCTTTCTATTTTTTTTTTTTCCTTTTCTTCATCTTTTGAAACATTCTCACTTAACATAATTCTTTTTTTGTTTCTTCACAGAAAGTTCCCCCTTGTTGTCTGTGTGCAGAGAGAGGTCACCTACAGAACAGTTGCCCAGCACGTTTTTGTTTGAACTGCTGTTTGCCTGGCCACTTTTTCAGGGAATGTCTCGAGAGAGCCTATTGGAATAAACACTGCAGTCGCTGTGATATGAAGGGGCATTATGCTGATGTGAGTATAGCCCGTGGCAAAGAGCTCAGTCATTACTGGGTTTGTATCTGTCAAAAATTGAATTTACAACCACCACAGTCTTCTCATGCTTCTCTAATTTTATATAGTGTGTATTTTTCTAAGCATACGGAACTATCGTGGTTAGTATCACAGTCTTCATGAAGAACGGTTCAAAGAAAACAAGCTTTTGTGAACGCTCAGTCTTTAGTTTAGTTTTGTCCAGTTTAGTTAGGGGGGAGAAAAATGTCCTCATTTCTATTGAATGGAAGGTGTAGGGAGGTTGAAATTAGGAGACATGGTATGCTACAAGCATGCCAGCAAGAGGTAAAGAATAACGCTGATGCTCCAAGAGTTCCACATCCATGGTTTTTTTCCACTATGGTCTTGTATTCCACAATGAAAATATGAGGAGTTTAAACTAATGTCTAGTAGCCTTCCGGAGGTATTTTTACGTTACAGACATCCTTTAAAAACAAAATGGAAATGGTACACCTTATTTCTCACGCGGTTATAGGGGAATAAAAGTTGTATCTGACAGTAGCTCGTAAAGAAGCAGGTCTACAACCACATTCATGTGCCTTAGCTTAGTTTCTGCCTGCTTTTTGTCAGAGTCCTCGATTATTTGTGAATATGCAAGAAGAAAGACAATAATGAAATTGTCTCTCTACTTCCTTATCCCTACGGACAGGCCCATCACACATACAGTGTAACAGAATTTGTAGAACAGTTGGAAGAAGGTATACCCTGCTATTAGAAGTATTGACAGAAGCATTTAATGTCTGGAACCTACTGATATTTTGTCTTAATCCCACGAGAACCACCCTCGTGTTTTCCATCTTCACTGCTGTCATTCAAACCCGAGCTTCTGCTTAGACCAGCTCAGTTGGGTGGGCGCTGCTCCTGTTGCCAGTCATCCTAATTCCTCGTTCATGTTACGTTATGCTGCCTCTGTGTCACAAGTACTGGAGAGAAAAAAGTACTTGGTGCAAATAAGAATTTCCGTACCCTACCTACTAAAACAACGTTTCAGAGGCGTTCGTGAGCTGGCACCTGTATTCCTAGCCAAAATGGTTCTGTCAAGTGGCAATATGGAAGCTCGCCTTTCATCTCACTAGGAGATTGGATGTTCAGTGTATTTCCCACCAGATGTTTGGCCACTTGGTTCGGGTGGGAGCAGCACAGCGGGGGAGGGGTTTCTATTTATTTCATGGGGAGGGGGAGGCCCCGTAAAACACATGCATTCTGCTTGTGTTCTGAGCGTTCAGAGTTGCCTTGGAAAAGTGAATGAGTAACATTGGCACGAAGTTACTTTGTATGTTCCAGGTATGGAAACATGAAAATCATTGAAGTCCTGTAAGGTACTGAAGCATGTTAAAGGTCATTCAGTTACAGTGCACTCTCTGCACTGAAGACTGGGTAGGAGGTGAGGTCATGGGACTTCATTTGACTGAGACTTTTTTCTCAAAACTTTCTATTGTTTAAACACTACTGTTACGGAAACGCACTCTGCATGATCTCCTTCCTTTAATATAGTTCTTCAAATCGTCTGAATGCGTTTTGAAACAAGTCGAAACTGCTTTGCTCTTGAGAGTCTGCCCAAAGCTGTTATTACTGCTCGTGGAAGTTAGACAGAGAGATGCTATATGCCAGGGACAGTAGTGACAGGACAAGGGTCAATGGTTTTAAACTAAAAGAGGGGAGATTTAGATTAGATCTAAAAAATAAATGTTTTATAGTGAGGGTGGTGAGTTGGCCCAGGCTGCCCGGAGCAGCTGTGGGTGCCCCGTCCCTGGGGGGGCTCAAGGCCAGGCTGGACGGGGCTGGGAGCAGCCTGGGCTGGGGGGGGGGGCGGTCCCTGCCCAAGCCAGGGGGGCTGGAACTAAATGGTCTTTAAGGTCCCTTTGAACCCAAACCATCCTGTGACTCTGTGAACTTAAAAGCTTCTCGCATTAAAAGCTTCTGCTAGTACTTCAAAATACATGCATAATACACGCACACACACACATATACATCTATATAAAAACAGAAGTTTTTTTGTAATTGCTCAGAGAATTCACAAACCAGCGATATTTGTTTTCTTTTTTAAGTATGGTGTACCTCAAACCTAGACACCACTGATTCTTAAATTTTTGCTTCTTGGATGAATTATTTCACATCAAGTTTCAGTGCAGGATGAACTACTTTGGCACGAATGTTACACCTCTGAAGGAGACTTTTATACAAAAGCATTCTTCAATATTCTTAAGAAAGTGTTGAATGCTATAGAATTGGAAGTTTGGTAGAAAAATAAAAGAGGTTGGCAAAACAAGCAAAATTGTCGAGGTTAATAACTATATTTAACATTAAAGATCTGTGTGATTACAACCAGGCAGAAATATATTGCAATGATGATACCGCTTTATGACACTAAGTGACACTAGAAAACTACACTTGAAAAGGTCTTGTATTTATGTGCTTTTGTGTGTGTGTCTGTGTACAAAGCCCTTCCCAGATAGTCTTTAAACGTGTGTACTTCTCATGTAGTTACATAGACAGTGCTGAACTGATTTTTGAAAAAGTAAACTAGATGACGGTAGTGACTTTGCAGTAGGACACTTAATTCGGTTTAGCAGGAGGTTCAGTTATGAAGGTGACATGAAGATTTGTCCTCATATTTCCTAAATACAGGCAGAGGACTTGCTGTGTCCTTTCTTTAATTTCTCTGTGGCTTTTTGGTAGCAGCAGCCATTATACTGTAAGGACTGAAGAGAAAGACAGAAAGAGTTTGAAGGCCTTTGAGTTTGATATGATCTACTAAGAGAAAACATGGGTGAAAATTCAACTGTGATTAAACATATTTTTTTAACTTTTTAAGATGTTATTATGGTTTTACGTGTCCCAGAAATTCAGTCCTATACATAGAAATGAACCTTTTATGCTGTTGGGTTTTTTTCCCCTCAAATTAAACACAAATTGATGAGGATAACAGGCAACCTGTGGTAACATCAGCGTACGTTCCTACTTCGTTTTCTATCTAAAGATATGGCTTAAATGTTTGTCTTCCAAATACACCTGCTTGCTTCCCTTAAATGCTGGGTTTTGTTGAAATTCAAAAGTATTATAACCTCTTCCTAAATATCTCCTCCTCCTACCTTTATTTCTTCTATTTGGTCAAAGAATGAGAGAGATCCTGAGAAGGCCTTCTCCTCCCTCTCACTGAGTACAGAGGTTTATCTGAATAACTCTTCTACCTGATAAAGCTTACATTCCATAACTGCTGTCATTATATTCAGTCCCCGTGTCGCTGGATGACGGAATAATAGCGTTTCAGCGGGAGGTTTGACCCTGTGGCTTAGCAGTCCAACGCTGGAGACCTCCTTCCCTTCCAGAGCTTTCTGAGTGTCCTGTCCAGGTGGGATGAGAGCAGCTGTGCATCGGGCTCTGCCTGGGTCCATCCTGCTCCTGCTGAAGATGCCCTGGAGCTGCACCAGATGTGAGCAGTTAGGGAAGGAAAACTGAGAGTTTGTGGCAGGCTCACCATAGACAGGGAGATTTCACTTCGTCTAAAGTGATTTTCTTTTCTGTAAAGGATTATATGCCTCTATCATCCCCAAATTTAAATCCTACCTGAGTTGTGTAGATTTTCAGGAACATCACAGCACATGTATTTTTTTTCCTGCTCATTTAGGTCCACCTTAAGATGAGTAGGGCTTGTCTTTGAAACTTTGAGGCAGTATTCTTGTGCTTCTGCGTGACGGGCATGAGGCCGCCTGTGCAGTGAACACTGGAGTGTGAGAGCAGAGTCTCGTCTGCCTCAACCTTTCATCCTTGGAAAGAAATGTGGCATGGCAGAACTGCAGAGAACAAAATGAAAGCTGTGAGGCTGCATGGCAGGGTGGGAGAGGACACAAAAAGCAAGAAGGTGTCATCTGAAAACCTGATGTCTATCGGCAAATGAAGAAAACAGAAGTGATCATAAACTCTGGCAGATTAAATGTGAAAGTGCAGAACTGAGGGTTAAAAGGAGTTTAAGGGGCACTTCACAAAGGACTCCAAACCAACAGTAAATCTTTATTCACATCAGAGCAAGAGGCCTGTAAGGCCAACAGATGATCAAGACACGAAAGAACACTGAGCCAAGATAAGGCTATTTCTAACAACCTAAAAATAGTTTTGTGGTATCTAGCATTCATCGTGGAAGAAACCAGGGACATCCCCAACACCACAGTCCTCCTTTGTGGAGGGAATCATCAGAGGATCTCTGAAATTGAAGACAATGTTAGGGTTACTTCTAACCTATGAATACTAACCTGTTACCAGAACTGGGTAACAATTACCCAAGAGCTGTTAGAGGAACTGGCAGGTCAGATAGCCAGATGACTGATGGCTGTGGGTAGCCTTTTGCTTTCTGCCTGATCGGTGACCGAGTGGCAAATATTATGACAATTTTTAAAATGGGTCCCAGGGAGAGCTGGGCCACCAGGCCTGCCAGCCTGTTGTGTACACCAAGCCGATTAGCAGGAACAGCAATAACAGCGGCATGGTGGAATGGATGCACAAAAATATGATATACCTGGGAGGATTCGAGATAGCTTCTGTAACAGAAATCCCAGTTCTCAGGAATCTGTGGAGTTCTTCAAAGGAGAAGGTCAACAAGCATTTGTGTAAACATGATCCAATTGATGTAGGCAGCAATTTCCAAATGACATTTGACAAAGTTCCTGACCAAAAGCTTTTAAAGAAACTGAACAGGTGTAGAATAAGAGGGTAGAGGTAGGGTATGCTAGTGTGACATGGAAAAGGGTGAACAATAGGGCGACAAGATTTGCTGAGAAGACTGAATTTATTTAGAGTGTCCAGCTGTGAAGAACTACCCGAGTACTGGAAGAAACAGAGGGAGAGCCCAAGAAAATGGCAGATGAACCTGAGTGGCAAAGTAAAATGCCTGAGGAAAAATAATCCCATCTTTGCACGCGGAATGGCGGGCTCTGAGCATTACTATTCAGGACTCAAATGTCAAGGGTTATGATATACCATCCCCACAAAAATCAGTCGAGTGTTCACAAGCTGTGAGAAAAAGGTGGTGAAATGCTCGGAATCACCAGAAGAGCAGCAGACACCTGGGTGCAACTTTGGTCCCTCTGTTCTGCATCCTTCAGCACAGCTGCAGCTCTTCAGCGTGGAAGAGAAATGACAGAGGGAAGGGTCTGTAAAGAACTTCAAAGTCATCCGTGGTGGGAGACCGTGGTTATGGATCAATTGTTCATTGTTTCTTCCAGTGCAAGAGTTAGGGGATGAAGGCAGTAGGAGTTCAGTTCAGAAGAGACAGAAGGAGGTCACTCGTCATGCAGTCAGTAGCAGACCTGTGAGACTCCTTACCAAGGGATGCAGGAGATACAGAAAGTCTGCTCTGGTTCTGGAGGAGGCAGGAGCAGTTCATGGAAGAGAAAGCGTGGACTGATTGAACGCACAGAAACTTCATCCAGCTTGCACAGTTGGGTGTGGAAGAGTGTTGGGGTAAGGGTGCATGCTTGCCCTGGTTTTAAGCTCCATGAGCATTGGCTTATGGCCGCAGTTAGCGACCACGGGCAGGTGGTCTGACGTAGACAGCTCTGTAAACTGATCATAGTAACAGGTTCTTATTTCTGTGCCTCTGCTAATTACTTTTCTGTAAAGGATTACAAGTCCTCCGTGGGGCATTTCATCAAAAACCTGGAAGTGTTTTCCCAAGCCCACTCACTGTGACTGTTCTGTATCAGCCTGCCTGTTGGGTTGTTTCTTCCATGTCCATAGGAGGTGGAGGCAGGTCAACAGGTTTTGCTCTGAACCTGGGGCTCTATGAGTCCAACATTCCCCAAAGCTCTCCAAAATTCTCTTGAAATGCTACTGCAGCCTTCATAGACCAGAGCTTAATGGGGGGGGGGGGCAAGACTTAATATATTCTCTAATTTTTTTGAGCCATTATCAAGTACTTTGGATGCTCCAAAAAGGTTTTGTCTTTCTCAGAAAATTTATTCTCTTTTACTGTGACACAAAGCATGCAGAACGAGCTCCTGCGCCCAGTGTTTCAGAGGGACTCTCCACAGTCATGCTTTTGTCCCGAAGTGATTGTGAGGCAGCTCAAGATACTTTGCCTAGTCTGATTTGAAAATGTTCAAAGTTATTTAAAACATTTTCAGGGTAATACTCTTATTATTTTAGGTCAGTCTCTTTCCCCAAGGCAGCCCTGAGAATGTATGGAATCATCTTTACACGGAGTCCTGTTGGAAGCAGCTCAACCTCGTGTGCTTTCTTTAGGAAGATCATCAAAGGAGCAGGTAGCAGAGCTGCTCAAAAGTTTCAAGTGCAGCTCTACTTGACCATACACTGCTCCCCCTAGAAAAAAGCACATCAGACATGTGCACGCATAGACATGTGTATCCATATTTCTGTGTGTGTATACGTGTATATACACACATACTTATATATGTATATATATAATTATGCTCTTGTATATATATGCGGCAAACCCCAGGCTGTGAACACGCTGTGTTCTGCCGGTTTGGTGGCAGTTGGGTGGGTGTCACGATGCTCGTGGTCTCCAGTCCTGCCTGCCAGCTGCAAGGGTGGGAAAAGAACTCCAAAACCAGGGTGACGTGGCAGGGAGGAGGCAAACATGGCAGGCAGAGCAGCGCATCCCTGTACGCCTTCAGGAAAAATGTCGTGCAGGTGCTGGGTAACGCCTGAGCTTACCCCGGCAGCACCCTGGCCCCTGTCACTCTTCAGCCATGCCATGCCTGCTGGCCCCATTCGTAAGGTTTTGTCTGCACACCCCCGAGACCCAGTAAGGCGTGCTCCTTCCCGAGAATCAGCCGAGCATCTTGGCCAGCATATTCTTTGTGTCTCCTGGCCATGTAAACCACCTCTTCTGGAAGATTTCCTTCTGCCTTTGTGGGCAGCGTGCCGGTGCGTCCTGCAGGATGTGGCAGCCCCGGTGGGCCGAGACGCAGCTGGAGGCATGGGCACCAGTCCATGGGGGCTGGCGGGCGGCCATTCCTGCCAGCGGTGCTGAGACAGAAGGAGAGGGGGGTTTGCCCTTCTCCCCCTGCTCCCCAACAACACTGCCCACGTTTCACGCTCACGGCACACTGGTGCCCACCTCATGGCTGGCGCGAGCGGACGTTGCCAGGAGCCCGGTGGGCACTGGCGTCTGTCCTAGCAGTGGCAGCCACCTGCGCGGGCGGCGCGGCTAGAGGTCTCGACATCTGCTGGTGCAGGAGTGGTTTTGAAGAGCAGCATTGTGCACTCTCTGCCGCAGTTCCCATGCGGAGGTGATGAAAAGTGCGTGTTTTGGCAAATCTTTTGTTTTATTGTGGTGGCTTGCGGTGGGGCAGCTCCTAGCAGCCGCCGCTTTGACAAAGCACCAGAGGATTCTGTTAAAAAGTTGTGTTTAGTAATTGTAGTCGTCGTGTCAGACCATAACTGACTTGGAGCTGAAGGATTTTTGCGAGATGAGTAGCTGTGCCAGCAGGGACCCAAGTCTCCTGGGCCAGCCGCGCTCTCATTAAGATTTGCCGCTAGCCGTGGCGGTGTTCGGCAAGTATGTGACGTGCATGCTGTTATTGTATGCTTGGCTTGTCAGCCTGCAGCTTTCTGACACTCACTTATGTCACTCTTTATTCAGAGACGAAGAAGCTTTTGATAATTTGACAAGACAAGCTCTTAAACGATCTAGGTCATGGCCTTCACTGTCTGTGATTGTGAACATATTTCCTGAAAGCCCTGTCACTCATCACAGCTACATTTTCTCCCGGGGAGCTGCAGGCCCGTCCTGGTCTCCTGTCAGCGCGTGCATTTTGGTTATTCATACGCCAAATACAGTAGCGGGGTTTTTCCTTCCCTTTTGCAAATGCTCGCATGTTAGCGAGGCTAATCCTCTCCCCCGCGCCGCGCTCCCAGCAGGGCTGCCGTCGAGGGCCCTCTCGGCGCAAGGCAGACGACTGGCCAAGGGGAGCGGAAAGGAGGAAAGGCCGCTTAGTGCTGTTTTTGTGTTTGCTCATTGTTGTGGAAATATGAGAACTGGTGGCAAGGGCCTTGTCTATTGAGCACTCGAGTCCTGGTCTGCTGTCAGGGGCTGTTTGAGATTGAGTGTTTTATTTTCTTTGATGTTCACGTTTGAGAATGGGGAAGTGGGAATTAAACAACAGATGCATTAAGCCGTTGTTCTGGTAAAACAATAATTAGCACCTGATAAAATTCAATACGGGTCAAAACGTGCGGTACCCAGCCTCGATTCATCTGCTGAGGCAGCCTGAGCCGGATCAGGCTCCGATATGAATAATCACCCTTCCAAATTAACTGAATGCGGGCCGCAGCGAAAACAGCGCGGATTTGGGAAAATTAATTGCCCAGCACTCGTGCGGCGAGAGGCCGGCGGGCACAGCAAAAGGTGCGGGGGAGCGCACCTCGCCAGCGCGTCCTGCGGCTGTGCTGTGGCAGCGCTGCCAGCCGCCGCAGGCACCTTCTGCACTGGTACAGCTACATGCTCGTAAGGTCAGACCACTGGGGCAGGAAATAGATGCAATTTTATTTTAATGCAGTTCATCACGCTACCATCATGGTTGTGTACCACGAGGGCTTTTCTTTATATGAGGGCCGTTCATGGTTAAGTACTTTTAAATAAATAAGAAAAATCACAGGTTCGGTGGTTGTTGTATTTGGTTATGCTGTCTTCCGTAGCGAACCTCTTTGCTTCATTTGAGAAGCCAGTATTTGGCAGTAATTGTTAATTATACATTTTGTCATCCTGTGATAGAAGATGCAGACAATAACTCTGAGCTGATGCAAGGTAATAAGACTCCTAGTTAAAAGCATTGTTGCTAAAAAGCAGTTGTTTAGCCAGGCATCCGTTTTTCAACTATTGTATTCAACTTCTGAAGTTTGTAAGTGATCATTGTGACCATGAAAAGTATTGCACTGAATCACCATCTGAATGAAGAAATATGCTTGGCCAATTTTCCCTTGCCACCTTCTTCCTACCTCCCCTAAGTTTTCCCACAGCCATAAAACATCCTTAAAAGATGGCGATGATAAAACCTACCTCTTGATAGCACTGCAGAGGGGGGGGGACTGTGCCTCTCCTGGTGTTTTGGTAAGAGTGGTAAGAGCTGTGCCAACTGGACGTTCCTACTCCAAGTTACGGATTTTCGCTGTAAGTGATGCCTTTGTGTCCAGAGCAAGGGCGGGGGGGGGGGGGGGAACCAAACCCAACCAAACTATAATTAAAAAATAAAGTGGTTTGGAGGTTTTTTTTTAAATATTAGTAAATAGCTGCTGTGCGAGTAAAGGTCATATCACAGAGTGGCATTTTGCCGGTATATGACAACTCATTGACTGCGATTTTTCAACCATATTAGTCTGGGGACACTGTGGTAATCGAAAACTATCCAGAACTAATGTATAAATAAGTGCTTGCTACCCCTGTGCTAAACCAGCAAAAGTCTCCTGTACAGTTGAAACCTTTTACAGGTTTGAGGGAGAAGGCAAAGCCCTTGATACAGTATTTTTATACGCTAGAGACTGTTCATGTATCGCGCCTTCAAATCCCACGTAAGTTAGCAAAGCAGAGGAAAATCCTTTTGTTTGCACTCGAAGACAGCTTGAGTGTGTTCAAACTGTCAAATGTTGTAGCCTGTTCCTCTGCTAGAGATCTGATGTACTTCACACATTTTCTTTATAGAAATATTAATATAAAACTCAAATATTTACATGCAGAATTTGAGTAAGAGGAGGAATGTCGAACTATTACACAGAACAGATTGTAGATTTTTCGCCAGAAAATGGTGTTACTGATGGAATGAATAATAAATAATATAATTTCCATCACATCCGGGAAAAACATGCTGTATGTGCCGTAGAGTGACAGTCAAAAACTTGGATTATTTTTTGAGAGGTTCAGTTGCTGGTATCGGTTGCTGAGTGGGGTCTTTCTTAATTAACATGCTCTGTCAGACGAAAAGAAGGCCAGAATTTAGGCATGAGTGAAAAATTTATTAGAAATCTAAAGAAATGTTAATAGTACTCATTTGCAAGTAGTCATGAGGCTTCAATGTTTGAAATTGGAGCTACAGCGTATTATGTAGAAGCCATGGAATAACTTAATATTTCTTCATAAAATACTGAAAATTGAGATTGGCAAACCAAATTGCTAACTGTTCAAATGATTAAGGAGCTATTTTCATAAAAGGGTAAATGTTTTAAACAAAAGTGCAAGACCTCCATTGAAGTAACCGTGTGCACACTCCCTTAAACACTTAAATGGCTAACAGACAAAGTACCACTATTTTTTGCGTTTATTTATGGCTTGGGGGTCATTGTGGAAGACAGAAATATTGTAAATTTCCTGAAGATATTAAGAACCATTGAGAAAGTAACCTCTGTCTTATTGATCATTAACACAGTCTGATTTTGTTTGTAGAAGAAGATCCACATTTTCCTCTTTCCTCTCTCTTCTGTATTCCTCGGGTCTATTGTGTTATTGCTGTGATTCAAAAATCTGCTCTGCGAAATTTTTTACGAAGGGCTGCACTTACAAGTTTGTTTGCAAGTCTGGCAAGTTTTTAAAAAAAAAAAAAAAAAAAGAAAGAAAAAATAAAGTAAGCCATTGTAAAAATAGAAACGTTAAAGCAATCTGTTATGCCTCTTGTTTACAACTCATCTGACGTTAGGCTACTGAGGATTATTACATGTAACAATTATATTTTGATTAGGAAAGAGATATGTACAAAAATACTAAAATATTTCTGTTCCTCCGTGAAAGGAAGGTACCTTGTGATTTAATTTCCAAAACATTCTGTAAATATAAAATGTCAGAAAATGTAGAATTTAAATTCATTCCTGTTTGTTTTGCAGTATTAATACTTACTACAGTTAAGAGCACATTACTGTCCCAAACTTCTAACCTTCAGAGAAGAAGGGGAGAGAGAAAACTGTTACTGGCTTTCTGACAATGGCAGGGAGTGTGTTAAACCAGTGTAAAATTCAATTAAACTGTCTAGCCAGGTTTTTGAAGCTGAAATGCAGACCCTTTCAGTTAAGCTTCTTATTTTCCTGTGACCGACACCGGTGGATACTGTGTTATGCCAAAACCAACAGGCTGTAAAGCACCTTGTTTCATGCTCCTAGCTGATCAATATTTTTATTTTCCAGGCTTGCCCAGAAATATGGAGGCAGTATCACCTAACAGTAAGTAGAAACACCTTTTTTATTTTCTTCTACACCCAACCTATTTACTCTTCTGTGAACTGCTGACCATAAAATATAGACAAGCATCTTCTGTGAGAAGATAATAAACATCTGAAGAGTTTTTGAACTGAAGAATGCAATGAAACACTGTCACTATTTTTTAAACATCTTTAGAACCTGTGATTTCATTTTAATATTGTAATCATTAAATGAGTGCCTTGCAGCACTCTCTCCTCTCGGTGGCTACATTTACACATATAAAGAGGGTTAAATTTTAAGTTGAGATGCAGAGCAGAGGCAATAATCCCATCTCAGATATCCCAGATGCTGGTAATTAATCACTGTGTGTGACAAAGCTTTCTTTTTAAATGAGTAAAATAAACCTCAGCTAGAGTGGAGATGCTAAATTGAGCAAATACACTTTATAAACTTTTGCAGAATGATTTCTAATTGGTAAGGATATAGCTATGGCTGCCTCTTTGGCCTGCATTAGTTGATCTGTAATCACTGAGACAAGAAAATAGCACTTTGTGAACTGTACCAGTGTATTACTTAAGGTTTTTCCTCCTATGTAAAACAGAGATAAAAATAAAACAAAATGTGCATAAATTTGGCTGATATTTAAACCTGGAACAGTATTTAACTGGTGAAGACGGTATTCAATGGATTGGTATCACAAATCTTAAACATATTTATTTATAAAATTATTGCACATAAAAACACCTTTGAAGATTAGGATTTTTGCACTTCATCTGAACCTTTGCTGTCATTGCTCTCCAGATCAACCTCGTAGGTATTTAGCTGTTACAATTAATCACTGCTGTCCATTCAAAACAAAGTGGAAAAGTTTGTCCACTACTTTTCTTTATGCGTCTTTGGTGTGGGCTTTTTCTTTGGAGCAATAAATGGGATGTGCTTTATAATTAATTTCCTCCACCTCTTCATGGTAGTGGAATGGTGTTTTTTCTGGTTTTGCTTCTAAATTCAATGAACAGGAGAAATCGGTTCTTAAAACCTCTCGCTTCTGTTTTCTGCATAATGGTTTTAAAACAAAGATCTGCTTTGGAAATCCTCCACGCGTTCTGAGCATTTACTTTTATTTTAAACAGAATTGGTATAGACTTTCAAAATAAAACCCCATTATAAGCAAAAGGTACATTCACTGAGTATTTTTGTTTGCTTTTTTAAAATTGCATGAAGGAAAAAGTAAATACTGTCTTTCATTATAATTCCTAAGATTGCATGTGAAAACTATTTCTGAATTGTTTATGATGTTTGGAGTCTAATAATCAGATAGGTATATTAGATGTAGTAATATGTTGGGTTCTCTTTTTACTGAGGTGTAAGTTTTTATTTAATTTTAGTCTTGCTTGCCATTGAAAATTCCCCCCAAAAATGAGTTGCAGTCAACACTTAGAAAAATAAATATTTTTGGAAAAAAGTGTGGGGGAGCTTAAAACCTCACCCAGTGGTTACTAGGGCAGAATTTGAGGTACCTGAGGTAGGAAATTTTATCTGTGAATATTGTAGAAAAGCTTTGGAGTTTACACTTTACTTAGTATAAAGCCAGAAATATCTGTCAAAACAAGCTCTTGTTAGAAAATGTAGTTGTTACGAGTACCGAGTGTATTATTAAAATTTGGAAATTCTTAGTGCATTTTAGGGACATTCTGAAATGCGGTCAAATGTGGGCACGCAAAGACAAATTGACATGGAGTCAGACCCTAGCTACTGATAAATATTTTTTTTTATTTTGCAGTGAACTGAAAATTATCTGTAAATAATCAACATTTCTGATAATGTGGGAAATGCTTTGCACATCTCCATTTTTTGCCTGGGAAGGCTCACTTTGAGTGACAAAGTTACATTAGTAGTCAGATTAAGTGTGGAATTTAAAAATTTGTGTGGTGAAGGACGTTTGTGATACAGAAAAATGAGTTAAACCTCAAGAAACTTCATTGTCTGAATTGTTTAGATGTGAGTCCCAGCTTTTATTATTCCATTTAAATATTCTCTTTTGCACCCAAAGCAGAACAAAAGTAAACAGTGTTCTCACAAGGATCAAAACTTCTGCGTTACAATAATGTATGTTATATAATGATAGGATCATTAACTAACAAGCTGAGGTCTTTTACTCTCATATCAGCATAGTAGTATTTCACTACAGAAATTAGTTTATAGTTTTCCTGGTTTAGAAAAAGTATTTCTGGACGAGCAGGGTTACAGTTTAAAGAAAAATAACAGAAGTTTGAAGAAAGGTAGTGTCGTGTTTGTTGCTGTGCTGCAGAGGCTACCTGATCATTAGCAAACAGACCAAGGCTACAGTGAGTTTTTCCTGTGCTTTAGCCATGGATACAACCCCTAGATTTAAATTGATTTTGGTAAATTGATCATGGATGTCACACATGCAGGTACATATAAGCGGAAATAAAACAAGGCATTCAGGTTTGCCATGAAAGACCGTTTTTATAACGTTGCTTGCAGGCAGCCGTTACAAAGTTTGTCTAAATGTTTTGCATTATATGAAGTATTCTTAGTTAATTGCTGTGAATGCTTGTGAAAAAACACACAGCCTTCCACATTTCTCTTTTGTGAAGCTTTTGGTGATTTTATTCATTATCTGGCTCTTTCCTAAGAGATGGACTGCCATCTATTGACTTTTTGAAGCCCCTGCACAGAAACGTGGATTGACTAGAACAATGACTAAATAATAAATCCATTCTGTTGTTATGGATGGTGGTAGGTTTTTGTTTACATTAGCTGTGGTGACAAATTTTGGCACATTACAAATAATTTGTTGTATGGGCAGAAATGTCTTATTCCAACCAAAATAGACTGCCAGTGCAAGAAATGTTAGGAGCGGTTGAAATGGCAAAAAGGATTATGAGCAGAATATTTTAATTTGCCTTTTGATAGAAAAAAGATTATCATATTGTATTCAATGTAGCTTAAATTTAAAGGCTCTATGATAATCAAAGCTTTGTAAGTGGATGAAGTTAGTTTCTTTTAACTTGTTCTTTCAACTCTGTTAACTAGAATTATTCTGCAAGGAGCCAATCAAAGTCAGCAGAACAATCCAATTCCCACTGTGGTTTAAAATAATATTTAATAACCTCTTTAAGATGGTGATTTAAAACTTTTACAAATAATTTTCATTATGCCTGCTCTCTGTGTATTTCTCCTGTAGCAGAAAAGGGAAATTAGGTTTGTCAAAACATATTTTAAGTTTTTCTTCCTGTAGATATCTGTTTGCAATAAATAGGTCAGTTTTGATACCTGCTTACATTTATCAAAGGAGTTATTTTCAATTCAGATACTAACACAAGGACTTCATTGCAGATCTCAGGATAAACAGTTTTGATCATAGCTTACTGCAGTGTAAATAATAAGATGTGTGAAATTTTTTTCACAGGCGAGGCATGTGAAGGTCTTGTAAAGCGCTTTGTTCATGATTATAAGGAAGCTTAGATTACAACTTTGTCTGTCTAAATGCCAGATGCTCCACAAACCCAGAGAAATATAGTCTGTGCTGCAAAGGACATGCCGTCACATCCCTTTTCGTCTTAAGGATATTGGGGATGCTCCTGGCAGGGCTTTTTCATCCTCAGAATGTTTGGAGCCTTTTCATTCCCTTTCTCCTCTATTTAGGATTTCAGCCGTAAAGGTAGAGGCATTTATTAAGTATTCCGCACTGAAGTGGAGGCCAGTCTGTAGTCCTCAAATTAAAAAAAAAAAAAAAAAAAGGGCATCAGTGGAAAAACTTGGGAGATGAAGGCACCCCACGATTTTCATGTGTTTGGTTCAGTTTTGCGGTTCATTCTGAGAAAAAATACAATAGCGTCCCTCTGAGTCCGACTGGCTACCCAGCTGCCTCACTGCATGCCCAGTGGCAGCTGCCATTTTAAGCGGGTCTGGTGTGCTGAGGTGAGGGGTCCCGCAGCCCCCCCGGCTCGGAGGTTCAGTGTGGGGCTGCCAGCGGGGTCCCGAGGTACAGGAGCTGCCGTGACCGCCAACAGCTGGGGCTTCAGGTGGCCAGCGCGGCTGGAGCTGGCCTTCTGCCGGGGCTCCGCGCCATGGAAGGAAGCGGCTCGCGCTCTGCAGCCGAATGGGCCCCGGACCCCTAACTTTGCCGCTGGAGTGGCCCTGTGAAGGTGCGGGTAGAGACACTGCGCTGCCGTGAGCGGTCACGTTTCCACCCAACGGATGACATCGTGGCAGAATGCAAAGGAAATTTATTTTTAGCACGTAGTGACCTGTGCTTTGCTTCAGGCGTGAAGCTGCGCTTCTTCTGAGCGAGGCCCCCTCAAGTGCAACTCAGCCCCCTTCTGCGCGGCGGGACTGGAGAGGGTACCCAGAAGACGTGCAAATGACCACCTCGGTATTTCCATGTCAAATGGAAGACGTGCTGGCTGCGTAGATCTCCCTACGTACACTGCACTGCTTCATTGTTCGGGGGGGACTTGTGGTACACAGCAATGAGCGTAGCTGGGCCGGCTCGGGAGCAAGGTGCGGCTGCGATAATCAAATAGGAGATATTGTTGCGAGTATTAGCGTCTTCTTCAGTAAATATCCGCAGAGTAATGAAATTCTGTCCCTAAAATGGGCAGAGCACAATTTTTTAAACGTTTCTGACGTGTTTCTCAGTGTCGAGCTGTGTGTTAAAATCCAAATCCTGCTCGCACTAGGTGTTTTCTTTCTGCAGGGATTGCTCATTTTTAATAACCTTTTCCTCTCCCTCTACTGCTCTGGACGTAAGGACTCCTTCCCCCATCCCCTGCCTTCACCAGTCTCGTATATATTAAAGCTCCTAGGCCAAGATGGCCACCAACAGAGTTTTAGAACCGTCAGAATTTTTAACTAGCAGAAGCTATCATTTAACATGCTTTTTGACAGTTTGTTAATCTTACTTTTAATCCACTTACATAAAAGAAGGTGAACCAGGAATTGGCTGTTTTGGCCTCTGTGCGTAAAAGACATGAAGGGACAATGCATCTTTTGTGTTTAAATTTTGCGCTCGGATTTCTTTGTGTGCATTATTAAAATTCCTCATGGCCTGCCACTTTTTTTCGGAAATGAAAATGTAAGCAGCGTTGCTTAAAGTCAATCTGTATCCTTTCAAATGTGACTTGCAGAAAGGGAAAACTTAAAATCTGACTCACTCTGGGGAAAAAAAAAAAAACCAAAACAAAAACCCCCAAAAAACAAAAAACAAACAACAACAACCAAAAAACCCAAAACATTTAAGCTTGGGAGAGAAAGAGCATTTGGTTTCCAGAGAAGCTTTGTAGGTTTTGTGCAGTGAGGGAAAGGATGGGTTTAGAAGTATTTTCAGGAGGAGATTAAGCCTGGCTTCCCCGTGTGCAGGGATGGGGCTGCTGCAGTGGCTGTGAACATGGCTGCAGTGCCAGCTCCTCCAGTCTTTGCGTGACGTGGGGCTGCGGACCATGAGATCATTGCGTTTGCGTGAAGTATTTCAGCACTTGGCCAGTTTCTCTCCAGGTGGTTTGAGGTTATTTCTGTTAACTCCAGTCAAATTACCACCTGGTTTATGTGACAGACAGTGTATTTTTTCGTATTTCGGACTCACAGAGCGGGTCCTTGCGTGCCAACGCTTCCATAGCCATTCGGCAGGATGTTTCACAGGGAAGGCAACCCAAAATTCCTGAGGATATGAATTTAGGGTAAGGATGGCTTTCCCTCCTGTGGATTGTAGCGGAATCATGAACACCTGGAGGGTGATGCTGTCCCCACACTTGCCCTTGAGGGAGCGGTGCCGTTCTGGTGCTTAGGTACGCGAAGATTTCATCTTCGCCAAAAACGCGTGCTAGCCTCTTTCGCCAGGGGAGGAGGTAGGGCAGGTCTTGGATAGCACCAGCAGCAATTTTATTTGTAAATTATCTACATACTTTCTTCAAGGCTGAGCTCTACCGCTTGTGCAAGTGCCGTTCTGTGATAGAGATGCTTCTGAAATGCCTGCCTGCCCTGCACAATTGTTCTGGTGAAACTAAGTACGTTAGAGGTGGTTTGGTAAGCTGTCTAGAGGGTCCCTTGGATTTTATTTTACATTGTGTTTATTTTCCCCTACTGATTATAACTTCTCCCTAGTTACCATTTTCTTTCAAGTCTTGGATATTTTTTGAGGCTGCCAGAAGCATAAACTCCAAATATTTTTTCTGTTGCAAAGAAATTGTAGTTGACGAAAGACAGTATCCTTTCTGATATTTTTTTTTACAGAAAAGAGAGAGGATTTCAGAAGTAAGTGTGTGTTTATGTGTACAAAGCTGTATGCTATTGCTTTCAGTACAAAAGCATGCTAGATAGAGTTCTTTCCCAATTTTTACTTGAAAACTGGATTTTAAAATTTGCAGGAAAAAGAATAGCTTCAGTAACTTTAAATATGGAACATCTACAAAAAGTACTGGTTAGAGTTTGCCTTTTCATGAAAATGTTAGTTTTTAACTAATACCCTCGGCTGGTTATGACTACCAAATAATTAAGGGGTGGGGGGTGGGGGTGGGGGTGTGTCTTGTGTGCCGGTTAAGTTGAAATAGAAGGCTCAAAGCGGTTATCTGTAAAATGCCGACATATCTTTGTGCTTTGCACTTTGTTTCCTGAGAAGGAGCAATGGTGTCTTGGTGCCTTTTTAGTGCAGAGGACAGATCCCTGGCTGGTGTCTGCTCCGACAGCCCGGGCTCAAGGTCATTACCCCAGGTCAGCATCCAGCTCTTGCCAGGCTGGACCAGACTCCAGAGGCCGTTCGGGTGGGCTGTGCAACCTTCCAGCAGCGCCGTCACCAGCTGCCACCTACCTTAATCGTGTAGGCATTGTAGAGAGCATCCTTGCTTTCTCTTAACATTTATCCGGCTCATGCTCTTCTTCCTCATCTGTCTCCCCAGAAAATAAAATAAAAGGTGCTTTTGAAGTGGACCACTAAAGACTGAGTACAACTTGACCAGAAATTGCACTTTGATTTATATCTGGAGGCAGTCTGGGACTGGAGGGAAACAGAAAGCTTGGCTGACTGAACCAAGTCACTTCCAATTCTCTGATTTTGGGGTTCCAAATAACCTCCTCGAAGCGTTTGTCTTTGAGAAGCGGCGTCCTTCAGAGAATCCCTGACTGCAGTATGCATGTTACTGTTATTGAAGGAACGCTGTGTTTTCTGCAAAAGCAACGCCTTTTGGGCCTGCCTTTAAATGGGAAAAGGAGAAGTGCAGGGCATGGAAATCAATACATTTTAATATTTTGAAAGTTTAAATCTGTGGTTAGCTGACCCCTGCATGCCCAGGAAGCTATTTTTGCAGCGCGTGACATTTTTCAAACGCAGTGCCAGCAATCCTGGTGGCAAGATGCACCCATGACTGCAGAGAGCTGCTCCCTCCCCTGCAAACTTGCAGGCAGCAGTTCCTCTGTTCTCAACGTGGAAACTGCCGTGTGCATTCCTCCTTCTCCCAACACGCGCCAAAATTGTTGTGACACACATTTTTGTGATACACCAAAACTGTTGGGTAGCTGGTTAATTAAACAGAAAACAGGACAATTGTGGTAAGATTGATTGCTGGCATGGCTCCCCATCGCATACGTAAATGCAGTTCTTTTAACGGGGGGGATTCAGATGATTGTCTTCTTTAATGCTTACAAATTTGGTAGAAATTTTCACCTCTCCTTTAGTTTGAAAAGGTGAACCTATATGATCATTTAAAGAATTTTTACTAGTTCTAGTGTTAAGCACCTAAATAAGGAAAATAGAATTTTCAAGCTAGAGTGAGATTTTCAATGCATTTAAAAAAACCAGGCTGTTATTTGAGAAAAAAACATGTGCCCTTTTTCTGCAGTAAATTCTGTGTATGAATATCCATATTAACGTTCCCTGAAATTCCTGAAAACTATTCCTCTGGCCTTGATATAAAGGTGTTTTTTCTCAGTTTTGTTTTATTAGAACTTAAGAGTCAGTTTCAAAATTCCATAGGAAACCAAAAATTGCCTGTGATCTATCAGACATTTGTAAACACGTAAAAACTACGCTTTCATGTAGGTAACGTAAAATGTATTTTGGTGCATTTTCGTATTGCAAAGTGGAAAAAATGTGAAATGTCAGTAGAGCGTAAATGTCCACAAACTGTTTGCGCCTGTATCCTAACTAGGAATGGCATTTTTACTTGTCAAATGTCCACTCAGTAGCTGCTTGTAAATTATGTGCTTTAGTAGTACTGAAACTGTTGCATTTTAACAGACAAATGCTTTGCATGGTAAAATGTCACAGGTATTTAGCAACGGCAGCCTACAGAGCTCTGCGCTGGTATCAGCATATGTGATCGTCCATGTCGCTCCCAGACCTGCTAGTTTATCTTGTCAATGATCCGTGTGTTAGGAGCAGCCAGAAGCTTGCATTGGTTAAGACAGTAACTTTCTCAAGTTATGCTTGATCATGTTAATAATCTACAGATTAGGATTCCCTAAAAGTATTCACTGATTTAATTCTGAGAGGGTCTATCATGTCTATAATATTAATACATCTTGTTAGGTCCTGTCATGTGAATAGGAAAGTTGCTATCCCCATGACAGAATTACCTTGAATTTGGTTTCAGATGTTGAAAAATCAAGCATGAAGGGAATTCAAAGGAACCGAAGACCCATACAAAGTGATGAGTAGCGTAGAGCCATATGCCGAAAAGTTGGTGCTATTTTACTGCAGCACTGGAGAAGTCTCAGAGCAGTGGGTGATTTGCACGATATATGCACGTATGCTGTAGCACCCACGTATGGCAAAAGAAGGCAGCGTCCCTCGGAATTTTTGGCTTTGGGGGAGTGAAGTTAGGCCCTCAGTTTGAACTTATTTTTTGAATGTTGAACTTGGGTGACATCAACATTCGACAAACATACCCTAACGGCCATGTGTACGGCTCCACAATGTCCGTATGGCCCTGGTGCTGGCAGCAGCTTGCATCACAACAGTGTGGCACCGCTGCCTCGCTGGTCTTACCGCCTCCGCCGGGAGCAGGCAAACTTTTTTACCTGCTGCTTCATTAGGCATTTTACTCTGTAGCCCAGTCCACACCTGGCCTGACAGGCCCGTTTTGGTGGTCCCTTTGCGGTGCCCTCCGCATCGCGGTCTGTGCTGCGGCAGCCCAGCGCGGCACGAGCATGGCGCAGGCTTTGCCCCCCCCCAGATGTAGGAGGGGGGCAACAATTACAGGGTGAGCTGCTACTTTTATAGTAGACCAGGACAAAATGGAGAGTCACTGGTCACTGCTGGTGTTCAGAGTCCAAAATCTGCATGTCTTTTTTTTTTTTTTTTTTTTTCCCCCTTTATCTCCGCCCCCCCCAAGTTACAGTTTCTCTGCCTCTAGCAACTGCTTGTAGTTAACAGAAAGTAATTTCATGTTGTTTCTTGACTATGCAGTTAAATCTCTTTCTAAAACATATTTGTAACTTCCTTTGGCTCTTACGAAATGGGGTGGTGGGTGCCTGTGCACGAGGATACGCAAACGCTGAGGGATTTCTGTGGAATAAATGGTAACCCCAAAATATCTTCTCCTTTAAAATTAATTGCACTGGGTTTGCGCGTGCTATCCAGTTGCTGTCTGGCTTATTTTGATGGCTGATGAGACCCCGATTAAATTAATTCTGCTTTTCTGATGATGGTGTGAGGAGGGAAAGAGAAAACAGCACTGAGATACCTAAAAGTTGGTTTGGAGAAAACAATTTTGATCAATGGCATATTTACATGATGTGAGAGAGCGGAAATCTGAAATCTTTTGATCCATTTTTAGATGCTGTAGACAGTTTAGAAAGTACCAGGTCGTATTCAAGGAAAAACTTCATGGAATTGAGACTGATTTACAAAAACAGATGTGCAAGAAGGACATGGAAAAGCTTGTGTGCGTTAATGGTTGTATACAGACTGCCAGACATTTCTTCAAGGATGTATGCTGGATGAATGTCACTTGTTAAAAAGCTAGGTAAAAATAATTATGGCATTACTGAATATATATGATGCTCTTAAGTGGAGAACACATGAAAAAATAATGAGAAAATTGATAAACAACATGCACAGTTAACATGTTGCCAATGTCAGGAAAATGCTTCTGTAAAATTGTCCGTCAGTAAAGGATGCTACAGATTGAAGCCTAGCTGCTACGAAATTTAAAGAAAAAAGCTTGAATTACTGTTTATTTAGAATATACCCAAGCAAAAACCCTCTTCTAACAAACTGATGCACCACTCTTTTGGCATCTGGTGTCCTCCAGCAGCACTGTATTTTTTCTGTGTTTACTTCAATTTTAGCTATAATCAGAAATCACCTCAAAGTAAATATCTGTTAAGAATGTTCCGCTAAGAAAGTTATTTCAAATGTGGTACTTCCTCCTTTTGCTTCTGATCGTGAAAGGTGATTAGTAGACAACATAAAGGTTAAAGAGAGAGAAAGAGAGAGAAAGGAAGCTGTAAATCATCTAGAATGACAGTAAAAATTAAAACATTGGGGTTTCCTGGGCTCCCCGGTGTATTAGCTAATAAATATAACCATGTTTTAGTTCTGTTCATCTTCTGACTTTACAGGCTTTGCAAATGTTTGTGTTCAGATTAATGTATAAATGTATGTGTAAGTATGCATACACTTAGTGCAGCGAGTGTGCGAGCGTGTAGTGCCTGCCTGCGCGTGCTCTCTCTGGGCACGTATGCCTGGGTGCAATATAACAACATTTGGCGGGTCTCCTAATAAACATTCAAATAAAATCTACGTATCCCCATGCACGAGTCTCCTCCTTCTCCTCCTCCCCTGACTCATCCCCACGCACCCCCCTCCCCCACCCCACTTCAAAGCTTGTGGTCCTTTTTCCATCCTTGTACTAAAAGGTTTCTTTGTAAGCCAGGCCATTTGTCCGTCATTGTTTGGGGTCCAAACAGTGGTAAAATACCCTGTCACCGATCCAGAGTGCTGTGAATGGCAGCTTCTCTCCGGACAATTGGCAGTGGTGCCGAGAAATATTCCTGAGAGGATTATTTAACCTTTCAATTTAGGGGGCACAAAGCCTGGCTGATTAATGAACTTTCTGATGGGCGCTGATAAGCGGATCTATTTCTTTATTTCCTCTAAAAGTGATTCCTTCTCCTGTCCCATATTACTATAATCTTAAACATAAAATGTGGCAAATAGATTAAAAAACAGCACTAAAGAGTTTATCTGGCTGGCAAACTGAAGGAGCTAAATTAAAATTGGTAATGAAAGCAGTGGCTGAGCCCTGTATATGGTTTTTAAATGCGCTGTGTATTTTGAAGAGACTTATTCTCCAGCTTGCCTGGTAATGACTGCTTTTGGTGCACAGTCCGGGGCTGGCTTCTGTTATCCCCCCAAAAAAATGAGTTGTGTTATCTGGATGACTGCAGACACATATGCATCCCCCTTTCTCACTGCATGGGCAGACAAGGTCGATAGCATTACAAGGTATTTGTGGCAGTGCTTGTTTCAGTTTTCAGAGCTGCCAGTTTTCAGCCAGATTTGAATTACAAAAGAAGAAGCTGGCATGAAAATTGAAAGGGTTTATCGGCTAGTCTGAAGCCTCATAGCACATTGCTTATTTATGCAGTCCATTTGCACCAGGAAATGTAAAAAGGAAATACATTTTAAAAATAAGGTCATAAAGACCCAGATATGTTTAAGATGGCAAATAAAATATAGATACCTATAATATCTTTCCAGGAAACGATTTCACTTAATGTTGCACATTACTTCGGAGGAGCATTTATGTTACTGTCATAAATTTGTGCATTTGTGTCACTGTATAGATAGTCTCTGGGGATTAAGAAGGAAGTGTTTGCTAACTTACTTTAAAATTAAAATAGAAGAAAGATAGGTTTGTAGTTTGAGAGCTGCATCAGAAATAGTTGAAGTTTAATGCACCGTCCTATTTAAATAACGTTTTGCATTCTGTGTAAAATTAGCCATGGACGACTGGATAGATGCCACCACCTTTGGAGAAAATTGGGATGCCTTTTAAACCATGAAGATTTTGAGGCATTCAGGGATTGTATTGTTGTTATCCTTACTATCTTGCATATATTCATTTTCTCTATGAACCTGAGAATTTTTTTGTCCATTTTTCAGGAAAGGGTTTTTGAATTAATATTTTAGGATGTTTTTTTCTCTGCTTTTAAGAGTATCAAACGATTACATTCATTTCTTTAAAATATGTAATATTGTACTTTTTGTCTCTTCCTTTTAATGTTTCCACACAGTCGATTGTAGATGCTATTTGCATCTATTTAAAATGCATTGTAGAAATGTCTTATTTCTGTAGAAAATAACCACTTCACAGTGCTTATACTGTGGACTGAACAAGTTAAATTTCTTCTTCTGGGAAAGGTTTTGTTTTTCCAGACTGTGCAATCAAAAAAATATTTTTTTCCTTGATTTGTAATCTAATGTGTATCATGTACTTCAAAACAAAACAAACCGAAACCTGAAAGTTTAGTTAGATCACTTTTTTCTTGGTTATTTTGCTGCGTTTTGGCGCAATCCAGGAGGAACGAATGCTACAAGCACATTTAGTAAACTAAATGTCAAGGTGTAATTTGTGGAAAGATACTCAGGTGTGACCCCCACAACACCTGTTGGAAGAGCAAGTTTATTTAGATGGCTTTAAAAATTAAGAATAAAATCTGGTAAAGAAATTGTTCTATTTATAATTGTTTGGAGTTTGGGGAGGAGTTAAAAGTCAAGATACCAAATTTGTGTGTTTCTCACTTATTAGCATGCATCAAGCTCAGTATGTTTCTGTCATGAATTTTCATAAGGATTTTTACTACGTAGCATGTGTGGCTTAATGATGCAATCACCTGATAGACTAGGAAGACTCCAAAGGAGACGTTCCGGTCTGTTGTGTACATAATACTTGTTTCAAAAATCTGCCTAATTAAGGAATTACCCAATGGAATGCAAGTCTACTGGGTGCATGACATGGTTAAAGAAAATAGCAACAACAAAACCCCTCAGTATAATTACTATATTACATGATATCCTATATTGGCAATTTTGAATATAAGGGAATGATGCTAACCTGCCATTGTTTTAGCTGGTATACAAGTAGATTATGATAATTGGTAAAGGGAAAAGAAATGTGTATTTTTCAGTGATAGAGCTGTTGTGACTGTTCCCCTGTCCAACTCCAGTCAGCAACCCACAGTGTGTAATGATTCACTTGATGATCATCTTTCAGTGACTCAAGAAATTGGTGAAACATCACTGCTAATGAGTTTTACTCCCAGCCTCATGTCTTGTTTGTCTCAGAGAGTTGCACAAAAACAGACTGCGGTGTGCAGAGCTCGTGTTCATTGTGTCGGGCACGTTATTGGAAGGAGTGTCCTGGGTCTGCTTTTTGACTCCCCCTGCATTCTTTCTGTAGTCCACTGTTTAATTACTTAGCTTTAGAGTGCAACAAGAAATAACAGTAAAAATTATCTGACAGATTAAGTATGAGCATAGCGATGTATGTAAATGCATCAGGAGAAGTAACTGTCTCTTCTTGGCGTGCAAGAATGGCGTTGAGTGACTTGGAGGTGGTGTAAGTAGCTAGTCCTGGGGTGCAGTGGGTGAAGGGTTTACAGAATTATTCCCTCGCGTGCTAAAATGGGAGTTGCCCAAACTGGTGGTGTACGTAACCAAAACCAAAACCTCAGCGCAAGCCTTAGGCAAAGGCAGCGCGATAGCTGATGGATCAATGGAGGGCATGACCCTTGTTTCATCTGATTACGAGCCCATGGAATTTATCTGAATTTTAGTTACAGAAATTTAGTTACAGTACAAGGAATTTATCTGAATTTTAGTTATTTTTCACTGTGGTTTCGTTGGCACGTGGGGTAGGGTGCAAAGCTTTTCTTTTCGCGGGTGCGGCGCATCTTTGCGAGTTACAAGGTGGCTCTGTCTGTCTCCCGTCCGGGCTTGAGCTGCTGTTGGCCATCAGCGACACTGGGTGTGTGTTGTCGTACCAGTGAGGATCACAAAGCATGCCATGACGCGCTGCGCTGCGCTGTAGAAGTCAGTTGGCGTGGCTAGCCACGAGATGCATTTTTCCAACACGGGCGGTCTGAATGGCACAAAAGGGTCTCACCTCTGGTCCCCCAACGCCATCGAGGTCCATGCATCACATAATGCAGAGGAGCAGAGAAATCCACAAAAATAGAAGTCAGAAGATTTTCCTTAATTAGTGAGATTTAGCCAGATTGCAGATCCTAAGTAGTAATGAGCTTCATAAAAGCAAGCCCTCATTGGATCAAAGTCAGTGCAGATAAGGGGAGCTCAAGGTCACAGAGGGAGCTGCCCAGCAGGTCCATTTGCATAAAAAATTACTGTCAAAAATAGGCCAGAGAGGCAGCCCTGGCATTTTGATCTCTTGGCCTTTGTCATGGAGATTCCTAGTTGAGAAGGGAGGAAGGCCAGTGTCCCAGATAATGATTAACTGTTTTAATGGCATTCATTCATTCATTCCGCACTAACTACTCATGCAGAAAAAAGGGTTATGTAAAATGACATTAGAAGAAAAATCATTTGTAATCGTTGCATCAGGCTGCACTTTGAGGAGACATTAGGAGTAAATCCATGGCGTGGTAGGCTTATGCTTTATCTTCTGATATTTACTGAGTTTACTGGTGCATGAAAAGCTTTCAGCAAGAATAGCAGATGGGATGGACCTTTCATAGGTAATGCTATCTACCAGGTTATTACTTCTATATATTGATAGTGAAGTAATCTCCAAGATATCACCCTACAAATATAGATTATTTAAATGTTTGTAACAAAAAAACCTATAACATAAAGAAGCTACGTTCATGAATAGTTTATTTTGTACCCATATGGCTGGAGCCTTTAGATGCTTTTTTAAGCCTTCAATAATAACAAAACAGAGCGTATATAACATGTGGGTTTCCTTTTTGTTTGGCCTTGGAAAGGAGTAAAGTTATGCAGAGTTGTAATCTGACCTGCAAGTATTCAGTTTAATTTCTTTCTTTAAATATGACCTTTTCTAGTAACTAAACAAAAGGCAGCAGGGTGGGGGGAAGCTGGCCTGGGAGGGGGTGCAGCGGGGGAGGTTGGGGTCACAGGGGGTGTATTCCTAATAAATGGGAGCATCGGAAGGGCTCCTGCACTAGCGGAAAGCCCCGACGTATCTTTTCACACCTGGATTATAGGTGCCGGTATCTCTAGCAAGGCAAGGCTGTTCTGCAGACACCTCTCCATCCCCACAGGTGCTCCTCCATCCCCGCCGGTGGCACAAGGGCAGCGGGGGGATGGTAGCACCACCGGCACTTTGCACAGCTGCTGCGTTTCAGCTGGATCTCTTGTTAGCCACTGAGAGCTGCAAGCATTTAGTAGCAGGAGCGCTCACATACCGGTGAGCCAGTGCCAGGTGTAATTTCTGAGTCAGGTGAGTTAACTCGCATCTCCTGCTGCCTGTTTAACTTTTGGATTATGCGGAAGCACCTATTGCAGGAATGTGTAAAGGCTCTTTACTTACTAATTTAGCCATATAAAACACTCCGGTGTGCGTGCTCCATTTCTTGTCAACATCCATACAGCTGGCAGGTGGTTTCTTTTCTGTAAAAAGTAACAGTATCTTACTGTTCAGTGCAAATTTTACTGGAGTTTCCATGTAAGAACTCTAATGATGGCCACAATCATCATTATTTATGCTGCACGATGCCCATTCAGCAGATGAAGGTGTTGGACCCTACAGCAGGTGCTTTAGCAGACAATACCTTGGAACGTAAAGGATCATGTCTCTGGAATAATGCATGGTTTTTATAACTATGTGTTGTTGTTACACTGCACCTTGCAAGGACCAAACAGTATAATAGTGTCATTTTCCAACTGATGTTATGGTTCATTTTAAGGCCTTCTAGCTGGCAGAAAGCGGAATAGAAACGTAATGGTCTTGATTTTATTTTTGACAGCTGTATTGCACTAGTATTCTGGTCGCAGAGCTCTCCAGCAGAAAGAGCCTGACTGAAGGAACCTGTTTGGGTTTTGTGGCAGCATCCCAGTGTGGGCCTCAGTGGACATCAGCTTTGAAAACACATTTACTATGGGTAAAATTCTACACGGTGGGAAGACGGAGGAAGGTATCACTCGTAGGATTTATTTTTGCTCTTTAGGAGCCCTGTCCAAAGCGGAGATGATTTCTGGAGCCACTCCTCATGCTAAAAACTAACTAGAATACAGGTGATTGATCCAATAAATTTAACACACAGATTTTTTTCCTCACAGGGAATATACAAATGTTTGCATTTGGCTGGGGGTGGGTGAGTTCCTTGCCTGTTCTATGTATTTATGATAAAAGAATACCTGAACTACTTAAGCCGGCTTAGTAAGTCACTTATACACTGCTGTTAGCTGGAGAGCGCTTGCTGTAAGACATGGATGAGAAATATACAAATTACTTTATAGATGGTGGTTTTTCCCTTTCCCTGTTTCCCCGCCTTTTGTCACAAATCACTGTTGGATGTGTCACTCTTCCTGGTCTTTCTTTAGCCTCCTTCTGCTGAGTGAATGTGAACTGAGGAACATGAATCTGAAATGCATTTAAACCCGAGGCTGAAGAGGTTCAAAATAAGGTGACCCTGCAAGTGTGATCAGATTCATAAAAGATAGGATTGGAAGATTTCTGTTGTTTCTGACTATTTTACAAGCACTGCTGTCATTCTTCTGGAGGCTATGCAGGAGAACACAGCGGCTCTAACAGCGGAAGAGAGTGGTGATACAGATTTAAAGAAAAAAGCAGTTCCCCGAATGAGCATTAGCAACCACTACTAATTTATTTGAAATCCAGGCCACTCTCCAGTGCTCCTTTAGTGCCAGAGAGAAGGAAATGCATGCGATGTGGGAAGCAGTAAGGTCGCTCTCTTGGCCCGCTGCTTTTTAGCTGGAATACACGCACCCCTTGTTCATCGTGTGCCTGCTGTGGCTAGGCACAAGCTCCATGGCCACTGCTTCTCCAGGGGACGAGCATGTTTGCGCATGTGAAAAGTAAAGGAACAGACAATACATTCACGTAATCCACTTTGTGGTAGTAAACAGGGGAAAGAAAAAGCACTGCCTGTTCCCCTGAAGTTGATGGACCGTGCTAAATCTTCCTTTGCCCTACCTAAGCCCCAAGAGCAGCTCTGGACTGTAGCATCGTGTCTCCTCTGCTGGGAGGAGAACCAGTTCCCCATTCTCTAGGACGGACTGGTAGGTTCTCCTGCGGCACGCCAGCTTCAGGGCACCGCAGCTGGAAGCAGGCATAGGCTTGGGAATGCCACGGGTGAAGGCCTGGAGATCTCCATCAGATCTTTGCTGTATTGCTTTAAGCAAAACTAGTTCAGCAATACACAAATGTGCCTATCCAGCTGGTGGATGCAATATCTGATGGCCCTGTCCCTCCCTGGGGATGGTGGCACATCTGCGAGAGGGGCAGGGGGATGGGAGACAAGGAGGAGGGGAGAGAGATAAATCAGCAGCCTTTTTTCTTGTATTCAGAGCTGAAATAACATGGCCAGGTGGAATAGATACTGGGGATGCCTCTTCCCACCTCATTTGTGATGCTGAGGCTGAACCTTGCTCTTCAAAATTACAGTAATACGAACCACTTGCTTCTTTTTCCAAGTTAATATTCCAACTGCAAGTAGGAATGTATTGATTTAAGCATAATAAAATTATATTTATGTAATTTTAATTTATTTTTAATTCAGCACTCGGAATACTGCCAGACCTGATTCTTGCCTATTTCTGTGTTTCAGACAAAGCCAGGACCAATCAAGGCAGCCAGTTCTCACCCTGAGCACTCAGCTTTGGTGTACTGCTACAACTGCTCTCAGAAGGGACACTTCGGATATGTAAGTCTCAGCAGTCTCTGCTTCAGTGTTGAGTACATCCTTGGAGTAAAAATTCATCTATGCCGTGGCGTGTGGTTGGAGAAAAGAGATGGAAGAGTCAAGCTAATGAAGGGCCACCCTAAAGAAATGTTTGTGGCTTTGTGGCGTTGCTGCAATCAGTGGAGGCCAACCTACAAAGTGGTCTCACCCATCTGGTTTAAAGATACGGAGGAAAAGTTACTGTCTCTCCTTGGCGGGTTTATTGCTTTGTTGTTTAAGTCTTAAATCAAAATGAGACTGCCTGGGAGACAGAATATTCATTAGAAAATAGACAGTGACAGAACACAGCTTCCACACCCCCCACCCCCCTGTGGCTCATGGGATGAATTATTAGTGCCTCACTGCTGTGTTCGACATCATGCAGGATTTTTCACCACAATCAGCCCGACAATTTGAATGCCCGTTTTAGGAATTTTCCATTTCTCCCTGCTTTCAACTATCCTCATTTGTAGTTTCGTAGTTTAATCCAACATCTGAATTAAGTCTGACATCAACCCTCTGTAAGGTACACAGCCTGGTGAAGGAGGACATCGTGATCCTTAAGTGGCCTCAGTGAAAACTGGAGGTGTGCTGCATCTTCTAGGATTGCTTGCTTATGTTTATCACCTCTTTCAGTCCCCTGTCGTGACAAGTGCAACTCTCTACCTGCAAATATGAACACCTAACAAATGTTCGTTCTTTTCTTTGATGGAATAGGTCCAGGGCCCACAAGTATTGTAGAAAATGAATGTTACTTATGTGTTGGATGGGCTAAGTTTATTGTTTCCTACAGCAAATTCCCGGCAAATTCCTTCCTTCTCTCCTGCGTGCTCTGTGTGTTGACTCCTACGTCAACTATGACTACTATGACTACTGAAAATGTACTGTGAAAAGCCTGCTGCTGTTTTCAGCTAAAGGGTTAATCCCTGCGGGGAATAGTGGGACAAGTAGGGCGGGTTTGCTGGGATCTTCTCATGGCAGAGCTGAAAGATAGATGAAAGATTTTTAGTGCCAAGCTGTCTTTGGAGGCACATAAAGATTTTCCCCTTCAAGTGGTGCGCTGAGGTCATCGTGAACATCCAGGACATGCTGCTGCCCACGCAGCCGGATTGGAAGGGGCAGGAAATACTCAGCGGTTTCAGTCCAAGCTTGGTAGGAGGAGACGAGCATGAGCCAGCAGCCCAGTGGCACCCTGGCACAACAGGAGCGCAAGCACTGCTTCGGCTGCAGTGCACGGGGCCCAATCCTGCAAAACATCTGCTCGTAGCACAGCTACAGGTGCGGCAGCGGTGTAAGACCCCAGTGATACAGTCATGTGAACTAGCTTGTTCTGCCCGCTGTTGGGGAGTAAAGCTGATAAAACCTATGAAAGCAGCGCTGAAACTGATCCTGTTAAAACCAGAATAAAGCCCCTGCCAGTAATACAGGCACTAGAATGAGCATATCGAATAAAAACTGAAGTGACGGGATTGAAGAAGCGGTGAGGCTGATTGCTGGCAATGGATCAGGAGCGTTTTCCTGAACTGTTAAAAATTGAGGAAGGCAACCGTACATGGATACGAATAAGGCTGCTGTAAAAATAATTAGTAAATCTGTGGGAGGAGCTGGTAGTAGTTACTTGAATAGAAAATGGGCGAAGCTGCATGAAGTCAGTACAGGAGTAAAGTGACTCAGGCACAGCATTGTATGTCTTCCAAAGTTAGAGAAGATAAGACAGTACGAGGAGCAGAAATAGCCTTAGCAGTGACTGAAGGAAGATGGGAGAAGTCAGTAACAACACAGAAGGGCAGAGATACCAGACCTTTGTATACGCACACAGACGAATGTGCGGGGCGCGTGGCAGGTTATGTGATGATAACCGAGTATTTGCCTTCAACTCACTAACCCTGTTCAAGAACGGCCGAGGAAATTGGACTGGCAGGCTGCACGTGCATCTTCACAGCGACCCAGCCAGGCAGGGAATGCATCTGAGAGCTGCGGCTCTCACTGGCTAAGAAAACCAAGGTCATAATCAGTGCCTGAATTCCTGCAGCGAGCAGCTCTGTCAGAGCTTGGAGGCTCTTGCCTATAATTTAAAGGGGAGAAAAAGGTCTTTGGTTTGGTTTTATTTCATGTAGTTCTTTTTAAGCAGGTAAAAATCAGTTGTGATGGCAAGCATCTCTAAACTTTTGTCCCCTTTCTGTACCTCAGGAACACTATCCTATTGCTTTTCTTAAGCAGTTAAAGCAGAGGAGTAACAAACTGACCCAAGAAAAAAAGGCTGGTGTTAGTTTTGTGTACACACACCATACTCAGTGCTTCCCGCTGCAGTCCTTTCCTTTCATGTTACCATTTAATTCCATTTAGGAACACCGGAATTCCTTTCCTTTGCTAGAGGCCTAGGGAGACCTTTCCCCAAAAGAGAGACAAGAGCAAAATACTTGCCTAATCCCAGAGTTAACTGTACAGTCCTGGCAAGGAGGTCACTGCAGATCACTTCTTGTTGTTTCTAGAAATGGAAACAGTTAAGACAGTCATGTTTTTACGTGAACTAAGGGCAGGATTTAATAAGGACGAGAAATCTTATTTAGCAGCCTTTTCATCATACTTCATTTCATAGCAGTCCACACATCCAAAACATTGTCTCTTGCGGTCCATGACAAAGATGTGGTCATTTTAAGGGACACCCCCATGCAAAGTTAAGAGGGAGGGTAAGTTAATGAGGCACAGCCCGCTGCATTATTCAGGCTGCAGCAAGTTCTCAAGGCAGCAGGGATAAGGAACTGTATGGTATCCGCAGATGTACCTTGCATTCACATCCCAGCGTGCCAATCGCACAGAAAAATCCTCCTGCAGGTTGGTAGCGGCTTCTGCTTTCCATGCTCTGTACGATACCTCCGATGCTGAAGGCTGTCCCGAGAGTGTTCAACAGTACCTGGCGTATGGGAGCAGCGGCAGCTTACTTGGGAGGGATGCTGGGCATTGCTGGGCTGATTTATCAATGCAGTGGCGACAAAGAGGAAAAGAGGAGTGCTGATGGGGGTGGCACGTGCCTTTCATTCACTAAATCTTCTCTGTCAGCGCCTTAACAGAACAAAAATAATGAACAGGCCATGTGCGTGCAGGGCAAGCCCTAGATTTGATGCGGCATCTCAAGCCGTACATTTCACAGGTGCCACAGAAAGCTGAATGTGCCTTTGCCTACTCCTGTGTAAAGCCAATCTATGTTGTTTTCAGGAATGGCAACGTTTAGAGACAGCATTTTCTTTCATTTTATTTCAGATAAATAAAAGCAGGTAGCTTTGTGCTCTGCCTAAAGGCTACTCGGAGCTTTCAGTCATGTGAAATGCAGGTAGTTGAAGTGGCGTTTTCTCTGTTATGCTTTTCCAGCCTCTTAGATCTGAGGGAGCACATGGAGGACCCGGGAAAGGTGAGAGGGGAGGTTGTGTGGTGGGGTGATAGCTGGCCATTCGAGGTGTGCAATAAGAAATCCGGTCGTCTTCCAGGGTGTGCATGTCTCCGATGAATAGCTGCTGAGCCCAGCCTCAGGTGACGGAGCCACACGCCCCCTCCTAGGTCCCTTTCAGCCTGATTCACAGTGCGGTAAGGCTGAGCCCTCAGACTTGGGTAGGCTCCAGCTACAAGCTGCCGCTGCTTGTCCGTGCTCCTCCATGCTTGGGGAGACCAGCCAGTTGTCTCACAACCTAATGATGCCCTTTCGGAGGACACCACAGGGAATAACTTGATTCTTCACTTAATTTCAGCCAAGTCCAAATACAAGTGGAGAAATACGAAATATATGTGAAATGCATCTCTGATGTACTCTGCCTTGGCAAAAGAGAGGGGGGGAGGCAGGAGGACACGAAGAGAAAGGATATGCTGGAGGTGGCACCGAGTGGTAGAAGCAGCAAACGCAAGAAGGAAAGATGCTTAGCTTGTGGTGGAGACACCAGGGCAAGCGAAAGCTCCTGACAGTTTTTTGAGAATGGAAAGGCCCAGAGTTCACTAGATTTGGGCAGTAGGAAGCAGAGAGATAATATTGCAAAGCACAACGGGTAACAAGCAATTTACAAAGAGAAAAAAGCATCAGTTAATACCACAGGGTGCCCTGAAAAAAAAAAACGACCAAACTGCAGGAAGCATCCGCTTGCTCCTTCCCTCGGCTCACCCAGCCTTTCAGTCCGCCGCGTTTCTGCACCTGCTTTCACCCAAAATGACCTGGGGCAAAAAAGCTCCCCTGCAATTACAAGTGGTTTGTCTTTCGAGGAGGTTGGGCACGTGGTTGTGCTGGGAGGGTGGAGAGGGCAGCGAAGGCGAGTGGCGGGGGGACCTGGCCCCACTGCAGGCAGGACAGCCCCATTCCCCAGGTCCAGCAGCTGTGTTTGCAGTTTGTCTCCCGCTTACCTCCTACTCACCGCTTCTACCGTTGCTGATGGGCAATTGGATGGGCAGAGGTGGGATCCTCTCAGTTTGCTGCGAGAGGACAGCAGCTCAGCTCATGTAATACGTGTAACGTGGGATTATTGGATGGTAATAAAATTAGCAATGTTTAAAGAATTGCTGGCCACATCCTCCACAGGTACAGACCAGCACCTGCGGAATCCAACCCGTTTACCTTCCCAAAAAATTGCAACTCAGCCACATATGGTGACGCGAAATGTGTTTTGCAGGAGTGCTCAGAAAGGCGGATGCATGGGAGCATGTTCCCTACTTCTCCATTCATCTGCTACTATGATGATGAATACGATATCAAGAGAAGAACAAACAGATTAAAAAGAAAGGCTGCAGGTACAGTATATTTTGGGAGATTCCTCCTACCTTTCAGTTCTTAGAAATACTTTCTTCTGTGCTTGCTGCTTTTAGAAATATTGCGGGACTATTTTCCTGTGTTGAGAAAAGCAATAGGGATTTGAACAGTTAGTCTAACGATTGTAAAAGATTTGTGACTTCAATCATCCATGTCTGCCATGGAAATTTATTGTGCCGAAGTCACTAAAACATCCTCACATTGTCAGATGTTTTAATTCTAAAAAACATAGTGACATTAAAAGTGCTATAAACTAACAAGAAGAGAACTAAACTGTAATTTGTTAAGATTCTAGTCTATTGGCAGGATAAAAAACACTATGAAAAAATCTTTTCAGAGAGAAATTTTTTTCTCTACCTACCTTCAACGTCCATAAGGAAAGCTGTCATGACTTGGCCACTGGCGTTTTGTGTTTTCTGCATCAGTATTGAAATAAACTGCTCTGTTTTACAGAACTACAGGAAGCCGGCCTTCTGCCAGAACAGTCAGAGACACTGTGGCAGGAAGAAAAACACGGAGGGCACAGCCATAAGAAAAGCAGCAAGCCTTGGCAAGAACATAGGAAATACAACAAAGATGGCGAGTGTTACAAAAAGATGAGGATGTCCCAGGCAGAGAAACCCCGAAAAGAGAAATACAGGAGTGAAGTTGCAATGGACCGCTGTTTGGAGGACTTCCCTCAAGGGTGTAAAAGGCATGCGTGCAAGGGCAGTAAAATCCGTTACAAGTCCATTTTCCAGGCATTCTCGGGCAGCAAGACTGCGTACGTGCAGGAGCCTCTGGAGGGTGCTAAACGGAAGAGGAAATGGAAAAAGCAGAAGGACACTGGTCTTGATATCAATGAGAATTTATTCCTCATAAAACAAAGGAAGAAGAAGTCCAAACAGAAATTCTGGTGATGAGGAAGCAGATAGGTAGCACCAGCCTTTACTGGCTCCGGCTCTGCCTTCTGTTTATTTTTGTTCCTCTCTTAGCACGCTGATTTTGAGTCCGTCTCTGAGCCCGGGCAGCATGCCCAGGCGGCGGTCACACACCAGACATCCCTCTCATGAACATCAAACATCGTCTTTCATGAACGGTCCGCTTGACAGGTTGGACTTTGTGCCCCTGCCTGAAATGGCCGTACTTTCCAGCAGTCCCAGAATAGGCTGTAAGTTTATTTTTTTTGCTTGGGGAGGGCGGGGGGGGGTGATGGGGAAAGGGTCGTGCTGGGTTTGGTAGGGTTTGTTTCTTCACCAGTGAGATGTTGCTCTGCCTGTCAGAGCAGGATCCGCTGCTAGGGAGCACAGTGCCTTCGCAGCTGACGCTGGACACGTCAGGAGTCATCAGGACAGAGACCGGGGGCACAGATGTAGCAAATGTTCCCTGCAGCCACTCAGTCCTCTCCAGAGCGCAGCTGGGCACACTTGCACTGCTGTCCCTCCTGGAAGGTGCTACAAAGCCATTGCCTTTGCACTTTGGGCTGTGACAGTCTTCCGCCTCGTGCTCCAGCGTGGTGTCATGGATCCATCTCTCTCGGTGCCGTGGCTTTTGGTGCTGAGCACGGACAAGCTCTGCGCGAGTCTGTTCCCTCTCCTTGCTGACTGTTCAGCAGGGCAGGAAAAACCAGCTGAGAATGGAACAGAGTTTACATCTCAAATCACGTCCTTGCTCCCCTTGATGTGGAAGTTGTTTCTGGAGAAAAGGTAGCAGAGTATGAAAAATGTATTCAATTCCAGACAAACTGTGCTAAAATTTAGTAATTTTTCAAAACACAGTTATTTTTGTACACTGGAATTAAACAAGCATGTTGTTAAAAGGTTTGTAAGAATAATCGCTTCATCGAAGGAACAACCTAAATAAAACTTTACATGAGGGATATTAAAAAAACGTAGCTTTGTTCTACATTTTCTTGCATTACCAAACATAATTAAAAAGTGTCGTCTTCTCTTTACTGAACCCCTGGCAAGAGATTTTCTGGTTTTGAAAAGGAAATTACCTATGCTGTAGCTACTGTACTGTAGATTCATGACCTGCTCTGGACGATACCACTCCTTTTGCTAAGCATTTAATAGTAAATAACAGCACAGCTTCATAAAGGTGCGTGTCCTCTCTGAATTTTTACGAAGAAGCGGGCCTTTGGCTACAGTTCTGTTTCAAGATTAGGAAGCGTTTGTAACCTACGTTAATGCAAGGCTATCTGGGAAAGGGAAATGGGTACACTAGAAAAAAATCAGGACTGCCCTTCTGCCAGTAGTGTCCCATGGTAGTACTCCCTAAATTCATCAGCTTTTTGTTTGGCAAGGTCACCAGCGAGAACGCTGGTACTTCAGTGACCATATCACCTCATCTCCGAGGTGCTAGGGGTAGAACTATGCCAGCCTAATACTTGGGAACCTAATGCCCGGTTTTGCTGAAGTGTGTCCTTGCTGGCAACTGAAATTTAATTTTGCTTAACTTCATTGATTACATGGTTGTAAAGTTCCTGACGATATTGAAAAAGTAAATCGCTTTTACCCCTGATTTTTAAAAAAATAAAAACAATAAATTAATTCCACTCCTGAAAAGACTTGCCCCTAACACTGAAACTCGTCGTTTCCTGTATGCTTTTTGTTTATCGATACCTGGTTCTATTTGAACGAAAGCCTCTGGTAGCCTTTAGCTGAACCAGCACGTAGACTGGCAGGTAGGGGAGGAGGGTTGGTTTAGATTGAGCATTGAGGTCAGCTCTGACTCCTGCGGTGCGTCGTGTCTGGCTTCCTCAAGCAGCCTTGCAGGTGAGGGCCAGGATGTGACTCCCCAGCCCAACACGAGGCAGCAAAGCTGTAGTAAGAGAAGCGAGATACTGGTGCAACGTATACAAACTGGAGTATTAACTGCACCGTCCACTTGGGTCATGGCATGTTAAGACATCGGCCCAAATACTGACTTATATCAGGCTTTGCACAGCAAAACGGAGCAAATCTGCTATGGAGGGCCAACCGGAGAATCTGGAGAAGAATCAGAAGGTCTGGATAATGCAGCTAGCATGGAAATACTAAACATGAATGTATTTTTCATGTATAAACATCTGTATTTTTCTAGAGAAAAGCAGCTGGGTAAATAAGGTGCAAAGGAAAATGGCTGGTCTTAATAAGTGGGACAGCGAAGAACAGACACGTGTAGATGAGGCACAAAGAAAACAGAGCTTAAACCAGTAAAGGTGATGGGAGAGCAGCAGGTTGTCCGAGGCGGGCGTGCACTCTCCCTGGAGGGTTTCAAGGAAGCGTAGAACAAACATCTGCCAGAGATGACAAGAGGTGGTTGGAGCGAGCTGATGCGTGAGCGCTCTGCTGAGGTCCCTTCAGTGGTTTCTCAGCAGCCCGGTCCTGGCCTTGCCCCCGTGTAAGCAACGTGCCCGTGCTGCTGTTGGGCAGAAGGAGCTCAGCACGCCCTTGGCCAGGCACTGCTGGAATAGAGAGCAGGAGAACCGAGACTCTTCGCATCCCACCGGTTGTGTAGGGCTGCGCTGTCTTCAGCCATCGCTCCCCAGCCCAAGGCAGCGCTCGGGTCCTTGAAACCCAGTGCCCCACCTCTCACAACCAGCATACTCCAGTTTCAAAAGCACCCCTCAGGCTGGGTGCTGAGCCTTCTTGCACGTGGGAGCAACAAGGTGCAGCAGGACAAGGATTTGTCTCTTGCCAGCCAGGACCTTCTTCGGCAGCATGTTTCCAGCCGTGGAGATGGACCCCCCGCAGCGTACACCCAGTGAGTGAACCTTCTCCCCCCCGACCGTTAAACTCTACGTGGAGGAGTCAGGAAATCATCTCCACTTACCTGCAGGAGACCAAGCGCCTGGTCTGTGTGCCTGTGCAGTGGACGACACTCCCAGATCATCTCTCTTGGGACGCTTTAACTAAAAGGGGTTGCTGCCAGCACCAGAAGCCTGTCACTGGTAACTTGTGCCTCCCAGCACTGCCAGTAAGGCTTCTGTCTAGCAGATTGATGTATTTTACAGAGCTTAGTGCAAAAATAATACAGTTGAAGATGTTTTTGCATTAGATGAGAAGGACAGGATGAGGAAAATGGCAAAAAGGAGTTAACGCATTTTCCACAAGCAAAAATAGCACATTAGCAACTACGGAAAGGAAAGCTCTGCATTAAAATCCTGTTCGGGACCAGGTGACTTGCAGGCTGAATTACTTCCATCAAGCTCCATTTTATCCTATTAAACCAAAAAGTGCTTCAGCTTGTCATTCCTCCCACCTGCTTTTTCCCCCTTCCTCTAAAGAACTGTCAGCCTTTACTCCAGAGATGCCTGGGACTGAAAAACATGCTTATCCCAGGAGAGGACAGTGTCTCGAGGTCACAGTTGATGTGCACTGGTGAAGCAGCATGAGGAAACCTACATTGCGTGAATAAATAAAGGGGCGTAGCTCAGCCCAGACTCTGTGGAGGAGACAAGATGGATGGATCGAAAGGTCAGAGTCTTGTTTGATAATGGGGGCACTTGTCCCAGGAGTGAAGAGGGGAGAAGAGAGTATTTGGTCTATCATTTGTTGCGGCCGCTACACAGCAAGGTTGAGGAAGAAAGGAATAGTGTTTGAGGTGTACATCCCAGCAGCGTACCAGCGTGCGTTGGCAAAGAATTAAACGTGTCTTTGTAACACGCTGGCTCCTCCTTGAAGCTTTCGTTTCACTAACGTCTGCCTAAAAATGTCGGCATCTCTGTCTCTCAAGGCACCAGCTCTTGTAGATTCTGCTGGGAAAGTCATTTAACCAAGCATGTCCGAGCTACGCAGCCACCCTGTGCTGCACCGTGGGGAGCAGTGACCAACATTTCAGTTGTGCACCGTGCAGCCGGTGATGCTGGGGCACCGCAGCTGCATCCTGGCCTGGAGCCCTCCTGCACACCCCCAGCAAAGAGGTCTGGAACCCACAGCAGAACCGTAACCTGCTCCCGTGTCGCCAGTGCCAGATCAGGGAAGCACCACGCGTGAGCAGCATGCTGCTGATAGCAGGGACAAAATTCAGAGTTCCCCCGTCAGACAACGCCGCCGGTGAGGTGCGGGATCCCGTGCTGGTCTGACTGGAGCGTGTGCTACCTCCTTGGGGCTGGCGCTGTTCCTCCAGCAGCAGTGCTGGTTAGTCTGTCTTGGACACGACAGCTCTCCAGGCTGGCACCCAGTTTGTCAGCAAACTGGTGAAAATGTTGGTCCCAGGCGTCCTGCAGCAAAACGTTGGTTCCAGAGCTCGCCGTGGCATCGGGGCACCACAGTACAGAGCCGTGTCCCAGTCCTGCCCAGGCAGAGGCTGCAGTGGGAGCAGGTGGAGTGGGGTGTCCTGGAGCTGGGGGCGCACAGGCTGGGGGGCTATGGAGGGAGCTGTTATCCCCCCGTTTTGTTGGTGGGAGGGCAAAGGCCGGACACCTATACCTAAGACCTCCCACACAAACAGGAGCTGAGCACAGGCATGGCCCCGTCACCCCTAAAACCATTCTCCTTCCCTCTCAGGCAAGGAGCTGCAGCTACACCGCTGTCTTGGCAGGCTTGCCAGAGCACGTGGAGCTTTCAGCCCTTTCTCTTTGCCAAGAAGTAATCTCTTGCTGTGAGTCATTTGCAGAGCGTGATCATGACTGGGATTTAATTTGTTGTGCTTTGCGATGGAGCTTGCTGGCTTTGGCCCTCTTCCTTAACTCAGGGCCCCAGCGCCACACGTAGATGTTGTCTCTGCTGGCAGAGGTGAACGGAGTGGAGCAGTGGCAGGCAGATGGGCAGGACTGGTGGGGCGGCATTGTGCTGGTGAGCTGGGCTGCAGGAGGGCGTGCGCCCAGCCATGGCATCCACCTGGGAGCCAGTTAGGGGATGCTGCTCTGTGCCACAGGAGCAGCTGGAGGCCACATCCATGCAGGGAGGCAGCTGTGGATGCTTCCTGCCAAAGCAAGGCAGACAGGGTGGAAGCCACCCTGTTTTGGGACCGTTTCCTCGCTATGGGGCGAGATGTGGATTTGCCGTGGTGGGTTTGTCCCACGAGGGCAGAGGCGAGTCAGTATCCCCCAGATGAGCTGTTGAGCCAGCAAGCACCGAATGTAGCTGCAGCCGCGCTGCCTGCAGAGAGCGGGACAAAATTAGCTGTCTTTATCTCCTGTCATTTTGCTTCCGCCAGCTGTCTTAAGCTGGCAGCTGTGTGTCCCTTCTGCTCCTTGCTGCTGGCATGGATGAGGGTGTCCTAGAGAGGGAAAGAAAGCCCCAGTTGCCCTGGCATAGTTTTTCCAAGCCTTGTGGGCATCAGGCATTCACAGCAGATGTGCAGGCAATGCTGGGAGAGCCGGGAACTGCAGAAGGGGAACAGGGCAGCTGTGCGATGGTGGTGGTGGCAGGACAGTGGCATCTGGGCAGGGACAAGGCACTGGCACCCTGTCAGCAGGCAGGAGCGCTGCTGCAAAATGGAAATCAAGGTAAGGCTGCAGCTCATGGCACAAAAGAGCCCTGCAGCCACCTGGGTGGATGAGTGCAGCAAAGCAGGGTCCAGCCCACAGGATGCCTGGCACAGCCCCGCCAGCCCCTGCCCGGTGGTCCTGGCGGAGACGGAGGGGACCGACCGAGCACTCACGGCCCCGCAGCACTGCTCCGCTCTCCAGCCAGGGCCGCTTTTATCCCTGCGACCCCGAGCAGCTCTTCACTGTCTTCATGTGTCCACCAGTTACAAGTGCCTGTGGCACTACCTGGCACGGCAGCCAGTAACTGCACTGTTTTTTGCATTGCAAAATGATTATTAGCACCTCAGTTCATTATCAAAGCAAATTTAATTTTTCAATGTAAAGGAGCCAGTTGTATTTATAAAGGAAACACTGTTGATACAGCCAGAAAAAATTAATTCATGACAAATGTAAGGAAAATTAATAGTCTTTAACCGGGACAATATTTGACTGTGTCTAATTATGCTTTGCCGGGTAAAGTACATAATCTTTGAAAAGGCCTGACAGAGATTCTTGCAGAAGCATTTTACACTTCTTGTGATGAAACTGCATTTAAACATTGGGGTTTTTAATTAACCTTGTACCAGTCTGGTCAAATCATATAAAAACTGTTGTGAAACCTCAGTATCCTCTTGTGTGTTTGTGCACTGCCAGAGGCGTTGTGTACATTCAGGAGGCTCTTGTGTAATCCAAACCCGTTCAGGCAGGAAAAAAAAAAAGGGAGAGGAGAAAACACCAAAGGCAGCATGGCTGCAGAGAGCCCCTGGACCTCAGGTGGGGGTCCTTGCTGGTGGGACGGCAGCATGGACATGCAGACGCCACCTGGATTCGGCCAGTGCCGTGTCTGATCCATCACCTGTCGCTGCTTTCCTCTGCCAGCCCTCCCTGCATGTGTGGCTGTGCCGGCTTACACGCCTGTACGCAAGAAGCAGGACAGGGAAGAGGAGTGGGAGCTGATGGGGTGAGCGCTCCTGCATTTCCCTTCAAAGGGGAAGCCAAAGAACCAGGCTCTGCCCCGGGGTCTGTTCACCGTGGAGGGCTTGTCCCTGCTGGTGCAGATGGCCTCGGACAAGCGGGATGCCTGTGCCTTTCCGAGGGCTCTGGCTGGCCCCGCTGGCTTTCCCCATGGCAGACAGACAGCAGAGCACCGCCGCATCAGAACAAAAGCCCGAAGGCTCCTCACCAGACACGTGCCCACATTGACTCAGGGCAGGATGAGTCCCCAGGAGATGTCCACAGGGTAGGGTCTTCCCTGGCAGATGCCCTTCCTCAGGCTGACTGTGGCCCGTGGAGCCTGCAGGCAAGGGTGGCCACAGGAACTCCACAAGTGGAAGGTTCAGCGGGTGTTGGGGGGGTTGGGGTGGGGGAAACCTCACAGAGAGATGTGGGGATCTCTGGTTCTCCTTAGAAGATGTTGCTGGCGACAGCATGCGGATGCAGGTGACATACTGAATGACGGGTGCTTGTCCATAGTAAAAACAGCACAAGCCCAGCCAAGGCACCAGAGGGTCTGTTTCTGCCTGGTTCTCCAAAGGTTTCCACATCCTGGACATGGCCCGGCCCCTCTACAGTGCCAGCTGTCTCCATCCCTTGGACACAACCGCAGCAATCCTGACCGACAGCAGCAGGAGAGCTGGATCCTCTGTGTGAAGAAATCCCAGGTGCACATCGCCAGGATGAGTTATTGGTGTTGGCACCTTCTCACAACCACGCACTCTTTTACCAAATGATATGCCCGACCCCTGCAGCTCCCAGTGGGGTGATAACTGAGCCAACCTGGGGCCAAAGCTGCCATCTCGTCTCCTTTCTGCCCATGCTGGCAGCTGGCTGCCCGCTTCCCCAAGACGGACTGGTGCTTCCCGCTCTCGGGGGGGAGATTCAAAGCTTGTCCGAGCTTTGGAAAAGCAAACTGGAGGACCCCAGTGCATGAAATCACCAGGCAGGCAGGATGAACCCCACCGTTTTCCTCGTTTCCTTATGTGGGTGTTGCAAAGGGAAGCTCTGCCCCCCGCAGCATCCTCCTCCAGCCCCGCGGCCAGTCCCATGCCACCATCCTCAGCCCTCCTCGGGACAGCTTGGAAATGCGCCATCTTCTCAACTCGGCCTGCCAACTTGAAGCCAATTTGCATTGGATAATTATTTTCAATTAAGTGATAACCATCCTGCTCTGAACAGAAATAATCTTGTCCGAAGGCCAAACAGTTTATCCTGGCTCAGAGACGAGGCTGCAGCTTTGTGCAGACGCGCAGCAGCGTCGGCACCGTTATCGGCTCTGCTGTGCTGAAGGATACAGCTCGTAGCCAGGGAGGGTTGCACGCAGCCCCGTGTGCTGACTAACGCAACACGCTTAAAGCAGCCCGGCTGGCCACCGCGGCAGCCTCCAGGTCCTCACCAGCACCTGCTTCTCCTGTGCAAGCCAAGTCTCCCTTCCCGCTCCCCATCAAGCTAAGGGATTTTGCAACCCTGGAAGTTTTATTCTGGTCCCCAGGCAGCGGCAGAGCTATTTTGCATCTGCAGATCTCACCTGCCCACCAGCTGTCTGCCTCCTGCAGCACCATGCGGAGCGAACACATGCTCTGCACAGCGAGGTACTGCCAGAAGAGTGGTGAGCACCGAAACAGCCCCGATCCCCACCAGGGCCGGCCTCACCGATGGAGAGGGCTCAAACGTGTGTCGTACAAAGTTGGTGCCTTCCTGCTCAGCATCCTCCCCACTAAAGCCAGCTGGCCTCTGCAAGAGCCAGCAGCAGCCACCCTAGGTGCCCTGGTGACCGGCCACTCAGCACTGGTTGTGTGCAAGCATCCTCTCATAGAATCACTTCGGTTGGAAGAGTGTTCAGCTCATCAAGACCGTATTTGCTCTCAAGAGCGCCCTGAGCCACTGAGGGTCCCTCACGCACAGCGGGCAGTGAGTGCGGGCTGGTGACGTGCCCCCGAGGTGCTCTGCCTGTAGGCCGTTCCTCTTGAACTTGGCTGTTGCAATAAAGACAAGCAGGACTGCCGCCCCCGAAGCAGAGAGGCGGCTGGGCCCGTACTGCCCTCGGTGGGGCAAGGACCCACCACGACCAAGCGATCTGCCGCTTTGACAGAAGTCACAGGGATTGAGTGCTGACATGTAGAGGCTGTGGCCGGCCCGGGGAGGGGGAAAGACTAGCGGTGCCAGAGGCCGTCGCCGTCCCCAAGAGCTCGTGCAGGTGCACAGCACAGCTGCACCGGCCTCAGAAGTGGTCCATCCTGGGTGGCTTCTTCCCCTCATCGCTCCATGCCTGGCAAGGGCGGGCATCAGCCAGCCAGGCCGCCAAGCTGGGGTGGTGACGGTCGCATGCACGTAGATCTCTGTACAACACTTGGCTGGGTGGAAGTTGGGGTGGGGGGTGGGGGTTGTTTTTTTTTTATTAATCCACCAAAGCCCAGTCGGTTGGGAAGATTGGACTCCGGAGCTCCTGCAAGTGAAAAATAGCAAATCCAATATCTTTTTAGTGGTGTTTTTATATTCAAATTAGACATAATCTCCATGAATAAAATTACTGTTCCCAAAGGGATCATGCCCAATTTAAATGTATAAAATGTCATTAAAAGGGCACTGGCTTGCTATTAAAATTTAACTCCAGCAAACCCCCAATGTCATTTGTATTATAGTTTTACAATTAAGCCAGAGATGTTGGAAATAATAGTTTTGATGTACAATCTGGTACCATACAGTAGGACTCCATTGTTCTTAAGAAGTCTGCAGCCGGACCCCTCACTGGAAACGCCGCCACGTCGGAGCAGTGGTGCCGCCAGGGCTGGCCGCAGCGCCCGGGGAGGCAGGGCGCAGCCGTGGCACTGCCAAGGGGCATCCACCCGGGGAACAGGACTGGTGCCACACTGCACCATTGACTCCAGCTCAAGGAGCAATCTCGCCCGAGGCCGATGGCTGTGGTGAGGACATAGCCAGCACAAGCAAACATCCCGCTGGAAGGACCCCAAGCACAGGGCTGGGACCCCCTCCCTTTCAGGGATGGGAAAGCTGGCCCAGTACCACGCCACGTAAAGGCTGTGGACCCCCTTCCTTGCAGTCTTGCTGGCTCAAAAGCCAAATGCTGCATCTGGGAGGGTGCAAGGGCTGGAAAGCAGCACCACGGCTGCAAAGCAGGGGCTGCTGGGCTGTGCAAGGAGGGAGGGAGGCACTGCCAAGGAGGAGGCAATCACAGAGGCAGTGCTCTGAGGGATGGGAGCATGTGTATCGCCCCACCACCACCACCACCACCTCCACTCCTCAATGTGCGGACTGCTCAGGCTGCAGCTGGAAGCAGCAGCTGGAGGCAGGGAGGTGGTGCAACTGCTCACTCACCCGCCCCCAGCAAAGACGTCGCTTGCACCAGCTCATTACTTTGTCTTGAACAGAGTGCTGGTTCGGCCGCCAGTAGCTGCTGGCTGTTCTTCCCCAGTGCAGCGGTAGGAGATCAGGGTCCTGTTGCAGGAGGCAACATCTGAGTGTACTTGAGAAAGGCGGGTGGGCTTTCAGACACGCAGAGACCCCCTCAGTTGCCAAGTGACCTAATGAAAGGCATCTTCACCCTCCCTAAGTGATGATGATTCTGCTGAGCTCTTGCTGTCATGCACTACAGTCCAAAAGAAAACCCATGTAATCCTGGGAGGGGACAGCAGCCATGGAAATGGCTTGTCCTGTCCCAGACACTGCTGGTTCTGCTCCCCTCAAGGCGTCTCCTGGCTTGGCATGCCAGCTGACTGTGGCCACCGAAAGCATGCAAGTGGCGTTTACTACAAAATCTGAGAACGCGAAGTGCCCAGCTACGGTTAGCAGGAGCTGTCGCTTTAGCAAGCTGGTGGCCAGCTCAAGAGCCTGCGCTGACCTCGGGCATCTGAAACAAGGGCCTCTTTTGCTGAGATGTGGAGCAGAAAAAGGAATCCAAGCAAGCCCTCCAGCCCCTTCCCAGCCAACGCTTTCTTTCACACAACGCGCACATGGACCCTGTGCCACCACCCGATGCTGCTGCACTGGCAAGGTGTCTGTCACCCGCCGGCGTCCCCCAGCAGAGCCGTGGGCTGAGGCCAGCCCAGGGCACCATCACCAGTTCTTCCTTTCACCCCGAAAAGGCTGACCCTTTGTCAAAGCCACGTGCTTGCTCTGCAAGCGCCTGCCCTAGGCGTGGAGAAGACAAGGTGGCCGCTGCGAGAGGTGCGCAAGGGGGAAGGCTGCGGGGCAGCGGGCACAAGTCCCCAAGCGCCTTGCGGGCACAGCATGCGTGCCCCGGGGCTGCAGCGGGGTGCCGTGAGCTGAAGCAGCGCACGCAGCCCAGCCATGCTCCGTGACCTCAGCAGACCTGTCACAGTTTGCCTTCCAGAGTCAGCACGAGACTGCGCACGCAAACAGCCGCTCCCTTGAAAGGGACTGCTCAGAAAGAGTCTTCGCTCTCTACCAAATAATTACTATGCATTAAAGGGTATAATGCATATTTAAATATGCATTTAGCTGTCAGAGTAAGCAGGTGAGTGAATACGCATGTTATAAAATACACGTATTTAACTAATATGCAATTAATGGGGCAAAACAGTCAAAACTATTTATTACTTCAGGGAACAGAACACCTTCTCCAAAGCATTTTAATTACTGCAGCAATATTCGGAAAGCAAAGATCACATTCAATCTTCCTCACTCTCCTTTCTTTTTCCCCAAGGAACAGAAAAACTATGTTAAACCCCACCGATCCTACACGTAGGAGAGAACTGTTCAGCAAAACCAAATATGCGGACCCCCGGGAAGGTTGCGATCGAACAAAGAGCTGCGACGGGAGAGAAGTAAATACCCTGGTGGAGACGTACAAACCAGCCCAGCTTCTGGCCTCCACTCCAGCAAGGTGCAGCTGCAGCGCAGGACAAAGCTGCAGCCCCCGGGGGGGACACAGGCAGCGCTGCAGGGAGCAGCGCCACAAGGGCTGTGCCCAGCACTGGCACAAGGGCATGGAGATGCTGCAGCACAGGCAGCCTCAGGGGCTGCTGCCAAAGCTCACCCTCCCAGCCGGGTGGCTTCTGGCCACCCCTGGGGAATGAGAGGTCCGAGGCATGCCCCCTTTGGTGGCACCCACGGCAGCCAGAGCCATGGCATCCTCTGCCAGTCTCCTCTCTTGTCATCTGTCTGGCAGTTGCCTGAATTACTACTGGAGCTCATAAAGCACATGCAAACAGCCTGCAAAATGGGAAGCATTCATCTGAGACATGCAGCCCAAACACCCTGCTTGCACTGCAGACGGATCACTTAGCCTTGTCATTGTGTTTATGAGGGTGAGAGAGTTTTTCACTGCCACGATATTTTCCCATTAGCCATTACAAGGAGATGCTGCTGCAGGGAACAAGGGAAAGGTTTCTCCTATGCATGACTGAGCTGCAAAGGCCAAATCAAAGGGACCGGTTGTGCCCTGGGTAATTCTTACCTTGATTTCCATGTTGAAACACGATAAGCCATGTAATAAAAACCTCGCTTCCTTCCCGCACCCTCATGTTCTCTCTGCTGGACCCCTCCTGGAGCCCAGCCCCATGGCCACCAACAATGCTGAAATTTCAGTGGCACGCTCTCCCTCCTCAGGCCAGCGCTGTCGCTATATGCCCACAGCAGCGGATCCCAAACGGGCCCAGTGCCACACCACTGGGGTCATAGCGAGGTGCAGCAAAGCCTCAATGCACAGCGGTGCAGAGGAAAAACGAGGCCTGGGGACCAGCCTGCAGATCAGCATGAGTCGGTGAGCTGCGCCATCAGCAGCCACCACTGCACCAGGCGGCCCCCACCCTCATCCCCCTGGTCTGCCTGGCCAGGGTCTCCACTGCACACATTATTCTCCTCCTGCCGCTTGCCGGTGCACGGGCACAAAGGGATGGCAGGAGAGGGCACGGCTCTGCCTGTCTGCCTCTTGCTGCTTCTCTCCTCTGCAGCCAGCAGCAGCAGCCAGCAGAACCCCCCCCTGTGAGGCAGCGGTGACTGTGGAGCAAAGCCCGTATCTCCACAGGCTTCTCCTCGTGTGCAGGGCTGCAAAGGAACAGCTTGTTCCCGCGTGCACCCAGAGACCAAGAACCAGCAGCGCACTCCAGGTCCCCCATTGTTCGCGCTGCGCCACCTCCCCGAGCACTTTCTGCACATCCTTCCCCGGGGGAGGGAGTTCTGGTTTTATTGTCACAGAGAAGCAGCAACTTCATGAAAATTTTTTTTTTTTTTTTCCTTTTAAAGGGGGGTTCCAAATTGATGCTAGAGTCAGAATGCTTCGAGTCATTAGGTGACTGACAACATACCAGGTCATATTTTGCATTAAAATACATGAATACAAAATGAAAACATTGGCAGATTTAGCATCCAGTGGTCCAATGGGGAAATGCCCCCATCCGGGCATTTCCAACAATAGATCACATCTAAAACTGTTCTGAGTTTGGTCCTGACCATTAATGTTCTGCACAATCGCATGAAAAAAGTCCCTTTTAATTCTTAAAAGGAAAACAGTTTAATCATTGTAACTAACTATACCTTCAGGGTATCATTTCAAAAATACAGGCAGAGATTAGAAGGGATTTGCGAGATTGTGTTTATTCCCAATTTAGGTGCTTTCCATAAATTAATTATAAAAGCAAGCCCAAACCAGTCAGAAGTACACTGGGAAATTCTCAGAGTGTTAGTCATTTTCATGCACTAATATTCATGCCATCTGCCTGCCTTTTTTATTTTTATTCTAAATGCTTCTTTGTTAACCGTAGCCTGCTTGCTTTTGCTGCGTTCAGTCCCTCTTCCCCTCACCCTGCTGCAGGTAGTTACCATGAGCACGCTGTTATATTTTTATTGAAAGAGCATTAAAAGGAGGAAGGCTTGTTTTGGTAATCGGCACTGATGCACGGCAAACAATGCCTCATCACGATACAGCCAGGAGCCGTCGTTTTGCTCCCGTTTAGAAGATTTGCTCCCACGTGTGCCTCGTTGCCTTTCCAAGCTCTCCCCACCAAGGCGGTTTGCAGAGGACCATGGGCTGGAGGTCGCTTCCCGGCAGTTTCAGCAGGATGGAGAGCACGGGACTGGGATGCACTTGCCCTTGGCCCTTCAACTAGCACAATGTGAAGCGCTGGGAGAGCCACAGGTGTGGGCAGCAGAGCAGGCTGACCATTTCTCCATGTGTGGTATCCACGTCACGCAGTCAAAGACCAACTTGTGGGCCGGCCTATAACGGCAATGCTAAAACACAGGTGTCGAGCATCCCCCAGACAAGCGTCCTCCAGCATCCCTGGCAAGCGATGGCAGCAATGCAAACCCAGCATAGGAGCTCCTCTGGTAAGACTGGGGGACAGCGGGTCATCCTGGGACAGGACGAGATCTGCCCGAAAATGGTCCCACTGCCGTCAGCACGCCTGCAGCCTGCCCAGGAGGAGCGTGGCGATTAACAAACCCTCCATCGCCTCGGGAGCTGCAGCCCCAGCTTAACCAACCCAGCTTCGTCCAGCCGCTTTCAGCTGGGGAAGGGGGACACGGGGGAAGCAGACGCGACCTGTGGGGACACACAGGGACAGCTGAGCCGCGGCTGCAGGACGCGTGTCAGGGCAGCCTGGTGCCATCCTGGGCAGGCGCAGGGCGGCATGGGGGGGCCGTGCCAGGCAGAGCCAGCGCTGCTGGCCGGGACACCCATCCCTCTCGCCAGGCTGGCAAGGGTCACCACCTCCTGCCCTCGCAGGACTGTGCCCCCCCCCCCCCCCCCCCAGCGCGTCTGGGGACGGCTGCTCGGGCAGCCTAATGACAAGAACCAGAGCTCGCTCCTCTCTCGCAGCTCTCTGGGCCCCGCTGTGTGTGCTGGTTGTTCCCCCCACCCCCCTGGCAGGGTCCTCCCTGGTGCCCCCGAAAACACCCTGAGACACCATACGGAGCAGATGCCTGCTGTGAAAATCCAGCAGCCCCACTTCTGCCGCCTCTCCGGGCCAGCCCAGCCAGGAGGCAACCAGCAGTGGTTTGGCTTTGTCCATCGAGCCACTGGGAAAGGGGAAGGGGAGGGCAGGAGTCAGCACGGGGAAGACCCCAGGAGCTGCATCCCCTGGCCAGCAGAGACCCAGCGCGGTGGCCCAGGCCCAGCCAGGACACTGCACGAAGGCAACTGGTGCTGAGCTTGGTCTTCCGCTGTGAATTCTCCCCAGGTAGAGCTTTGAGCCTTCTTTTAAAGGTGGCAGTTGTCTCTTTTAAGAAAGGAAAATTCAAATATTGCTCCTTAGAACAGCATTGCCCAAAGGTTTCGGTTGCTCCTAAATAAAAAATCTTAGCTATCCCTTAAGAAGGATTAAAGAAACCAGTGTGGTTGAAATCCCTAATGGAGACGGTATGTTTTTTTGTCCCTACAGGAAACTTTTGAAAAAATTTTAAAAATAATCTTGTGATAATAGCCTAACAGCCCAAGTACACATTCGCCCTCCAGTAAAGTCAGACTCTCCTCGGGCTAATCGACTTCTGAACATCACAGAGCCTGAAATGGCAGTGCCCTGCGCCTCGTGTGCCGCATGCGAAACCCCCGGCTGTGCAACCTGCACCGTGGAGAGGAGCCACCTCTGCTGCGGGCACAGCGAGGCAAGCAGGAGTAGCCATGGAGGGAAGCTCAGACTGGCACAGGATGGGAAAAGCCAGGCTCCTGCTGCCCTCGGCCCCAGCTGGGTGGGCAGTATGCTCCCACAGGTCCCTCTGTCCAAGGAGAAGTCCTGGAGATCCAAGGGTGGTGAGAAGGAGCATGGGAAGTGAATGCATTAGGAGAAGCAACCCCAAAGGGCCGTGGCTCTCCGTGGGTCGGGGCAGTCCCACCTCCATGCGTGTAGGTGCTGAGACACCATACGGAGTAGAGCTTGGAGCCTTCAGGTGATGGGGGGAAGGAGAGATGAGGGCCTGTGGGAGCACACATGAAGCCCTTACATGGACCCAAACCTTCCCATCACCACGTACTGGCGATGACAAGAAAAATTACTGATGGAGCATAGGACGGCATGCTGGGAATGGGGTGGGATGGGATGGGATGAGATGGGAAGCGATGGGATGGGATGGGATGGGATGGGGGTGGGGTGGGATAGCTGGACAGATGGAGACCCAGCTGTTGTGCTGGCTTTTTGCAAGGAACTGCCACACCTCCACACTCCTGTATCCTCTGGAAGGCTGCAAACTTTGCCAGGGGGTTCTTGTATTTTGAAAGACATCACCTTCATGTAGTGAAAGCCAGTGCTTGTCTTTCTCCTGCCCTGACATGCACTCTAAAATGCCATCAAGGTCCTGCTGTACCCAAGAGGTGATTTTTCCACCTCCTCTGGTGGAGTACACCCCCCCCAAGTCACTGGCAGAAGCTGTTGCTCAACTTATGGCAGCTCCCTGGCCTTGCTGGCAAGCAGCCCGTGGCTCGCAGAGGCTGGGCAAAGCTCAGACACGTCTCCTACAGCTGCCTTCTGACCCAGACGGTGAGCTGGCTCTCTTTGCACCAAGCCCAGTGGCAGGAAAAAATATAAGCGAAGCCTTCAGAACAGCCTCATACAGGGGAAACGTGAAAACAGCATTCAGGGAGGCTATTCCCACAATAAGGCTTTTCCAGTTGTGACAGCATTGATGTGCTAGCTGCGAAGACAAACCCTTGCAAGTTTGCACAGGGGGAAAGAAAAGCTGGACCTGGACCTGGCTGGGACATACCCAGTGTCCTTGCTCCTCCAGCAGCAGCCCAGCCGTCTGCCAACAAGTGGAGAAAGACACGGCATCTGTTCCTCTCTCTCATTTCAGCTTTCAGACAGGCTTTGCAGAGCTCTGCAGAGTTTCCCAGGGGTGAAATGGTCTGCAGGACTGTCTGAAACAAAGCAGATGGTAAAACCAGAATTTATTTACCGCTCAGTTTTCACCAGGGTGTCCAGATAACAGGAAAGATGCCAGGTCACACATGAGAGACCAATTAACTAACTGCTTTGATGATGCTGAAACTCCGGGGTGAAGCAAAGCAGGGTAGGACAAGGAAAGGCTACAAGGCATCCCCAGGTCAGGCGCGCTGATGGACACTGTGCAGCATTTCAGAAGGAGCCAGCAAAGGCGGGTCAATGGCAGAGGTGTCGGTGGAGCAGTGGCGGGTGCAGAGCCATGAGGAGCAGGCAGAGGCAGCGGGGAGGCCGGGCTGGACTCCCCACAGCCACCCACGTCAGTGGCCTGCCCCGGCTGAGGCGATGACGGCTCATACACAGCAGGAAAATGATTCCGAAGGAAAAGGTGGGATGGGAATACTGTGACGGCTAAAGATGCTGTGGGGGCTACGCCTGACGTATTCATTGTCATGGTGTGCACAGAGGAGCGGAGAAGCTGGCCAGGGGGGTACCGCGGAGAGGCAGCGCAGGCTGGCATTTCACCAAAAGAAGGGAATTAGAGGAAATACAGAAAATACGACATGTAAATGATGCATATATCTCTGCCTGTGTGGGTTTTTATACGCATATACATGCGTGTACTATTTACAAAACACCAAAATGGGAAACTGGGAATTGCTATCCAGTTTGTCCCATGGGACAAGAGGAAGAAGAGAACGGCAGGTTGAATGACATTCAGTGTAAAAAAGAGGGAAGGAAATAGCTCCTTCTCTTCGTAGGGCTGTGGTGTGCCCTCGAGCCAGGTGACAGAGGGGTCTCAAACAGACTGAACACTCATCTGCTCATCTGAGCCTGTTCAGGCTCAGAAATAGTCACTGCCCACGTGTTTTGCCCGAGGGCACAACTTCTGGGTCCAGGTGAAGCGCTAATTAATAGGGGTTATTTCTTGGGGTGGCTCACTGGTACCCCTGCTCTGAAAGGTCCAAAGCAGCTGGGACCGGCCAGCCTGGGGAGTGGGCAGGGGGATGGGAGCACCAAGCTGCTGCTCTCTGCCCTCAAGGGATGCTCAGGCATGGCTTCAAACTGCTTTGGTCCCTGCAGTGGTGGGGCAGCTGCACACCCCTTGAGATGTGCCGTACAATCTACTGCCCGATTTCCTACAGCCCTTCACACCTCCCTGCAGCTGCCCCCATGCCACCCCTTTCCCCCAGACCCGGCTTCACGGTCCTGCCCCAGTCCCTCCAGCTCTCCCGCAGCACTCCCAGTCTCCTCCTACCTCCACAAGCGCTGGCTGAGCAGGAGCTGGCTGGTGCTCCAGGTGCCTGGGTGCCTCTCCAGCAGGACCAGCAGCAACCACAGAGGAGGCATCGCTCCATCCCTTGCAAGGGCACTGGCCCTGCTCCCCCACCTTGTGCCCAGCTTGAGCAAGCAGGACTGCTGGCCAGGCTGGGATGAAAAGTGGATGGAAGTCCCATGCACGTTAGGGAAGGGTCAGCAGAGGTGGGCAGACGTCACAAACCTTCATCCCTGCAGGGAGGGTGTGTCAGCAGGCACTCCTGACACCCCCCGCAATGGAAGGTGAGGTACCAAGACTGCACCCCCCTCTAGTCAAAGAGACGGCATCAGGCACGCTGTCCTCCTCCCACTCCCAACTCGCTGGCTCAAAAACCACGAGGGCTTGGAAAAAAGTTGGACCACTCTGATTTGCCCTCTGTGTCTGGAGATGTGAGCCGCATTTCTACAGCCGTTGGGGCAAAAGGTGGATGTGTAGAGGGCCAGGACCTTGCCAATGACGCGTGGAGGGGAGGGCTGCATTGCAATCTCGAGTCTTATGGTCAGTGCCTTCACCCCCTCTGTCCTCATCCCCGGGGAACACTTCAGTGAGGCGTCCACCTCCTTCGACACTGAAGGCGGTCATCCACAAGGAAGAAACTCACGGGGAATCAAGCTTCATTTCTTCCCGTGCTCATGGAATGCCTTTTTAAAATCAAGCGCACAAGCCCACGATGCCAGGACCCGGGGCTCCAAGTTACGCTTGAGATGGGGTGATCCAGGGGAGGAAGCTGTGGGCATTAGGAGCAGGCTTCAAGTGCAATCCCTTTTGTGCCCGGCCTGACGACACAGTTTTTGACCAGCACAGGAGTTGAGGAAAGAAAAGGCTGGGGGTGGGGGTCGGGGGTGGGTGTCATATCTCCATGTATAAAAAACACCCAGCAGGGGAACAAAGTTGCAGGAGCCAGGCTCTTCTCAGCAGTGCCCGCACCCAGACACGGAAAGTTCCACGGCAACAGAAGAAAACTGCTTCTTCACTCTTGAGGATGGCTGAATGTTGGAACTGGTTGCCCAAAGAGGCCATGGAGCTTCCATCTGTGGAGATACCCCAGTCCCAGCCGGACACAGTCCCAGGCAACTGGCTATAGGCGACCTTGCTTTGAGCAGGGCTTGGGCCAGGCAGCCTCTGGAGATGCCTCCAGCCTCAGGGACCCTGTGGCTCTGAGCTGCACCCTGCTGCAGAGGACACCCGTAAGATGCAGTGCAAGAGCATGGCACTGGCAGCGACCTGGCCTCCAGAGGGACTGAGGAGCTACCACCTTTCCAAGAGGCAGCAAGTTTCTCACCATGCTGGGTGAGTGACCGGCGACGGGAACAGGCACGTAGAGCTGGGCTGCTGCCAGCTTGTATGGTGCAAAAGGATTTTGTCACCAAACTGTGCGAGTGATGGGATCCAAAGGAGCGGGGCTGAGCCTGCAAGCAAAATATCCTCAGGTCCCACGTGAGAGGCTGGATTTGTCCCACTGGAGCTGACTGCCAGCTGCATGCAGGGAAGCAGACATTCCCTTGTCCTCGCCCGGGTCATGCTGTCACAAACTTTTGCCACCGAGCAGTGGTTTTCTGAGGCCATGCACACGCACACCACGCTGAGCAGATCCTGAGACCACTGTGTGCCTTGTACTGGTGCTGCTGGAGGAACTGGCCAGGTGTTCAGACATCATTGCTGTGCATGGCACGCTGGCTCCAGCAACAAGAGGCACCGGCAGACTTGGCACATTCTCCTGGAGGAGCGACTCCACCGCCTCCACCGGATGATCAGCAGGAAAAGGAAAAAGGGAAAAGCGAAAAGGGAAAAGGGAAAAGGGAAAAGGGAAAAGGGAAAAGGAAAAGGAAAAGGAAAAGGAAAAGGAAAAGGAAAAGGAAAAGGAAAAGGAAAAGGAAAAGGAAAACCCTTGCAGCCACTGCGCTGCAAGATTCGTGTGGAGATGTCATGCTGGAGAGCGTATACTCCTGACACAAATCCTTACGTGATCAGGGAGGGAGATAAGATGTCAGCTCTAATGATAACCCAGATCAATAAAATCAAATAAACTTTCAAGCAATTACTAAAAAATAAAACGGATTCTGCTGGCATAATCTGACAACATACTGGCGGTGGGAGCAGACATGCATCACGATAAAGGAAAATCCTACTAGCAGAGTACAGTTTCATTAGATAAGCTGATACCTCATATAGCACTGATGATTCGTGCCAGAGAAAAGCACTGTAAGTTGCTGGCCTCGGAGTTTGCTATAAAATTCCCGTTAAGATCAGACAGTTGTGCACTCCAGCTCTCTCCAGCCTTCTTGCTAAAGCTTCCAGCAGACAATGAAGACTCTTATTTCCCCGGGCAATGAGGAGGAGGAGGAGGCCCTGTAGCAGACAGACCTTTTGTTTTCCCAGCAGCACCGGGCGCAGTGAACCGCGGGCGCAGGGAGCCACGCGAGCCAGCCAGGCTCTGCCTGCGGGCACGTCGCAGCTGCCAGCCGGGGCACAGGGCCTGCAGATCCTCCTCCTCCTCCTCACACAAAAACCTGCCGCCAGGTGTGCTGCAAGCCATCCCCACCTCTTGCGTGGCGCAAGCTTGTGAAGCACCTGCTGTGGAACCGCAGAAGGAATCCCAGGTAGATATTCTGGGATGTTAAACTTCCATGCATGTGTTCTCTTTAGAGGTGTGACTGTACTTACTCCCAGGGACAACACGCCTGTTCTAGCCCGCCTTCCTATATGAGCTCATGTCTTTTTTTGGCTTCTCCACCCACCCACTCCTATAGCCAGCTGTGTTCATTTTGTGACCATAAAGCAGATGCGGGTCAGGCTCCCAGCAAATTTCAATCTGGCTATTAACAAGCAAAGTCTGTTTAGCGCTGGGAGAGGCTTTACTCCGCCTCTCTCTGGCCTTTGGAAACTTCACAAAGTAGTCACGGCAGACTCTGAGGTGGAAATGATCATCCTACAACAGTACCCAATGCCTGTAGTGTCAATTGTCAGCTAGGGGTGGCAATCCCTCTTCATCAGTGAAGCTTAGGCAACCAGCTCAGCCTAGATCCTTACTGGTGGGGTGCTCTGTATGGCTTCTTCAAGCAGCTGGACAAAGGGATCTCTGGGAGATGAATGCTGTATCTGGAGCAGCAAGCTGCGTGGATGGTTCCTCTCAGCCGGCACGTTCTCACTCTCACTTCAGAGTAGGTATGCGCTGCTTAAGAGATGCAGGTTGGGTCCCAGCAGGGTGTATCATGGCTCCTCTGTGCCTCCTGGGCCAGCGGACAGAGAAGTACTTCAGTGATGCCTCAGGAGATAGAAGTGAAAGAGATCAGAGCTAAAAAAAAAAATAAAATTCCTGATGAGGGATGAGGTTGGGTGACCACAGCAAAACAGAACCTGGGAGGACCCATCACCCTGTACGTGGTCTGGAAACCCAGCACCTCCAAGCAAAAGTGGTATAGGTCATCACCAACCTCTTTAATGACCTTGGCACAAAGCCGTGGCTAAAAGCTGGTTGACGTAGTAGTTCCCACCCCGCCTTACTTACTGATCGGTGATGATATTAGACAGCGTTACACCTTATAGCATTACAGCAGTACTTCTCCTACAAAGGCATGAAGGTGTCACCATGCTGATGGACCCAGTTCGGTGTCACAGTTTGCGATATTTGGTATGGCCTCTCTGCCAGCTCTGGAGAAGACACCAGAAGACAAGAAGACATGTCACCAGAAGACAAGATAGTACCTTGATGTTGCAAGGAATTTGAAAAAAAAAAAAAAGTCAAAAGGAACCCAAATCAATGGATGCAAACATATATACACATATATGGGTATGGGTATGAACGCACAGACGCTCCCAGCCGAGCCTCCCCGAGCGCGCCTGTTCCCGGCGGGGCGGGGCGGGGGGCGGGGCGGGGGGCGGGGCGGGGGGCGGGGCGCGGGGCCGGGGCGCGGGGCCGGGGGCGGGGCGCGGGGCGGGGCGCGGGGCGGGGCGCGGGGCGGGGCGTGGCGCGGCGGCCGCCCGGGGTCGCTGCGGCGGCGGCGGCGGCGGGCGGGCGCGCGGCGCGGCCATGGCGGTGTTCGTGACGCGGCGGATCCCGGCCGAGGGGCTGCGGGTCCTGTCGCAGGCCGGCGGGTGAGCGCGGGGCCGGGTGCGGGGCCGGGTGCGGGACAGGCGGCGGGGTGACGGGCCGCGCTCCCGCCGCAGGTGCCGCGTCCAGCAGTGGGACTCGGAGGAGCCGGTGCCGCGGGCAGAGCTGCTGGCCGGCGTGGCGGGGAAGCGCGGGCTGCTCTGCCTCCTCTCCGACCGCATCGACCGCGAGGTGCTGGAGGCCGCCGGTGGGTGCGGGCTGCGGCCCCGAACCCCCCCCAACACCACCCCGTTCCCCCCCCCGTCCGCGGTCCCGCCGTCCCGGGGCGACGCTGGGCAGCCGCGTGCTGGTGGTATCTTGCAGGACCTGGCCTGAAAGTCATCAGCACCATGTCCGTGGGCTTTGACCACCTCTCCCTGGACGAAATCAAGAAGCGGTAACTAACCCTCCGGGGGGGGTGGGGGCGTGGGGGGGCAGCGGGGAGGGAGGCGAAGCCATTGGCACGGCCTGGGCCTGCACCTCCCTCTTGCTAGGTTGGGGTTGGGGTCACCCCCGACCCGCCTGAGGTCACCCCCGACCCGCCTGAGGTCACCCCTGACCCGGCTGGGGTCGCGGGAGCCTTTGGATGCTAGGGAAGGGCTAGGCTGACCCAACGGCAATTGAGAAGAGTCTTGAGGAGGAGGAAGGGCTCAGGGGCCAAAACGGGGGCCCTCTTGCTCGTGGTGCTGCAGGTACCTAGAAGGAGGTAATAGCTTCAGCAACCTGCCCAGAAACCTGTAGGTAGCACCACGAGGCTGGCGGCGTTGCCCCCGAGACCTTCCTTGCCTTGCAGAGGGATCCGGGTGGGGTACACCCCCGACGTCCTGACCGATGCCACTGCAGAACTCTCCGTGGCTTTGCTGCTGGCTGCGTGCCGCCGGCTGCCGGAGGCAGCGGAGCAGGTAAAGAAGTGAGTATCAGCAGCTGCCAGCTGGAGCAAGGGCCTGGCTTCTGAGCCTCCCAGTTGAGAGCTGCAGGAGAAAGCATGCCACACCAGACAGGTGAAGGCCAGAGTTTCACCCGGCTTGCACCAAAACATCTTGCAGGCCCAGGCCGAGTCCCCTGCAGTTCTGTGACACTTTGGAGATGCGCTCCGTGGGGGCTGTGAGAGGTGCAGAACTCCCCCTCTCTATGCTAGGTTAGCGGACCTGTGGCAGACAGCACCCAAAGCCACCACAGATCCCTCAAGGAGGACACACGTGGAAGGTCTGGCCATAGCTTCTAGGGCTGTGGTTAGTGGTGCCTAAAGTTGGCCCCAAGGTGGCTGCTGTGCGCCCAGGGTCCAAGCAGGTTCCTGCAGGAGACCACCGAGGTCACAAAACGGGAACCTGAGAGAATGTGGCTGGACAAGGCTATGAGCAGGCTCTCCCCTGCTGCTGTCTGACATTTGTTTCCATCTCACGCTCTCTGCCAGTGGTGGCTGGACAACGTGGAAGCCCTTATGGATGTGCGGCTATGGTCTGTCTGGTAGTACGGTGGGCATCATAGGTCTGGGGAGAATAGGTAAGTGCAGGTTGGGCTCAAGGTTCGTGTGTTGCTGTGGTGGCGGGGGGGGTGGGAGATTCCGCTGAGGCGGTGTCCCTGGCACTCGCCTCTAAAATCCAGGAGAACAAGGGGAGATGTGTAGGGCCTCCTCTGAACAGCGATCTTGACTCACCAGGCCCAAACCTTAGAAGTTTAAAGCGTTCAGACATGCCTGCTACCTGAACGCTACAGCAAACTGGACATTGTCCTCTCGATTTTTAGTTAAACGAATGCCCTGTACGAAGTCCAAGGTGACGTGCCTGTCATCCGTTCCGTTGTGAACTTTGTCAGCCGATGGCTTGTGTCTTTCCTTCTTTCTTGCTCCTAGGACAGGCAGTTGCCCACCGCCTAAAGCCGTTTGGGGTCAAGAAGTTTTTGTACGCTGGCACTTGTCCGAAATCAGAGTGCGCTGCGGAGTTTGCAGCTGAGTTTGGTAAGGAGGGCGGCAGAAGCGGGGGCGGCTGTCGGGCAGCGGCGGCAGGGCAGCGCGCAGCACTGTGGCTGGGTTGGCTCCGGGGGAAGTGTCACCCCACCAGGGCTGGCCCGCTGCACAGGGAGGGGCGAGCAGGAGGTTCTGGGGGGCTCCCTGGTGTAGCTGGTGTGAACCACCGTGGTGGCAACAGGGGAGGGGATGGCAAATCGCAAACGTTCCCTGCGCAGCGTCGGGGAGGGGCACCTGCTGCCTTGAGCCGGGCAATTCCAGCCGGAAAGCTGGACACACCTGGCCGTGAACTGGCTGCCCACCGGAATTGTGGGTTGTGGCCGTTCCTGCTGCTTTTGCATTTCATCTTTCCCTTGTGTCCATCTGTGTGTGACCCCCAGTTTTATCCCCGCAAGGAAGTGGAATGGAACAGACAGGGAGGGGACAGTGGCAGCTGCCCCTGGGAGGAAGGGAAGGGTCTTGTGGACCTCCCCCCCCCCCCCCCCCCCCCCCCCCCCCCCGCGAGATGGGTACCGAGGCATCTGTCCTGCACGGAGGAGGGGACAGGCTGAGGCTGACCACAGATCTTTGCTGAGATGCTGGCTGCTGGAAACAAACGTCAACTCTAACCTCCTGCTTTAACATTCATGTTAAATTAATGTCCGGCCAAGCCTGGGAATGTCTCTTAGCTGCGGAATGGGACTTTTCCGTGGCCCTGTTAAAGAGTCCCAAGACTTGCATCAAGTGCTAATTTTCACTCCAAAGCCAGTGCATTTCCAGTTGGTACTTTTTTGCATGAAATTATCGGCAGAACTTGTCTGTCTCCTTGCACTTTTCCTCTTGCCTCCAGGAGTGAAAGAGAGATTTAATGCTGGTGCAAACTGCTGCTGCCATATTTTGCTGTCTAAACATGAAATACATACCAGAGCCTCCTTCGGGCCAGACGGCTGAAGCATCACTCGTTTCCCCTTTGGCTCAATTTTAAATCAAAAGTGAAACAAAACACTGCAGTGCTATCTGCAGGAATGTGCATGGTTTCTCATGTTTTCTGGTCTTTGTGTCTCCCAGTCTGTGGAGGATGGTCAGCCAGGTCTCTTCAGAGCAGCACGTGCTTTCTGGTGAACCTTATGGATAAGAGGGTTGCTGAAGTGGGTTGGTGACATACCCGAGCAGAGCTGTGACCTCTTGTTTCTCCACTCAGTCCCACTCACGAGGCTGGCCAAAGAGTCGGACTTCGTTGTGGTGACTTGTGCTTTGACTCCGGCCACCCAGGGAATGTGCAACAAGGACTTTTTTGGCAGAATGAAGAAGACCTCTGTGTTCATCAACACGAGCAGGTAATTGCAACCTAGCTGCTGCACGGGGGGTGACTGCCACGCTGCCGACAGCTGTGGTTGCAGGGGAGAACTGGTAGGCTCTGAGGTGCGCTCCCGCTGGGACTCCAGACAGCCTGTACATGTTCATGGCTGCAGCTGCCGGAACCGTTTGTCCAGCACGTTGTCCATCCAGCCCAAGGTCTCTTGGGATCAAGGCAAAGGCATGGGAAGTTATTCAGGGGGCTGCAGCCTCTATCTCCTCCCCAGGGCCCCGTGTCCCACCCCGGTGAGGTGGACGGGCGGTGACAGTTGGGTGGTGTGGGGCTGAGGGCTTGTGCAAGAGACAGATGCAACTGCCAGAAGCCTTGCATTTGAGGTGGAGGCAGCTGCAACAGGACTCCTTGGTGGGGTCTGGCAGTAGCCTCCCGTTCCCGTTGCCTCCCACCGTGGCTGCCCTGGGGTCATCCTGTTCTCCAGCACCCAGCTCTTCTCCCTGCTGGTGGGCAGCCTGGAGCAGGAGCAGCTCATTGCAGTGGGAGGTTCAGATGCATCCCAGAGAGGGTCTGACCTCTGCTCAGGCAGCCCTGGGGACCTGGGGGCCGGTGCCCAGGCTGTCCTACATGACCCAAGCCCTGGCCACGCACTCCTGGGAGCCCACGGGACCCCTCAGCAGCAGCTTGGGCCTCTCTCTCTGTTTTCCAGGGGGGCCGTGGTGAACCAGGATGACCTGTATGATGCGCTGGCCCATGGGCAGATTGCAGCAGCAGGCCTGGATGTCACGACACCGGAGCCACTGCCCACTGACCACCCCCTGCTCTCCCTCAAGAACTGTGGTAAGTGGGCAGCAAGGCCCCCAGTGTGCTCCAGCAGCCTGTGCTTGGGGTGCCTTGGGTGCCCACAGCTGGGGACCCGCTAGCTGGTGTGACGAGATTCTCTGTCCCCGTTAGCCTGCCAGTGCAAGCATACACTAAAATGCGGAAGGACAGAAAGGTCAAGTGTATTTGAGCAGACTGTGCCCACTGTACGATGCAGGGAGCTGCCAGAGGGGAAGATCTCACCAATGTGATGTCAAACTAGTACGGGAAGTATTATAATTCTCCAGAAAGCAGTTGAGATCAGCTCATTTTTTAGCACCTTCCTGATGGATCTCCATTCAGGGGGCTGAGGCATGGGGTGAAATTCCTGAAGGGGTCTGATACCAGCAGGTGCCTGAATGGGAAAGCAAATGCCTGCTGGTGGCCTGCCAAGTTCTGTTATTCTGTAAACTCCTGGGCATATACTCAGTTAGAAAAGCTTCCCATGCAGCTAAACAGCTGGGTGCTGGATCTACCTAGAGGAACCTTGGCCTTCAGAGCGCTGCAGCCACTGCGGGGCTCGCCCGTTAGCCCACCCGCTGTGAGCCTGGTGTGGGATGAGCAAGGGTTTCTTTGCAGGTGGGCTAGCTGCATCCCCTGGACAGCCCAAGGCAACTTTCACAACAAGGCATCAGGCCGCTGGGAAGGTGCTGGTCCCAGGACTAGTGCGTGTCTTCTCCAGAGGAGGTTAGGTCGGAGGAGAAAGGCTGGTTAGGAAGGGGCTTGCTCAGCTGCTCTTGTGCTTCAGCATCGCCAAACCGCTGGAGGCAGGAGCACCTTCAGCCAGGGGCCAGTAGCTGATCGCCGCTTGATTCACCAGTGCTTTCCCGAGACCTTGCTGAGAGCTGCTGTGTGGGGCAGGATGATATTTTGGGGCAGGATGATATTTTAGCGCAGGACGTTGGCAAAACCCTCAGTCTTAGTTCCTGGGATCCTCGTTGGTGAAGGGTGAAGGGGCTGTGCTAGGGGCTGCTTCTTATGGCCTTGCCACGTACCAGCACAGTTCCATCCTCACAGGCATCACAGGCTGGCCAGCAGCCTGGGACAAGTTAGGGATAGCTCCTGGTGTGTTCACTGCCTTCCCTGGCGTGGCCTTCAGTGAGTATCTTGGCCTGTCCCCTGTAAAGCTGGAGCAGGAGCTTTCCTCCTCCACAGGCTCGCAGGTATCCCTTGAGGCAGAAAAAAAAAAAAAGACAGAAATGCAACACCGAGCAGGCAGTGCTTTCTAGTTAGAAAGTAACCATCTTGTGATTGTCTGCTACCCCGTCACTGGTGCAGGGGCAGGGTGCCTGTTCCTACCTGGGTGCCGGGCTGTGCTGGGGTGGCCAGCCCTGCTGAGAGCTGATGGCACCAGGTGGGCCAGAGCAGCTCCCTCTTGCACGATCGAGTGCCTTGGCTGCTCAAGCTGCCCCCAAAGCGTGCGAGCCAGCGTGTGCATCTTCACTTGCATGGGCAAAGTACTGGAGTGGCTGTGCAGGATGTTCTCTTTCCAGGAAGGAGGGTTTTGGAGTAGGAAAAGGCTGTTTCCAAAAAAAACCCAAAAAAAACCCCAAACCATAGAGGCACGCATGACGATTGGGGATGGCCTGTGACCAAGCGTTCGTTTCTGAAAAACAGGTTCATAGCTGTTGCTCTGATTATCTTTTTGCTAAAGAATATTTTTGATTTGTTTGCTTTGGTCCCCATAGTAGACAGTGTGAGAAACTATAAAAGCAGAGACTTTCTGGAAATACTTACAGGGCTTCTGAGATCTTAGGAATATCACCAAGCAAGAGAAAAGCAAATACATACGTATTCACGGAAATGAGGCTTTGATAATTCTGAAACTATTCGCAGCTTTCACCCAAACCTGCCAGATAGTTTCAGCAGCTGGAGGAGCACGGAACCCAGGCTGGTGGCCCCACAGTCCTTCTTGGGAAGGCCTTCTCTCCCCGGGGCAGCAGCCTGTCAGGTTTCTGCATTGTTGGTAAATGTTCTCTGTTAGAAAACAACCAGGGACTGCAGTGCAAGTACCTTGGGCAAGTACCACCCGCTACTAATGTTATAATAATTTACGACTAAAGCAGCTTTGGCTTGGTCCTTTCTACTGCCCTGACCGTGCCACAGCATGGCAGCTCTGTTCAGCAGGGGCAGTTTGCCTCCACACGTGCCTCTCCCGTGCACCCAGGGGTCTGTAAAACAATGTTTCACGACAGTATTCAGGTCCTTGCCCGTAGAGGTGCTGGTTCGTGCTTGTCCATGAGCAAAACCTCCTAAAGCTGTGTGGGAGCGGCAGCGTGCAATTTTCAGTGCGTGTTTGTTGCAGGGATGGTATCTGACATCTACTGCCAACTCTCAGTCCGTGCGGGAAGGTAAGTACCAAGCCTGAACGCAGAAAGGAGGACCCACTCTTGGCTGACTGTCTTTTTGCCTGAAGGACTTAAAAAATAGCTTAGTCAGCCGTTTATCAGATGTCTTTTCCAGTCCTCAGTGGCTGATGATTTTCTTTCAGGCTCTATGGCTGATGTAATCCCAGTGTAGCTGTGGGGGGCGCAGGATGCAGGTTGCCCCCCATGGGAAGGCCCCTGTAAGAGGTCAGCAAAGGTAAGAAATGAGCAAGGAACTCCCTGTCCCCTGCAGTGATTCTGCCGCACATCGGGAGTGCCACGTATGCCACAAGAAGCACCATGGCAGTGCTGGCAGCCAACAACCTGCTGGCCGGGCTGCGAGGGGAGCCCATGCCCCACGAGCTGCTGCTGTGACGGCCAGAGCCCCGCTCCCTCAGAGCAGCAGGACTTGGCGTTCCCTTCCCTGGAGAAGCCTCGTGGACCAGTCCTGTGCCTCCTCGCCTCTGCAGCAGCATGCCAGTGGTGCCTGTGGTGAGGGAACTGCGCTGTAGCCATTAAAGAGAAGCAGTGACCACGTTGTGCTCATTTCATTTGATAACAGGGCGCGGGGCAGAGCACACAGCGCTGCGGGGTCTGCGGGTCCATCCATCAAGGCGATGGATGGGGTTTGGCCCCAGCTCAGAAAAACGCTCTCCAGCTCCAGGAAGGGCAGAGAGGCAGGTCTCGGCACAGCCCACGGCCGAGGATGTCTTGCTGAATTGGTGCCAAGGTGTGATGCTTCTGTTCCGCAGGTGTCTAAAGAAAAGCAAAAAAGCTTGCGTGCCCCCCCCCCCAGCATCACCAGCTCTGTCTTTTGTATCTCTTAACTAATTCTGGGCATGGCTCTGAAGGGAATTGCAAACTGCAATTCATGCTGGGAGGTTCTGCAGCCCCACACTGGTTCCCCCCCTCCCCAGTTCATTTTTTTTTCCCAGACACGTGTTAGTGCAAAGGAAAAGCTGAGCGGGGTGCCAAGCCTCTAGCTGCCAGGAGAGGCCTGGCTGAGCACATCTGAGCCCATTTCAGGGGCTTTTGAGGGTTTTGTCCCTCCTGCAACAATTGTGCCGCTTCTGTAAATGGGGGTTGGAACCCATCTCTCGCTGGTAGTCCTCCCCAGCAAGCTTCTGCTCCAGCTGGTGAAACAACTGGTGAGGCGTGCCCCTTGGATTGCACCTGCACGCTCTTTACCATGTCCTGTTTGAGGGATGCGTGCTCCAATGACATTTCCTTAAGGAAAAGATAGGTGGCTGTGACATTGCATTGCAGCAGCAGGAGAAATGTTAACACATTGAAATCTGGTCAGAAATCCTGCTTTCAACGCGTGTGTTGAGTGTGATCCCCCAGCATCTTCCCACTGCAAGGGTGGAAAGGCTCAAGGAAGTTTTCCAGTTTTGTACGGGGCGTGCCCATAAGCTGTCTGCCGCAGGATCCTGCGCAGAATAAAAGGCAAGGATTTGACGTATAGGATTGTTGCATTTTGAAATCAACACCGAAGTGCGTTAAACAAGCAGTCACGTTACTTTGCTGGAGTTCTACCAGAGGCTTGTCGTGCGCCCAGTCTTGCAGTGACAGCGCTGCCACAGCTGGACACAGCTGCAAATTGTGAACTTGTGTTCCCGTGTGTGATGAGGGAGTCTGTTAAATTGAACTTCTCACGTTCTACCTCTGTAGGGTGGTCGGGGAGCCTTGGCAAGGGCAGTCTGCTCGGGCTGGTGCGGGGGGACGAGACCTGGGTCTGGTCCATCCCTGCCTGGCGGTGATGAAGCTGCTTGGAGGCAAATGTCGACCTCACCGTGGTCCCATCCCTTTGCACCCTCCTGGCACCTACGGCCACAGGGCAGAGGGGACAGCCCTGCCGATCACGGTCACGGCCGCTCCGGCCAGCTCCGTGGGTGCCCTCACTGCATGGTGTGGAGATGGCTCTCACCCGTTTCAGACCAGTCTCCTCCCAGCTCCGTGTGCTCCCAGTCATGCTGGGGAACAAGGTGAAAAGCGGACCTTGACTCGAGTCCCCTTTGAGCTGTACTCTCGGTCAGGCCCCCTCCTCTCCCAGCCTCATTGCTCTTCCTCTGCTCAGGTTTCAACATTCAGAGCAGCGTATGAAACCGGGACAGTCTTGTTTCTGAGGCTGCAAGAGGCGTGGAGAGGAGGAGGAGGAGGAGGAGGTGAGTGAACATTTCAGTTCACTTGATCCCAGGGGAATTCCATCCCCCAGACACAGAACACAAGGCGTGCCCGGTGTGTTCAGCCAGGGCAGGTGCTGAAGGTGCGGAGCAGCGATGAGCTCTGCCGGCAGCAGAGCACCTGCACCAGCCACCCAGCTGCTACCAGGTCATCTCCACCCTATGTTTCCTCCAAAGGCAAGACTGGACCAGTTCGGTTGGCCTCACGGGCACGGGAACCCACCGTGCGCTCCACAGCGCAACATGTAAGCGTAACCCAGGAGCTCGTGGCTTTGGAGGAGCCGCCTTCAGTCAGGATTAAACATGACTAGAGACGGTGCCTTGAAGCAAGGTTGAAAAGCTGTCCCTCATCCCCGGGCAAAGAACTGGGATTTCTGCTTGGTGCGTGGGATGGATGAGCATGGGATGGATTAGCATGGGCACCCTGCTTCCAAGCCATGTGGGCTCCAGCGCGATCTCCAGACCAGCCCCCTCTCTCATCCCCCCAGCTCTGCTTCTCTGTAGGCATTGGCTTGGCCTGTTGCATTGGATTTCGGTTTAGCAGAGTGATAACAGCCACGCACCGCAACGGCAGGGCAAACACAGTACCGCGATTCCAATACACGGTGGGATCGCAGCAGCAAAGTGATGACCATCACCAGTCTCTGGATGCTCCACTGTCACCGTGCTGGGCAAGCACGTTGGCCTGGAGCCAGCTCAAGGCTGTTGCTCTCTTCTTGCTGTTTAGTGCTTGTGCTGGGCTGAGCCAGGTGAACCTCCCTGTGGTGGCCAGGCTCATGCAGGAGGACACCCGGGCTCCTTCTGTGGTGGCCAGGGTGAATGGTGGCACAAGCGGCTGATCCACCCAGCTGAGAGGTGTGTTTGTACAGCAAGGGCTGCTCAGCTGTGGCCACCCGTGCCCTCTCCTCTGCGCCTTCACCTTTGCAGGCGTTTGCCAACGTGCCTTTGCACCGTGGAAGGGGAGGTGCGGGCTCAGTGTCGTCCCCACTCGTGCCCCCCCATTCCCAGAACCAAGTGATTCTGCAGCCAGGCAAATGCCTCTGGGCTAAACATATGTCCCGGCTGAGGTTTACCAAGTCTCAGCAAACGTCAGCCTTCAGCAGTAAACCGGGGTGAAGCTCAGCCACCGGACCATGACCCAGCCTCCCCACCAGCCATCCCCGCTGTGTCTGCCCTGGGAGCAGCTGCCCTGACGGCATAGCATCGGTCTCACCGACCCAGCCACCTCTCCGTGTCCAGCAGAGCGAAGGTCTGAGCACCAGAGACAGCCCACTCCTCCCCACCAGCCAGCTGCCTCCTTTTTTATAGCCACTGAAGATGCCAGATGGGATCTTCAGCTGGTACAGACCATGGTGCCTACCTGCTGTGGCTCTGCCTGGCCATGCCACACGCCCAGGGAGGAAAGACCCTTCCTCCTATGGTCTGAAGGCCCCCACCACACTTGAGGTCTTGCTGAGAGCTGCTTTGCTCATGCCTGTAGAAATCACCCTGAAAAAGAGAGACACAAAGCCTCAGCTGCTTGACTGATGCAAAACCAGCACTGAAATGCTGGTGCAAGGGGAGGGGGCTGCACAGGCAGGAGGGGAAGCGTCTCCTTCCCAGCTCAGGAGCTTGCTGGTGATGCTCCCAGCAGCAATGCTGACAGCCCCTCTCCACTGAGCTCCAGGAGCCAGGAGGAAGAGCCTCGTGGTTCCCCACACAGGGAGGCTGCCGCCCGGCCAGACCTCTGCTGGCAGGTGCCCAGTGCCCAGCACAGCTTCCCCGCAGCCATCCCAGCCAGCCAGCCCAGTCTGCACTGTGCTTTCCAGCTCTCAGCCCATATAAAAGCTGAGCAGGGTGCTGCGGAATAGTCCAAAATACTTCTGAGGGGTTGAGAGGGGAGGGCAGCAGCTGGCAGTGTCCTAAGCCTGGTGCAGGGAGGGAGCTGAAACACACAGAGAAAAGCCTGTGCTTGGGAATTAAAGTTCATCTGCTCCTCTTTCTGTCCCATGGCAAGTGTTCTTGCTAAATTCCCAGCTTGATTTCCTCTTGATTACTACGATAGGAATGGTAGCTATTGAAATATGTTCATTAATTAGTTGCCGGTGCTGGCTAGTTAAAGGAAGACTTTTGCTTCATGCCTCAGAGAGTCTCTGACATGTTCATCAACGTGTTTTGATTACAAGCCTTGCTGATCACTGTATGCCCACACATCAGAAACAGAAAGTGTCTGGGAAGTTTTTAATGAGAACTCTGCTGACCAAGGAAAGGCTTGTGGCCGTGGTGGTAGGGAGGAATGACTGGGCTCCCAAGCATCTCAACTGGCTGGAAATTTTCCAATTGATGTAACAGAAATCAGAAGGATTTACTTCGATGTGAAAGTCTTGGCTGTATTACATGGGCGCAAGCCCGTCAGGTGAGTTTGTTGGTCTGTATGCTTTTTCAGTTTTGATACTAAAGATTCTGGTATTAGCGAAGTTACTGTAACGCTGAAGGATATTGACTAAATATTCAGCAGGTTATCGTGACCCCTAACAATGTGAGAAATAGTTAAGCGCAAATGAAACGGTATCTGAGCACTTGTATTAGATCCCCCGATTACGTTAAGAAATAAGATACAAGATTGTAACTAAGGCTGCCAGAATGACTGGAGCACATCTCAGGTGTCACATCTTAAAAGAGTACCTTCTGCAGCTGTCTATCATTTTGCCAGGCACAGAAATTAGATATTAGGATATCAGGAAGAAATTCTTCCCTGTGAGGGTGGTAAGACCCTGGCCCAGGCTGCCCGGAGCAGCTGTGGGTGCCCCATCCCTGGGGGGGCTCAAGGCCAGGCTGGACGGGGCTGGGGGCAGCCTGGGCTGGGGGGGGGGGTGTCCATGCCCATGGCAGGGGGTTGGAATTAAGACAGTCTTTGAAGTCCCTTCAAGTCCAAGGTGTTCTGTGATTCTACGAGAAATCATCGATAAGCCCTTTCTGAAAAGATTTTGTTTTCTAGAAATACTTAAAACCCTGTAGGTAATAAAATGTTAACCTTATCACTCTGCTCCTGCTTAAAGGAACCTGTAGTTTTTTAGGCAAGTCCGAGTGTGGCTGGTCAGAGCTGAATGTACTGACAGCAAAGTATGAGTAAGTCTTGTCCGTCCAAGAGGAAACACCTCTTGACAAGATTTCTTGCTCAGTAAGTTCTGGAAATACTCCATACCAGCAGTCACTAGTCAAAACTTTGGGCCACCAGCAGCTAAATAGCTAGCCAGTGTGGCGAGCTGCAGCAGCTCCCAGGGCAGAGCAGCATCAACATCTTCCCACAAGGAATTCAGAGAGCAACAATGACAACAGATTATGGATTTTACAGATGCTGCGTAGATACTAATGCTATTTCAGCTTTTACAAAAAGCATATTCTACTAGGGCAAAATTCTTACTGAGTGATGTACAGGCTTTTACAACTAGCTTTTGCTAGAACAAGTATTTCTTTACAGGTTGACATGAACAGTAATTATCATTTTGACCGTGCCTTTCAAGCAGCCTGTTCTGGTGGTTATTTGGCTGATGGTGCTGATGAGATTCACGCTCACCCTGCCATGGGGGAAGGAGCTTTTCACACCAGCAGGGCAGCTGCTGCTTTCACCACACGCTCACAGCAGAAGGAAGAGCCTAGGGAAGAGGCGCAGGAACGCAGTCCCTCTGGACAGGTGGCCGGTGGTCATGCTTGCTCTTTTGAGCTGCTGGCAAGGGTCAGCCCCCAGCATGTAACCCAGAAGCAGTAAAAGGTGGTAAAACTGCCACAGAAGCAAGAGGATTTGCTGCCGCAGTTCGGCACTTGAAGTACATAATGATGTTTTGAACAACCATTGCCAGGGGACTTCCTGAACAGAAATATTCTTGCTGGGGTTTGGTAGCATTTTACAAGGCTGAATTATGAGCAAAGGGATGCTTGTGGACCGACCTAGTGAGATTGCAGCGTCCTGGTGGAAGTCGCCGACGCGAGTGAACAGCGCTGGCTGCCCGCAGACGCAGCTGGCAGAGGCCAGAGCAAACAACCTAGCCTCTGTGGAAGTTTTCCAACAGGAAATTTTGCCACAGTCTTCCCAAGACTTATTTTCTCTGGCAGGAACAGCAAACCTTCAAAAGTGGTTCCACAGCGCAAGCAAACACAAGGCTTCAGCTAAGCGTGCGCTCCTACAGTTACGCAGATGCGATGTTGATGTGTGGCTTCTACCGACTGACGTCTTCCATTAGTTCGATCATTCCTTTTCATAGGAAGCTCCAGGCTGAGTATTTTCACGTAATATTAAGAAAAAATTAAGGGAGTGCAGTATAGCATTTAAATTGCAGACTGCTACTTTTATGCCTTTTCAAAATCTGTTTAACTGCCCTGAATGACGTGAATGATGCCATCATGTCATGCAATTTGGTCCCGGCGGCACTAGTACATTGTGTTAAGCAAGTCACCAAACCAGCCTTTGTTAGTTGCCTTATGCGGCAGATCTGGAAGGTCACCAATGAGAATTTAGATGTTGTCACCAAAAAATAATCGCCCCATTACCTAGCCCCTTAGCCTTGCTACCTTGCCAGCACGAGCACCTGCACAGTCACAAAATGACCTTATCAGGGAACTGATACTGCTAGGAAAATAATGTCTGTAATTTCCATGCACAAGTGGGGATGCTCCCAGGATCCCAAGGCTATCCAGCCTTCATCTGATGAGGGAGAGGCAGGCAACGTGCCCCTTCCCATCAAGGCTGCGGCAGGAGCAAGAATCCCTTCAGGGAGGTCAGCCAGCCATTGGACGTCTCAAATGGTGCACATGAAACATTTTTAATGCCGCCTTCAGAGCAGAGAACTAGCCAGAAGACAGCCCACCGCACCGGGGCAGTGGTTCCATGAGACACGAAACCAAAGCCACCACGGTGAAGTCCAGCCACACTCTCCTGGTTTGGACTAGCTCACAAAGCATCGATGGGCCAACACGGTCCTTCAAGACCTCATACTGGCTCAAATGTGGACCCACTTCACGTTGATTAGCTATGACATCATGATGTCCTTCTATGAGACGATGACCTGCCTAGTGGATGATGGAAAGGCAGTGAGTGGTGCCTACCTGGACCTTAGTACAGCCTTGGACACAGTCTCCTACAGCATTCTCCTGGGGAAACTGCCTGCTCATGGCTGGGACGGGTGTGCTCTGCGCTGGGTTAAAAGCTGCCTGGATGGCTTGAGGAGCGGTGGTGAACGGAGCTACATCCTGTGGTGGCCACTCACACGTGGTGTCCTCTGGGCTCTCCGTGCTGGGGCCAGCCCTGGGTAACGTTATCAACGATCTGGACAAGGAGATAAGAGTGCGCCCTCAGTTTGCAGATGACACCAAGCTGGGGGTGAGGGAAGACTGTTGACGTGCTACAGGGCAGGAGGCTCTGCCGAGGGAACGGGGCAGGCTGGGCTGATGGGCCAAGGCCGATTGTACACGGTTGAACAAGGCTCACTGCCTGGTCCTGCACGTGGGTCACACCAGCCCCTCAGGGCTGGGCCCCCCGCTGCAGGAGGGTGGATACTAGGATTTTTTTTTTTTTTTTTCTTCATTTCTTCACGGAAAGGGTGGTCAAGCATTGCCACAGGCTGCCCAGGGAGGTGGTGGAGTCACCGTCCCTGGGGGAGTTTAAAAAAACCACGCAGATGCGGCGCCTGGGGACATGGTTTGGTGTGGGCTTGGTAGTCCTGGGCTAACGGTCAGATCTTTTGATCTTAAAGGTCTTTTGCAACCTCAGTGATTCTGTGATTCGACGTGTCCTCTCAGAACTGGCACAGCCACAGCACAAAGCAGGCGGGCAGCCGTGGGCAGCAGCGTGTGCTTGGCCTCGTCGGACAAAAATGCCTACGTGCGTGCCTAGATACCAACAGAGGATCATTTTGCACTGCCAAGTGATCTAGTAAGATCTCACCAAGAGCCAAATCAGCTAACACACAAGCATTACTTGTTTATAGTCAATCCATTGTACGGTTTTGGCAAACACACCAGGATAACATAAACAAGTAAATCAAGTCAGACACAGCAGCACAAAAACGTAGGGTTTATTTTTCACGTTTCGTAATACTAACATAACTGACTGCTTCACATGAGCTCTCACTGTAGCATTTGGAAAGTTAAATTCTGAACAAAACTCAAGAGCGATAAGCTCTTTGACAGCGTTACCAGGCTTTGAGATGAGATACTCTCAGTTTACAACAGGGGATAGCTAAGTGGAGATGCCACTCTTGAGATATTGCTTCATATTGGAAGACCAGGAAAGCGACAAGCCAGCCACAGGCTCCTAGGTTTGTAGTGTGCTCCTCCAGCTGCACTAGATGGCAATGAATAATGGAATTGAAAGTTGCTACTTCCAAAAATGCTCCCAGTTGATTTTTTTTTCTTAAAGACATGAGTCCTCCTGCACAAGGTCTGATATTTCCTAATAACATTACAATTTTAATTTCATTCAAAAGGTACAGTTAACTATGTTCATCTGCTCGTATTCGTTCTCAGTTACTCTAATCTCCTCATTTGCATAGATGTTTTATCCCTATGTGTTGTAAGAATTCAAAGAATTCAGATGTGCTATAGGAAACAGAAAATGTAAAAAAACACCCTATTTTTAAAACTACATGCTAGAAATGCAAGGAAGATGAAACCATCAGAATGTCACTAATAAGGCAACACAAGAAAATATTAAAGTACAAAATACTGCATTTTATTGACATTTCAGTGAGATTGTTTAGTATAGCTCAATGCTGTTAGTCCCCTGATATCAAAATCATTATAAAACAAATTGTGGCATATCCTAATGCTTTAAAAAAATGCAGCACATTTCCTTAATGCCTATAAAATCAAGAGCTAGAAATATGACCATTAAATAAATCCTGTAACAAAATCTTAACATTTTAAAGGAATTAATCCATTCACTATGTTTCCATGTTCCTGTTTACTTTGTACGCTCGAGGCGCAAGTAACACATTGACAGACATTTGGCTTTTTTTTTTTTTTTTTCATGTGAAGCACTGTAATTAGAGATGAAGACACATTTCTTCATTAGTGGATTACTGTTTCACATAAAGCCAAGTACAGAAAAATTTCCGTATTTCCTTTGGTCTGACAATGACTGTTTGGTTTCTATGCTTCCACAGTTTTGATAGTTCATCCCGCTAAATGACCTACAGAACTATGGATAAGGATTTTATTTTCAGTTTATCCAAATATAAATCCAAGACGTTTAAGAAGGCAAACTATTAGGTAGCACAAACTCCATAAAACTGCTGAATGTCATCACACAAAATGCATTTGCTATACAGAATAAAATAAAAGAGGGGAAGGTTTGCAATTTTTTTTTTTTTTTTTGTATTAACGGAAAGCTGTTGTTCTGTGACTTAAGATACCAGGAAATGCAAATCCTCTGTCTCTCCTAAGCAGCAGACATGCTGCAGCCTTGACCCAACTCCTATATGGTACAGCAACATTTATCAGCACAAGTGCTCCAAAATTTTATTCAGAAACCCAACATGCTGAACACCAGTAGTTAATTCATTTGCATCTTAAAAAAAGACTGCAGACAGTACTAGTTACAACGGTATCAAAGAAGAGGAAATTAAAATAAGGTTTACACAATTCACTTCAAGAATAACAATCACTGATTTTTTGCCATACAAAGTGCTATTTTTTAAAATTAAATTTATGCGCTTTTTTTTTTAATTTATGTGAAAAAGTACATTTGTGACACTAAGTGGAAAGAGTGTGTTTAACAACTACATTTTATAGCGGCATAAATAAATATGGCAAATGAGGATCATTCCTGACTGGTTTGATACGAGGAACAATCTATAGTTGTGAAGGAAATTAAGTAAGTGTACAGAGGAGGAAATTAAAGCCAGAAGGTAAGCGTGTCCGAAAAGGACAATATACTTATGCAATATCGGGGATCAGATTGACTATCAGCATCTGGAAACAGCAAGAGACTATCTTACACAGTAAAAAAAGCCATCACAAATTCTCTCTCTCCTTCAAAATAACAAAGCAGACAAAGACAAGCTCTTTTTCAGACTTCTGTGGATAGATAATTTTAACATAGGAGATACAAATCGGTTAAAATACTGCTAAGAATAGCACAAACAAGAAACAGTACTTCACTTACCACTTAATACAAGTTTCTACAGAAAAAAAAAAATAAAATCAAACATCCAGATCTTGCTGTATTCGAAGTATCTATATACATTTGGCAGTCCAAAAGTTACTTGTCTGGGATTTAATTTAAGCACCTTCCTTACACAGTGTCCTTTACTACAAAACAGCCTAACATACATTCATAACCCTAGAACTATCTTTATAATTAGCATATTTTAAAGCATTATGTCAAGACGGGTGCATCCAAAGTTGTTCTTCTCTTTTAAAGATATGCACTCTGCGTTAGTTCCAGTTAACAGCTCTGCCACTACTGTCCATACATAATGCAGCAACTTGTTTTACAGGTCATTTTTTAAAATGCTTTCACTTTTACAAAATACTTTGGGGGGGGGGGGGGGAGAAAAAAAAAAAAAGAGGAAATTTGCACTTCAGTTTCTCGTTGTTGAAAACGTGCTACTTCATGAGATAACTACTACGTTCTCACCCCTCTGCCCTGCAAAGGAACTGCTTAGCTTTAGGGATTGTATCCCCGGCAGCCCAAGGCCTGAACGTACGTTGTAGCCAACACTTCACCCACCTACAGTGCGACTTCTGAAGATCTCCAGGTTCTTTGCTTACAGCTGCTTAAGCCTCACAACACCCCTGTGAGGTAGGTAAAGTAATATCCCCAACTGACAGACCCAAGACTTCTGTGTGTGTGGCACAATCACACGGGAAGCGTTCACCGACCGACAAGAGCAGCCTCCGAGCCTGCAGCCTCGAAGAAAATAGTGTTCACACTCCTGTGGTGCTTCAGGGAGCTAGACTGGCATTTTCCTTTGGGCCTGCGGTGGAGAAGATTAAAGCAAAGTGCTAGGCAGGTTGCTGCTCTGCCACCTCAGGCAGGTTGTCTTGGAGTGTTTGTAGAGGTGGCTGGACTGGCTGAACCGCTTGCCACACTTCAGGCAGGCGTAAGGCTTCTCTCCCGTGTGCACACGGATGTGTTTCTTGCAGTCCGTCAAGGTCAAAAACGTCTTGCAGCAGATCTTGCACGCATACTTGCGTGCACCTTCTACAACCAAGACATTATGCTCAGATAAGGCCTTCTTGCATTTTGAAAGGACATCTGCGGACGCCCTTGTCAGCTGTGGCGGACCAGGTTGTGATGGATGCCCGTTTTCAAAAGAAGTGGTCCCATTCATAATCAGCTGGGAACTGGATGAGTTATCTTGCAGCTGGGAGCTCCTGACTGAAGTGACCACAGGCATTTTGGGGGCTATGCGGCGGTACCCAGGAAAGCTGCTAGCTCCACCTCTGACTGAGCCCATCATTGCCCTTGACAAGGAGTGCAAGCCCAAGCCTGACCGCGGAAAATCCATGCCGAACTGTTCTGCTGCTCGGTACCCAGATGTTTGTACACAGGGGAGCCCCATCACATCCTGCATTGGTCTAACAAAATGAGAGTCTGCAGGTTCACTAAATGGGTTCTCAACATGGGAGACCGTGGCAGACGAATGGCCGCCAGCGGGCCCCGACTCTGGACTCATCAGATAAGAGGCATCACTGTCCATTCTGCAGTCACTGGTGGTATTTGGAATGTTATCATCACTGTTTTGACTAGCGCTGAAGCCACCACCTCTGCTTTTATTTAGAAAATTAGAGATACTGAAAGTAGACTTGTGTTCCAGGTTATTTGACACCTCCATAATATGGATGTCTCCCACCCTATCAGTACTGGATTGCGGGTCAGAAAAGCTACGATCGCTGCTCTCGGGACTCAGTTCTATCTTCTCTGCACTCACTACTCCTCCCTCCACTTCAACAGACTCGCTGCCCTCTGCTTGGGAAGTGACATCGCTCACCTCGTCTTGAGGCTCTGGGGAACTCAAAGGTTCAGACTTCACCACCACCCTCATGTGCTCTTTTTCATTCAGACTGACCTCTGGGTTCTCACATGGGAAGTTGTTCTTCTCAGAAGCAGCCTCCTGGTCAAAGCTGGTTTCTACCTGTGTTGCCTGGGATGCCATGGACATCTGTGCAATGTTGCCTCCGCTGTTGTCAGACTGGCTGGGCACTTGAGCATCTTCCTGAGCACTGAAAGACTGATCAAACATAATAGTATTATCCTCCTGGTTATCAGCAACAGCATCGGCCTTAGAGTTGTCCACAATCTTCAGTGAATCTGGTGAGAAGAAATCTTCCCGTGAATGAACTACTGACTGCCCACTCTCTGCAGTCACGTCAGAAACAGACTCGTCCATGGCAGGCCTGATGCGCTGTCTGGCCCGATCTTCAGAAGACTGTTTACGTTTGTGGAGACGACGGATAGGAAAAGTAGTGCGCTGCTCAATGTTACTTCTCATCGAGGAGCTCATAGTATTTGGCTGCTCCTCTGCACTCTGAGTGGAATTTAAAGCAGAGCTCACAATGCTCAGTCCAAGCTGCTGGAGCATGAAAGACCTCTGCATGCGTGCATTTTGCTCTTGAACTCGATCACTCGGTGGAGACATTGGCAGCGTCCTGGTAGTAAGGTAGTGTTTGCATGCTTTCACAACAGAGTTCAAATGTAAGTGAGAAGCAGCCAGCAAGACGTCCATAACGTTGCTCTCCCCAAGCATTAGTGTGGAAGTATACATCATGTCTATCAGAGCAGCAAAAGCTTCTGCTGTCACCACTTCGCTGTCCAGCTGAATCATGTTCATAGTCTGATCTCCCTCTGCTACAGTAAACAGAGCTCGGAAATGCGTGCTACATGCTGCCAAAACAGAGCGATGGGCTTTGAAATGCCTGTTGCCCACCACAATGACACAGTCGCAAAGCTGGCCATGAAGCCTCTGGTAGTTGAGCTGCTGAAAGATTTGCTCAAAATGTCCTGGAAAATCCATGATCCTATAAAACAAAAGAGAAGAAACTATAATACTAAAAACAGCTGAAGCACCATTCAGACCACAAGAAAACCAGGTTTAAAAATGAAAGATGACAGCTGAAAGACAGATAAAACAATAACTGATCTTAATTTACTGCTGCCACATTGGTACTGTATCAAAGCTGACAATCTTGTGGAGGAGGACAAGGAAGAAAATACAGGTTCTGCCATGGAGCTGACCTAGTGCAACAGTCACATCAGCATCAGATGTGTCACAGGGAGCTCTGCTGTAAACTGAATAACGCAGGTCATTTCACCTGTCCAAACTAAACCACACTCTTTAGTAAAACATTTAATCCTGTGGGTGGTTTTTTTTTTTTAAAAAATTGTGAATAATTTACTGCAACCTTTGATAAATGGCTCACGTTATTAGATAACCCCCCCACTGAAAAGTCTGAACTTTGATTCTCATCTCACGTAATCCAATTTCACCTTCTGCAAATGACTTTCTGCACACTTTCTCAGCTACTGTGCAGAACTGTCATTCAAGTACCTGCTTTCAACACAGACACCCAGAAAAGAAGAGTTAATGGAAAAGAAGGGAGACACTTCTGCACTGGAACGAACGGTCAGCTCTTAACGCAAACTGCCACTAGCTATCAAAAGTGCAATACAATTTTCTTATTGACTGTGGTTTATCAGCTAGGATACACTAAAAGTCCTCAGGTTTTCCCACAAAATAAACCCCATTTCTTATTTTATTTTGTAGTGAGACAGAAAAGTCTGTCAACGTTAAAAGCCGTCTCCATACCTTTATTTTGAAGAAGTTTCTTACAAACCTTCTTGGTCTGTGCAAAGTCACAAGCTATGTGAATAATCTGCATACAAGGTTTCCCATAGTCATGCTGGACCAGGAAAGAATGGTTCGCTCAGAAATAACATTTTCTTTCAAACTCTTCCCAGGTGTTTCGCTTTACACACCAGCTTTGCTCAGAAGGTATGCTCAGGCCAGAGACAGTGGCTGCCAAGTACGCACATTCATTCAGAGGAAAGCAGGTACAGCTGTTGATGTAGGTTGTTCATTACTTTGGAATTTTGTTCACCTGGAGGGCTGTCTATTAACTATTTACTTGGAAGGATCAGCAGAAAAAGCAAAACCTCAGCTATCGAGATGGCAGGGATGGAGGAGCAGCAGCAGCACGTTGCCACTAAGGCTCCCTCAGCCTGCAGGAACTCAAGGCTCTGTACTCTGCTGCGCTGCAAGGCAAAAAAAGGCAGGGAGGGAGGCAAGGCAGGCCGGACACGTGCTGGTAAGGGCCAAAAAGCCAAGCAACACACACAAGATCACAACGGATTTACACATTTCTGCATATGCAAGCTGGCAGCTGCAGAATTAGAGAGATCCCTTGGCTTCTGGCAGCAACTCCGCTCAAAGGAGGGAAGTAACTCTGCAATCTTCCCCCGCCTCGCATTATCACCACTAGCACGTCAAGTGCTAGGAAAGCAGGACAGTTCTTGATCCTCTGTTACGAAGAAGACACTTCTTTGGAACTCGTTCAGGAGTTATTCTGCAAGCAGCACGAGGTTAGGTTTTTGCATTTGGAAATGAAGTAAACCCATGCGGTGTGTGCCCTCACTACCTGTGTGTCCTGGTTTCAGCTGGGATGGAGTTAATTTTCTTCTTAGTACAGTGCTGTGTTTTGGCTCTGATGCGAGAACAGCGTTGACAGGACAGTGACGGTTTTAGTTGTTGCTGGGTGATGTTTCTACTAAATCAAGGACTTCTCAGTTCCTTGGGCCCTGCCAGCCAGAGGGCTGGGGGGGCACGGGACATGGGGAGGGGACACAGCCAGGACAGGTGACCCAAGCCAGCCAGAGAGGGATTCCATACCGTGGGACGTCATGCTGAGTATATACCCTGGGGGAAGGAGGAGGAAGGGGGGACATTTGGCATTATGGCGTTTGTCTTCCCGAGTACCCGTTACGTGATGGAGCCCGGCTGCCCTGGGATGGCTGAGCCTGCCTGCCCGTGGGGAGTGGGGAAGGAATTCCCTGCTTGCTTGCTTTCGCTTTACCTATTAAATTGTTCTTATCTCAACCCTTGAGTTTTACATTCCTTTCCCATTCTCTTCCCCATCCCTCTGGGTGAGGGGGAGAGAGAGCAAGTGGCTGCGTGGCTGCTGGCTGGGGTTAAACCACGACACTGCACGCCAACCCCACTTGCTCCCTCTCCACGGCCTGTCAGACCGAATCCCCCCCAGACCCCAGAAGAAGCTCAGGCTGGGCCTGGGGTGGAGTGACGTTTCCCAGTCACACCATCCACTGGCAGAGAGTGGGACAAGCACGAGCTGAACACATGCTGGGTAACTATCAGAGCAGCAAAAAGCAAAAAAAAAGTAACAGTAAGGTTACAAAGCCAGGCTCCCCCCTTTTCTAGCAGGCCCACAGGTATAACCAGTGCTGGACTTAAAATACTTAACCTCCTCACTCAAAACTTACCAGTGCCTCCAATAGCTATGGAAGGGGTGGCCAGAGCAACACTTCTTGTCATCAACACGTACTTTGCAGCTCTTTGCCAGAAAAAGATTTAACCACCTAGTCCACTGCACAAAGACCCCTGCCCCCTCTCCAAAGGATACAGGCTCGTGAAGAACCAGAGTTTTACCTAAACGCTGAAAAGGCAAAAAATTCTGCTGGCAAAAATCTGTAATTAGTGCCTGTGTATTTTAAAAAGATGAAATAAATAAATAAATTACAGTTTATGCCTTCCAGCAATGGTGAGGGTTCCGGCTTACCAGCAGCATCAAAAATCCTGTAATTTGGCAGCACTAAGGCTATGATGCCTGAAATAAGCACCATAAATAGATTAAATACATCTTCCTTATCTCTATATAGTTATGTAATAAAACAGAAGAATTTGAGCTTGCCACTTTTTTTTAAAAGAAGAAATAGCAATACAGGTAACAGGTGATTTTATTTATCTTTCAATACCAATGTGTATTTGACATGAAAAATAAGATGACATTTTCAAACAAAAGTATGTTAAGCGAGACAAAACCTTGGAACTGCGGAGTTATTATTTCTACGCATTTTCTCCAAGAGAAACGCAACAAGAGGGAAAGTGAGGAAATGCTTCTTGGTGTCGTAGGAGAAGGGAGGCGCAAACTGAAACTCTGTGACCTCAGGCAGGCAGGCAGACAAAAGGAAGACGGGGAACCTGTGACAACAGCCACAAGTCCCGGCAGGAAGCATCTGGAATGTGGCAGAGGCCAGGGCTGTTTTGTGAACAGTGCTGCCACATCGCTGTCTGACTTCTGAGCTCCGGCACACCTGGTTAAAAATACTCCTGGCCTCCTTCGTTCCAGCAAGCACCGTGCAGGCATGACCTCCTCTGTGAGGAAAGCTTCCCCTCAGCCGGCCGTTTCTGGAAAGTTGAGAGGAGACTGCCGAACAATTCTTTCACTCACCTCTGAGATGGGCCAGGTGTTATGTGAGTGATAACACTTTGTCCTTGGCTTCACAGGAAAGGGACTAAACCGCAGCACCTAGGGGGAATGTGGAGACAGGAGGAGGAGGAGATGGGGGGTAGGGGCAACAGTTGCCAGAGCAACAAGAAACTCTTGCTCCATTCACAGTACCATCACTATAGCATCAGTGCGCTCTTGTGGGGCCTGGATGCTGGTCAACTTTCTTTTCACTTCATTCTCAAGTCAATATCAACAGCTCCAAAGAACCATTTCACACTTGCACGACTACGCGTAGAGCAGATCTGCACAGCATACAATGCTACAGCCCGCTGGCAGACTCGCCAGAAAATGCCAGGCACCCACCACACCAGGAGAGGCAAGGGATCTCCTTTCCCTAAGGAGCACAACTGGCAGACGCCGTGGTACTACTTTCCAAAACGTGTCAGTGATGAACCATTAGCACCACCAGCTAAAAGGCAGGTCAGTAAATCTCCATCCTGCGGAAAAAAGCACAGGGCCCAGCAGAGACCGCTCCAGCTTCAAGGGTTGTCAAGAAGCAAGCTGTTCACGAGCACCCCAGCAGTTCCCAGTCTGTGCACTGCTTTAGGTCATTCTAGGAAATGCACCGTAAAGGATTATCAAATACTCGAGAGTTCGCTCATGCCTTGCCCCTATCGAGCCAATCCCAGGAGGTGGTAATACAAAGGTATTACAAAATGCTTTGTAATAAAGCCTTTGAACCAATGCCCAGAGAAGACTGGAGGTGGAAAATGCTGAACATGAGGACAGGATCTCACATCAGCAAGAAGATTGAGCCAGACTCCAGAAAGGAAGCTAGGTTACAGGGATGGTCCGATGTCTTCTTGCCCAGGCAGCAACGTGTACCCGAACCCGAGAAAACAGCCAAAACTCATTCTTTTGAGCAATGAATAGGGACTTTAGAACCCAAAGAGTACTGGCTTACAGTCACCAAAAGCGAGTGCATCCTTCATGCACCTGAAACAAGACAAACCCCACTTTTGCTTCAAATAACATTAATTTGGCTTGGTATTTAACTTTTACTACACTATAAAGGCTGAAGTCCTTGAACCAGAATCAACAAACGGACCGCAGAGTGGAGCTGAGATCTTGCACAAGATCAATTAAAAGTTATAAAACTAGGCTGAGCGGTATATACTACATTATATCCACAGACCACATTCGGTGAGATATCAGCTGCTTCAGGTTACTAAATACACGCAACGCACCTAAGTCAGTATCAAAATAAAGGGGTGGCGTATTTCTGGAGATGCAGATTCAGTCTGTCTTTCCCTCCTGCTTCAGTGATAGCCCGTCTTTCAGCAAGAGCTGGCCATAAAGACTCCGCTGAACCACCTGTGGGCTGCACATCCCCATCAGTCCCCTTTCAAACAACCCAACACCTCCAGCACACGATGGGTGACATCCCATCTCACGGCTGTGTGAAAGCCCATTCAGATGAAAGACAAGAGATGCTCCCAGCTGAGCAGTGAGTGGTTTCAGCGGCCAGCGTGCAGCTTTCGTGAGGCTCACAACCAGCTCCAGTTCACATCCTGGGGACCCAGGGAATGTTAGATGAAACCTCCTGCTGAATCAGACCCAGTCAGTGCGACTCAGGGGAGGCATCAGTGGTACAAACGGCAGACACCGAGTCCCAGCAGCCTTTTGGAGAGCAGCGGGAGAGGGAACAGCTTAGTTTTATAATCAAATTACCACAAACGAAAAGAAACTATACCAAATTGTTTAGTGGCAAGTAGTTTTCCTACAAATACAACTAGTCATGAGCCAGGAAAATTTTAAGGGCAAGCAATGAAAAACCATCTACGAAATACTGACTGGAAAACAACTGTTCTGCCTCTTCTTGGACTAAGGCTTAAGAAATGAAACCAGCAAGGTCAGAACCAAAGAAACACTCCTCCACGTAACACAGTAAAGCGACAAAACTCTTCGCCATGGGCAAGTACACGTGAATACATAAGAGTCACTGAAGAAAAATTAATTGAGAGCTATTAAATATTCAGACACCACCTCTACCTGGGAAGGCACTAAACCACAAGTCACCGGAGGCATGGTTTTACATACACGAGGTTTACCTCTCTGGCTTTCTATTTGACAGTTTGCTTTGGTAATTTCAGTAGAGTTTGACAAAGGAACGACAGATTTTTTTTAATGTAACATTAATTGGCTAGAAAACAAGTAAAGCAGCGTTTTCTCCCTAGCATTTGGATTACATCCTTAAAAAGGTAATTAAACTTTGATAAAAAGCGTGCTCAATAGATACTGAAACCGCTAGTGGAGATCATATCACAGCAAATCAAACAGCCCATGAGAGGCGAGGCTGCTGCTGCTGCTAAATATCCCCAGGTCCCAGCAGGAGAAGACAGCAGGAGAGCAGGAGAAGACGCATCCCCAGCAGGCACAAATGCACAGAGCACATGTACACACTACAAGAGACACTCAGCACTCACACATGGGCAGAACCAGAGGCCTCGTTCAGCTTCCCTCTCTGCCTGGGCAGGGTGGAAGTCCACCAGTGCGAACATCCATACAGGCATACGAGGTAGACCCCCTCCGGCAGTTGGCCCTCCCAGTAGCTGCCTGCTGGTCCCCAGTCTCCCCACCCCTAGCCTGCAGGCAGGCAACAACCTGGCTCCAGTTGCTGGTACGGACTGTCACAAGTCCACAGAGCCAGCCAAGACTCCTCTGGTCCCACAGCTGACCCCACCATGGTGCTGTCCCTGTAGACACAGGCACTCTCACACCCAGTGCTGCCCTTAGGGATCCATGGACACCCCCGCCTTTGCTCCCAGGCCACTTCACCGGCTCATCCAGGTTGAGCTTCACCGGCCATCAGACACCCGCACAGCTGCACTTGCTCCAGTCAATGCCCCACGGACAAAGGGACCCTCTGCCTTGTGGCTGTGCTCGTATCAGGCAGAGAGACCTCACCCAGGACACAACCAGGAAGGAATTTGATAAGGAGCAGGACAGACAGCACTGACCAGGTGCAGGACATGGCCAGGCAAGTGCACTGACGAGCCAACTGCCTACACGCAACGCGACCGGCCCTTTTTATTCCTTTACCCCTCTCTATTTCCACACCTGTTCGTCCCCAAATCCCTTAACTCCTCTTTTCCCTCACTTTTGGTTTCACCCCTAACCATCCTGCGGGATCCCAACCTGGCGTTCCCTGCAGCCCATCTGTCCCGACAGCAGGCAGCATCTCCCTTAGCACAACAGGACACTGGGCAGAGGCTGGGCTGGGACTGCCCTGGCAGGGGCTTGAACAACGTGCTCCTTTTCTCCCTTTCTCAGGGGGGTTCCCACCTGTGCCTGTGCTCCTCTGGGCTAGCAGAGATGGGCCTGTGACGGGCTAGCTCCAGGAATGGGCTTACAAGCAGCCCCACGGGGCTCCCACTCCTGTCCTTGTGTTTTCAAGCTCCTTTGGGGCTGTGCAGAGGAGCTAGAGCCCCGTAACCAAACATTCCTGGTGGCACATTCCTCATGTATACAGATGGAGATAGGGCTTAGATTTCTTAAACTAAGCTTTCCATGTTAAGAAAGCATCAGGATTAAAAATACCTAATGGGGAAGATGATGTGCAAGCGTTCTCAAATTCTAGGGAAAAAAAAAGACCTACGCTTTACAATCACACAGCCGGTTCATTAATTTTCCATTAGATATTAACCTCTGGGTCTGTCTGTCAACTCCAACCAATTTTACAAAGTGGAGACTAGGTGCTGAATCCCCTTCTTTTTTTTTGCGGAAGTTGGTGTCTGGTTACAGAAGCAGCCAAATTATAAGGACCGCTTTTCACCAAGTCATGCTTAATTCCCTTATTCTCTTAAACAACACAAAACACCCAAAACCAAATTCAGCCAGCTGGCCAGTTTGCACACACAGCCCAGGCAGGCAGGTAGGAGACACAAGGGACAGCTGGTAACAAAACCACGTGGCAGGAGAGAAGGGACACTATCGATTTCTCCAGCAGAATTCCAGGTTTTATTAGCACATATTTCTACTACTTTTAATAGTAATTGTTTCTTCCTATGATTTCTTTTTATTTCTTGAATGATGAGCACTGACAGTACTATGCAGACTTACAGTCCCTTTTCCCAGCAAATCCCCCTGCTCTAATACTTAAGCTGCAGCAAGAGGAGACACGGCAAGTATTTAAGTACACTTGCACTGAAACTACTGCAGAATCAAAAACTTTTTCTCTCATTTCTTTAAAAAAAGTTAAACTCACTATAAAACGGTGTGAAAAACAGCAACTCTGTACAATGATCTACTTAAGTGTTTTTTACTATGTCCCATACTAAAGGGCACAGTTTAGATTACACTGCAATCCTGAGACACTGTCAAGAAGTCAAACAAACAAAATATTCAAAGAGAACCTCAAGTTGCTCCCTAAAGAAGCTTTTAAAAGTCTGTGGAGGAATTCATTTTGTGTGATTAAACCCAACAATAAAAGCTGCCTCAGATATACCATTCAGCAGAATGGCATCAGAAGAAATCTTACATTCAAACACAGTACTGCAGACTTTGGACTAGGCATTTGGGTTTTCCTTATCAGATAAATGAAGGGCAATTTATTACTTGCACCTCAAACCTCATTTCCAACAACCTGTATTTAAACGCATTCGATATTGTAGGTACTAAGCCTGCAAGAATCCTTGGCATATAGTCAAAACCTGAGAGTACGCCAATATAATATTAGTAACTGCTTGCCTCTTCGCTTAAATTACATTTTACAAAATGTTACAATATACTTGTACTGTGTTTAACCATTGTGCTTGGAATAAAAAAAATCTTAAAAAAAGCTCCGCTGAAGACTGAAATAACAAACATAAATCTAGATAGGAGTCAGCGATACAAACGTTCCTTTAGAAAACTTTCTATCGGTTCTATCCGTTTTTTTAACAAGTCAGCGGGACAGTGGGAGAGTAGAGGAAGGAAGAAATGTAAATCTTCACTTTCTTTGACACCTCCAGCAAGTTTTGTCACTTTGAAACACGCAGTGTGTGCATTCTCTGCTCTAAGAGTGTTTTCAAGCCAAACATATGGTGGAATTTTAGTTAACAGTCAAAACGATTTCTGGATTTGCCCCATACAACTGAAGTAGGCTTCAGTGTTACACTGCTTTCATGCATGTGACAATGTTGAGTGCCAGCCATGAAAGGCATTTTTTGTGTGCGTCTGACGAGACACATCTGCAACTAGTGACTTTCATGACTGACACTGAGCTTACAGTATCTCATTTTAGGCATTTCCTTAGCCAGGTTTTATATATAGTTTAACTCACACAGTTTATCTCTCTATTTATTGTCAGGGACAACGAGTTACAACTCATGTAAGAATCAGAAAGGATAAACTGCACTGCAAATGCCGCTGCAAGTTGCATCAGCCCTCCAGAGAACAGTAAGAGATTAGCACATGGCTTAGTATTTTCTCATCATCCGAATGGTACTGTAAATAGACAGTCAAACTCATGGCAACACTAACTCATTAACAAAGAGTAACAGCACAGCTTGCCAGTTGCAAAGAGCATCTTTGAAAGGAGCAACAAAAAGCTTCCTAAAAAAAAAAGACGAGTTTTCTTGGACACCTAGTTATCTGAAGAAAGGGACACCACCTGCGACAGGGCATCCTCCTGCTTCCTGACATTTCCACTCACCTCCTCCCAGCCCTGTGACGCATCTCTGTGCATCCAGATCCCACAGCGCAGTGTGATACTTCGGAGAAGACACACAGGAGGAGAGCAAAAAACCCCACTCCTGCATTTTGATGTGCCATCTCAGCTTGTCACCAGGGGGGCTGTTTCTCTGTTGTAGTTCCACTATTTAACACACCTGTAATGCTGTATATTCAGAACAGACTGAACACTTGTTCCCTTTTAATTCCTGGCGAATTCCCTTCACCAATTGGACTTCAGGGTCAGTACCATAGCTTTCACAGGCATTGGTCTCTCTTAAAAAGGGCCGACATGCTTTTCTGGTCAACTTATAAAAAAAGCACAGTGTTTTCTAGGTATCATTAAGAAACAGTTCATGGATTCTGTCCTTGATCTTAGGAAGTTAAAAACCTGCGTCTAATATGAGACAATTCCCAAGAGCAACACAGGGTTTTAGGCATTGCACACTGAAACACCTGAAGAAAGCTGTTTGGGCAATATCCCTATTTGATTTATTTACAAAGGGAAAAGCAGAGAATGCTGCTTCACAGAACTGGCAGTAAAGCCATTTAAGGGTACGGGAAGGTGAACTACCACCACCAAGGACTGATCTAAACTCACAGTTACGTTATCAGTTCAGAAGACCTCTCCTGAGGTTCATGACACCACGTCAGTCTCTGTAACTGTCATCGTCCTTTCGCAAGAATGGCCAGCACTGCAAAGGAAAGACATCTGCCAGCTTCTTCTGCCTGCCATCACCCCCCATTCAAGAATCAAACCACAAACACCACGCAGAACCAAATGTGTGCAGGCAAGGATGCCACAAGAAAGGGCAGCCACAGACAGCTCAGTGCCAGCATGCCGTCTTCTTGCTCAATACAGCGATGATTTCTAAATCTAGCTCTTCAACTTCACCATGTACCAGAGATTCAAGAATTTTAAACAACCCGATCCAGCCATGCTCCTTGGTGACTCCTTTGCCTAAGATTTTAACCCCAAGGAAGCCAGGGTTAACTGCGCAATGAATAATCTATTTTTGCCAGGAAATGTTTTAGATTGAAGTAACAAATATTAGTTTGCCATGACCACAATGGATTCATTAGTATTACACATCTTCAGCCTAAGCAAATAACTCTATCCACACAACTGATTCAGTAGGTGACTACTGCATTTCAAATGAGACCTGTTGAATTATCCGCTTCTGATCTTCCCAAACTCATTTAAAAACCTCATTTTCTAACATCATCCTTTTACCCTCGGAAGGGAAAATATCTACACGGAGGCACCGCACAGTTCTGTTTTGACATTGCGGAGGGCTGATCAGACACCCACCCAGTCACTCTCTCGCTCCCTTTCCCCAGCAAGACAGTGGAGAAAGTAAGATGAAAATCTTGCAGGCTGAGATAAGGACAGGGAGAGCACTCACCAATTACCATCCGAAACACTCTACTTGGGAAAGATTAATTTTATTTATTGCTGATAAATACCAGAGTAGGATAGAAAGAACAACAAAACTAAACGCACCTTCTCCCTCCACCCTTCTTTCTGAGCTCAGCTTCACTCCCAGCTCTTTTTATCTCCTCCCCCTTGAGCACCACAATGGGGATTGCGGTCAGTTTGTAACACTTGATCTCTGTCGCTCCATCCTCCTCACAGTCTTCCCCTGCTCCGGCATGGGGGCCTTCCCATGGGAAAGTGTCCTTCACAAACCTCTCCAGTGTGAGTCCTTCCCACAGGCTGCAGTTCTTCACCAACTGCTCCAGCGTGGGTCCTTTCCGTGGGGTGCAGCCCCTCAGGCACAGCCTGCTCCAGTGTGGGTCCCCACGGTTTCACAAGTCCTGCCAGCAAACCTGCTCCAGCCTGGGTTCCTCTCTCCACGGGACCACAGGTCCTGCCAGGAGCCCACTCCAGCGTGGGCTGCCCATGGGTCACAGCCTCCTTCGAGCATCCCTCTGCTCTGGTGGGGGGCCCTCTCCGGCTGCAGGTGGGGATCTGCTCCACTGTGGGCCTCCACGGCCTGAGGGTGGACAGCCTACCTCACACCGTGGGCTTCACCACAGGCTGCTGGAAAATCTCTGCTCCAGTGCCTGGAGCACCTCATGGCCTCCTGCGCAGACCTGAGTGTCTGCAGAGTTGTTCTCCTCGCATATTCTCACTCATCTCTCCGGCTGCAATTTGTTGCACAGGTTCCACCCCCCCACCCCCCCACCCCCCTCCTTAAATACGTTATCCCAGAGGCACTACCACTGTTGCTGGTGGGCTTTGGGTTGGCCTTGGCCAGCAGTGGATCAGCCTTGGAGCCAACTGGCGCTGGCTCCATCGTAAAAGCCATGGGGAAAGCTTCTAAGTGCTTCTCACAGAAGCCATTCCTGTAGCTCCCCTGCTACCAAAACCACGCCATGCAAACCCAATACAAGCATAGACGAATGAATTTCAAAAAACATCACCTTAATCACTGCTTAAAAGTCACGCTAAAGGATAACAATTTCTGTGATTTGAACATATCACGCTAAATTAACTAAATTACTGCCGAGTAATTTTTGAAAGATGAAGGAAAAAATGAAGCTGCTTTTTGTCAAGTTCCGAGGTGGTGATTTCCTTCTCCAATTCCACACAGACGCCACTTCAGGTCTACCATTTCTTTATAACATATGGGTTTACAGCACAGTGCAACACAAGCTCCAGTCTGACCACTGACCCCCGCGGAGTTTGCCTTCACTAGCACAACCATGAGAAAAACTGGAAGCTAGTGAAGTCAACACCACAGAGATAAGACATCCATTGCAGGGCAGCAACCGGTGCACGCGGAACTTTTGTACACCAACAGTACGGGTAACGCCACTCCATCTGTATGCTGTCCTCCACAAGATGAGCTACGAGTCAGTAATTACACCAAGCGCAAGAAAGTAAACCCCAATTTATAACATGTCATCTGAACACGCTTCTCTGAAAATTCCAGAACATGAAGTTAACAGACAGATAAGAAATGCTGTTGTTCCTGCATAGAATCCTGAATGCATGGGATGCACTGCTCTGAGAAACTGAGTTATGCCTTTTTTTTTTTTTTTTATATTATCACCTGGGATCTCCAACACTACGCCCCTCTCAAGACTGGCGACAGCATCTGCGCCCCATCCTTGCATCCCCAGCTGTTAAAACCACATTTCACGTATTTCATTTCTTATCTTACACGGGCATCGCCGTGAACACAAGGTGGCCCTCCAGGGATTCCCTGCCGAACGCAGCATCTCGCACTCCGCCACGCGGTTTGGCGTGCCGTGACCAGGCCGGGGCCAACGAGTCCCGAGGCAGAGGCCAGGCTCCAGCTCCGTTCCACCGGCTCCTGGTGGAAGGCCCGACCGACCACCGCCGGGCTCTTCACGGGACGGCCCGGCCCTGCCCGCCGCAAGCCCACGCCTGAACAAGCCCCACTGAAACCTCCAGTGCCCGGCAGGCGGAAACCCCGCGAAGGGAACCGGGGGCCCGGGAGAAGCGCCGCCGCCACCGGTTCGCATGCTGTCCGCCGGCCTCCCCCCCAACACAGCACAGCCGCGCTCCCCGCCCCCGGGCCGATCTCCTGCACGCACCGGGGCGGCGGGCAGCCCGCCTCCACCCTCCCGCGGGGCTCCCAGGTGGCTCAGGGCGGCGCGGCGGAAGCCGGCAAGGGGCAGCGAGGGCTCCCCGCTCCGCCCGGCCCGGCCGCCCACGTCACCCGCCGCGCCCCCCGACCGCCCCCCCGGTGTCTTGCGCCGTCGCCTGCCAGGCCCGGCAGCGGCCCCACTCACCTGAGGTGCCCGCCCCTCCCCGCTGCCTCTTCTCTCTGGGCGGGAAGGGCCGGGCAGGGCCGGGCGCAGCCGTCGTCCTCGGCCCTGCGGCCCCGTCCCCCGCTCCCGAGGCTCCGCCCCCACGGGTCCTGCGCTGCTGCGGCGGCCGCGCCGGCGGCCGGAAGTGACGCCATCGCGCAGCAGCCCACCGGCGCCGCGACCCCGCCCACCCGACCGCCAACCAATCAGCGGTCTCATTACTGATAAGCGACGGCACCGCCCTCCCACACTCTTCCCTTCACGACTCGGCAATAACTATAGCCGTGATTGGGCAGCACTGCGGCCGCTGGAGCGGAGCGGGCCCGGTGGCGGCGGGGAGTAGGCTGCGGCCTGCTGTGGGCGCCGGGCCTCACGTATAGAGCCGCTCGGGGAGGCAGGGCGGCCCGGGCCGCGAGAGAGCTCCCTCCGCTATGGCCGCCGCCACCTGGTGCTACCACGGGGACCCCGAGCCGGAGCAGCCGGCGGTGCTGGGTGAGGCGGGCGCTGGGCTGGGCTGGGCCGGGCCGGGCGGGAGCACGGACTGGAGCGGGACTTACGGCCTCTCCCCTCCGCCTTGCAGTGCAGTTCTCCAACGGCAGGGTGCGGCAGGCCGACTCCATACGGTTCACCGTCTACCGAAACAAGGACACGGCCCATCCCGGGAAGAAACACCGGAGGATCCTGGTAAGGGCCCGCCAGGGAAGCAGGCTCCCGGCGGCCGCCTGCAGCCGGTGCTTCGTGTTGGCAGCGTCGGCGCCTCCGCTAAGGGCGGCCGCGGGGAGCCCGGCGCTGCGCCTGCCCCAAACCGGGCCGTGGCATCGGTGCGGCTCCGACACGTGCCCGCTCTCCGTGTGCGAGGAGCACCCCGCTGCAGCACGGAGGGAGCGGCGCCTGGGAGGCTGCGGGGCCTGCCAGAGACCCGGCGTGAGACCAGCACCCCGAGGCATACCGGCAACGCTACCCACCTCAGCTAGTGACGAAGGGTTTGCGCTTCTTCTGATCTCGCTCCCGCCTTTTATGTCTGTGGCCGTGGCCGCTCCTGCAAGTAGGGATTGGGAACCTGGGTCAGACATGCAGGCCCTGTGGTCCCGTTTCAGGGAGACTGCTGCTGCCCTCAAACAGCTGCCCTGCTCCAGCTGCCCTCCTTACTGTACAATGAACAAAGCTCGGAAAATCTGCATGGAGTTTTTCTTTGTAGCAAATGTGTATATAAATAACTAGAGTTTAACCCCAGCCTCTGTGAAACATTTCGATTGATACATGGTTATGTATTCTCAGATGAAGGTTCATTCATTTACTGAAGTTCTGTGTGTTGTTGATTTATTTTAATAACCTAAAGGGAAATAATGTTTGAAAGTGACGTTACTTAACAACTAGTCAGGTCTTCATGATCACAAAATCTGTTGTGTTATGTTTACATAGTGAACACGGTGAATTCTTCACCCAGATTTTTGTTACATTACATTACATTACAAGGAGATTTCTGCTTCTTTCAGTGAAGAGGGAACCACGATTAAAGTCAGGAGATGCTTTCTGCTGGTATTGTTAAGTCTTACAGCTGCTTGCATGCATGATTTCCTCAAGGAATAAATTACTTCAGTACACTTTCCCTGAGGATTTTGTCTGAAGTACAGTAGAAACACAAAGTTTTGAAGTACATCTAGGTGATTGAGCCATTCCTGATAGTGCTAGCTCTTTGGGTTTGTTGGTTTGGTTTTGGTGGGATTTTTTTTTTTTTCCAGTGAATTGCGGTCACTTGGAGCTTTGAGCGGATCATTAGACATTATATCTTAAACAGTTCCCCTTGTCTGTAGTAGTGACTCTGATCAGTGTTTGCCTCTGGCCCAGGCTGAAATCTGTAAGGTTTGTCCTCGTTGGAAGCTTAGAGAAGCTTTGAGCGGCTGTGTTAAGGACCCTAAAGCATTGGGAATAGTATCTTAAATTCTCTGGCAGAGAGGCCTGATCTCTATTCACTGGCAACTTTGTGAATAAACCTATTACTTTCACAAAGTTGCTTCTGGATTAAAGTACAGCAGTAAAGACTGCATGATGTTTTAAGTGTAGTGGCACCCAACTGCTACAGTGATAAAATCTAAATTCAAATTATGATGCTCATAATTTCTTTGCAATGGTTCCTCATCTTCTGGCCCAGTGAAAGCTGAAGTAGAATCATGGGTAGTTTAAGCTTCAAGAAGTGCTGTCTTTTAAAGATTTTGACTTGCTGCAACACGTACCCAAGTTGGGCAGTGAAGTTTGCGTACACGACTCGTGTCTGATGCCTGGGAATGTAGAGCTTTGTGGCATCAGGGATAATAAAGCAGATGCAGAGAAGGTTATTTACAGCCCTGTACTCAGGTAATTTTTCTTTGTTTTTCAGGTCTCGGAAACTGAAAGGCTTTCATATGTGGGGAATAACTTCAGCAGCGAAGTTAGGAAATGTAACTCCCTATGCAGGTATGGGTTGCAGGCAAAGTGGGGGCAGGAACATGGAGGTGGATGCAGAGGAATTACTCAGATACAAAGTTCCTGGTAGACTTTCTTAAAGCTGGCTCAGAAGTCCCCACAGAGGCTGTGATTTTAATCAAGAAGATTTTGACAGGAGGCTCTAGCACCTAGCAGCTGCGTTGTTTGTGTGTTGCGTCCCTTTGGAAGTTGTGATGTTACATACAGATAGAGTGTATTTGTAAAGATCTTGTGAAGGGAAGGGTGAGAAAGTGATTTGATGTAGCTGAAACCTAGGAATAACAGCTTTGTTATTAAGAAACTAAAAGATAAAGAATTTTCAAGATCATCTGCTGCTGCCCAGGAAACCCCTGGGTCATTAATCGTCCCTTAACTTCAGGGCCACAGCATGATGCTGCTATGTGAACTGATAAGGCGTCTGTGCCATGCACTATAAAAGGAAGTGTCGGTGAAATCACCAGCCTTTACATGTCCTGGTTTAAGAATGTGACCTTTGTGGCACTGGCGCAGATCCCACGGTCCTCCTAAGGAGTGTTTTATATGCGAGATCTGTCTCATTCTGGAATACAAGAACCGCCAAATGGGTGGAGAGCTAACGTGAAATTTGCAAATAGTCTATCAAAACATGCTAATACTAATAATCTTTGTTCTTTCCGAGAGGTGAAACCAGGCGCACTGGACCGTCAGATATAACAGCCTTCAGTTTTAAGATGCTGTAGCGGAAAAAAAATGAACAAAGGGGCTTTTTCTTCCTTACTTCGGAGAGATAAATTTAGTTTAATGAATGTGTGATACAGGTATTGCAGTGTTATTTCTAGGGCGATTTAGTGCTCTTATCTCTGAACATTAAATAAGAGATGATTTTAGCGGCTTAAGTGGTTCTTGCCTGCACCTCTGGAGATTCTGAGCTGTGGTAACTAAGAGGGCAAGCTAACAGCTGATATACATTCAGCTTCAAATACTAGTTTTGCATTAGGTGTGCATATGCCTCAGGATCTCCAGAGATGCAGGCAAGAATTAATAAATTAATTTCTTGCTTTTCTTTCAAGTTTTCCTATCCTTTCCTTCTGTCCCTTTCTTCCTACGTGTGCTTCAGCTACATGTGTGAGGATTTCCTACAGTGGATCCATTCCCGTTGCTCGTGGCAGCTGTCAGCCTAAAACTGTGCACTCGTAACGGCTATTGTTGGTATAACACGGAGCAGAAGCCACCTCTGAACGAACAGTCCAGTTTTTTTCTGAGTCGATGAGTTCAGCAAACCTCTGGGCTTTCTGGAACAGCAGGAACTGCCAAGAGATCCTTTCCTGACCAGCGAAGTATGGTCATTTGCACTGTACTTGGGCAGTAGTTGCGTGGTGTGTTGCTCCCACTGCAGCAGGCATCCTGTTGTGCTGGTGGATTTTGTCTTCAGGGAGCGTGTCCTGAGTTTTAGGAAGATGTGTTGTGGAGGAGAGCAAGTTCGGGCGCTAGTCAGAAGGGTTGATGTGGAATGAACTCTTCTGGCCAGATAAAAAACTGGTGCTGTTGATACCCCTGATCAACTTCAGACAAGGGTGTTCTGTTCCTGTTTCTGGTGGGTCATGAGGCACAGTGAGGAGCAGTACAAACCATTTGGGCTTGCCCCACTGAAATGTGGGCTGAAAAGGAATTTACCTGAGAGAAATTACCGTGTTCTAGAGACAGCAAAGTCATGTTTCTGAGAAGCTCTGAGAACTTGGTGACTTGTACTGAGCAGAGAACTGGCTGCAGGGAACCCAAGATTTAAAAACACAGGAAACTGCATAGAAGCACTGAGAAACCAAGGGTCTTGGTGCATCAAAAAAGACAGAGTAGCAGCTAGCACTCCAGCACCTAGGCTTCAACTGTGCGTTTGGGAGTTAATTTGGTTGTCTTAAGGCTTCTACGTTTACTTAGAGCAACAAGTCTTTAGAGAGATATATATATATATATACACACACTTGTGTGTGTGAACTATGTGTGCGTGCCCTGAAGGTAGCTTGTTTTATTTTGACGTCCTGAAAGCGCTTGGAAGACTTGTATTCGCAAGGCAGAGGGTTGGCAGGGAGTGGGGAGTACACATGGCTCTGCACCATATATTTTAAAACATCACTTCCACTGATCTGTCTCTCACTAACCACTTGCTCCTGTTCTTCCCAGGTATTTTGTCGGCGTGTTAGACAAGGACTCTGGGCAAATGCAAGTCTATAATGCTGAAATATTCAGCCTGCAGCCCTTACTGTCAGGTAGGAAGATACTGTGTGTAACTCCAGCACCAGAGTCACAGTGTGCTAGACCTACGTACTCGTTGAGCTATGGACTGCTTGGTTGCTGACAGCAGTGGTCTCTGTTGTCTCCCTGGCTGCTTTACTCCTCGTTTTTGCTTTATTCCCTCAGCATCATCTTCCAAGGCACTACATGATGCGAAAAATGGAGAAGGAAGCAAGGTGAAATTTAGGGTGGAGGATAAGCAGAGAGTGTTATGGATGGGAGGCTGGAAGTGCTGGAGTCAGTAACAAAGCTGTCACTGTTCAGAATAAGCGCAGCCTTGTCTAGGTGCTCTCGACTTGAGGGAAGCCTGGAAATTGTCAGGTCGAGGGACTGGATCACTGAAAAACAAAACCATTTTTCTTCAGCAGAACTGCTTTTTGTTACTGACCTCAGGAGGATAATCCGAAGTCTTTGGGGAGTTTATTTTTAACCTGTGCAGCAGGAGCCAGGTATTGCTGCAGTCCACGCATTAACACTTGTTCGCTTTATAGCAAAAACTGGCCTGCCGTTCCTTTTTTGTTTACGGTACATACTCTTGTGTATTCAGTGTTTTGTTTAATCGACCAGCTCCTGTGGAGGAGATCTCAAGTGATGTGCCAAGTCTTTCAGTGATGCATTAGAGCTTCAGGAATACGGAGTATGTGTGCTGTCCTGGCTGCTGCAAGCCAAGCGTGCTAACTTTTGTTCTTTTATAGATAACTTAATACCTGATGACACAAAGGATTATCAGAAAAAATCCTACAGGGAGAAGGTAAAGTTGAAAGCCCATATCGTGTTCTTCTGTGATTATACAGCTAACAGTGGCAGATGATACTTGTTTGAGACTGTGAGGGTTGGTTTACTGCAGGGTGTACGTGCAGGTTCAGCGCTGTCTCTGTGCTTTGGAGGTCCATGAGACAGTGCATTTTCAGTGCCTGACTTGGCATTACTTTCACAATTATTTTAGGCTTGATTACAATCCCAGTTACCTCCTGCCCCTTTGCGCAGATCAGTTCTTGTTGTGTGGTTGACTTGGGCCCAGGGAAAAGTTTAAAGTTTTCTTAGGGAGTGTGAATGTGGAACAGGTGGTGCTTAGCAGCTGAGTTTTCCTCTTGGATGCAAAGTGTCTTCAGTGTGTTTTAATCTCTGTCTACCTTGCACAGATGGATTTGTGCATTGAGACCTTTGGTACCAGCAAGCAGAAACGAGCTCTGAACTCTCGGCGAATGAATGCAGTGGGCAATGATATTCTGAATACAGCTGTGACAGAAGCAGCAGCAAACATAATAGATGCAAAGGGAGTAACAGGTAAGTATTGTCTCAGAGTTTAATTAATGTCATCAGAAGTACCTTTTTCTGTCTGTTACTTGCCGAGTATGGTAGGAAGAAGAAAGGGCTTGGCTTTTCTTCAAGGAAGCAGCTGGTCTAACAGCTGAGAAGGGCGCAGGTGGAGGAACTCGCAGATCTTTCTGGTGGAAGGGGAACTGCTTCCTTCTGATCCTGCTAGACTTAGTGTCAGAGTTGCCTGAATTAGGGAAGGTCCCTGTGGCACCACTGTCCTTCCCTGCCCATTGTTAGGAGCTCCTCTGGGGGTCTCTAGATACCACTTTATTGGGATGAAGGTGATACATTCACCTGGTCTGAACCGAGATGCTGAATGTTCATTAAGGTGAACTTGTACCCTGGCTTCACAGTGGCATGGCTGTGGAAAATGGTCTGTGCCCTAAACCAGGTCACAGCCCCATCAGGTGCCATCCCCGGTGCTGTTGTGAACCAGGCTGATGGACTTAGGCTACAGGGAACGTTCACTCTCAGAGGCATCACAGTGAAGTGATGTTTCAAGGACAGTTGGCGACCCCACTACTGAGTGCCCTTGAGGCTGCATCTGTACTGTGTTGTCATGCCTCTGCCGCCCCCCCTGCACCCTTGCCCTGATCAAGAAGGAGGTAAAAAAATGACAGAGGAGGCCGAGGAGGATCTAACAGCAGCCCCACCGCTACCTGAAAGGGCAGTCGGAGCCAAAGCCGCCTCAGCAGTGCCAGCAAGGGGTCAACAGCACAAGTGGCAGTGGTCACCCCACCTTGGGAGGCCCAGGTGGGAGGCTGAGCGAACCTTCTTGCCTCAGAGGGTGGTGCGGCCCTGGGACAGCTCACAGAGGTGTAGGGTCACCGTTCTTGGGGGGTTTCCAAGCTTTGGAGGACAAAGCCAGGGTTGCCCTGATCTGGTGCTGGAGACAGTCCTACTCTGGGCAGGAGGTTGGACAGTAGACCTCCAGAGTTTCTTTTCACCTGTATTTCTGGGATTCTGAGCTTTGTTGGCTATGCATGGAGGAGATATCTGTTATCAGGCTTTCATGCATTCTCTTCCGGGTTGGATATTGCTCTCAGAGCTGCTTTGTACCATAGGCTGCCAAAGCCATCTTCTGCCCGTCCTGCAAGCAACAGGTAGGTGCAGCAGCAGCAGCAGCAACCAGTTTGTCTTGGTGCGCTTCTTTCCTCGATTTTTCTTTAGTCTGGAGTGACTTTTCTAAATCTTAAGGAACACAAAGTTTTTGGTAGAACTGATGGCACCAGGTTAAAACCCAGCACGCTGAGTACGTAGCAGGCGTATCAGAAGCTCCCGGCCTTTCTGTGCATACTGGAATGTTTTCGATGTAGTCAGCACCTACGTGTGGCAGTAACAAACAAAACAGGGGAGAGCGGTAGCCTTTTCCTTACTACTGGCCCAAGTGAGACAAACTGGAGTTCTAAAACTTTAAAACTCCCAACTGTGACTGAACTGGTGTTGACAAAAGAACCACCATTAAGTAGACTTGCGTTTAAAGGAAGGATTTGGGTTGGGGTCATGTTCTCTGTGTTTTTGTTTGCGTGGTCCAAATACTGTCGTCTTTTTTGCTTCCTTCCAAAGCTTTGATCCAGGATATGGCCCAAGATGATGTACAGAACATCTCCATCTTCCTCCCACCGTGTAATGAAGATGCTGACAAACCAGAAGATGTTTACAAGTTTGAGGACAGTATCTTTTTCTGTGGTGGAGTGGTTTCCCACACCTCTAAGCCTTTGGTGTCAGTGGTCTGGCACATGGGAGTGAGTGCTGGCAGGTGTGTGAATGAGCTGAACCTCATCCCCTCACAAGCCAAAAACTGAGAGCAGGGAGATGCTTTGTTGAGGTGGTTTTTTGGTGGTTTTGGGGGGTTTTTTTGCCTGCAGTTTGACTGGTAATAGTAATGAGGTCAGAGCCATGCGGGAGAAGTGACTTGGGGTCAAACCACAGTCCTTTGTTACTGACTGGCTTCCAGGTTGTGGTGTTAGGTCCTACCTATTTCGAGTTTCTTTCCCTACCTACTTCCCTACCCCACGCTTCCTAAAGTGAGAGTGGATGGGGCTTATCTCACTGTGGGCCCTTCAGTCCGGAAGGGTGAGCAAAGGCACACTTGTTCTTTTCTTGAAAATCCTACCAGTTCTGTCCCCAGCAGAGTATGAAGCGTTGCGGGTTCCAGCAGCGGTCTTTGTTAACATCACTGCGGAAGAAATCGCCAAGAAAACGGAAGATAAAAGGTAATGCTGCTGCAAACAGCCTTGTAATAGTGAAGGTGGGCCCTGTGAAACTGTAGTTTATTCTGTGGGGCAGGTTGGCTACTGCTGCCAGCTCCGCTGTACCCAGGCTGATTTTTTCAGTACAGAGGAAGGTTATTTGATCCAAGCGTGGCTGAGCCGCACCTACCTTGTGGACCACGGGGTTTAGTTGTGTACAGGTGAGGAAGCTGCATGCACAGCAGCACGGCTGCCCTTTGGGGAGCCAATTGGCAGAGGAAGAGCGTGGAGAAATCCAGAGTGGGCTCTGAAGTCACGTGCCTAGAAGGTAAACCACAGAACTGTGCTGAGCACAGTGTGCCCATGGCTGGGGACTGTCACAGAATCGTGTTACAGAATCGTATCACAGAACGGTTTGGGTTTGAAGGGACCTTAAAGACCATCTAGTTCCAATCCCCCTGGCCATGAGCAGGGACACCTTCCACCAGCCCAGGTTGCTTAAAGCCCTGTCCAGCCCCGGCCTGGAACACTGCCAGGGATGGGGCACCCACAGCTGCTCTGGGCAGCCTGGGCCAGTGGCTTTACCACCTGCACAGTAAAGAATTTCTTCCTAATATCTAATCTAAATCTACCTTAAATGTCCCAGCCAAGTACTGACTCGCTGCAGAGGTTGCTCTAGCCTGGCAAGCTGGCAGGGACATACACTTAGAGCTGTCAAGCCTTTGTGCTGGGGGGGCTGAAGTGAGCAGGAAAAGCACCGTGCCTCACTCCCCGTACTTCGTGGCTGCCTGTGCTGAAGCAGAAGTGTGTCTGAGTGCCGCGTTGAGAGCCTGCGGTGTGGGGACCTTCTTAGCCGCACACTGAAACGGGGCTGGCTGAACGTGAGGGACGTTGACAGGAAAAGTGTGCTCGCGAAGCAGCCTCCTGGGCTATCCTTTCCTAGGTGTCCAGGGGACTCTCCTCAAACAGCTGAGCACTGAGGTTAAAGGTGTGTCTTCTGAAGATGTAAACTAGTTCCTAGTTCTTTGAGCCTCATCCTCTCCCTCCGTCTCCTTTCTTTTAGCCATTGCTCCTTTGTTTTAGAGGAGCTGAAGTTCCTGCCTGCTGATGAGAAGAGTAGAGATCACAAAGCCCGCTGCCTCTGGTTCCTGGACACCCTTATTAAGTTCAGCTACCTGAAAATGATCAAGAAGAAGCGTAAGAGAGTTTTAAGCTACCTGCTGAGACTTGGTTTGTAATTCCTACAGTGGAAAAGAGTAAAGCTGCCCGGAATGAGCTGTGTGGTCAGGCAGCTAGCTGCAGCAGTTGCTTTCAGCCTGTACCATGCTGAAGTTGAGGATCTCCGCGTTGCTGAGGGTTGTTAGCTCTGTGTCTGCTGGAAGATGTATGCCTCATCCTTTTCAGTCTCTTTGTAACTGCTGTGCATCAGGATGGCACCGTGACATCCTCTTGATAGAAGATAAGGTAGCTTAGATTGAAAATGTTGAGGTTCTTTCTAGTTTATTGATAGTACTGTGCTTACAAACATGGTTTATATTTTCACTTTAGGCCTAAGCCAAGAGGCTGGAAACTGTCAGCGCTCTCTATCCAGCCTCCATATTCCAGGTGCAAGAGGCATACAGTGTGTGATACATCCTTTGTGTCTCTTTTTGTGCTTTTGAGAATGTTTTCATCCTCCTTTGCTTATTAGCTCAATGTGTGAATCGCAATAATCCTGTGTTCAGGATCTTGCTTTTAGAATGGTAGGAACTGCTGTTCTCGAAAGCACTGCACAAAAGATTTTCCTGAAGAATTTCAGGATTTGCTGTCTCCCATAGAACTTGCATACCTTGAGTCTTGTCAGTGATGAAAATGTCGTTGTTAGCATTTTCAGTGACTGGGGGGGGGGGTGATGGAGGAGATGGCAAGCCTGGCTGTAAATATTGTCCTGCGTTGCTGGAGACACAGGAGTCGCCCTGCAGGATTTGGTCAAGGAGGATGTGGAAATGACCAGTCTTGGTGCTAGCATGAATTTGTTAGTGTGGTTTCGGTTCTAATGCTACTTTGTGACAGGACCATCGGTTGAAAGGCAGGTATCTATTAGGAGAAACAGGCATAGACACACACATGCGTTGCCAGTTGTGTTGTGTTGAAGTGAGAGATCCCATTTGTAAAGAAAATAAAAGCTGTTAGGAGCCTCTCTGACCTGAAAAATTATGAGACCTAGAAATGAAGTGCCCAGGCTCCTTCTAGGTTCTCAGTATTCCTGGAAAGAGGCACTAAATGTCCTGGTAGCAGACGTGCTATTGTGACGGCTGGAGGTGGGCAGTACGAGAAAGAGTATGTGTTTCTCATTCCACTGCAAAACCCCTTTCTGTCCTAGATCCGATGGGTCCTGAATGCCCACACATTATTAGCAGGAAACTCATGAAGAATTTCACTTCACTGACCTACAACAATGGCAGGTAAGGAACTATGTGTGTTTTGAATGTCCTTGAGGCAGAGAGATGCCCGATTCAGCCTGAAGGGCCGTGAACACATTATCTATCGGGAAACTTCCTACTAGAATGGAAGGTAGCTTCCTCGCTTCACACCCCCAGCCCTTTAGAACACTGAGTTGTGGCTGGTGATGGTCCATTTTAGACAGTGCAAGTCTAAAATGTCACTTGGAGAGACAGGATCATGTGTGCAAATGCAAGCCTGCACCTATGGATATAAGCTGGCTTGACGAAATGGGGTGCCCAGCCATCTGCCTGATGGTTTCTGGATGGAGGATGGCAGAATGGGTGCTGGCTTTGCAGCTGGGTCTTGATGGTGCAGCTGAACAGGCAAATGTCCACGTGTATATTTTCACTGTGAACCGAGGCAGCTCACGGATGCGTCGTCTCTCCACCGTCCCAGAATGCGTCAGGATGGAGGTGGTGCAGTGGCTGAATAGTGGCGCTTTTTTTCACACTTGCGTAGTTTTATTAGCCGAGCAGGGGTGCTTTTACATCAACTTTTAGGCATGACTTAATTTGAATTCTCTGGTGAAACCTACACAGACAAAACTGTGTAAAGATTTGCACTAGTTAACTTACCCTGGGCTGAGACCCACACCAGGAGAAACTGCCATTCCGTGACTGGAGCGGAGGCTGGGAAGTTCCTGCAGGTCCTTTCCAGCAGTGTCAGGGCCACTTGTGGGATGCTGAGTGCTGTCTTACTGCAGTGAGGGCCTTGGGCAGCTGGTGGAGGTGCCTTTGACCAGGTGGCCCTTGGCTGCAGCCTTCAGATGGATGCCACATACATCTAAGTGGCTAGAAATCTGAATAAATACGCATTATTCAGCCATCCCGATGAGTGGAAGCACCAAATTACAGGCAAGGGTGAAGAGTATCCTCACTCTTGCCAGAGTGCCTTCCCCACACTCCAGGAGCCATCAGCCTCTCCACCTAGAAGCAGCGTATAATGCTGATGCTCCGCTAGCGCTAGCACAGCTGCACCGCCACTGTTGATGTGGTGGGAGCAGAGAACTTGAGTCCAAACGGGCCAGCTTTTGTCTGAAGTCTCAAACCAGTGACGAACAGTGAAATGCTCCCAGAGGATCACCAGCTAGCTGTCTGCTTTGTCTGGATTATGTATTTGAGGTGCCATTACTAGTTAGGCCAAATGCGCTTGGAACAGCTTCCCTTTGTTTCCTCTCGCAAGGGAGCAGCGTGGCGAAGAGACTGAAGTGGCGTTAGTTGGTGGTTGCACCTCTGAACAGATATGGGCATGTGAGGGCAGAGGAACCTGTTAGGTCCCAGTGCTTGGAGGTCTGTGTTGCTCTGAGCTCTTCTTTGGTGGCTAGGAAAAGTCAAGTCCTGTCTAACTGGGGCTCCGGTTCTGTCTGTACCTTGTGCGGGTTGTGTTCTGCGTTCATTGACGCTCCGGATCTCATATGTTCTCCCTCTTGCCATCCAGTGTCCAGAATTTAATCTCTGCGTCCATGAAGGCTAAAATCACAGCGTATGTCATTGCATTGGCTCTGCACATCAACAACTTCCAAACGGACCTCACTGTTCTGCAGAATGACGTGAAGCTCAAAGAAAGCAGGTGAGTTGCTGCGTGTGTTCGTGCTTGCTGTGATCCTCCTGAGGAGAGAGCTGGGGAGCTTCTCCGGCCCCTGGGTGGCATAGTAATACCTACTAGTTGTAAGTGGACTCTTGCCTTTTGTGTGTCGAAGCTTTAGTTTGAAGCCTTGGCGTTCATAAAGGAGGGGTGGTTACACATCTCAAAAGACCCTCAGGTGCATCAAGAGGCTCTTCAGCTATTCTGCAGGAAAAGAAGCAGAGGCAGGCAGCACTGGAATGGCCAGCTGGGGCAGATGGCAGGATGGTCTATCCACTGCCGCCCAGCTGTGTTTCTTGCCTGACAAGTCACATCACTTTTCCCCTTCCTGTCCCCTGTATCCCTTTTTCCTGCAGAGCTGGAAGGTACCTGTTAGGTACCAGTCTGGCTGTAAGTGCAGGTTTGTAGCCGACTGTAACAGGCAAACTAGAAACAAGAGGGGTTTGTTCTTACAGTCACACTGTGGGCATATAGGTGGTGTTTACATGGAAGAAACCCAGCCCCCTGAAATTATTTACTCTGCCCTTGGCTTCTTGGTTCTTGTTTTTGAAAAACTGATGAACTTGGGGACTTAACAGCAAAGCTTCATGGGGAGAGGTTGTAGGCAGAACTGCTGGCCCCAGGATTTGAAATAAGGATTTGTCACATCCGGGTTGGTGATGGTGAATGGGTTGCAAATTCCCAGATTGCAAACAGATTGAAAACAGATTGCAAAATAAACTTCAGGGCAAACGACCCTTGCTCCGTTAGCTTTTGGGGGCGGTTGCTCCCTGGACTCTTAATTTTCCCTGGAAGACTATGTACAGAAGCATCGTGCACCTGCTGCTAGCTGCAAGGCATGCCTTTCCCAGCAGGTGTCAGCTAGATCCTGCTGCCAGCTCCTCTGGCACTTCTTCCACTGCAGCTTGTGCTGTACTGTCTCTCTGCCTCTCCCCCCCCTCCCCCCCCCCACGGTAAAATAAATCAGGAATTGATCAGAACTGCTCGAGCAGCCCACTGTGCTGTCTGGGGAGTCTCCCAGCAAGCAGACATCAACTCAGCAGGCAGCTTCTTAATCCTGGCTGGGAAGGGATCAGGTGGCCCCGTTCGTGACTGTCCAGCCGTGCTTATTAACATCTCTTTCCTGCCCTGTCCTGTTCTGTGAGCGATGCTGATGCCAAGGACATGTGCTTCATAACTCAGTCACCTTGGTCTTTCTTAACAGGATTATTTAGTAGTCACGCGGCTGAGCGGGAGCCGTGGAGGGACACAAACCCTTCGCTGCAACCGAGAAAAACGTTGTGGACTATCCTAGGGTTTCTTTCTGAGAGCTTTATGTTAAGGTCTGGTCGTAACTGGAAGTTATCAGAGCCCTTAGTCACCTCTTGGTTTTGCAAGCTCCCTTATCAGCCTTGCTGCAATTATTTCTGATTTTGCCCACAGTTATGCTCTTTATTCTTTGATGGGTAGTAGTGGGTTTAACAGCAGTGTTTGCTATTGGTTTCTATCCAATTTTTATTTAGGGTTTGGGTTTTTTTTTTCCTCCTTTTTCTTTCGGAACTAAGCTTTTTAGGGAATCCACATTGATTTTTGCTCCCAGGTTTTGTTCTTCTGTACTGGAGCTAGGAACGTGGGCCGTAGGATGCTGTTGAGAAAAGGGGGGAGGAGGCTGGTACCTGTTAGAAAAATTGAGGAGATACACATAGCCCTGGGCCACTTGATGGAATAATTCTTTCCTGGAATGGGAGGTTTGACTGAAGAACCCTTCCCAACTGAATCTTTTTAGATTTCAAAGATAATAAAAGTCAGCTGGAAGGATTCTGGGATTTGTGTGTTCTCAGGACCCCACCTGAGGCTGGGACACTGTCGTGTTAAGAAGTGGGAGTTTCCTTGAACCATTTATATTTGATCAGCCCGTCGGTTTCCCGAGAAAGACGAGACCCTTGCATCCAGCCAGCCTGCCTGCTGCTAATTCAACCAACCTATTCGGGGACCCCCGTTGACAGAGTCACTGAGTCAAATCCCTTTTATCAACTACTCAGATCTCTGGAGACTTACACAAAAGGGACTTCAGCTGAGGATTTTTGTTACATAAAATACAAGTTTGTGACAGAATGAGGTTCAAAGATTGCTGGTGTTAATACACTGACTGCAAAGCAAACTTAAAACAATACAGGTATTAACAGCTAGCATGAGTTAAGCATAGGACAAAGTTTTTTACCCAGTAGGTGTCCCTACAGGGGAGAAGGCAGTTTGGCCTGTCAGCTGATCCCAGAGGTTACAATGAAGTCATCTCTAACTTCTCCCCTCGTTCGTCCACGTTTTATACTTTGCAGTACACTGCATATTCATTTATCATACACGGGATCGGTTACAAGTTTCTCGTTTTGAATGCAAATTAGCACGCGTCCTCAGACAGCGCTGCTGCAGTTCTTTACCGACTCTGGATGCTCCCCAAGCAGGGTTTTGCCCTTTTTCGTGGGGGCTGTTTTGAGTCCGAGGTCATGCTCTCCCACTACCGCTGTTACCTTTGGCCTGTTTTCAACTAATTTTCTCTTTATGTCAGTGGACTGCAACACCTTATCAGCCTGTCTCCTCTTGTAGACAGAACTTTCCTCACTTGAAGGCTTCTTTCTGCGTAACTTAGGTAATGGTGTTCTTTCTCACTGTCTGTTCTTTATTTCTCATCCTTCCCAAGGCTGACTCCATTGATTAGAAGCCCTTTCATTCATGGAGGGGTGGGTCATCCTGACCTAACCTTATGCACGGATTTATATATAATTCAACACTAAATCAGAGTTTGGTAATTTAGGAGTTTAGACAACAATTCCCGCCCCCTCCCCCACCTTTGGACTTATTTCGGTCCAGGGCTAGTCTGTTTTCTTGTACATTTAGGTGGAGCTTGAGTGACTCTAGTCATACGTTATTTTGTTCTTCCTAACTGGTATTGCGTGCTGCCAGCAGCAGCAGCTGAACACAAATAATGCTTGTTCTGCTCTTTGTAGGGAAGTGGAGAGCAGCATTATTATTTCTCAAGGCAGCTGGCCGCCGAGTAAGGCAACAAGGGTTCATAACGCTCTCTGAGGTGGTGGTGCACAGCTCGGTAGCGTTCTGTAGCCTTTGAAGACTTACAGCTTCTGTCTCCATGGTATCCTTGAGATGCAGAGAACGCATCCTGCTTGCTGGTGTCTCCTGCCTTCTCCCCTGAGGCAAAAGGCTGTTGATCTCTTTGTGCAGTATCGTGGTACAGAAGGCTTGTGCTCCCCACTGACATAGTGTTCCTCTGCTGTTTTCAAGGATGATGGATATCGCAAAGGCCATGCGGCTGAAGGTCTCCAAGGCAAAGGGGCTGCCAGGACTTGAGAACGATCAGAACCACAAGCTGGGCACTCTCTCTCTCCCCTTGCCTGTGCAGAAGGCATCAGGGAACCAACGGAAGCGCAAGAAAATGAACTAAAATGGCTCAGAGGTCTGAGCAGGGGCAAAGGAGTTTCTTTCTCAACTGCCACTCTGCACACAGACCAGCACGGGGATGCTTCTCTCCGTCTGTTGGATTTGGCTGTCTAACATCAGCACGTGACCCTGTTGAAACCCTGTCTTGAGGCTGGCTTACAACAGATGTTCACTCATTAAACTGCTGCTTTTTTTGATTTGTGTGAAAAAAGCTACAATAAAACCTTTTTTTTTTTTTTTTCCTCCTGTCTACAGGTGGAGAGAAATACGTAGGATGTGCTGCTGTGCAGGATCATGGTTTGAAACTGCAGGTCCTCCACCGACTACAGTCTGGTTCTAGCAGTGACCTCGTGGCCCGTGGCCCGTTCTACCCCTTTTTCACACATGCAGGGTAGAAAGCACAGAAAGAGACACTGAGCAAAGAGTTACTTACAACTTTTTGGCTCTGTGTGTGTCTGTTTCACTGGAGGTTCAGTGTAGTTCTGTGGTCAAAAAGTATGAGGGTGCAACACAAACAAAATATTTCTACCACTTTTCCTGTCCTGGAGGGAGGAGGGAGAATTGTGCTGACTTAGAGCTGGTGTCGTCTTCAGAAAGGGTGAAAAGCTGAGGGTCACATCCAAGAGAAAAAGCTTATGTGAAACAGGAGCATGGGATGGCAAGAGCAATCTTCTCTTTCAGATGTCTTTGCTTCAGATGGTAACTGGGGTTTAGTACATCATTTAGGGATTTAAGAGTAACTCCTTGCACACCCTCATGCCCCACTATTCATAGCTTTCGTTAGAACTGACACAAAACATCCAGTTTTCTGGGTGGAGGATAATTAATGCCAGGGAATTACAGGCTGCAGATAATGCGTAGGAATGTTTTTATTACAGAATGGTTGTGGTTGGAAGGGGCTTCTGCAGGTCACCTTGTCCAGTCCCCCTGCTCAAACAAGGCCACCCAGAGCCAGGTGCCCAGCACTGCGACTATTTCCAGTGACAGAAACCACAGCTTCCCTGAGCAACCTATGCTAGTATGTGGTCATGTGGTAAGAGAAAAAGTGTTTCCTGACGTTCAGAGGGAGCCGGTATGTGCCCGTGGCCTCTGGTCCTGTTACTGGGCACCACTGGGAAGAGCCTGGCTTGTTCTCTTGGCACCTTCCCTTTGAGTTTTTATAGATACGGATGAGATTCCCCCAGAGCTTTCTCTGTGTAGTTGCAGCTCCCTCAGCCTTTCCTCGTAGGAGTGATGCTCCAGTCCTTTCAGCGTCTTGGGCGCCCTTTGCTGGATTCTCCAATATGTCTGTGTCTCTTTGATACTGGAGAGCCCAGAACAGGACACGCCACTCCAGATGTGGCCTCACCGGTGCTGAGCCGAAGCAAGGGATCACCTCCCTTGACCTGCTGGAGATGGTCCTAATTCTGCTGAGACAGTGTTAGCCTCTGCTGCAAGCTCGTGTTCAGCTTGGTGCCCACCAGGACCCCCAGGTCCCTTTCTGCCGAGCTGTTTTCCAGCTGAGCAGCCCCCAGCATGTCCTGGTGCCTGGGGCTGCTCCTCCCCAAGTGCAGGACTCCATGTTTCCCCCTTTTGTCCTTTGGAAGCCCCTGACTTACCCGGGCCTCATCTCTCGAGTCTTTGGTACAGCGAAATAATGCTCAGGGAGCTCCTCTGGCTGTAGCCACTTTTGTGAGTTTTTGTAATTCTCCTTGGGATCTGGTCTTCTACATAGCAGAGCCAGCAGCTCTGACTTAAGACCGGTATGAAACTGTATTCGGAGATACACCAGTAGTTTACCCTCTTTATCTGAGGTCTAGCTTGCTGCTGTTTTGGGGAGTTGATACAGGGTGTGAGGAGGGGAGCAGATGTGGATTGCCCTGACAGCATCATGGGTTCTTGGATGAAAAAATCAATTGCTCTTGCAAAGCTGCTTCTAAGCTGTGGCAAAGGCAAGCAGAGAAGTAGAAAGCGCAGGTGGTTGCCTGAACAACCGAGCAAGAAGTGATGCTCTTTTCCGTAATACGGAGCCACTTGCAGCAGAGATGAGAATGTTAATTGTATCTCTTGACATCAGTGCTGTGTGCATCAGAGCCTGTCGGACTGTGTCCGAGAGCAGCACCGCTGATTCGGGGGAAAATGAGTGCTAATTTAGTCCGAGTGGGTGAATGAGTCATCTGCGACGTATGTCACCGTTCGCTCTTGCGCTTTGCAAAGCAGCTGTTCACCTTGGCGGTAACGCAGTAGAATCCTTTGCTCGAGGGAAAGAAGTCCCAAGGCAGTGATAATGGCAGTGGGGGAAGGGGACCGGAGATCCCATCTTGGGGTTGGAGAGGAGACACGCAGCCCCCACTGAGGGAGACAGGACAGGGTTGCAGGGAGGTCCCGTGGAGGGGGCACTCGCCAGGTGGGAACCACAGCGAGGTGTGGGTGGCCAAGAGGGACTCGGAGCCCCCAGTCAAGTGTGCCTGTCGCTGGCCACATCGCGGAGTAGCCGGGTTGCCCCCTGGGCCGCCGACGCGCAAAGTGAAAAGAAGAAATCCAGCAGCGGTGGGAAAGATGCCTTGCTGGAAATGAGGTTTGCTAAGACGCTGCTCAGCTTTCTGGGTCACCTCACTCGAGGGGACATCCTGGACACTTGAGGGTGCAGGAGGGGCTGGGAGAGGCAACGCGTTTTCTCTCTCAAGGCGCTCGTGCGGGTTTGCCCAGCGGGAGACTGATGGGCACGGCAGCTGCTGGTTAGAGAACATTAGCCCTCGCCAGACGGGCTGCCTGGGAGCAGGAGGGTCATGGCCAACATTTTTCTTGGACTCCCACTGACCACAGCTGCCTTAGCAAGCACATGCAGTACCCGGGCAGCACGGGCACGCCTGAGCCAGCACTGGAGATGAGGCAGGACCTAAAGATGGGTTGCATCATCGTTCTTGTTCCCACGGGAGCAGGGTGGCTCCCACAGCTGCCTGCTTTGAAGGTGACCAGAAGATCGCCTTGCTGCTCCTCTGCCGCCGCCCCAAGATCACTCTAGTGCTTTGGGAGCATACAAATGGCATTATAGTCCTCTTGAGGAGGTGGCTGGCCACCAGGTGTAAAGGTTCTGGGAAATAGGCTGGGCACGGGCTCTGTAGGACAGCGTTGGGTTGGAGTCAGCTTCTCTTGGCGATGTTGGCGTATTGTCTCACGACAGGAGCAGGACAGGCAGAGCAGCAGCGAGGCCCTCAGCTTTCGCCAGTGCTGCTTTTCTGGAAACGATGAGCTCTAATTAACTGACAAGCAGACAAACTGCCCTCTTTGAACAAAGCAAAACGCAAGGTCTGTGCTGTGCAGGGAAGTGGTTGTGCAGGTCGTGGGTGTGCGTTAGCTTTGCACAACGTTCAGGTGGTGAAAAAGCCAACAGAGCTGCAGATTGTGGCCTCAGCAAGCCTGCGGTCAGGGTGCCTGGGGGCTGTCACACGCTGTGTCACGGCGAGCACTGGAGTTGGGGGTTTGCATGGGTTCAGCTGCACCCCACGCCGCAACAGGTTCTTGGTAAGTGACTAAATTTTGAAATCCTAGCGAAGTGGTACAAAGGATTGGCCGTGCCCCTGTAATGTTGTAGCTAGAAACCGTTGGCCAAGCGTGGGGCTAAGTCTGGATCCATCCGCGCCGAAACTCCCCTCTTGAGAAGGATTCCAGAATGCAGGGGTGTCCTTTCTGAACCTCGTGACTCAGCGGGAGGGTCTCCCGACAGTCTTCTCTGGCTCTGTCCTCTGTGCAGTAAAGAATCAAGTGTACCTTGCCACTGAATCTTGCTAAACCACCGTGGCATTTACTATCGAACTTTGTTAAATCTCCGTTTTCTACCAATAAACGTACCGCTGCTTCTCCTTATGAGTGAAGTGTGTCGCTCCATCCATGACAGGCTGACGGGATTCAGAAGCCTCTGTGAAGTGCTTGAACTGAGAGAGATTCTCCGAAATCCCGGAGTTCAGGCCACTGCAGGCAGCCCCAGGCGTTGCATCTTATTTTTGAGCTTCTCCGCGTTGCTTTAACGTGTGCAAGTTTAGCCCGCTCCAGCCAGTAACCACTGCTGTGAATAGTCGGAGCAAGAGCACGTCTATTGCAGTTGTGCTGTTTATTTCCCTAACAGGCTTTCTCATAGTGGTACCGAACATTTCCAGGTGCTTCCGCAAGCATGCCAGCCTTCTGGCAACTTCCACTTGGAAACACCCAGCCATGACCTTTTACTGTCTGTGCCAGCAGCCTGGCTCTGTCCTGCCTCACGTACAGGTCTCTAAAGGTTCCCCAAAGTCCCAGGCCCCTCCACACATCAGGGCTGTGGATCCATGTCTTTGTGCGTGGGAGAGTCAGTGCTGCAGAGGCAGCTACGGAGAGTCTGGGACTTCAAGTTCCTGCCCTACAGCCTGAGTTTGGCTTCTCACATCCTTCCCGCAGAGCCGTCCCTCCTACCGACCTGTGCGTTCGTTCTTCTCCTGCTGCTCGTCTCCCGCTACCGTTGCCGGCTGCTTCTACTGCTTGACTCTACCCCTGCCCCAGGACCATCTGTCAAGCGAAGCAACGCCGTTATCAGCTGCAGGGTCTCAGCTAGGAGCTACATCCTTCCCTGAAGTCTCCTCCTGCGTGGGACCACCACAGCAGGGACTGCTCTGCAATGCCCCAGTGGGGCTCGTCTACTTCATCTCGAGCGACCCCCGCTACTCGGCTCTCCTGGTGCTGTGTGCACCTCCTCCCAGTCTGCCCAGGAAATGGTGAGCAGCATTTCCTGGTGGATGTGCTGGTCTCCGAAGGCTTGTGCTAAGCTGCCTTTGCCGTTATCCCGTGGCAAACTGGGCCTTTAGATGATCTCACTGACCACAGAGATTAGAATGCTGTTGCTCACCTCTGGTTTTAAACCTGCTCTTGAGCTTGTGAAACCCTCCAGGCTTTGGCACAGGCTGTGGGCTTGCCCAGTGCCTGTCCCTGCCAGGTGGCTGTGACTACGTCCCATAGCCTTGCAGTGTGACGAGCTTCAGAAAGGGCCCCCCCAAAAGCCACTCTGGAAAATGTCACTTAGTTTGGAAAGCGGCTCCGTTACTAAATTAGAGACACCTTTTAAAGGATAGCATTTCATTTGTGGCAGTTTCCCTTTTTTTAAACAGAAGAGATGGTCTCTTCTTACAGAATTGCTTCGTGGAGAAACAGCAGATGACATCAGATTGTGCAACACAGTTACACCAAAGTGTACCGGAGGAGAAACCTATGTGGACACTTCGTTACATGAACAAGACAGAGAAAATCCAGCTGGAAACTGACCGCTGGTTTCAGGCAGGGGGATGAGAAGGCAGAACTTGCTAGCAGGTCATGCGAGGTTACAGCACGCAAGCCTCCACCTGCCCACGGTAAGAGCCCTGAGCCCCAGGGACCACTGGGGGACCCCTGGTGACACGTTCAGAGGGGTGAGCCCCTGCTCAGTTCCTCCCAGTCCCAGGGGAACTCAGCCTCACAGGCTGGGGGACACCTGCCCTCTCCCCAGCCCCTCACGGACCCAGGGGTCTCTGCCAGGGGTATGGGACACGCTACAGCGGGCAGGGGAAGAGCATCCCAGGATTGCACAAAGCTTATTAACGGGATGCCCAGGGGAGGAACCAAACTGGGAATTGACACAGTTCAGGCAGGATGAACACGTGAAAACAGAGGAGCGAGGCAATAAAAGCGTCTCACTGTGCGTAGAGAGGTGATTGGTGGCAAAGTGTAGGACAAGGCCTCAAGGACAAGAGTCCAAGTACTGATAGCCTGATGAATAGAGACTTGTTAGAACTTGTAGGGCACAAGCCCTGGGAGCAAAGGAACAAGCTAACTGCAGACCCCTGAGCCGTCACAGCTGAGGAGGCAACCAGACGGACAGAGAAACAAGTAGCCAGATAAGGGAACGGATGGCGCCGATATGTAATCAAGAAAGCCGCGTAGAAAGAAACTCCCTAACCTTGGAATAGAAATTATTGCTAGGTCAAGATAAACTAGTAAGTTCCTATTGTTCTAACGGTGTGCCTCAAATATCAACCAATCAGTGTTTTTTATGCTTAAGATTTAACCAATCAGTGTGTAATATGTAGAAGGTAGAAACGTTTATAATTGTAAGAAAATCACTAATAAAGGGACAACTTGCTTGCATCAAGCTGCGTCCCGTCTCTTCATTCGCTGCAGCAAAGGACAGATGCAGTATCTCTATCTCCATGGGCTTGCTACTAACAAGGTGGTGAATTGGTTTGGGAGCCCAACCGCCCCCTCTGTCTGTCCACCTGGTCTGCTGAGGGGGGATGCTGCAGGCTCTAGGGTCTCATACGTCCTGGTGCCAGAAACCAGAGAGACTGGGGCCCTGGGGCAGTACTGGGCAGATGGCAGCCGAGTCTGGGTGCTGGAGGGACATGCACTGCGTGTACGTCCGTCTGTCTGCGCTGATCTGTGTGCCCCTTCCAGGTCAGAATCAGCACAGAGACTGAGCAAGATCATGCAGGACAGATGCAGACGGTCACTGCCAAAAGAGCTTCAAAGCAACTGGTTCCCCAATCAATAACGCCATGGGCCCCACGGGAGGAGAGGCTTGTCCAGAGCTTGGGCTGGGGAGGCCCAGGCTGGTTCTGCCAAGGAATGCATCCCATCTCAGGAACTGCTTCCTTGTAAAGTTACCCCAGCAGCAATCTCGGTGGACAAAGAGGAAGACATTAAGACATGAACGCTGTTTTCCCAGCTATTTTTTTATTCAGTGATGTGCCACTGAAGTTGCAAAATTCTTCGTGAAAAGGGAGTACAGTCCAACAGGGGTCCCCATCCCTGAGCTGTGAGAGCTTCCCAGCGGCCGCTCTGGAGAAAAGACAGGCAGAGAAACCAGGGAAGAAACCTCCTAATCCAGTCAAAGAATGGTGCAGAAGATGCTCCTGCGGTGGTGGCAGCCCCCATCCATCCTGGTAGTTGTGCTGGAAACCCTCGGACCACCAGCCGCCATGCAGGAGCCCAGGACACCTCCTCTGACGTGAGGCCGTGCTGGGGGGTTAATCAGCATGCACTCCATATCAAACCTGGGAAAAGGAGAGACACCCCATGCGTGACCATGAGCAGGGTGAAAGGGTGCTTCCAGAGCCGCCTCAGAAACACTCCCTTGAAGTTCCCCCATCAGGGAGGGAAGGGGCAGAGCAGCGCTGGCAGGCGCACAATGCTCAGACGCGACGTCTGTTCTGAAACACAAGCGGGACAGAAATGGTTGGAGAATTGAGACGGAACATCTCGCTTTACTGCAAAACTACCTCCCGTGATTTTACAGCCAACACCTCCAAGTGCCTGCAAGTTCTAGGGGGATGGGTCAGGAACCTGCAGGAGGAAATTCAGTGCTAGGACCTCCCGAGACTTGCTGTAAGGGACCCAGATTTGAAAACCTAACGGAGGAATCGTGAGGCTAAAGGCTCTGGAGGAGGTGGTGGGAATCCTCTCTAGTGCACTTGACACTGATGCTATGGGAGTCTGGAGGACTAAGTGACAGCATCACCAGCCTGGGGGCCCACACATGTAACCTCCCTCCAGTAATGCAAGTCTTCCAGTTTCACTGGGTCCTCTCTCACGCCATGGACCCAGGGAGTAGAGTCAAGGTCAAATCTTTTTAGCTAAAAAGAACAACCCACTGAATACCCAGCTCTTGTATGGGTGACGGGGCTCCAGCATTCCACCCTCGGGCATCTGTTGTAGAGTCCAGCTCTAGAGTGACCCTTTTTGAACAAGGCCTGTAGTGAGAGTCACTGAGATCTGGGTGACGGTAAGCAGCTAAGGGAAGCTTTGCAACACCCATTGGAGATCTGCAGCTACAGGAGTACCTCTGAAGACCACCAGAAGACACATTCTCCCTCTACTGGCACAAAGACCAGGGTAGCTAAATCAAGCCCAGGAAGAAACAACCACTCCAAGATCCATTTTCCCCTTGGCTGTTCACATTGCTCCGGGCAAAAGCTTGGAGGTGGAATCTGGTGCCTGAAGCCACCCTCCTCCTCCTCACCAGCACCAAAAGCCCAGTGCAGACTGGGGTCGGATCTGGCCATCCATCATGAAGACCCACGTAGCCTGACAAGGAATAATCCAAGCCCCTTTGGTGGCTTTAGAGGTATCCCAAGAGGAACCTCCTGGCTCTGCTTGGTCTGCAGTCGTCACCTGCAGTGGTTCACCACACATGTGGGGCTGGTGCCATGGGTCAGCAGGTATGGGAAGCTGAGAAGAGGCGCTCCATAGCACAGCCCTCCTGTGCTTGCCTAACAGGGGAGCACAACGGCGGCTCCGAGCTCACAACTCCACCCCATGGTGCTAGGGCCCTTACCTTTTCTTGACGGTGAGAAGCACATTGTCTTGGACAATGCAATCTTCTGCGTTTGACATTGGTCGCAAAATGAATTTCTTGGATCTTCCTTGGAAAATGAGGTTTTCCTGCACCAGGCCTTTGGCTTCGTCAAAGAGAGCAATCCCATAGTCCCGAAAGGCCTGGATCCTGTTCTTGGTCACCTGCAAATTAAGCTTTAGATGGGATGGCACAAGCAGAAGGATATTGTTCATACGGCTCTTTGATCGACAAAGAAACAAACTCCAAAGCTCCTCTGCAAGGCTCACTAGCACTCCCTGGCAGTCTGGGAGCATACCAGGGGTTCAGACTGGATGTCCTGTAGCCACGCACACAGAAGCTTTCCTAAGGCCTTCTACACATTACTGGTGGCCCCACCTGGCAGCTCAGCTTCTGTCAGTGGTAGATGCTACAAGCTTCCCTTCAGCTGGTACCCAACTCCCTGGTGCAATATGAACCTGCTGCTGCTCCTTGCCCTCCAGGTTTTGAATGGCCATACTTGTAGGCTGTCATGTCCTTCTATACGGAAAAAAAGAGCACTTAGGATTCTCCTCTTCCCAAGACAGACAAGGCCACGGCTCTCACCATGCCATCATCTAGAAGATCAGTTTGGTCCTTTCTCCTTGGATCCACAGCAACAGCTGCTGTGATGCTCCTTCCCACCCAGCACCGTGCACCATCTCACCCGCTCTCAGGCACCTGTTGGGCTCTGGCAGTGCGTGGACGAGCAACGACAGCGCCAGGACATCACCAGTACTTCAGCAAGGAGCTGCGCCCCCCAACTCTGCTCCCCAAATGAACCCTGCAACATGAATCCTGCCTGTGTGCTCCAGGAGACTGGATGGCTGGGACCATGGAACATGCAGTGGGTTTTAGCTTCTGCTCCAGAGGACAATCTTTTTCTACGGGCATCATTTTCAAAAGGAGTGTGTAGCCCCTGCAGGACTCATGCAGAGCATTTGCTTGGCAGGGCTTTCTGTAAACTCTTTTTAGGGGTCCTTCATGATGAGTTAAATTGCATTTCTCATTTTGATGCATGATGGCTTCCCCTCAACAAAGACCAGAATGGAGGCAACCTTGTACTCCAGGAGGTAACCTGGGGAACTGGTTAGATGCTTGAAATGCTGCATCTAACTTCCCAAAAAATCTAGTTCAGATGCCAGCTACCCCAGACCTTCAGCACAGCTCACGCAGCCTGCAAAACCTCCGACAGAGCCCTATGGGATCACCCACTTGACTGTGCCGTGCGGTTAAATACAGGGGACAGGCCTTGGAGAAGATGGACTTTGCTGAATGCCATTGCACCAAACCACACAGGAATCCCTCTGCTGCTCTGAGGGAAGAGAGGTGTCTCTTACAAGCCCTCTGTGAATCCACGTGTGGGAAATGATTACTGAGCTGCCCTTCACCAAGGCTTAAACATCAGACAGATGTGACAAACCACCAGAGAGGATACAGCCTTGACACAGGACTTCGAAAATTTACTCTTTTTTTTGTTGTTGTTGCCACTAAGCAATGTCATGAGCTCACGCAAGCCCTTCCCCTGTGCGTCTGCCCATCTGAAAAACCGCTGCTGCTAAAAAAACCGCCTTGCGCATTCCGTCACCGAGTGCACTGGGGTAACACGGCCAGCTCCCCTGGTACAAGTGTGCTTTCCTGCTGCATCTGAGCAACCGTAAGCACAGACCCTACAATGCTGAGGCTAGGGGAAGAACTTGCCTCATCCTTCTGGGCCCTACAGAGTACTTCTAAACCTCTCTTGACAGATGTTAGGACATGATGCAGTTCAAACACACTATGGATAGAAACATCAGTTTCTTGTGAGCAGTGCGCTCTTGTTTTGCACTGCTGGCCCGATTAAAAAGAAACATTTACTTAATTCCCACCTACACCTTCCCTCAAACAATTTCTGCTGACCCTCGTCCAGCCTATTCCCAACGACTGGCCAAGAAAAACACAAAGTTACAGCATGCTGATGGAAGGGACCTCTGGAATAGGACTGTCTCCAGCACTAGATCAGGGCAACCCTGGCTTTGTCCTCCAAAGCTTGGAAACCCCCCAAGAACGGTGACCCTACACCTCTGTGAGCTGTCCCAGGGCCGCACCACCCTCTGAGGCAAGAAGGTTCGCTCAGCCTCCCACCTGGGCCTCCCAAGGTGGGGTGACCACTGCCACTTGTGCTGTTGACCCCTTGCTGGCACTGCTGAGGCGGCTTTGGCTCCGACTGCCCTTTCAGGTAGCGGTGGGGCTGCTGTTAGATCCTCCTCGGCCTCCTCTTTGCCAGATTAGCCAAGCCCAGCTGCCTCTGCCTCATCTTAGCAGTCACACATCCCAGCACTCGCCCATCCTGGTAGCTCTGCAGTGGACACTCTCCCTTTTCTTCACCTCTCTCTTGACCTTCAGGTCCCAAACAGGACGCAACATTTCAGACGCAGCCTCCCAACGGCAAAGGAAAGAGGGGACAACTTTCCCGTGTCAGCTGGACACACTTCTAACGTAGCCTGGAAATTACACTCCCTCTATCACAGGGTTCGCAGGGTCAAGGACACTCCTCCTGCTGGCAATGCCAGGGTGGTCCCTCCTGTCCCGCTTGCGAACCGGGGGGCCTGCTGGCTTCCCCTCGCCCAGGGAGGGAGGGCAGCAGCAGGCGGCTCTGTCTTGCCTCTGCCCCAGCCCTGGGGCTGCACAAGCAGGTGCCCCCTCAGCTCTCTGCAGGACTCACCTTCATGTCTGCTGCCTGGAGCATCTGAAGGCCACACCTGTGGTTGCCGATGATGTCATTCTCTTCAATGACACCCTCGCCCTTGGAGATGATGCCATGGCTGCGGTTCTCATAGATGCCATTGCCGCGCAGCTCCACCTGGCACTCGGCCTCGACCAGCACACCTTCCCGGCTGTTGCAGCAAATGCTGTTGTTTGTGATGTGTGTCAGCTGACTGCTCTGCAGCACTGCCACCCCGCCGTCGCGGTTGGCGTGGATTACATTGGCGATGACGCTGAGCGCTTCGCTGCTCTTGATGTGCAACCCAGCAGCTGCCAACCAAAAAGAAGATCTCTTGGTTAAGACCGTGCAGCCTCAGTCATACGTAACTCCCACAAACGCACTTCTCCTTCTAGAAGCTACCCAGTCTCTTCTGCCACAGGGTGACTTTCTGACTGGGAGCTGAAGGAAAAAAAAAAAACCCCACCCACACTCAGGTCTCAGCACGCCATTTCTCCAGGGTGCTCCTGGCCTAGTGGCAGCTGAGAAAGACCTGAGCTCACCTCCGTTGTGGTTGATGCTGTTCAACTCCACCAGTGCCACGCTGATGGGAGGCCGGGCAGCTGGGTACTCCTCCTCGCTGTCGGGGCCGTTCTCCCCACCGGCACCCTCCCTCTCCTCCTGGAAGGTCTCGTTGCCCCCTTGACCAGGGGGATAGTCACCAGCCTCATCCTTGCGGCAGAACAGTGCCACCCCATAGATGCCGTTGTGGCTGATCTGGTTGTTGATGAGATGTGGAAGGCTGGAGGACATCATCCACACGCCACAGCCCTTGTTGCCTGCAGCGCAGGGCGGCATAGCCCACCAGCTCAGCAGTGCTTGGAGACCCTCAGCCCTGCCCCAGAGCAGCAGGTAGCGCACACGCAGTGCAGGTGCGGCAGAGGCCATCCTCCTCTTTGAGTACACATGAAGGCTAACCCTACACGTCAGAGGCTCACAGAGATCCTTTGACCCTGGCTTGGTCCCACTGGGCCACCTTGAGTTTGGGAGCTAAGCGCCTTTGTTTCCCCACCTCTACTGCCTCCTGGCACTGTCCGTGCTCCGACCCCAGCCCGAGTCCCCAGGTTTAACTTATGCAACCAGGAGGTAAACCGCTGTCCGCTGGCTGCACGTACGGCTGGCTTTGCTGCAGATGGACAGCACCTGCTGGAAGCCCATGTGTCCTGGTTTCTCCTCCTCCACGACTGGGAGTCTCCAGGGCCAGGGAGCACCGAGCTGGTTTTCCTGAGGCTTGGCCTGGGGGCCAAGGCACTTCTCCATGCCAGGTGGCTGGGCCCTAGTAATCCCTCCTGCTTCCCCAGCCACTGCTGTTCCAGAAACTTCTGGCAACGCCCTAGCTGTTGCCCTATAC